>NW_027667911.1:0-743000 GCF_963924665.1 Micromys minutus | reverse complement strand
GCCTTTTTACCTCAAAATAAGGGGAATTTCTGCATTTTTGCCACAAAATATTAGGAATTTCTGCCTTTTTGCCCCAAAATAAGAGAAATTTCTGCCTTTTTTTTATCTGAAATAAGTGAAATTTCTGCAATTTTGCCCCAAAATAAGGGAAATTTCTGCAATTTTGCCCCAAAATAAGGGAAATTTCTGGAATTTTGCCCCAAAATAAGTGGAATTTCTGAGTTTTGCCCCAAAATAAGGAGAATTTCTGTCTTTTTGCCCCAACATATAGGGAAATTCTGCCTTTTTGCCCCACAATTAGGGGATTTTCTGCAATTGTGCTCCAAAAAACGGGATATTTCTGCTTTTTTGCCCGAAAATAAGGAGAATATATACCTTTTGCCACAAAAAAGGGAAATTTCTTCATTTTTGCCCCAAAATAAGAGCAATTTCTGCCTTCTTACCTCACAATAAGTGAAATTTCTGCCTTTTTACCCAAAAATAAACAAAATTTCTGTCTTTTTGCCCAAAAAGAAAAGGAATTTTTGAATTTTGCCCTGAAATAAGTGAAATTTCTGCAATTTTGCCCCAAAATAAGGGAAATTTCTGCCTTTATGCCACAAAATAAAGGGAATTTCTGTATTTTTGCCCCAAAATAAGGGGAATTTCAGCATTTTACCTCATAATAAGGCGAATCTCTGCCTTTTTGCCCCAAAATATGGGGAATTTCTTCATTTTTGCCCCAAAATAAAGAAAATTTCTGCAATTTTGTACAAAAATAAAAGAAATTTCTGCATTTTTGCCTCAAAATAAGAGAAATTTCTGCACTTTTTCCCTGAAATAAGTGAAATTTCTGCAATTTTGCCCCAAAATAAGGGAAATTTCTGCAATTTTGCCCCAAAATAAAGAAAATTTCTGCAATTTTACCCCAAAAGAAGGGGAATTTCTGACTTTTTGCCCTGAAATAAGGAGAATTTCTGTCTTTTTGTTCCAAAATAATGTGAATTTCTGCATTTTCCTTCAAAATTAGGGAAATATGTGCAATTTTGCTTCAAAATACGGGGAAATCTGCCTTATTGCACAAAAATAAAGGGAATTTCTCCATTTTTGCACCAATATAAGGGGAATTTCTGAAATTTAGCTTTAAAATACGGGGAATTTCTGCGTTATTGTCCGAAATAAAGTGGAATTTCTGCCTTTTTGCCCTGAAATATTTGAAATTTCTGCAATTTTACCCCAAAATAAGGGGAATTTCTGTTTTTGGCCCCAAAATTAAGAGAATTTCTGCTTTTTGCCCCAAAATAAGGCAAATATCTGACTTTTTGCCCAGAAATAATTGAAATTTCTGCAATTTTGCCCCAAAATAATAGGAATTTCTGCCTTTTTGCCGAAAATAAGGGGAATTTCAGCATTTTACCTTCAAATAAGGGGAATTTCTGCCTTTTTGCCACAAAATAAGGGGAATTTCTGCCCTATTGCCCTTAAATAAGGAAAATTTCTGCTTTTCTGCCCCAATTAACGGGAATTTCTGCCCTTTTGCCAGAAAGTAAAGGGAATTTCTGCCTTTATGCCCCAAAATAACGGGAATTTCAGCCTTTTTACCTCAAAATAAAAGGAATTTCTGCCTTTTTCCCCAAAATATGGGTAATTTTTGCCTTTTTGTTCCAAAATAAGGAAAATTTCTACAATTTTGTATCAAAATAAAAGAAATTTCTGTTTTTGTCTGAAAATAAAAGGAATTTCTGACTTTTTGCCCTGAAATAAATGAAATTCCTGCAATTATGCCCGAAAATAAGGGAAATTTGTGCCTTTTTGCCCCCAAATGAGGGGAATTTCTGCCTTTTTGCCCCAAAATATGGGGAATTTCAGGATTTTACCTCAAAATAAGGGGAATTTCAGCCTTTTTGCACCAAAATATGGGGAATTTCTGCCTTTTTGCCACAAAATAAGAAAAATTTCTGCAAGTCTGTAACAATATAAAAGAAATTTCTAAAATTTTGCCCCAAAATAAAGGAAATTTCTGATTTTTGCCCCAAAATAAAAAGAATTTCTCTATTTTTGCCCCAAAATAAAGGGAAATTCTGCCTTTTAGCCCCAAAATTAGGGGAGTTTCTGCAATTTTGCTCCAAAATACGAGAAATTTCTGCCTTTTTACCCGAAATTAAGTGGATTTTCTGCCTTTTGGCCCCCAAATAAGGGAAATTTCTGCCATTTTATCCCAAAATAAATGAAATTTCTGCCTTTTTGCCCCAAAATAAGGGGAATTTCTGCCGTTTTGCCCTGAAATATGTAAAATTTCTGCAATTTTACCCCAAAATAAGGTGAATTTCTGCCTTTTTGCCCCAAAATAATGGGAATTTCTGCCTTTTTGCCCCAAAATAAGAAAAATTTTTGCTTTTTTTCTCTGAAATAAGTGAAATTTCTGCAATTTTGCCATAAAATAAGGGAAATTTCTGCAATTTTTCCCCATAATAAGGGAAATTTCTGCAATTTTGCCCCAAAATAAGGGGAATTTCTGTTTTTGTCCCCAAATAAGGGAAATTTCTGCATTTTTGCCCTAAAATAAGGGGATTTTCTGCATTTTTTGCCAAAAATAAGGGGAATTTCTGACATTTTGCCGCAAAATAAGTGAAATTTCTGCAGTTTTACCCCAAAATAAGGAAAATTTCTGCCTTTTTGCCCAAAAATTAGGGGAATTTCTGCAATTTTGCTCCAAAATACAAAGAATTTCTTCCTTTTTGCCCGAAAATAAAGGGAATGTATACCTTTTTGCCATAAAAAAGCAAATTTCTTCATTTTTGCCCCAAAATAAGGGGATTTTCCACCTTTTTGACTCAAAATAAGTGCAATTTCTGCCTTTTCCCCAAAATAAACGAAATTTCTGCCTTTTTGCCCCAAAATAAGGGGAATTTCAGCCTTATTACCTCAAAATAAGGGGAATTTCTGCCTTTTTGCCCCAAAATATGGGGAATTTCTGACTTTTTGCCCCAAAATAAGAAAAATTTCTGCAATTTTGTACCAAAATAAAAAAAATTTCTGCCTTTTTGCCCCCCCAAAAAAATTTCTGCCTTTTTTTCTCAAATACCTGAAATTTCTGCAATTTTGCCCCAAAATAAGGGAAATTTCTGCAATTTTGCCCCAATGTAAAGGAAATTTCTGCAATTTTGCCCCAAAATAAGGGGAATTTCTGACTGTTTGCTCCCGAAAAAGGAGATTTTCTGTCTTTTTGCCCCAAAATAAGGAGAATTTCTGCCTTTCTGCCCGAAAATTAAGAGAATTTCTGCAATTTTGCTTCAAAATACAGGGAATTTCTGCCTTTTAGCCCCAAAATAAAGGGAATTTCTGCATTTTACCTCAAATTGAGAATAATTTCTGCCTTTTGCCTCAAAATAAGGGGAATTTTCTGCCTTTTTGTTTCAAAATAAGATAAATTTCTTCAATTTTGTACCATAATAAAAGAAATTTCTGCTCTTTGCCCCAAAATAAAAGGAATTTCTGACTTTTTGCCCTGAAATAAATGAAATTTCTGCAATTTTGCCCGAAAATAAGGGAAATTTGTGCCTCTTTGCCCCAAAATAAGAAGAAGTTTTGCCTTTTGCCCCAAAATATGGGGAATTTCAGCATTTTACCTCAAAATAAGAATTTCAGCCTTTTTGCCCCAAAATAAGGAAAATTTCTGCAATTTTGCCCCAAAATAAGGGGAATTTCTTCCTTTTTGCCCCAAAATAAAGGATATTTCAGCCTTTTTACCTGAAAATAAGTGAAATTTCTGCAATTTTGCCCCAAATAAGGGAAATTTCTGCAATTTTGCCTCAAAATAAGGTAAATTCCTGCAATTTTGCCCCAAAATAAGTGGAATTTCTGAGTTTTGTCCCAAAATAAGGAGAATTTCTGTCTTTTTGCCCCAACATATAGTGAATTTCTGCCTTTTTGCCCAACAATTAGGGGAATTTCTTCATTTTTGCTTCAAAATAAGGGGAATTTCTGCCTTTTTGCCTCTAAAGAAGTGGAATTTCTGTATTTTCCTTTCAAAACAAAGGGAATTTCTGTGTTTTTTGCCCCAAAATAAGGAAAATTTCTGACTTATTACCCTGAAATAAGTGAAATGTTTGCAATTTTGCCCCAAAATAAGGGAAATTTCTGCCTTTTTGCCCCCAAATAAGGGGAATTTCAGCCTTTTTACCTCAAAATAAGGGGAATTTCTGCATTTTTGCCACAAAATATTAGGAATTTCTGCCTTTTTGCCCCAAAATAAGAAAAATTTCTGCCATTTTTACCTGAAATAAGTGAAATTTCTGCAATTGTGCCCCAAAATAAGTAAAATTTCTGCAATTTTGCCCCAAAATAAGGGAAATTTCTGGAATTTTGCCCCAAAATAAGTGGAATTTCTGAGTTTTGCCCCCAAATAAGGAGAATTTCTGTCTTTTTGCCCCAACATATAGGGAAATTCTGCCTTTTTGCCCCACAATTAGGGGATTTTCTGCAATTGTGCTCCAAAAAACGGGATATTTCTGCTTTTTTGCCCGAAAATAAGGAGAATATATACCTTTTGCCACAAAAAAGGGAAATTTCTTCATTTTTGCCCCAAAATAAGAGCAATTTCTGCCTTCTTACCTCACAATAAGTGAAATTTCTGCCTTTTTACCCAAAAATAAACAAAATTTCTGTCTTTTTGCCCAAAAATAAAAGGAATTTTTGAATTTTGCCCTGAAATAAGTGAAATTTCTGCAATTTTGCCCCAAAATAAGGGAAATTTCTGCCTTTTTGCCACAAAATAAAGGGAATTTCTGTATTTTTGCCCCAAAATAAGGGGAATTTCAGCATTTTACCTCATAATAAGGCGAATCTCTGCCTTTTTGCCCCAAAATATGGGGAATTTCTTCATTTTTGCCCCAAAATAAAGAAAATTTCTGCAATTTTGTACCAAAATAAAAGAAATTTCTGCCTTTTTGCCCCAAAATAAGAGAAATTTCTGCACTTTTTCCCTGAAATAAGTGAAATTTCTGCAATTTTGCCCCAAAATAAGGGAAATTTCTGCAATTTTGCCCCAAAATAAAGAAAATTTCTGCAATTTTACCCCAAAAGAAGGGGAATTTCTGACTTTTTGCCCTGAAATAAGGAGAATTTCTGTCTTTTTGTTCCAAAATAATGTGAATTTCTGCATTTTCCTTCAAAATTAGGGAAATATGTGCAATTTTGCTTCAAAATACGGGGAAATCTGCCTTATTGCACAAAAATAAAGGGAATTTCTCCATTTTTGCACCAATATAAGGGGAATTTCTGAAATTTAGCTTTAAAATACGGGGAATTTCTGCGTTATTGTCCGAAATAAAGTGGAATTTCTGCCTTTTTGCCCTGAAATATTTGAAATTTCTGCAATTTTACCCCAAAATAAGGGGAATTTCTGTTTTTGGCCCCAAAATTAAGAGAATTTCTGCTTTTTGCCCCAAAATAAGGCAAATATCTGACTTTTTGCCCAGAAATAATTGAAATTTCTGCAATTTTGCCCCAAAATAATAGGAATTTCTGCCTTTTTGCCGAAAATAAGGGGAATTTCAGCATTTTACCTTCAAATAAGGGGAATTTCTGCCTTTTTGCCACAAAATAAGGGGAATTTCTGCCCTATTGCCCTTAAATAAGGAAAATTTCTGCTTTTCTGCCCCAATTAACGGGAATTTCTGCCCTTTTGCCAGAAAGTAAAGGGAATTTCTGCCTTTATGCCCCAAAATAACGGGAATTTCAGCCTTTTTACCTCAAAATAAAAGGAATTTCTGCCTTTTTCCCCAAAATATGGGTAATTTTTGCCTTTTTGTTCCAAAATAAGGAAAATTTCTACAATTTTGTATCAAAAGAAAAGAAATTTCTGTTTTTGCCCGAAAATAAAAGGAATTTCTGACTTTTTGCCCTGAAATAAATGAAATTCCTGCAATTATGCCCGAAAATAAGGGAAATTTGTGCCTTTTTGCCCCCAAATGAGGGGAATTTCTGCCTTTTTGCCCCAAAATATGGGGAATTTCAGGATTTTACCTCAAAATAAGGGGAATTTCAGCCTTTTTGCACCAAAATATGGGGAATTTCTGCCTTTTTGCCACAAAATAAGAAAAATTTCTGCAAGTCTGTAACAATATAAAAGAAATTTCTAAAATTTTGCCCCAAAATAAAGGAAATTTCTGATTTTTGCCCCAAAATAAAAAGAATTTCTCTATTTTTGCCCCAAAATAAAGGGAAATTCTGCCTTTTAGCCCCAAAATTAGGGGAGTTTCTGCAATTTTGCTCCAAAATACGAGAAATTTCTGCCTTTTTACCCGAAATTAAGTGGATTTTCTGCCTTTTTGCCCCCAAATAAGTGAAATTTCTGCAATTTTATCCCAAAATAAGGGAAATTTCTGCCTTTTTGCCCCAAAATAAGGGGAATTTCTGCCGTTTTGCCCTGAAATATGTAAAATTTCTGCAATTTTACCCCAAAATAAGGTGAATTTCTGCCTTTTTGCCCCAAAATAATGGGAATTTCTGCCTTTTTGCCCCAAAATAAGAAAAATTTTTGCTTTTTTTCTCTGAAATAAGTGAAATTTCTGCAATTTTGCCCTAAAATAAGGGAAATTTCTGCAATTTTTCCCCATAATAAGGGAAATTTCTGCAATTTTGCCCCAAAATAAGGGGAATTTCTGTTTTTGTCCCCAAATAAGGGAAATTTCTGCAATTTTGCCCTAAAATAAGGGGATTTTCTGCATTTTTTGCCAAAAATAAGGGGAATTTCTGACATTTTGCCGCAAAATAAGTGAAATTTCTGCAGTTTTACCCCAAAATAAGGAAAATTTCTGCCTTTTTGCCCAAAAATTAGGGGAATTTCTGCAATTTTGCTCCAAAATACAAAGAATTTCTGCCTTTTTGCCCGAAAATAAAGGGAATGTATACCTTTTTGCCATAAAAAAGCAAATTTCTTCATTTTTGCCCCAAAATAAGGGGATTTTCCACCTTTTTGACTCAAAATAAGTGCAATTTCTGCCTTTTCCCCCAAAATAAACGAAATTTCTGCCTTTTTGCCCCAAAATAAGGGGAATTTCAGCATTTTACCTTCAAATAAGGGGAATTTCTGCCTTTTTGCCACAAAATAAGGGGAATTTCTGCCCTATTGCCCTTAAATAAGGAAAATTTCTGCTTTTCTGCCCCAATCAACGGGAATTTCTGCCCTTTTGCCAGAAAGTAAAGGGAATTTCTGCCTTTATGCCCCAAAATAACGGGAATTTCAGCCTTTTTACCTCAAAATAAAAGGAATTTCTGCCTTTTTCCCCAAAATATGGGTAATTTTTGCCTTTTTGTTCCAAAATAAGGAAAATTTCTACAATTTTGTATCAAAATAAAAGAAATTTCTGTTTTTGCCCGAAAATAAAAGGAATTTCTGACTTTTTGCCCTGAAATAAATGAAATTCCTGCAATTATGCCCGAAAATAAGGGAAATTTGTGCCTTTTTGCCCCCAAATGAGGGGAATTTCTGCCTTTTTGCCCCAAAATATGGGGAATTTCAGGATTTTACCTCAAAATAAGGGGAATTTCAGCCTTTTTGCACCAAAATATGGGGAATTTCTGACTTTTTGCCACAAAATAAGAAAAATTTCTGCAAGTCTGTAACAATATAAAAGAAATTTCTAAAATTTTGCCCCAAAATAAAGGAAATTTCTGATTTTTGCCCCAAAATAAAAAGAATTTCTCTATTTTTGCCCCAAAATAAAGGGAAATTCTGCCTTTTAGCCCCAAAATTAGGGGAGTTTCTGCAATTTTGCTCCAAAATACGAGAAATTTCTGCCTTTTTACCCGAAATTAAGTGGATTTTCTGCCTTTTTGCCCCCAAATAAGTGAAATTTCTGCAATTTTATCCCAAAATAAGGGAAATTTCTGCCTTTTTGCCCCAAAATAAGGGGAATTTCTGCCGTTTTGCCCTGAAATATGTAAAATTTCTGCAATTTTACCCCAAAATAAGGTGAATTTCTGCCTTTTTGCCCCAAAATAATGGGAATTTCTGCCTTTTTGCCCCAAAATAAGAAAAATTTTTGCTTTTTTTCTCTGAAATAAGTGAAATTTCTGCAATTTTGCCCTAAAATAAGGGAAATTTCTGCAATTTTTCCCCATAATAAGGGAAATTTCTGCAATTTTGCCCCAAAATAAGGGGAATTTCTGTTTTTGTCCCCAAATAAGGGAAATTTCTGCAATTTTGCCCTAAAATAAGGGGATTTTCTGCATTTTTTGCCAAAAATAAGGGGAATTTCTGACATTTTGCCGCAAAATAAGTGAAATTTCTGCAGTTTTACCCCAAAATAAGGAAAATTTCTGCCTTTTTGCCCAAAAATTAGGGGAATTTCTGCAATTTTGCTCCAAAATACAAAGAATTTCTGCCTTTTTGCCCGAAAATAAAGGGAATGTATACCTTTTTGCCATAAAAAAGCAAATTTCTTCATTTTTGCCCCAAAATAAGGGGATTTTCCACCTTTTTGACTCAAACTAAGTGCAATTTCTGCCTTTTCCCCAAAATAAACGAAATTTCTGCCTTTTTGCCCCAAAATAAGGGGAATTTCAGCCTTATTACCTCAAAATAAGGGGAATTTCTGCATTTTTGCCCCAAAATATGGGGAATTTCTGACTTTTTGCCCCAAAATAAGAAAAATTTCTGCAATTTTGTACCAAAATAAAAAAAATTTCTGCATTTTTGCCCCCCCAAAAAAATTTCTGCCTTTTTTTTTCAAATACCTGAAATTTCTGCAATTTTGCCCCAAAATAAGGGAAATTTCTGCAATTTTGCCCCAATGTAAAGGAAATTTCTGCAATTTTGCCCCAAAATAAGGGGAATTTCTGACTGTTTGCTCCCGAAAAAGGAGATTTTCTGTCTTTTTGCCCCAAAATAAGGAGAATTTCTGCCTTTTTGCCCGAAAATTAAGAGAATTTCTGCAATTTTGCTTCAAAATGCAGGGAATTTCTGCCTTTTAGCCCCAAAATAAAGGGAATTTCTGCATTTTACCTCAAATTGAGAATAATTTCTGCCTCTTGCCTCAAAATAAGGGGAATTTTCTGCCTTTTTGTTTCAAAATAAGATAAATTTCTTCAATTTTGTACCATAATAAAAGAAATTTCTGCTCTTTGCCCCAAAATAAAAGGAATTTCTGACTTTTTGCCCTGAAATAAATGAAATTTCTGCAATTTTGCCCGAAAATAAGGATAATTTGTGCCTCTTTGCCCCAAAATAAGAAGAAGTTTTGCCTTTTGCCCCAAAATATGGGGAATTTCAGCATTTTACCTCAAAATAAGAATTTCAGCCTTTTTGCCCCAAAATAAGGAAAATTTCTGCAATTTTGCCCCAAAATAAGGGGAATTTCTTCCTTTTTGCCCCAAAATAAAGGATATTTCAGCCTTTTTACCTGAAAATAAGTGAAATTTCTGCAATTTTGCCCCAAATAAGGGAAATTTCTGCAATTTTGCCTCAAAATAAGGTAAATTCCTGCAATTTTGCCCCAAAATAAGTGGAATTTCTGAGTTTTGTCCCAAAATAAGGAGAATTTCTGTCTTTTTGCCGCAACATATAGGGAATTTCTGCCTTTTTGCCCAACAATTAGGGGAATTTCTTCATTTTTGCTTCAAAATAAGGGGAATTTCTGCCTTTTTGCCTCTAAAGAAGTGGAATTTCTGTATTTTCCTTCCAAAACAAAGGGAATTTCTGTGTTTTTTGCCCCAAAATAAGGAAAATTTCTGACTTATTACCCTGAAATAAGTTAAATGGTTGCAATTTTGCCCCAAAATAAGGGAAATTTCTGCCTTTTTGCCCCAAAATAAGGGGAATTTCAGCCTTTTTACCTCAAAATAAGGGGAATTTCTGCATTTTTGCCACAAAATATTAGGAATTTCTGCCTTTTTGCCCCAAAATAAGAAAAATTTCTGCCTTTTTTTTATCTGAAATAAGTGAAATTTCTGCAATTTTGCCCCAAAATAAGTGAAATTTCTGCAATTTTGCCCCAAAATAAGGGAAATTTCTGGAATTTTGCCCCAAAATAAGTGGAATTTCTGAGTTTTGCCCCAAAATAAGGAGAATTTCTGTCTTTTTGCCCCAACATATAGGGAAATTCTGCCTTTTTGCCCCACAATTAGGGGATTTTCTGCAATTGTGCTCCAAAAAACGGGATATTTCTGCTTTTTTGCCCGAAAATAAGGAGAATATATACCTTTTGCCACAAAAAAGGGAAATTTCTTCATTTTTGCCCCAAAATAAGAGCAATTTCTGCCTTCTTACCTCACAATAAGTGAAATTTCTGCCTTTTTACCCAAAAATAAACAAAATTTCTGTCTTTTTGCCCAAAAAGAAAAGGAATTTTTGAATTTTGCCCTGAAATAAGTGAAATTTCTGCAATTTTGCCCCAAAATAAGGGAAATTTCTGCCTTTATGCCACAAAATAAAAAGAATTTCTGTATTTTTGCCCCAAAATAAGGGGAATTTCAGCATTTTACCTCATAATAAGGCGAATCTCTGCCTTTTGCCCCAAAATATGGGGAATTTCTTAATTTTTGCCCCAAAATAAAGAAAATTTCTGCAATTTTGTACCAAAATAAAAGAAATTTCTGCCTTTTTGCCCCAAAATAAGAGAAATTTCTGCACTTTTTCCCTGAAATAAGTGAAATTTCTGCAATTTTGCCCCAAAATAAGGGAAATTTCTGCAATTTTGCCCCAAAATAAAGAAAATTTCTGCAATTTTACCCCAAAATAAGGGGAATTTCTGACTTTTTGCCCTGAAATAAGGAGAATTTCTGTCTTTTTGTTCCAAAATAATGTGAATTTCTGCATTTTCCTTCAAAATTAGGGAAATATGTGCAATTTTGCTTCAAAATACGGGGAAATCTGCCTTATTGCACAAAAATAAAGGGAATTTCTCCATTTTTGCACCAATATAAGGGAAATTTCTGAAATTTAGCTTTAAAATACGGGGAATTTCTGCGTTATTGTCCGAAATAAAGTGGAATTTCTGCCTTTTTGCCCTGAAATATTTGAAATTTCTGCAATTTTACCCCAAAATAAGGGGAATTTCTGTTTTTGGCCCCAAAATTAAGAGAATTTCTGCTTTTTGCCCCAAAATAAGGAAAATATCTGACTTTTTGCCCAGAAATAATTGAAATTTCTGCAATTTTGCCCCAAAATAATAGGAATTTCTGCCTTTTTGCCGAAAATAAGGGGAATTTCAGCATTTTACCTTCAAATAAGGGGAATTTCTGCCTTTTTGCCACAAAATAAGGGGAATTTCTGCCCTATTGCCCTTAAATAAGGAAAATTTCTGCTTTTCTGCCCCAATTAACGGGAATTTCTGCCCTTTTGCCAGAAAGTAAAGGGAATTTCTGCCTTTATGCCCCAAAATAACGGGAATTTCAGCCTTTTTACCTCAAAATAAAAGGAATTTCTGCCTTTTTCCCCAAAATATGGGTAATTTTTGCCTTTTTGTTCCAAAATAAGAAAATTTCTACAATTTTGTATCAAAATAAAAGAAATTTCTGTTTTTGCCTGAAAATAAAAGGAATTTCTGACTTTTTGCCCTGAAATAAATGAAATTCCTGCAATTATGCCCGAAAATAAGGGAAATTTGTGCCTTTTTGCCCCCAAATGAGGGGAATTTCTGCCTTTTTGCCCCAAAATATGGGGAATTTCAGGATTTTACCTCAAAATAAGGGGAATTTCAGCCTTTTTGCACCAAAATATGGGGAATTTCTGCCTTTTTGCCACAAAATAAGAAAAAATTTTGCAAGTCTGTAACAATATAAAAGAAATTTCTAAAATTTTGCCCCAAAATAAAGGAAATTTCTGATTTTTGCCCCAAAATAAAAAGAATTTCTCTATTTTTGCCCCAAAATAAAGGGAAATTCTGCCTTTTAGCCCCAAAATTAGGGGAGTTTCTGCAATTTTGCTCCAAAATACGAGAAATTTCTGCCTTTTTACCCGAAATTAAGTGGATTTTCTGCCTTTTGGCCCCCAAATAAGGGAAATTTCTGCAATTTTATCCCAAAATAAGGGAAATTTCTGCCTTTTTGCCCCAAAATAAGGGGAATTTCTGCCGTTTTGCCCTGAAATATGTAAAATTTCTGCAATTTTACCCCAAAATAAGGTGAATTTCTGCCTTTTGCCCCAAAATAATGGGAATTTCTGCCTTTTTGCCCCAAAATAAGAAAAATTTTTGCTTTTTTTCTCTGAAATAAGTGAAATTTCTGCAATTTTGCCCTAAAATAAGGAAAATTTCTGCAATTTTTCCCCATAATAAGGGAAATTTCTGCAATTTTGCCCCAAAATAAGGGGAATTTTTGTTTTTGTCCCCAAATAAGGGAAATTTCTGCATTTTTGCCCTAAAATAAGGGGATTTTCTGCATTTTTTGCCAAAAATAAGGGGAATTTCTGACATTTTGCCGCAAAATAAGTGAAATTTCTGCAGTTTTACCCCAAAATAAGGAAAACTTCTGCCTTTTTGCCCAAAAATTAGGGGAATTTCTGCAATTTTGCTCCAAAATACAAAGAATTTCTTCCTTTTTGCCCGAAAATAAAGGGAATGTATACCTTTTTGCCATAAAAAAGCAAATTTCTTCATTTTTGCCCCAAAATAAGGGGATTTTCCACCTTTTTGACTCAAAATAAGTGCAATTTCTGCCTTTTCCCCAATATAAACGAAATTTCTGCCTTTTTGCCACAAAATAAGGGGAATTTCAGCCTTATTACCTCAAAATAAGGGGAATTTCTGGATTTTTGCCCCAAAATATGGGGAATTTCTGCAATTTTGTACCAAAATAAAAAAATTTCTGCCTTTTTGCCACCCCAAAAAAATTTCTGCCTTTTTTTTTCTCAAATACCTGAAATTTCTCCAATTTTGCCCCAAAATAAGGGAAATTTCTGCAATTTTGCCCCAATGTAAAGGAAATTTCTGCAATTTTGCCCCAAAATAAGGGGAATTTCTGACTGTTTGCTCCCGAAAAAGGAGATTTTCTGTCTTTTTGCCCCAAAATAAGGAGAATTTCTGCCTTTTTGCCCGAAAATTAAGAGAATTTCTGCAATTTTGCTTCAAAATGCAGGGAATTTCTGCCTTTTAGCCCCAAAATAAAGGGAATTTCTGCATTTTACCTCAAATTGAGAATAATTTCTGCCTTTTGCCTCAAAATAAGGGGAATTTTCTGCCTTTTTGTTTCAAAATAAGATAAATTTCTTCAATTTTGTACCATAATAAAAGAAATTTCTGCTCTTTGCCCCAAAATAAAAGGAATTTCTGACTTTTTGCCCTGAAATAAATGAAATTTCTGCAATTTTGCCCGAAAATAAGGATAATTTGTGCCTCTTTGCCCCAAAATAAGAAGAAGTTTTGCCTTTTGCCCCAAAATATGGGGAATTTCAGCATTTTACCTCAAAATAAGAATTTCAGCCTTTTTGCCCCAAAATAAGGAAAATTTCTGCAATTTTGCCCCAAAATAAGGGGAATTTCTTCCTTTTTGCCCCAAAATAAAGGATATTTCAGCCTTTTTACCTGAAAATAAGTGAAATTTCTGCAATTTTGCCCCAAATAAGGGAAATTTCTGCAATTTTGCCTCAAAATAAGGTAAATTCCTGCAATTTTGCCCCAAAATAAGTGGAATTTCTGAGTTTTGTCCCAAAATAAGGAGAATTTCTGTCTTTTTGCCGCAACATATAGGGAATTTCTGCCTTTTTGCCCAACAATTAGGGGAATTTCTTCATTTTTGCTTCAAAATAAGGGGAATTTCTGCCTTTTTGCCTCTAAAGAAGTGGAATTTCTGTATTTTCCTTTCAAAACAAAGGGAATTTCTGTTTTTTGCCCCAAAATAAGGAAAATTTCTGACTTATTACCCTGAAATAAGTGAAATGTTTGCAATTTTGCCCCAAAATAAGGGAAATTTCTGCCTTTTTGCCCCCAAATAAGGGGAATTTCAGCCTTTTTACCTCAAAATAAGGGGAATTTCTGCATTTTTGCCACAAAATATTAGGGATTTCTGCCTTTTTGCCCCAAAATAAGAAAAATTTCTGCCATTTTTACCTGAAATAAGTGAAATTTCTGCAATTGTGCCCCAAAATAAGTAAAATTTCTGCAATTTTGCCCCAAAATAAGGGAAATTTCTGGAATTTTGCCCCAAAATAAGTGGAATTTCTGAGTTTTGCCCCAAAATAAGGAGAATTTCTGTCTTTTTGCCCCAACATATAGGGAATTTCTGCCTTTTTGCCCCACAATTAGGGGATTTTCTTCAATTCTGCTCCAAAATAGGGGGAATTTCTGCTTTTTTGCCCGAAAATAAGGGGAATGTATACCTTTTGCCACAAAAAAGAGAACTTTCTTCATTTTTACCCCAAAATAAGAGGAATTTCTGCCTTCTTCCCTCAAAATAAGTGAAATTTCTGCCTTTTTACCTAAAAATGAACGGAATTTCTGTCTTTTTGCCCCAAAATAAAAGGAATTTTTGAATTTTGCCCTGAAATAAGTGAAATTTCTGCAATTTTGCCCCAAAATAAGGGAAATTTCTGCCTTTTTGCCACAAAATGAAGGGAATTTCTGTATTTTTGCCCCAAAATAAGGGGAATTTCAGCATTTGACCTCATAATAAGGCAAATCTCTGCCTTTTTGCCCCAAAATATGGGGAATTTCTTCATTTTTGCCCCAAAATAAAGAAAATTTCTGCAATTTTGTACCAAAATGAAAGAAATTTCTGCCTTTTTGCCCCAAAATAAGAGAAATTTCTGCACTTTTTCCCTGAAATAAGTGAAATTTCTGCAATTTTGCCCCAAAATAAGGGAAATTTCTGCAATTTTGCCCCAAAATAAAGAAAATTTCTGCAATTTTGTACCAAAATAAAAGAAATTTCTGCCTTTTTGCCCCAAAATAAGAGAAATTTCTGCAATTTTGCCCCAAAATAAAGAAAATTTCTGCAATTTTACCCCAAAATAAGGGGAATTTCTGACTTTTTGCCCTGAAATAATTAGAATTTCTGTCTTTTTGTTTTAAAATAATGTGAATTTCTGCATTTTCCTTCAAAATTAGGGAAATATGTGCAATTTTGCTTCAAAATACGGGGAAATCTGCCTTATTGCACAAAAATAAAGGGAATTTCTCCATTTTTGCACCAATATAAGGGGAATTTCTGAAATTTAGCTTTAAAATACGGGGAATTTCTGCGTTATTGTCCGAAATAAAGTGGAATTTCTGCCTTTTTGCCTCAAAATAAGGGGAATTTTCTGCCTTTTTGTTTCAAAATAAGATAAATTTCTTCAATTTTGTACCATAATAAAAGAAATTTCTGCTCTTTGCCCCAAAATAAAAGGAATTTCTGACTTTTTGCCCTGAAATAAATGAAATTTCTGCAATTTTGCCCGAAAATAAGAGAAATTTGTGCCTCTTTGCCCCAAAATAAGAAGAAGTTTTGCCTTTTGCCCCAAAATATGGGGAATTTCAGCATTTTACCTCAAAATAAGAATTTCAGCCTTTTTGCCCCAAAATAAGGAAAATTTCTGCAATTTTGCCCCAAAATAAGGGGAATTTCTTCCTTTTTGCCCCAAAATAAAGAATATTTCAGCCTTTTTACCTGAAAATAAGTGAAATTTCTGCAATTTTGCCCCAAAATAAGTAAAATTTCTGCAATTTTGCCTCAAAATAAGGTAAATTCCTGCAATTTTGCCCCAAAATAAGTGGAATTTCTGAGTTTTGTCCCAAAATAAGGAGAATTTCTGTCTTTTTGCCCCAACATATAGGGAATTTCTGCCTTTTTGCCCAACAATTAGGGGAATTTCTTCATTTTTGCTTCAAAATAAGGGGAATTTCTGCCTTTTTGCATCTAAAGAAGTGGAATTTCTGTACTTTCCTTCCAAAACAAAGGGAATTTCTGTGTTTTTTGCCCCAAAATAAGGAAAATTTCTGACTTATTACCCTGAAATAAGTGAAATGTTTGCAATTTTGCCCCAAAATAAGGGAAATTTCTGCCTTTTTGCCCCCAAATAAGGGGAATTTCAGCCTTTTTACCTCAAAATAAGGGGAATTTCTGCATTTTTGCCACAAAATATTAGGAATTTCTGCCTTTTTGCCCCAAAATAAGAAAAATTTCTGCCATTTTTACCTGAAATAAGTGAAATTTCTGCAATTGTGCCCCAAAATAAGTAAAATTTCTGCAATTTTGCCCCAAAATAAGGGAAATTTCTGGAATTTTGCCCCAAAATAAGTGGAATTTCTGAGTTTTGCCCCAAAATAAGGAGAATTTCTGTCTTTTTGCCCCAACATATAGGGAATTTCTGCCTTTTTGCCCCACAATTAGGGGATTTTCTTCAATTCTGCTCCAAAATAGGGGGAATTTCTGCTTTTTTGCCCGAAAATAAGGGGAATGTATACCTTTTGCCACAAAAAAGAGAACTTTCTTCATTTTTACCCCAAAATAAGAGGAATTTCTGCCTTCTTCCCTCAAAATAAGTGAAATTTCTGCCTTTTTACCTAAAAATGAACGGAATTTCTGTCTTTTTGCCCCAAAATAAAAGGAATTTTTGAATTTTGCCCTGAAATAAGTGAAATTTCTGCAATTTTGCCCCAAAATAAGGGAAATTTCTGCCTTTTTGCCACAAAATGAAGGGAATTTCTGTATTTTTGTTCCAAAATAAGGGGAATTTCAGCATTTTACCTCATAATAAGGCAAATCTCTGCCTTTTTGCCCCAAAATATGGGGAATTTCTTCATTTTTGCCCCAAAATAAAGAAAATTTCTGCAATTTTGTACCAAAATGAAAGAAATTTCTGCCTTTTTGCCCCAAAATAAGAGAAATTTCTGCACTTTTTCCCTGAAATAAGTGAAATTTCTGCAATTTTGCCCCAAAATAAGGGAAATTTCTGCAATTTTGCCCCAAAATAAAGAAAATTTCTGCAATTTTGTACCAAAATAAAAGAAATTTCTGCCTTTTTGCCCCAAAATAAGAGAAATTTCTGCAATTTTGCCCCAAAATAAAGAAAATTTCTGCAATTTTACCCCAAAATAAGGGGAATTTCTGACTTTTTGCCCTGAAATAATTAGAATTTCTGTCTTTTTGTTTTAAAATAATGTGAATTTCTGCATTTTCCTTCAAAATTAGGGAAATATGTGCAATTTTGCTTCAAAATACGGGGAAATCTGCCTTATTGCACAAAAATAAAGGGAATTTCTCCATTTTTGCACCAATATAAGGGGAATTTCTGAAATTTAGCTTTAAAATACGGGGAATTTCTGCGTTATTGTCCGAAATAAAGTGGAATTTCTGCCTTTTTGCCTCAAAATAAGGGGAATTTTCTGCCTTTTTGTTTCAAAATAAGATAAATTTCTTCAATTTTGTACCATAATAAAAGAAATTTCTGCTCTTTGCCCCAAAATAAAAGGAATTTCTGACTTTTTGCCCTGAAATAAATGAAATTTCTGCAATTTTGCCCGAAAATAAGAGAAATTTGTGCCTCTTTGCCCCAAAATAAGAAGAAGTTTTGCCTTTTGCCCCAAAATATGGGGAATTTCAGCATTTTACCTCAAAATAAGAATTTCAGCCTTTTTGCCCCAAAATAAGGAAAATTTCTGCAATTTTGCCCCAAAATAAGGGGAATTTCTTCCTTTTTGCCCCAAAATAAAGGATATTTCAGCCTTTTTACCTGAAAATAAGTGAAATTTCTGCAATTTTGCCCCAAAATAAGTAAAATTTCTGCAATTTTGCCTCAAAATAAGGTAAATTCCTGCAATTTTGCCCCAAAATAAGTGGAATTTCTGAGTTTTGTCCCAAAATAAGGAGAATTTCTGTCTTTTTGCCCCAACATATAGGGAATTTCTGCCTTTTTGCCCAACAATTAGGGGAATTTCTTCATTTTTGCTTCAAAATAAGGGGAATTTCTGCCTTTTTGCCTCTAAAGAAGTGGAATTTCTGTACTTTCCTTCCAAAACAAAGGGAATTTCTGTGTTTTTTGCCCCAAAATAAGGAAAATTTCTGACTTATTACCCTGAAATAAGTGAAATGTTTGCAATTTTGCCCCAAAATAAGGGAAATTTCTGCCTTTTTGCCCCCAAATAAGGGGAATTTCAGCCTTTTTACCTCAAAATAAGGGGAATTTCTGCATTTTTGCCACAAAATATTAGGAATTTCTGCCTTTTTGCCCCAAAATAAGAAAAATTTCTGCCATTTTTACCTGAAATAAGTGAAATTTCTGCAATTGTGCCCCAAAATAAGTAAAATTTCTGCAATTTTGCCCCAAAATAAGGGAAATTTCTGGAATTTTGCCCCAAAATAAGTGGAATTTCTGAGTTTTGCCCCAAAATAAGGAGAATTTCTGTCTTTTTGCCCCAACATATAGGGAATTTCTGCCTTTTTGCCCCACAATTAGGGGATTTTCTTCAATTCTGCTCCAAAATAGGGGGAATTTCTGCTTTTTTGCCCGAAAATAAGGGGAATGTATACCTTTTGCCACAAAAAAGAGAACTTTCTTCATTTTTACCCCAAAATAAGAGGAATTTCTGCCTTCTTCCCTCAAAATAAGTGAAATTTCTGCCTTTTTACCTAAAAATGAACGGAATTTCTGTCTTTTTGCCCCAAAATAAAAGGAATTTTTGAATTTTGCCCTGAAATAAGTGAAATTTCTGCAATTTTGCCCCAAAATAAGGGAAATTTCTGCCTTTTTGCCACAAAATGAAGGGAATTTCTGTATTTTTGCCCCAAAATAAGGGGAATTTCAGCATTTTACCTCATAATAAGGCAAATCTCTGCCTTTTTGCCCCAAAATATGGGGAATTTCTTCATTTTTGCCCCAAAATAAAGAAAATTTCTGCAATTTTGTACCAAAATGAAAGAAATTTCTGCCTTTTTGCCCCAAAATAAGAGAAATTTCTGCACTTTTTCCCTGAAATAAGTGAAATTTCTGCAATTTTGCCCCAAAATAAGGGAAATTTCTGCAATTTTGCCCCAAAATAAAGAAAATTTTTGCAATTTTGTACCAAAATAAAAGAAATTTCTGCCTTTTTGCCCCAAAATAAGAGAAATTTCTGCACTTTTTCCCTGAAATAAGTGAAATTTCTGCAATTTTGCCCCAAAATAAGAGAAATTTCTGCAATTTTGCCCCAAAATAAAGAAAATTTCTGCAATTTTACCCCAAAATAAGGGGAATTTCTGACTTTTTGCCCTGAAATAATTAGAATTTCTGTCTTTTTGTTTTAAAATAATGTGAATTTCTGCATTTTCCTTCAAAATTAGGGAAATATGTGCAATTTTGCTTCAAAATACGGGGAAATCTGCCTTATTGCACAAAAATAAAGGGAATTTCTCCATTTTTGCACCAATATAAGGGGAATTTCTGAAATTTAGCTTTAAAATACGGGGAATTTCTGCGTTATTGTCCGAAATAAAGTGGAATTTCTGCCTTTTTGCCTCAAAATAAGGGGAATTTTCTGCCTTTTTGTTTCAAAATAAGATAAATTTCTTCAATTTTGTACCATAATAAAAGAAATTTCTGCTCTTTGCCCCAAAATAAAAGGAATTTCTGACTTTTTGCCCTGAAATAAATGAAATTTCTGCAATTTTGCCCGAAAATAAGAGAAATTTGTGCCTCTTTGCCCCAAAATAAGAAGAAGTTTTGCCTTTTGCCCCAAAATATGGGGAATTTCAGCATTTTACCTCAAAATAAGAATTTCAGCCTTTTTGCCCCAAAATAAGGAAAATTTCTGCAATTTTGCCCCAAAATAAGGGGAATTTCTTCCTTTTTGCCCCAAAATAAAGGATATTTCAGCCTTTTTACCTGAAAATAAGTGAAATTTCTGCAATTTTGCCCCAAAATAAGTAAAATTTCTGCAATTTTGCCTCAAAATAAGGTAAATTCCTGCAATTTTGCCCCAAAATAAGTGGAATTTCTGAGTTTTGTCCCAAAATAAGGAGAATTTCTGTCTTTTTGCCCCAACATATAGGGAATTTCTGCCTTTTTGCCCAACAATTAGGGGAATTTCTTCATTTTTGCTTCAAAATAAGGGGAATTTCTGCCTTTTTGCCTCTAAAGAAGTGGAATTTCTGTACTTTCCTTCCAAAACAAAGGGAATTTCTGTGTTTTTTGCCCCAAAATAAGGAAAATTTCTGACTTATTACCCTGAAATAAGTGAAATGTTTGCAATTTTGCCCCAAAATAAGGGAAATTTCTGCCTTTTTGCCCCCAAATAAGGGGAATTTCAGCCTTTTTACCTCAAAATAAGGGGAATTTCTGCATTTTTGCCACAAAATATTAGGAATTTCTGCCTTTTTGCCCCAAAATAAGAAAAATTTCTGCCATTTTTACCTGAAATAAGTGAAATTTCTGCAATTGTGCCCCAAAATAAGTAAAATTTCTGCAATTTTGCCCCAAAATAAGGGAAATTTCTGGAATTTTGCCCCAAAATAAGTGGAATTTCTGAGTTTTGCCCCAAAATAAGGAGAATTTCTGTCTTTTTGCCCCAACATATAGGGAATTTCTGCCTTTTTGCCCCACAATTAGGGGATTTTCTTCAATTCTGCCCCAAAATAGGGGGAATTTCTGCTTTTTTGTCCGAAAATAAGGGCAATTTATACCTTTTGCCACAAAAAAGAGAAATTTCTTCATTTTTGCCCCAAAATAAGAGGAATTTCTGCCTTCTTCCCTCAAAATAAGTGAAATTTCTGCCTTTTTACCTAAAAATGAACGGAATTTCTGTCTTTTTGCCCCAAAATAAAAGGAATTTTTGAATTTTGCCCTGAAATAAGTGAAATTTCTGCAATTTTGCCCCAAAATAAGGGAAATTTCTGCCTTTTTGCCACAAAATGAAGGGAATTTCTGTATTTTTGCCCCAAAATAAGGGGAATTTCAGCATTTTACCTCATAATAAGGCAAATCTCTGCCTTTTTGCCCCAAAATATGGGGAATTTCTTCATTTTTGCCCCAAAATAAAAAAAATTTCTGCAATTTTGTACCAAAATAAAAGAAATTTCTGCCTTTTTGCCCCAAAATAAGAGAAATTTCTGCACTTTTTCCCTGAAATAAGTGAAATTTCTGCAATTTTGCCCAAAAATAAGGGAAATTTCTGCAATTTTGCCCCAAAATAAAGAAAATTTTTGCAATTTTGTACCAAAATAAAAGAAATTTCTGCCTTTTTGCCCCAAAATAAGAGAAATTTCTGCACTTTTTCCCTGAAATAAGTGAAATTTCTGCAATTTTGCCCCAAAATAAGAGAAATTTCTGCAATTTTGCCCCAAAATAAAGAAAATTTCTGCAATCTTACCCCATAATAAGGGGAATTTCTGACTTTTTGCCCTGAAATAAGGAGAATTTCTGTCTTTTTGTTCCAAAATAATGTGAATTTCTGCATTTTCCTTCAAAATTAGGGAAATATGTGCAATTTTGCTTCAAAATACGGGGAAATCTGCCTTATTGCACAAAAATAAAGGGAATTTCTCCATTTTTCCACCAATATAAGGGGAATTTCTGAAATTTAGCTTTAAAATACGGGGAATTTCTGCGTTATTGTCCGAAATAAAGTGGAATTTCTGCCTTTTTGCCTCAAAATAAGGTAAATTCCTGCAATTTTGCCCCAAAATAAGTGGAATTTCTGAGTTTTGTCCCAAAATAAGGAGAATTTCTGTCTTTTTGCCCCAACATATAGGGAATTTCTGCCTTTTTGCCCAACAATTAGGGGAATTTCTTCATTTTTGCTTCAAAATAAGGGGAATTTCTGCCTTTTTGCCTCTAAAGAAGTGGAATTTCTGTACTTTCCTTCCAAAACAAAGGGAATTTCTGTGTTTTTTGCCCCAAAATAAGGAAAATTTCTGACTTATTACCCTGAAATAAGTGAAATGTTTGCAATTTTGCCCCAAAATAAGGGAAATTTCTGCCTTTTTGCCCCCAAATAAGGGGAATTTCAGCCTTTTTACCTCAAAATAAGGGGAATTTCTGCATTTTTGCCCCAATGTAAAGGAAATTTCTGCAATTTTGCCCCAAAATAAGGGGAATTTCTGACTGTTTGCTCCCAAAAAAAGAGATTTTCTGTCTTTTTGCCCCAAAATAAGGAGAATTTCTGCCTTTTTGCCCGAAAATTAAGAGAATTTCTGCAATTTTGCTTCAAAATACAGGGAATTTATGCCTTTTAGCCTCAAAATAAAGGGAATTTCTGCATTTTACCTCAAATTGAGAATAATTTCTGCCTTTTGCCTCAAAATAAGGGGAATTTTCTGCCTTTTTGTTTCAAAATAAGATAAATTTCTTCAATTTTGTACCATAATAAAAGAAATTTCTGCTCTTTGCCCCAAAATAAAAGCAATTTCTGACTTTTTGCCCTGAAATAAATGAAATTTCTGCAATTTTGCCCGAAAATAAGAGAAATTTGTGCCTCTTTGCCCCAAAATAAGAAGAAGTTTTGCCTTTTGCCCCAAAATATGGGGAATTTCAGCATTTTACCTCAAAATAAGAATTTCAGCCTTTTTGCCCCAAAATAAGGAAAATTTCTGCAATTTTGCCCCAAAATAAGGGGAATTTCTTCCTTTTTGCCCCAAAATAAAGGATATTTCAGCCTTTTTACCTGAAAATAAGTGAAATTTCTGCAATTTTGCCCCAAATAAGGGAAATTTCTGCAATTTTGCCTCAAAATAAGGTAAATTCCTGCAATTTTGCCCCAAAATAAGTGGAATTTCTGAGTTTTGTCCCAAAATAAGGAGAATTTCTGTCTTTTTGCCCCAACATATAGGGAATTTCTGCCTTTTTGCCCAACAATTAGGGGAATTTCTTCATTTTTGCTTCAAAATAAGGGGAATTTCTACCTTTTTGCCTCTAAAGAAGTGGAATTTCTGTATTTTCCTTCCAAAACAAAGGGAATTTCTGTGTTTTTTGCCCCAAAATAAGGAAAATTTCTGACTTATTACCCTGAAATAAGTTAAATGTTTGCAATTTTGCCCCAAAATAAGGGAAATTTCTGCCTTTTTGCCCCAAAATAAGGGGAATTTCAGCCTTTTTACCTCAAAATAAGGGGAATTTCTGCATTTTTGCCACAAAATATTAGGAATTTCTGCCTTTTTGCCCCAAAATAAGAAAAATTTCTGCCTTTTTTTTATCTGAAATAAGTGAAATTTCTGCAATTTTGCCCCAAAATAAATGAAATTTCTGCAATTTTGCCCCAAAATAAGGGAAATTTCTGGAATTTTGCCCCAAAATAAGTGGAATTTCTGAGTTTTGCCCCTAAATAAGGAGAATTTCTGTCTTTTTGCCACAACATATAGGGAATTTCTGCCGTTTTGCCCCACAGTTAGGGGATTTTCTGCAATTGTGCTCCAAAAAACGGGATATTTCTGCTTTTTTGCCCGAAAATAAGGAGAATATATACCTTTTGCCACAAAAAAAGGGAAATTTCTTCATTTTTGCCCCAAAATAAGAGGAATTTCTGCCTTCTTACCTCACAATAAGTGAAATTTCTGCCTTTTTACCCAAAAATAAACAAAATTTCTGTCTTTTTGCCCAAAAATAAGAGGAATTTTTGAATTTTGCCCTGAAATAATTGAAATTTCTGCAATTTTGCCCCAAAATAAGGGAAATTTCTGCCTTTTTGCCACAAAATAAAGGGAATTTCTGTATTTTTGCCCCAAAATAAGGGGAATTTCAGCATTTTACCTCATAATAAGGCGAATCTCTTCCTTTTTGCCCCAAAATATGGGGAATTTCTTCATTTTTGCCCCAAAATAAAGAAAATTTCTGCAATTTTGTACCAAAATAAAAAAAATTTCTGCCTTTTTGCCCCAAAATAAGAGAAATTTCTGCACTTTTTCCCTGAAATAAGTGAAATTTCTGCAATTTTGCCCCAAAATAAGGGAAATTTCTGCAATTTTGCCCCAAAATAAAGAAAATTTCTGCAATTTTACCCCAAAATAAGGGGAATTTCTGACTTTTTGCCCTGAAATAAGGAGAATTTCTGTCTTTTTGTTCCAAAATAATGTGAATTTCTGCATTTTCCTTCAAAATTAGGGAAATATGTGCAATTTTGCTTCAAAATACGGGGAAATCTGCCTTATTGCACAAAAATAAAGGGAATTTCTCCATTTTTGCACCAATATAAGGGGAATTTCTGAAATTTAGCTTTAAAATACGGGGAATTTCTGCGTTATTGTCCGAAATAAAGTGGAATTTCTGCCTTTTTGCCCTGAAATATTTGAAATTTCTGCAATTTTACCCCAAAATAAGAGGAATTTCTGTTTTGGGCCCCAAAATTAAGGGAATTTCTGCTTTTTGCCACAAAATAAGGCAAATATCTGACTTTTTGTCCAGAAATAATTGAAATTTCTGCAATTTTGCCCCAAAATAATAGGAATTTCTGCCTTTTTGCCGAAAATAAGGGGAATTTCAGCATTTTACCTTCAAATAAGGGGAATTTCTGACTTTTTGCCACAAAATAAGGGGAATTTCTGCCCTATTGCCCTTAAATAAGGAAAATTTCTGCTTTTCTGCCCCAATTAACGGGAATTTCTGCCTTTTTGCCCCAAAGTAAAGGGAATTTCTGCCTTTTTGCCCCCCCAAAAAAATTTCTGCCTTTTTTCCCTGAAATACGTGAAATTTCTGCAATTTTGCCCCAAAATAAGGGAAATTTCTACAATTTTGCCCCAATGTAAAGGAAATTTCTGCAATTTTGCCCCAAAATAAGGGGAATTTCTGACTGTTTGCTTCCGAAAAAGGAGATTTTCTGTCTTTTTGCCCCATAATAAGGAGAATTTCTGCCTTTTTGCCCGAAAATTATGAGAATTTCTGCAATTTTGCTTCAAAATACAGGGAATTTCTGCCTTTTAGCCCCAAAATAAAGGGAATTTCTGCATTTTACCTCAAATTGAGAATAATTTCTGCCTTTTGCCTCAAAATAAGGGGAATTTTCTGCCTTTTTGTTTCAAAATAAGATAAATTTCTTCAATTTTGTACCATAATAAAAGAAATTTCTGCTCTTTGCCCCAAAATAAAAGGAATTTCTGACTTTTTGCCCTGAAATAAATGAAATTTCTGCAATTTTGCCCGAAAATAAGGGAAATTTGTGCCTCTTTGCCCCAAAATAAAAAGAAGTTTTGCCTTTTGCCCCAAAATATGGGGAATTTCAGCATTTTACCTCAAAATAAGAATTTCAGCCTTTTTGCCCCAAAATAAGGAAAATTTCTGCAATTTTGCCCCAAAATAAGGGGAATTTCTTACTTTTTGCCCCAAAATAAAGGATATTTCAGCCTTTTTACCTGAAAATAAGTGAAATTTCTGCAATTTTGCCCCAAATAAGGAAAATTTCTGCAATTTTGCCTCAAAATAAGGTAAATTCCTGCAATTTTGCCCCAAAATAAGTGGAATTTCTGAGTTTTGTCCCAAAATAAGGAGAATTTCTGTCTTTTTGCCGCAACATATAGGGAATTTCTGCCTTTTTGCCCAACAATTAGGGGAATTTCTTCATTTTTGCTTCAAAATAAGGGGAATTTCTGCCTTTTTGCCTCTAAAGAAGTGGAATTTCTGTATTTTCCTTTCAAAACAAAGGGATTTTCTGTGTTTTTTGCCCCAAAATAAGGAAAATTTCTGACTTATTACCCTGAAATAAGTGAAATGTTTGCAATTTTGCCCCAAAATAAGGGAAATTTCTGCCTTTTTGCCCCCAAATAAGGGGAATTTCAGCCTTTTTACCTCAAAATAAGGGGAATTTCTGCATTTTTGCCACAAAATATTAGGGATTTCTGCCTTTTTGCCCCAAAATAAGAAAAATTTCTGCCATTTTTACCTGAAATAAGTGAAATTTCTGCAATTGTGCCCCAAAATAAGTAAAATTTCTGCAATTTTGCCCCAAAATAAGGGAAATATCTGGAATTTTGCCCCAAAATAAGTGGAATTTCTGAGTTTTGCCCCAAAATAAGGAGAATTTCTGTCTTTTTGCCCCAACATATAGGGAATTTCTGCCTTTTTGCCCCACAATTAGGGGATTTTCTTCAATTCTGCTCCAAAATAGGGGGAATTTCTGCTTTTTTGCCCGAAAATAAGGGGAATGTATACCTTTTGCCACAAAAAAGAGAACTTTCTTCATTTTTACCCCAAAATAAGAGGAATTTCTGCCTTCTTCCCTCAAAATAAGTGAAATTTCTGCCTTTTTACCTAAAAATGAACGGAATTTCTGTCTTTTTGCCCCAAAATAAAAGGAATTTTTGAATTTTGCCCTGAAATAAGTGAAATTTCTGCAATTTTGCCCCAAAATTAGGGAAATTTCTGCCTTTTTGCCACAAAATAAAGGGAATTTCTGTATTTTTGCCCCAAAATAAGGGGAATTTCAGCATTTTACCTCATAATAAGGCAAATCTCTGCCTTTTTGCCCCAAAATATGGGGAATTTCTTCATTTTTGCCCCAAAATAAAAAAAATTTCTGCAATTTTGTACCAAAATAAAAGAAATTTCTGCCTTTTTGCCCCAAAATAAGAGAAATTTCTGCACTTTTTCCCTGAAATAAGTGAAATTTCTGCAATTTTGCCCCAAAATAAGGGAAATTTCTGCAATTTTGCCCCAAAATAAAGAAAATTTCTGCAATTTTGTACCAAAATAAAAGAAATTTCTGCCTTTTTGCCCCAAAATAAGAGAAATTTCTGCACTTTTTCCCTGAAATAAGTGAAATTTCTGCAATTTTGCCCCAAAATAAGAGAAATGTCTGCAATTTTACCCCAAAATAAGGGGAATTTCTGACTTTTTGCCCTGAAATAATTAGAATTTCTGTCTTTTTGTTTTAAAATAATGTGAATTTCTGCATTTTCCTTCAAAATTAGGGAAATATGTGCAATTTTGCTTCAAAATACGGGGAAATCTGCCTTATTGCACAAAAATAAAGGGAATTTCTCCATTTTTGCACCAATATAAGGGGAATTTCTGAAATTTAGCTTTAAAATACGGGGAATTTCTGCGTTATTGTCCGAAATAAAGTGGAATTTCTGCCTTTTTGCCTCAAAATAAGGTAAATTCCTGCAATTTTGCCCCAAAATAAGTGGAATTTCTGAGTTTTGTCCCAAAATAAGGAGAATTTCTGTCTTTTTGCCCCAACATATAGGGAATTTCTGCCTTTTTGCCCAACAATTAGGGGAATTTCTTCATTTTTGCTTCAAAATAAGGGGAATTTCTGCCTTTTTGCCTCTAAAGAAGTGGAATTTCTGTATTTTACTTTCAAAACAAAGGGAATTTCTGTGTTTTTTGCCCCAAAATAAGGAAAATTTCTGACTTATTACCCTGAAATAAGTGAAATGTTTGCAATTTTGCCCCAAAATAAGGGAAATTTCTGCCTTTTTGCCCCCAAATAAGGGGAATTTCAGCCTTTTTACCTCAAAATAAGGGGAATTTCTGCATTTTTGCCACAAAATATTAGGAATTTCTGCCTTTTTGCCCCAAAATAAGAAAAATTTCTGCCATTTTTACCTGAAATAAGTGAAATTTCTGCAATTGTGCCCCAAAATAAGTAAAATTTCTGCAATTTTGCCCCAAAATAAGGGACATTTCTGGAATTTTGGCCCAAACTAAGTGGAATTTCTGAGTTTTGCCCCAAAATAAGGAGAATTTCTGTCTTTTTGCCCCAACATATAGGGAATTTCTGCCTTTTTGCCCCACAATTAGGGGATTTTCTTCAATTCTGCTCCAAAATAGGGGGAATTTCTGCTTTTTTGCCCGAAAATAAGGGGAATGTATACCTTTTGCCACAAAAAAGAGAAATTTCTTCATTTTTGCCCCAAAATAAGAGGAATTTCTGCCTTCTTACCTCACAATAAGTGAAATTTCTGCCTTTTTACCCAAAAATACACAAAATTTCTGTCTTTTTGCCCCAAAATAAAAGGAATTTTTGAATTTTGCACTGAAATAAGTGAAATTTCTGCAATTTTGCCCCAGAATAAGGGAAATTTCTGCCTTTTTGCCACAAAATGAAGGGAATTTCTGTATTTTTGCCCCAAAATAAGGGGAATTTCAGCATTTTACCTCATAATAAGGCGAATCTCTGCCTTTTTGCCCCAAAATATGGGGAATGTCTTCATTTTTGCCCCAAAATAAAGAAAATTTCTGCAATTTTGTACCAAAATAAAAAAAATTTCTGCCTTTTTGCCCGAAAATAAGAGAAATTTCTGCACTTTTTCTCTGAAATAAGTGAAATTTCTGCAATTTTGCCCCAAAATAAGGGAAATTTCTGCAATTTTGCCCCAAAATAAAGAAAATTTCTGCAATTTTACCCCAAAATAAGGGGAATTTCTGACTTTTTGCCCTGAAATAAGGAGAATTTCTGTCTTTTTGTTCCAAAATAATGTGAATTTCTGCATTTTCCTTCAAAATTAGGGAAATATGTGCAATTTTGCTTCACAATACGGGGAAATCTGCCTTATTGCACAAAAATAAAGGGAATTTCTCCATTTTTGCACCAATATAAGGGGAATTTCTGAAATTTAGCTTTAAAATACGGGGAATTTCTGCGTTATTGTCCGAAATAAAGTGGAATTTCTGCCTTTTTGCCCTGAAATATTTGAAATTTCTGCAATTTTACCCCAAAATAAGGGGAATTTCTGTTTTGGGCCCCAAAATTAAGGGAATTTCTGCTTTTTGCCACAAAATAAGGCAAATATCTGACTTTTTGCCCAGAAATAATTGAAATTTCTGCAATTTTGCCCCAAAATAATAGGAATTTCTGCCTTTTTGCCGAAAATAAGGGGAATTTCAGCATTTTACCTTCAAATAAGGGGAATTTCTGACTTTTTGCCACAAAATAAGGGGAATTTCTGCCCTATTGCCCTTAAATAAGGAAAATTTCTGCTTTTCTGCCCCAATTAACGGGAATTTCTGCCTTTTTGCCCCAAAGTAAAGGGAATTTCTGCCTTTTTGCCCCCCCAAAAAAATTTCTGCCTTTTTTCCCTGAAATACGTGAAATTTCTGCAATTTTGCCCCAAAATAAGGGAAATTTCTACAATTTTGCCCCAATGTAAAGGAAATTTCTGCAATTTTGCCCCAAAATAAGGGGAATTTCTGACTGTTTGCTCCCAAAAAAAGAGATTTTCTGTCTTTTTGCCCCAAAATAAGGAGAATTTCTGCCTTTTTGCCCGAAAATTAAGAGAATTTCTGCAATTTTGCTTCAAAATACAGGGAATTTATGCCTTTTAGCCTCAAAATAAAGGGAATTTCTGCATTTTACCTCAAATTGAGAATAATTTCTGCCTTTTGCCTCAAAATAAGGGGAATTTTCTGCCTTTTTGTTTCAAAATAAGATAAATTTCTTCAATTTTGTACCATAATAAAAGAAATTTCTGCTCTTTGCCCCAAAATAAAAGCAATTTCTGACTTTTTGCCCTGAAATAAATGAAATTTCTGCAATTTTGCCCGAAAATAAGAGAAATTTGTGCCTCTTTGCCCCAAAATAAGAAGAAGTTTTGCCTTTTGCCCCAAAATATGGGGAATTTCAGCATTTTACCTCAAAATAAGAATTTCAGCCTTTTTGCCCCAAAATAAGGAAAATTTCTGCAATTTTGCCCCAAAATAAGGGGAATTTCTTCCTTTTTGCCCCAAAATAAAGGATATTTCAGCCTTTTTACCTGAAAATAAGTGAAATTTCTGCAATTTTGCCCCAAATAAGGGAAATTTCTGCAATTTTGCCTCAAAATAAGGTAAATTCCTGCAATTTTGCCCCAAAATAAGTGGAATTTCTGAGTTTTGTCCCAAAATAAGGAGAATTTCTGTCTTTTTGCCCCAACATATAGGGAATTTCTGCCTTTTTGCCCAACAATTAGGGGAATTTCTTCATTTTTGCTTCAAAATAAGGGGAATTTCTACCTTTTTGCCTCTAAAGAAGTGGAATTTCTGTATTTTCCTTCCAAAACAAAGGGAATTTCTGTGTTTTTTGCCCCAAAATAAGGAAAATTTCTGACTTATTACCCTGAAATAAGTTAAATGTTTGCAATTTTGCCCCAAAATAAGGGAAATTTCTGCCTTTTTGCCCCAAAATAAGGGGAATTTCAGCCTTTTTACCTCAAAATAAGGGGAATTTCTGCATTTTTGCCACAAAATATTAGGAATTTCTGCCTTTTTGCCCCAAAATAAGAAAAATTTCTGCCTTTTTTTTATCTGAAATAAGTGAAATTTCTGCAATTTTGCCCCAAAATAAATGAAATTTCTGCAATTTTGCCCCAAAATAAGGGAAATTTCTGGAATTTTGCCCCAAAATAAGTGGAATTTCTGAGTTTTGCCCCTAAATAAGGAGAATTTCTGTCTTTTTGCCACAACATATAGGGAATTTCTGCCGTTTTGCCCCACAGTTAGGGGATTTTCTGCAATTGTGCTCCAAAAAACGGGATATTTCTGCTTTTTTGCCCGAAAATAAGGAGAATATATACCTTTTGCCACAAAAAAAGGGAAATTTCTTCATTTTTGCCCCAAAATAAGAGGAATTTCTGCCTTCTTACCTCACAATAAGTGAAATTTCTGCCTTTTTACCCAAAAATAAACAAAATTTCTGTCTTTTTGCCCAAAAATAAGAGGAATTTTTGAATTTTGCCCTGAAATAATTGAAATTTCTGCAATTTTGCCCCAAAATAAGGGAAATTTCTGCCTTTTTGCCACAAAATAAAGGGAATTTCTGTATTTTTGCCCCAAAATAAGGGGAATTTCAGCATTTTACCTCATAATAAGGCGAATCTCTTCCTTTTTGCCCCAAAATATGGGGAATTTCTTCATTTTTGCCCCAAAATAAAGAAAATTTCTGCAATTTTGTACCAAAATAAAAAAAATTTCTGCCTTTTTGCCCCAAAATAAGAGAAATTTCTGCACTTTTTCCCTGAAATAAGTGAAATTTCTGCAATTTTGCCCCAAAATAAGGGAAATTTCTGCAATTTTGCCCCAAAATAAAGAAAATTTCTGCAATTTTACCCCAAAATAAGGGGAATTTCTGACTTTTTGCCCTGAAATAAGGAGAATTTCTGTCTTTTTGTTCCAAAATAATGTGAATTTCTGCATTTTCCTTCAAAATTAGGGAAATATGTGCAATTTTGCTTCAAAATACGGGGAAATCTGCCTTATTGCACAAAAATAAAGGGAATTTCTCCATTTTTGCACCAATATAAGGGGAATTTCTGAAATTTAGCTTTAAAATACGGGGAATTTCTGCGTTATTGTCCGAAATAAAGTGGAATTTCTGCCTTTTTGCCCTGAAATATTTGAAATTTCTGCAATTTTACCCCAAAATAAGAGGAATTTCTGTTTTGGGCCCCAAAATTAAGGGAATTTCTGCTTTTTGCCACAAAATAAGGCAAATATCTGACTTTTTGTCCAGAAATAATTGAAATTTCTGCAATTTTGCCCCAAAATAATAGGAATTTCTGCCTTTTTGCCGAAAATAAGGGGAATTTCAGCATTTTACCTTCAAATAAGGGGAATTTCTGACTTTTTGCCACAAAATAAGGGGAATTTCTGCCCTATTGCCCTTAAATAAGGAAAATTTCTGCTTTTCTGCCCCAATTAACGGGAATTTCTGCCTTTTTGCCCCAAAGTAAAGGGAATTTCTGCCTTTTTGCCCCCCCAAAAAAATTTCTGCCTTTTTTCCCTGAAATACGTGAAATTTCTGCAATTTTGCCCCAAAATAAGGGAAATTTCTACAATTTTGCCCCAATGTAAAGGAAATTTCTGCAATTTTGCCCCAAAATAAGGGGAATTTCTGACTGTTTGCTTCCGAAAAAGGAGATTTTCTGTCTTTTTGCCCCATAATAAGGAGAATTTCTGCCTTTTTGCCCGAAAATTATGAGAATTTCTGCAATTTTGCTTCAAAATACAGGGAATTTCTGCCTTTTAGCCCCAAAATAAAGGGAATTTCTGCATTTTACCTCAAATTGAGAATAATTTCTGCCTTTTGCCTCAAAATAAGGGGAATTTTCTGCCTTTTTGTTTCAAAATAAGATAAATTTCTTCAATTTTGTACCATAATAAAAGAAATTTCTGCTCTTTGCCCCAAAATAAAAGGAATTTCTGACTTTTTGCCCTGAAATAAATGAAATTTCTGCAATTTTGCCCGAAAATAAGGGAAATTTGTGCCTCTTTGCCCCAAAATAAAAAGAAGTTTTGCCTTTTGCCCCAAAATATGGGGAATTTCAGCATTTTACCTCAAAATAAGAATTTCAGCCTTTTTGCCCCAAAATAAGGAAAATTTCTGCAATTTTGCCCCAAAATAAGGGGAATTTCTTACTTTTTGCCCCAAAATAAAGGATATTTCAGCCTTTTTACCTGAAAATAAGTGAAATTTCTGCAATTTTGCCCCAAATAAGGAAAATTTCTGCAATTTTGCCTCAAAATAAGGTAAATTCCTGCAATTTTGCCCCAAAATAAGTGGAATTTCTGAGTTTTGTCCCAAAATAAGGAGAATTTCTGTCTTTTTGCCGCAACATATAGGGAATTTCTGCCTTTTTGCCCAACAATTAGGGGAATTTCTTCATTTTTGCTTCAAAATAAGGGGAATTTCTGCCTTTTTGCCTCTAAAGAAGTGGAATTTCTGTATTTTCCTTTCAAAACAAAGGGATTTTCTGTGTTTTTTGCCCCAAAATAAGGAAAATTTCTGACTTATTACCCTGAAATAAGTGAAATGTTTGCAATTTTGCCCCAAAATAAGGGAAATTTCTGCCTTTTTGCCCCCAAATAAGGGGAATTTCAGCCTTTTTACCTCAAAATAAGGGGAATTTCTGCATTTTTGCCACAAAATATTAGGGATTTCTGCCTTTTTGCCCCAAAATAAGAAAAATTTCTGCCATTTTTACCTGAAATAAGTGAAATTTCTGCAATTGTGCCCCAAAATAAGTAAAATTTCTGCAATTTTGCCCCAAAATAAGGGAAATATCTGGAATTTTGCCCCAAAATAAGTGGAATTTCTGAGTTTTGCCCCAAAATAAGGAGAATTTCTGTCTTTTTGCCCCAACATATAGGGAATTTCTGCCTTTTTGCCCCACAATTAGGGGATTTTCTTCAATTCTGCTCCAAAATAGGGGGAATTTCTGCTTTTTTGCCCGAAAATAAGGGGAATGTATACCTTTTGCCACAAAAAAGAGAACTTTCTTCATTTTTACCCCAAAATAAGAGGAATTTCTGCCTTCTTCCCTCAAAATAAGTGAAATTTCTGCCTTTTTACCTAAAAATGAACGGAATTTCTGTCTTTTTGCCCCAAAATAAAAGGAATTTTTGAATTTTGCCCTGAAATAAGTGAAATTTCTGCAATTTTGCCCCAAAATTAGGGAAATTTCTGCCTTTTTGCCACAAAATAAAGGGAATTTCTGTATTTTTGCCCCAAAATAAGGGGAATTTCAGCATTTTACCTCATAATAAGGCAAATCTCTGCCTTTTTGCCCCAAAATATGGGGAATTTCTTCATTTTTGCCCCAAAATAAAAAAAATTTCTGCAATTTTGTACCAAAATAAAAGAAATTTCTGCCTTTTTGCCCCAAAATAAGAGAAATTTCTGCACTTTTTCCCTGAAATAAGTGAAATTTCTGCAATTTTGCCCCAAAATAAGGGAAATTTCTGCAATTTTGCCCCAAAATAAAGAAAATTTCTGCAATTTTGTACCAAAATAAAAGAAATTTCTGCCTTTTTGCCCCAAAATAAGAGAAATTTCTGCACTTTTTCCCTGAAATAAGTGAAATTTCTGCAATTTTGCCCCAAAATAAGAGAAATGTCTGCAATTTTACCCCAAAATAAGGGGAATTTCTGACTTTTTGCCCTGAAATAATTAGAATTTCTGTCTTTTTGTTTTAAAATAATGTGAATTTCTGCATTTTCCTTCAAAATTAGGGAAATATGTGCAATTTTGCTTCAAAATACGGGGAAATCTGCCTTATTGCACAAAAATAAAGGGAATTTCTCCATTTTTGCACCAATATAAGGGGAATTTCTGAAATTTAGCTTTAAAATACGGGGAATTTCTGCGTTATTGTCCGAAATAAAGTGGAATTTCTGCCTTTTTGCCTCAAAATAAGGTAAATTCCTGCAATTTTGCCCCAAAATAAGTGGAATTTCTGAGTTTTGTCCCAAAATAAGGAGAATTTCTGTCTTTTTGCCCCAACATATAGGGAATTTCTGCCTTTTTGCCCAACAATTAGGGGAATTTCTTCATTTTTGCTTCAAAATAAGGGGAATTTCTGCCTTTTTGCCTCTAAAGAAGTGGAATTTCTGTATTTTACTTTCAAAACAAAGGGAATTTCTGTGTTTTTTGCCCCAAAATAAGGAAAATTTCTGACTTATTACCCTGAAATAAGTGAAATGTTTGCAATTTTGCCCCAAAATAAGGGAAATTTCTGCCTTTTTGCCCCCAAATAAGGGGAATTTCAGCCTTTTTACCTCAAAATAAGGGGAATTTCTGCATTTTTGCCACAAAATATTAGGAATTTCTGCCTTTTTGCCCCAAAATAAGAAAAATTTCTGCCATTTTTACCTGAAATAAGTGAAATTTCTGCAATTGTGCCCCAAAATAAGTAAAATTTCTGCAATTTTGCCCCAAAATAAGGGACATTTCTGGAATTTTGCCCCAAACTAAGTGGAATTTCTGAGTTTTGCCCCAAAATAAGGAGAATTTCTGTCTTTTTGCCCCAACATATAGGGAATTTCTGCCTTTTTGCCCCACAATTAGGGGATTTTCTTCAATTCTGCTCCAAAATAGGGGGAATTTCTGCTTTTTTGCCCGAAAATAAGGGGAATGTATACCTTTTGCCACAAAAAAGAGAAATTTCTTCATTTTTGCCCCAAAATAAGAGGAATTTCTGCCTTCTTACCTCACAATAAGTGAAATTTCTGCCTTTTTACCCAAAAATACACAAAATTTCTGTCTTTTTGCCCCAAAATAAAAGGAATTTTTGAATTTTGCACTGAAATAAGTGAAATTTCTGCAATTTTGCCCCAGAATAAGGGAAATTTCTGCCTTTTTGCCACAAAATGAAGGGAATTTCTGTATTTTTGCCCCAAAATAAGGGGAATTTCAGCATTTTACCTCATAATAAGGCGAATCTCTGCCTTTTTGCCCCAAAATATGGGGAATGTCTTCATTTTTGCCCCAAAATAAAGAAAATTTCTGCAATTTTGTACCAAAATAAAAAAAATTTCTGCCTTTTTGCCCGAAAATAAGAGAAATTTCTGCACTTTTTCTCTGAAATAAGTGAAATTTCTGCAATTTTGCCCCAAAATAAGGGAAATTTCTGCAATTTTGCCCCAAAATAAAGAAAATTTCTGCAATTTTACCCCAAAATAAGGGGAATTTCTGACTTTTTGCCCTGAAATAAGGAGAATTTCTGTCTTTTTGTTCCAAAATAATGTGAATTTCTGCATTTTCCTTCAAAATTAGGGAAATATGTGCAATTTTGCTTCACAATACGGGGAAATCTGCCTTATTGCACAAAAATAAAGGGAATTTCTCCATTTTTGCACCAATATAAGGGGAATTTCTGAAATTTAGCTTTAAAATACGGGGAATTTCTGCGTTATTGTCCGAAATAAAGTGGAATTTCTGCCTTTTTGCCCTGAAATATTTGAAATTTCTGCAATTTTACCCCAAAATAAGGGGAATTTCTGTTTTGGGCCCCAAAATTAAGGGAATTTCTGCTTTTTGCCACAAAATAAGGCAAATATCTGACTTTTTGCCCAGAAATAATTGAAATTTCTGCAATTTTGCCCCAAAATAATAGGAATTTCTGCCTTTTTGCCGAAAATAAGGGGAATTTCAGCATTTTACCTTCAAATAAGGGGAATTTCTGACTTTTTGCCACAAAATAAGGGGAATTTCTGCCCTATTGCCCTTAAATAAGGAAAATTTCTGCTTTTCTGCCCCAATTAACGGGAATTTCTGCCTTTTTGCCCCAAAGTAAAGGGAATTTCTGCCTTTTTGCCCCCCCAAAAAAATTTCTGCCTTTTTTCCCTGAAATACGTGAAATTTCTGCAATTTTGCCCCAAAATAAGGGAAATTTCTACAATTTTGCCCCAATGTAAAGGAAATTTCTGCAATTTTGCCCCAAAATAAGGGGAATTTCTGACTGTTTGCTTCCGAAAAAGGAGATTTTCTGTCTTTTTGCCCCATAATAAGGAGAATTTCTGCCTTTTTGCCCGAAAATTATGAGAATTTCTGCAATTTTGCTTCAAAATACAGGGAATTTCTGCCTTTTAGCCCCAAAATAAAGGGAATTTCTGCATTTTACCTCAAATTGAGAATAATTTCTGCCTTTTGCCTCAAAATAAGGGGAATTTTCTGCCTTTTTGTTTCAAAATAAGATAAATTTCTTCAATTTTGTACCATAATAAAAGAAATTTCTGCTCTTTGCCCCAAAATAAAAGGAATTTCTGACTTTTTGCCCTGAAATAAATGAAATTTCTGCAATTTTGCCCGAAAATAAGGGAAATTTGTGCCTCTTTGCCACAAAATAAAAAGAAGTTTTGCCTTTTGCCCCAAAATATGGGGAATTTCAGCATTTTACCTCAAAATAAGAATTTCAGCCTTTTTGCCCCAAAATAAGGAAAATTTCTGCAATTTTGCCCCAAAATAAGGGGAATTTCTTCCTTTTTGCCCCAAAATAAAGGATATTTCAGCCTTTTTACCTGAAAATAAGTGAAATTTCTGCAATTTTGCCCCAAATAAGGAAAATTTCTGCAATTTTGCCTCAAAATAAGGTAAATTCCTGCAATTTTGCCCCAAAATAAGTGGAATTTCTGAGTTTTGTCCCAAAATAAGGATAATTTCTGTCTTTTTTCCCCAACATATAGGGAATTTCTGCCTTTTTGCCCAACAATTAGGGGAATTTCTTCATTTTTGCTTCAAAATAAGGGGAATTTCTGCCTTTTTGCCTCTAAAGAAGTGGAATTTCTGTATTTTCCTTTCAAAACAAAGGGAATTTCTGTGTTTTTTGCCCCAAAATAAGGAAAATTTCTGACTTATTACCCTGAAATAAGTTAAATGTTTGCAATTTTGCCCCAAAATAAGGGAAATTTCTGCCTTTTTGCCCCCAAATAAGGGGAATTTCAGCCTTTTTACCTCAAAATAAGGGGAATTTCTGCATTTTTGCCACAAAATATTAGGAATTTCTGCCTTTTTGCCCAAAAATAAGAGAAATTTCTGCACTTTTTCCCTGAAATAAGTGAAATTTCTGCAATTTTGCCCCAAAATAAGGGAAATTTCTGAAATTTGGCCCCAAAATAAAGAAAATTTCTGCAATTTTGTACCAAAATAAAAGAAATTTCTGCCTTTTTGCCCCAAAATAAGAGAAATTTCTGCACTTTTTCCCTGAAATAAGTGGAATTTCTGCAATTTTGCCCCAAAATAAGAGAAATGTCTGCAATTTTGCCCCAAAATAAAGAAAATTTCTGCAATTTTACCCCATAATAAGGGGAATTTCTGACTTTTTGCACTGAAATAAGGAGAATTTCTGTCTTTTTGTTCCAAAATAATGTGAATTTCTGCATTTTCCTTCAAAATTAGGGAAATATGTGCAATTTTGCTTCACAATACGGGGAAATCTGCCTTATTGCACAAAAATAAAGGGAATTTCTCCATTTTTGCACCAATATAAGGGGAATTTCTGAAATTTAGCTTTAAAATACGGGGAATTTCTGCGTTATTGTCCGAAATAAAGTGGAATTTCTGCCTTTTTGCCTCAAAATAAGGTAAATTCCTGCAATTTTGCCCCAAAATAAGTGGAATTTCTGAGTTTTGTCCCAAAATAAGGAGAATTTCTGTCTTTTTGCCCCAACATATAGGGAATTTCTGCCTTTTTGCCCAACAATTAGGGGAATTTCTTCATTTTTGCTTCAAAATAAGGGGAATTTCTGCCTTTTTGCCTCTAAAGAAGTGGAATTTCTGTATTTTACTTTCAAAACAAAGGGAATTTCTGTGTTTTTTGCCCCAAAATAAGGAAAATTTCTGACTTATTACCCTGAAATAAGTGAAATGTTTGCAATTTTGCCCCAAAATAAGGGAAATTTCTGCCTTTTTGCCCCCAAATAAGGGGAATTTCAACCTTTTTACCTCAAAATAAGGGGAATTTCTGCATTTTTGCCACAAAATATTAGGAATTTCTGCATTTTTGCCCCAAAATAAGAAAAATTTCTGCCATTTTTACCTGAAATAAGTGAAATATCTGCAATTGTGCCCCAAAATAAGTAAAATTTCTGCAATTTTGCCCCAAAATAAGGGACATTTCTGGAATTTTGCCCCAAAATAAGTGGAATTTCTGAGTTTTGCCCCAAAATAAGGAGAATTTCTGTCTTTTTGCCCCAACATATAGGGAATTTCTGCCTTTTTGCCCCACAATTAGGGGATTTTCTTCAATTCTGCTCCAAAATAGGGGGAATTTCTGCTTTTTTGCCCGAAAATAAGGGGAATGTATACCTTTTGCCACAAAAAAGAGAACTTTCTTCATTTTTGCCCCAAAATAAGAGGAATTTCTGCCTTCTTCCCTCAAAATAAGTGAAATTTCTGCCTTTTTACCTAAAAATGAACGGAATTTCTGTCTTTTTGCCCCAAAATAAAAGGAATTTTTGAATTTTGCACTGAAATAAGTGAAATTTCTGCAATTTTGCCCCAAAATAAGGGAAATTTCTGCCTTTTTGCCACAAAATAAAGGGAATTTCTGTATTTTTGCCCCAAAATAAGGGGAATTTCAGCATTTTACCTCATAATAAGGCAAATCTTTGCCTTTTTGCCCCAAAATATGGGGAATTTCTTCATTTTTGCCCCAAAATAAAAAAAATTTCTGCAATTTTGTACCAAAATAAAAGAAATTTCTGCCTTTTTGCCACAAAATAAAGGGAATTTCTGTATTTTTGCCCCAAAATAAGGGGAATTTCAGCATTTTACCTCATAATAAGGCAAATCTCTGCCTTTTTGCCCCAAAATATGGGGAATTTCTTCATTTTTGCCCCAAAATAAAAAAAATTTCTGCAATTTTGTACCAAAATAAAAGAAATTTCTGCCTTTTTGCCCCAAAATAAGAGAAATTTCTGCACTTTTTCCCTGAAATAAGTGAAATTTCTGCAATTTTGCCCCAAAATAAGGGAAATTTCTGCAATTTTGCCCCAAAATAAAGAAAATTTCTGCAATTTTGTACCAAAATAAAAGAAATTTCTGCCTTTTTGCCACAAAATAAGAGAAATTTCTGCACTTTTTCCCTGAAATAAGTGAAATTTCTGCAATTTTGCCCCAAAATAAGAGAAATGTCTGCAATTTTGCCCCAAAATAAAGAAAATTTCTGCAATTTTACCCCATAATAAGGGGAATTTCTGACTTTTTGCACTGAAATAAGGAGAATTTCTGTCTTTTTGTTCCAAAATAATGTGAATTTCTGCATTTTCCTTCAAAATTAGGGAAATATGTGCAATTTTGCTTCAAAATACGGGGAAATCTGCCTTATTGCACAAAAATAAAGGGAATTTCTCCATTTTTGCACCAATATAAGGGGAATTTCTGAAATTTAGCTTTAAAATACGGGGAATTTCTGCGTTATTGTCCGAAATAAAGTGGAATTTCTGCCTTTTTGCCTCAAAATAAGGTAAATTCCTGCAATTTTGCCCCAAAATAAGTGGAATTTCTGAGTTTTGTCCCAAAATAAGGAGAATTTCTGTCTTTTTGCCCCAACATATAGGGAATTTCTGCCTTTTTGCCCAACAATTAGGGGAATTTCTTCATTTTTGCTTCAAAATAAGGGGAATTTCAGCCTTTTTGCCTCTAAAGAAGTGGAATTTCTGTATTTTCCTTTCAAAACAAAGGGAATTTCTGTGTTTTTTGCCCCAAAATAAGGTTAATTTCTGACTTATTACCCTGAAATAAGTGAAATGTTTGCAATTTTGCCCCAAAATAAGGGAAATTTCTGCCTTTTTGCCCCCAAATAAGGGGAATTTCAGCCTTTTTACCTCAAAATAAGGGGAATTTCTGCATTTTTGCCACAAAATATTAGGAATTTCTGCCTTTTTGCCCCAAAATAAGAAAAATTTCTGCCATTTTTACCTGAAATAAGTGAAATTTCTGCAATTGTGCCCCAAAATTAGTAAAATTTCTGCAATTTTGCCCCAAAATAAGGGACATTTCTGGAATTTTGCCCCAAAATAAGTGGAATTTCTGAGTTTTGCCCCAAAATAAGGAGAATTTCTGTCTTTTTGCCCCAACATATAGGGAATTTCTGCCTTTTTGCCCCACAATTAGGGGATTTTCTTCAATTCTGCTCCAAAATAGGGGGAATTTCTGCTTTTTTGCCCGAAAATAAGGGGAATGTATACCTTTTGCCACAAAAAAGAGAACTTTCTTCATTTTTGCCCCAAAATAAGAGGAATTTCTGCCTTCTTCCCTCAAAATAAGTGAAATTTCTGCCTTTTTACCTAAAAATGAACGGAATTTCTGTCTTTTTGCCCCAAAATAAAAGGAATTTTTGAATTTTGCCCTGAAATAAGTGAAATTTCTGCAATTTTGCCCCAAAATAAGGGAAATTTCTGCATTTTGCCACAAAATAAAGGGAATTTCTGTATTTTTGCCCCAAAATAAGGGGAATTTCAGCATTTTACCTCATAATAAGGCAAATCTCTGCCTTTTTGCCCCAAAATATGGGGAATTTCTTCATTTTTGCCCCAAAATAAAAAAAATTTCTGCAATTTTGTACCAAAATAAAAGAAATTTCTGCCTTTTTGCCCCAAAATAAGAGAAATTTCTGCACTTTTTCCCTGAAATAAGTGAAATTTCTGCAATTTTGCCCCAAAATAAGGGAAATTTCTGCAATTTTGCCCCAAAATAAAGAAAATTTCTGCAATTTTGTACCAAAATAAAAGAAATTTCTGCCTTTTTGCCCCAAAATAAGAGAAATTTCTGCACTTTTTCCCTGAAATAAGTGAAATTTCTGCAATTTTGCCCCAAAATAAGAGAAATGTCTGCAATTTTGCCCCAAAATAAAGAAAATTTCTGCAATTTTACCCCATAATAAGGGGAATTTCTGACTTTTTGCACTGAAATAAGGAGAATTTCTGTCTTTTTGTTCCAAAATAATGTGAATTTCTGCATTTTCCTTCAAAATTAGGGAAATATGTGCAATTTTGCTTCAAAATACGGGGAAATCTGCCTTATTGCACAAAAATAAAGGGAATTTCTCCATTTTTGCACCAATATAAGGGGAATTTCTGAAATTTAGCTTTAAAATACGGGGAATTTCTGCGTTATTGTCCGAAATAAAGTGGAATTTCTGCCTTTTTGCCCTGAAATATTTGAAATTTCTGCAATTTTACCCCAAAATAAGGGGAATTTCTGTTTTTGGCCCCAAAATTAAGGGAATTTCTGCTTTTTGCCCCAAAATAAGGCAAATATCTGACTTTTTGCCCAGAAATAATTGAAATTTCTGCAATTTTGCCCCAAAATAATAGGAATTTTTGCCTTTTTGCCGAAAATAAGGGGAATTTCAGCATTTTACCTTCAAATAAGGGGAATTTCTGCATTTTGCCACAAAATAAGGGGAATTTCTGCCCTATTGCCCTTAAATAAGGAAAATTTCTGCTTTTCTGCCCCAATTAACGGGAATTTCTGCCTTTTTGCCACAAAGTAAAGGGAATTTCTGCCTTTTTGCCCCAAAATAACGGGAATTTCAGCCTTTTTACCTCAAAATAAGAGGAATTTCTGCCTTTTTCCCCAAAATATGGGTAATTTTTGCCTTTTTGTTCCAAAATAAGGAAAATTTCTACAATTTTGTATCAAAATAAAAGAAATTTCTGTTTTTGCCCCAAAATAAAAGGAATTTCTGACTTTTTGCCCTGAAATAAATGAAATTCCTGCAATTATGCCCAAAAATAAGGGAAATTTGTGCCTTTTTGCCCCCAAATGAGGGGAATTTCTGCCTTTTTGCCCCAAAATATGGGGAATTTCAGGATTTTACCTCAAAATAAGGGGAATTTCAGCCTTTTTGCACCAAAATATGGGGAATTTCTGCCTTTTTGCCACAAAATAAGAAAAATTTCTGCAAGTCTGTAACAATATAAAAGAAATTTCTAAAATTTTGCCCCAAAATAAAGGAAATTTCTGATTTTTGCCCCAAAATAAAAAGAATTTCTCTATTTTTGCCCCAAAATAAAGGGAAATTCTGCCTTTTTGCCCCAAAATTAGGGGAGTTTCTGCAATTTTGCTCCAAAATACGAGAAATTTCTGCCTTTTTACCCGAAATTAAGTGGATTTTCTGCCTTTTTGCCCCCAAATAAGGGAAATTTCTGCAATTTTATCCCAAAATAAGGGAAATTTCTGCCTTTTTGCCCCAAAATAAGGGGAATTTCTGCCGTTTTGCCCTGAAATATGTGAAATTTCTGCAATTTTACCCCAAAATAAGGTGAATTTCTGCCTTTTTGCCCCAAAATAATGGGAATTTCTGCCTTTTTGCCCCAAAATAAGAAAAATTTTTGCTTTTTTTCTCTGAAATAAGTGAAATTTCTGCAATTTTGCCCTAAAATAAGGGAAATTTCTGCAATTTTTCCCCATAATAAGGGAAATTTCTGCAATTTTGCCCCAAAATAAGGGGAATTTTTGTTTTTGTCCCCAAATAATGGAAATTTCTGCAATTTTGCCCTAAAATAAGGGGATTTTCTGCATTTTTTGCCAAAAATAAGTGGAATTTCTGACATTTTGCCGCAAAATAAGTGAAATTTCTGCAGTTTTACCCCATAATAAGGAAAATTTCTGCCTTTTTGCCCAAAAATTAGGGGAATTTCTGCAATTTTGCTCCAAAATACAAAGAATTTCTGCCTTTTTGCCCGAAAATAAAGGGAATGTATACCTTTTTGCCATAAAAAAGCAAATTTCTTCATTTTTGCCCCAAAATAAGGGGATTTTCCACCTTTTTGACTCAAAATAAGTGCAATTTCTGCCTTTTCCCCAAAATAAACGAAATTTCTGCCTTTTTGCCCCAAAATAAGGGGAATTTCAGCCTTATTACCTCAAAATAAGGGGAATTTCTGCATTTTTGCCCCAAAATATGGGGAATTTCTGACTTTTTGCCCCAAAATAAGAAAAATTTCTGCAATTTTGTACCAAAATAAAAAAAAATTTCTGCCTTTTTGCCCCCCCAAAAAAATTTCTGCCTTTTTTTTCTCAAATACCTGAAATTTCTGCAATTTTGCCCCAAAATAAGGGAAATTTCTGCAATTTTGCCCCAATGTAAAGGAAATTTCTGCAATTTTGCCCCAAAATAAGGGGAATTTCTGACTGTTTGCTCCCGAAAAAGGAGATTTTCTGTCTTTTTGCCCCAAAATAAGGAGAATTTCTGCCTTTCTGCCCGAAAATTAAGAGAATTTCTGCAATTTTGCTTCAAAATACAGGGAATTTCTGCCTTTTAGCCCCAAAATAAAGGGAATTTCTGCATTTTACCTCAAATTGAGAATAATTTCTGCCTTTTGCCTCAAAATAAGGGGAATTTTCTGCCTTTTTGTTTCAAAATAAGATAAATTTCTTCAATTTTGTACCATAATAAAAGAAATTTCTGCTCTTTGCCCCAAAATAAAAGGAATTTCTGACTTTTTGCCCTGAAATAAATGAAATTTCTGCAATTTTGCCCGAAAATAAGAGAAATTTGTGCCTCTTTGCCCCAAAATAAGAAGAAGTTTTGCCTTTTGCCCCAAAATATGGGGAATTTCAGCATTTTACCTCAAAATAAGAATTTCAGCCTTTTTGCCCCAAAATAAGGAAAATTTCTGCAATTTTGCCCCAAAATAAGGGGAATTTCTTCCTTTTTGCCCCAAAATAAAGGATATTTCAGCCTTTTTACCTGAAAATAAGTGAAATTTCTGCAATTTTGCCCCAAAATAAGTAAAATTTCTGCAATTTTGCCTAAAAATAAGGTAAATTCCTGCAATTTTGCCCCAAAATAAGTGGAATTTCTGAGTTTTGTCCCAAAATAAGGAGAATTTCTGTCTTTTTGCCCCAACATATAGGGAATTTCTGCCTTTTTGCCCAACAATTAGGGGAATTTCTTCATTTTTGCTTCAAAATAAGGGGAATTTCTGCCTTTTTGCCTCTAAGGAAGTGGAATTTCTGTATTTCCTTCCAAAACAAAGGGAATTTCTGTGTTTTTTGCCCCAAAATAAGGAAAATTTCTGACTTATTACCCTGATATAAGTGAAATGTTTGCAATTTTGCCCCAAAATAAGGGAAATTTCTGCCTTTTTGCCCCCAAATAAGGGGAATTTCAGCCTTTTTACCTCAAAATAAGGGGAATTTCTGCATTTTTGCCACAAAATATTAGGAATTTCTGCCTTTTTGCCCCAAAATAAGAAAAATTTCTGCCATTTTTACCTGAAATAAGTGAAATTTCTGCAATTGTGCCCCAAAATAAGTAAAATTTCTGCAATTTTGCCCCAAAATAAGGGAAATTTCTGGAATTTTGCCCCAAAATAAGTGGAATTTCTGAGTTTTGCCCCAAAATAAGGAGAATTTCTGTCTTTTTGCCCCAACATATAGGGAATTTCTGCCTTTTTGCCCCACAATTAGGGGATTTTCTTCAATTCTGCTCCAAAATAGGGGGAATTTCTGCTTTTTTGCCCGAAAATAAGGGGAATGTATACCTTTTGCCACAAAAAAAAAGAAATTTCTTCATTTTTGCCCCAAAAAAAGAGGAATTTCTGCCTTCTTCCCTCAAAATAAGTGAAATTTCTGCCTTTTTACCTAAAAATGAACGGAATTTCTTTCTTTTTGCCCCAAAATAAAAGGAATTTTTGAATTTTGCCCTGAAATAAGTGAAATTTCTGCAATTTTTCCCCAAAATAAGGGAAATTTCTGGCTTTTTGCCACAAAATGAAGGGAATTTCTGTATTTTTGCCCCAAAATAAGGGGAATTTCAGCATTTTACCTCATAATAAGGCAAATCTCTGCCTTTTTGCCCCAAAATATGGGGAATTTCTTCATTTTTGCCCCAAATTAAAAAAATTTTCTGCAATTTTGTACCAAAATAAAAGAAATTTCTGCCTTTTTGCCCCAAAATAAGAAAAATTTCTGCACTTTTTCCCTGAAATAAGTGAAATTTCTCCAATTTTGCCCCAAAATAAGGGAAATTTCTGCAATTTTGCCCCAAAATAAAGAAAATTTCTGCAATTTTGTACCAAAATAAAAGAAATTTCTACCTTTTTGCCCCAAAATAAGAGAAATTTCTGCACTTTTGCCCCAAAATAATAGGAATTTCTGCCTTTTTGCCGAAAATAAGGGGAATTTCAGCATTTTACCTTCAAATAAGGGGAATTTCTGCCTTTTTGCCACAAAATAAGGGGAATTTCTACCCTATTGCCCTTAAATAAGGAAAATTTCTGCTTTTCTGCCCCAATTAACGGGAATTTCTGCCCTTTTGCCAGAAAGTAAAGGGAATTTCTGCCTTTATGCCCCAAAATAACGGGAATTTCAGCCTTTTTACCTCAAAATAAAAGGAATTTCTGCCTTTTTCCCCAAAATATGGGTAATTTTTGCCTTTTTGTTCCAAAATAAGGAAAATTTCTACAATTTTGTATCAAAAGAAAAGAAATTTCTGTTTTTGCCCGAAAATAAAAGGAATTTCTGACTTTTTGCCCTGAAATAAATGAAATTCCTGCAATTATGCCCGAAAATAAGGGAAATTTGTGCCTTTTTGCCCCCAAATGAGGGGAATTTCTGCCTTTTTGCCCCAAAATATGGGGAATTTCAGGATTTTACCTCAAAATAAGGGGAATTTCAGCCTTTTTGCACCAAAATATGGGGAATTTCTGCCTTTTTGCCACAAAATAAGAAAAATTTCTGCAAGTCTGTAACAATATAAAAGAAATTTCTAAAATTTTGCCCCAAAATAAAGGAAATTTCTGATTTTTGCCCCAAAATAAAAAGAATTTCTCTATTTTTGCCACAAAATAAAGGGAAATTCTGCCTTTTAGCCCCAAAATTAGGGGAGTTTCTGCAATTTTGCTCCAAAATACGAGAAATTTCTGCCGTTTTACCCGAAATTAAGTGGATTTTCTGCATTTTTGCCCCCAAATAAGGGAAATTTCTGCAATTTTATCTCAAAATAAGGGAAATTTCTGCCTTTTTGCCCCAAAATAAGGGGAATTTCTGCCATTTTGCCCTGAAATATGTAAAATTTCTGCCTTTTTGCCCCAAAATAATGGGAATTTCTGCCTTTTTGCCCCAAAATAAGAAAAATTTTTGCTTTTTTTCTCTGAAATAAGTGAAATTTCTGCAATTTTGCCCTAAAATAAGGGAAATTTCTGCAATTTTTCCCCATAATAAAAGAAATTTCTGCAATTTTGCCCCAAAATAAGGGGAATTTCTGTTTTTGTCCCCAAATAAGGGAAATTTCTGCAATTTTGCCCTAAAATAAGGGGATTTTCTGCATTTTTTGCCAAAACTAATGGGAATTTCTGACATTTTGCCGCAATATAAGTGAAATTTCTGCAGTTTTACCCCAAAATAAGGAAAATTTCTGCCTTTTTGCCCAAAAATTAGGGGAATTTCTGCAATTTTGCTCCAAAATACAAAGAATTTCTGCCTTTTTGCCCGAAAATAAAGGGAATGTATACCTTTTTGCCATAAAAAAGCAAATTTCTTCATTTTTGACCCAAAATAAGGGGATTTTCCAACTTTTTGACTCAAAATAAGTGCAATTTCTGCCTTTTCCCCAAAATAAACGAAATTTCTGCCTTTTTGCCCCAAAATAAGGGGAATTTCAGCCTTATTACCTCAAAATAAGGGGAATTTCTGCATTTTTGCCCCAAAATATGGGGAATTTCTGACTTTTTGCCCCAAAATAAGAAAAATTTCTGCAATTTTGTACCAAAATAAAAAAAATTTCTGCCTTTTTGCCCCCCCAAAAAAATTTCTGCCTTTTTTTTCTCAAATACCTGAAATTTCTGCAATTTTGCCCCAAAATAAGGGAAATTTCTGCAATTTTGCCCCAATGTAAAGGAAATTTCTGCAATTTTGCCCCAAAATAAGGGGAATTTCTGACTGTTTGCTCCCGAAAAAGGAGATTTTCTGTCTTTTTGCCCCAAAATAAGGAGAATTTCTACCTTTTTGCCCGAAAATTAAGAGAATTTCTGCAATTTTGCTTCAAAATACAGGGAATTTATGCCTTTTAACCCCAAAATAAAGGGAATTTCTGCATTTTACCTCAAATTGAGAATAATTTCTGCCTTTTGCCTCAAAATAAGGGGAATTTTCTGCCTTTTTGTTTCAAAATAAGATAAATTTCTTCAATTTTGTACCATAATAAAAGAAATTTCTGCTCTTTGCCCCAAAATAAAAGCAATTTCTGACTTTTTGCCCTGAAATAAATGAAATTTCTGCAATTTTGCCCGAAAATAAGAGAAATTTGTGCCTCTTTGCCCCAAAATAAGAAGAAGTTTTGCCTTTTGCCCCAAAATATGGGGAATTTCAGCATTTTACCTCAAAATAAGAATTTCAGCCTTTTTGCCCCAAAATAAGGAAAATTTCTGCAATTTTGCCCCAAAATAAGGGGAATTTCTTCCTTTTTGCCCCAAAATAAAGGATATTTCAGCCTTTTTACCTGAAAATAAGTGAAATTTCTGCAATTTTGCCCCAAATAAGGGAAATTTCTGCAATTTTGCCTCAAAATAAGGTAAATTCCTGCAATTTTGCCCCAAAATAAGTGGAATTTCTGAGTTTTGTCCCAAAATAAGGAGAATTTCTGTCTTTTTGCCCCAACATATAGGGAATTTCTGCCTTTTTGCCCAACAATTAGGGGAATTTCTTCATTTTTGCTTCAAAATAAGGGGAATTTCTGCCTTTTTGCCTCTAAAGAAGTGGAATTTCTGTATTTTCCTTCCAAAACAAAGGGAATTTCTGTGTTTTTTGCCCCAAAATAAGGAAAATTTCTGACTTATTACCCTGAAATAAGTGAAATGTTTGCAATTTTGCCCCAAAATAAGGGAAATTTCTGCCTTTTTGCCCCCAAATAAGGGGAATTTCAGCCTTTTTACCTCAAAATAAGGGGAATTTCTGCATTTTTGCCACAAAATATTAGGAATTTCTGCCTTTTTGCCCCAAAATAAGAAAAATTTCTGCCATTTTTACCTGAAATAAGTGAAATTTCTGCAATTGTGCCCCAAAATAAGTAAAATTTCTGCAATTTTGCCCCAAAATAAGGGAAATTTCTGGAATTTTGCCCCAAAATAAGTGGAATTTCTGAGTTTTGCCCCAAAATAAGGAGAATTTCTGTCTTTTTGCCCCAACATATAGGGAATTTCTGCCTTTTTGCCCCACAATTAGGGGATTTTCTTCAATTCTGCTCCAAAATAGGGGAAATTTCTGCTTTTTTGCCCGAAAATAAGGGGAATGTATACCTTTTGCCACAAAAAAGAGAAATTTCTTCATTTTTGCCCCAAAATAAGAGGAATTTCTGCCTTCTTCCCTCAAAATAAGTGAAATTTCTGCCTTTTTACCTAAAAATGAACGGAATTTCTGTCTTTTTGCCCCAAAATAAAAGGAATTTTTTAATTTTCCCTGAAATAAGTGAAATTTCTGCAATTTTGCCCCAAAATAAGGGAAATTTCTGCCTTTTTGCCACAAAATAAAGAGAATTTCTGTATTTTTGCCCCAAAATAAGGGGAATTTCAGCATTTTACCTCATAATAAGGCAAATCTCTGCCTTTTTGCCCCAAAATATGGGGAATTTCTTCATTTTTGCCCCAAAATAAAAAAAATTTCTGCAATTTTGTACCAAAATAAAAGAAATTTCTGCCTTTTTGCCCCAAAATAAGAGAAATTTCTGCACTTTTTCCCTGAAATAAGTGAAATTTCTGCAATTTTGCCCCAAAATAAGGGAAATTTCTGCAATTTTGCCCCAAAATAAAGAAAATTTCTGCAATTTTGTACCAAAATAAAAGAAATTTCTGCCTTTTTGCCCCAAAATAAGAGAAATTTCTGCACTTTTTCCCTGAAATAAGTGAAATTTCTGCAATTTTGCCCCAAAATAAGTGAAATTTCTGCAATTTTGCCCCAAAATAAAGGAAATTTCTGCAATTTTGCCCCAAAATAAGGGGAATTTCTGACTTTTTGCCCTGAAATAAGGAGAATTTCTGTCTTTTTATTCCAAAATAATGTGAATTTCTGGATTTTCCTTCAAAATTAGGGAAATATGTGCAATTTTGCTTCAAAATACGGGGAAATCTGCCTTATTGCACAAAAATAAAGGGAACTTCTCCATTTTTTGCACCAATATAAGGGGAATTTCTGAAATTTAGCTTTAAAATACGGGGAATTTCTGCGTTATTGTCCGAAATAAAGTGGAATTTCTGCCTTTTTGCCCTGAAATATTTGAAATTTCTGCAATTTTACCCCAAAATAAGGGGAATTTCTGTTTTTGGCCCCAAAATTAAGGGAATTTCTGCTTTTTGCCCCAAAATAAGGCAAATATCTGACTTTTTGCCCAGAAATAATTGAAATTTCTGCAATTTTGCCCCAAAATAATAGGAATTTCTGCCTTTTTGCCGAAAATAAGGGGAATTTCAGCATTTTACCTTCAAATAAGGGGAATTTCTGCCTTTTTGCCACAAAATAAGGGGAATTTCTGCCCTATTGCCCTTAAATAAGGAAAATTTCTGCTTTTCTGCCCCAATTAACGGGAATTTCTGCCTTTTTGCCACAAAGTAAAGGGAATTTCTGCCTTTTTGCCCCAAAATAACGGGAATTTCAGCCTTTTTACCTCAAAATAAGAGGAATTTCTGCCTTTTTCCCCAAAATATGGGTAATTTTTGCCTTTTTGTTCCAAAATAAGGAAAATTTCTACAATTTTGTCTTAAAATAAAAGAAATTTCTGTTTTTGCCCGAAAATAAAAGGAATTTCTGACTTTTTGCCCTGAAATAAATGAAATTCCTGCAATTATGCCCGAAAATAAGGGAAATTTGTGCTTTTTTGCCCCCAAATGAGGGGAATTTCTGCCTTTTTGCCCCAAAATATGGGGAATTTCAGGATTTTACCTCAAAATAAGGGGAATTTCAGCCTTTTTGCACCAAAATATGGGGAATTTCTGCCTTTTTGCCACAAAATAAGAAAAATTTCTGCAAGTCTGTAACAATATAAAAGAAATTTCTAAAATTTTGCCCCAAAATAAAGGAAATTTCTGATTTTTGCCCCAAAATAAAAAGAATTTCTCTATTTTTGCCACAAAATAAAGGGAAATTCTGCCTTTTAGCCCCAGAATTAGGGGAGTTTCTGCAATTTTGCTCCAAAGTACGAAAAATTTCTGCCTTTTTACCCGAAATTAAGTGGATTTTCTGCCTTTTTGCCCCCAAATAAGGGAAATTTCTGCAATTTTATCCCAAAATAAGGGAAATTTCTGCCTTTTTGCCCCAAAATAAGGGGAATTTCTGCCGTTTTGCCCTGAAATATGTGAAATTTCGGCAATTTTACCCCAAAATAAGGTGAATTTCTGCCTTTTTGCCCCAAAATAATGGGAATTTCTGCCTTTTTGCCCCAAAATAAGAAAAATTTTTGCTTTTTTTCTCTGAAATAAGTGAAATTTCTGCATTTTTCCCCTAAAATAAGGGAAATTTCTGTAATTTTTCCCCATAATAAGGGAAATTTCTGCAATTTTGCCCGAAAATAAGGGGAATTTCTGTGTTTGTCCCCAAATAAGGGAAATTTCTGCAATTTTGCCCTAAAATAAGGGGATTTTCTGCATTTTTTGCCAAAAATAAGGGGAATTTCTGACATTTTGCCGCCAAATAAGTGAAATTTCTGCAGTTTTACCCCAAAATAAGGAAAATTTCTGCCTTTTTGCCCAAAAATTAGGGGAATTTCTGCAATTTTGCTCCAAAATACAAAGAATTTCTGCCTTTTTGCCCGAAAATAAAGGGAATGTATACCTTTTTGCCATAAAAAAGCAAATTTCTTCATTTTTGCCCCAAAATAAGGGGATTTTCCACCTTTTTGACTCAAATTAAGTGCAATTTCTGCCTTTTCCCCAAAATAAACGAAATTTCTGCCTTTTTGCCCCAAAATAAGGGGAATTTCAGCCTTATTACCTCAAAATAAGGGGAATTTCTGCATTTTTGCCCCAAAATATGGGGAATTTCTGACTTTTTGCCCCAAAATAAAAAAAAATTTCTGCAATTTTATACCAAAATAAAAAAAAATTTCTGCCTTTTTGCCCCCCCCAAAAAATTTCTGCCTTTTTTTCTCAAATACCTGAAATTTCTGCAATTTTGCCCCAAAATAAGGGAAATTTCTGCAATTTTGCCCCAATGTAAAGGAAATTTCTGCAATTTTGCCCCAAAATAAGGGGAATTTCTGACTGTTTGCTCCCGAAAAAGGAGATTTTCTGTCTTTTTGCCCCAAAATAAGGAGAATTTCTGCCTTTCTGCCCGAAAATTAAGAGAATTTCTGCAATTTTGCTTCAAAATACAGGGAATTTCTGCCTTTTAGCCCCAAAATAAAGGGAATTTCTGCATTTTACCTCAAATTGAGAATAATTTCTGCCTTTTGCCTCAAAATAAGGGGAATTTTCTGCCTTTTTGTTTCAAAATAAGATAAATTTCTTCAATTTTGTACCATAATAAAAGAAATTTCTGCTCTTTGCCCCAAAATAAAAGGAATTTCTGACTTTTTGCCCTGAAATAAATGAAATTTCTGTAATTTTGCCCGAAAATAAGAGAAATTTGTGCCTCTTTGCCCCAAAATAAGAAGAAGTTTTGCCTTTTGCCCCAAAATATGGGGAATTTCAGCATTTTACCTCAAAATAAGAATTTCAGCCTTTTTGCCCCAAAATAAGAAAAATTTCTGCAATTTTGCCCCAAAATAAGGGGAATTTCTTCCTTTTTGCCCCAAAATAAAGGATATTTCAGCCTTTTTACCTGAAAATAAGTGAAATTTCTGCAATTTTGCCCCAATAAAGGGAAATTTCTGCAATTTTGCCTCAAAATAAGGTAAATTCCTGCAATTTTGCCCCAAAATAAGTGGAATTTCTGAGTTTTGTCCCAAAATAAGGAGAATTTCTGTCTTTTTGCCCCAACATATAGGGAATTTCTGCCTTTTTGCCCAACAGTTAGGGGAATTTCTTCATTTTTGCTTCAAAATAAGGGGAATTTCTGCCTTTTTGCCTCTAAAGAAGTGGAATTTCTGTATTTTCCTTCCAAAACAAAGGGAATTTCTGTGTTTTTTGCCCCAAAATAAGGAAAATTTCTGACTTATTACCCTGAAATAAGTGAAATGTTTGCAATTTTGCCCCAAAATAAGGGAAATTTCTGCCTTTTTGCCCCCAAATAAGGGGAATTTCAGCCTTTTTACCTCAAAATAAGGGGAATTTCTGCATTTTTGCCACAAAATATTAGGAATTTCTGCCTTTTTGCCCCAAAATAAGAAAAATTTCTGCCATTTTTACCTGAAATAAGTGAAATTTCTGCAATTGTGCCCCAAAATAAGTAAAATTTCTGCAATTTTGCCCCAAAATAAGGGAAATTTCTGGAATTTTGCCCCAAAATAAGTGGAATTTCTGAGTTTTGCCCCAAAATAAGGAGAATTTCTGTCTTTTTGCCCCAACATATAGGGAATTTCTGCCTTTTTGCCCCACAATTAGGGGATTTTCTTCAATTCTGCTCCAAAATAGGGGGAATTTCTGCTTTTTTGCCCGAAAATAAGGGGAATGTATAACTTTTGCCACAAAAAAGAGAAATTTCTTCATTTTTGCCCCAAAATAAGAGGAATTTCTGCCTTCTTCCCTCAAAATAAGTGAAATTTCTGCCTTTTTACCTAAAAATGAACGGAATTTCTTTCTTTTTGCCCCAAAATAAAAGGAATTTTTGAATTTTGCCCTGAAATAAGTGAAATTTCTGCAATTTTTCCCCAAAATAAGGGAAATTTCTGCCTTTTTGCCACAAAATGAAGGGAATTTCTGTATTTTTGCCCCAAAATAAGGGGAATTTCAGCATTTTACCTCATAATAAGGCAAATCTCTGCCTTTTTGCCCCAAAATATGGGGAATTTCTTCATTTTTGCCCCAAATTAAAAAATTTTCTGCAATTTTGTACCAAAATAAAAGAAATTTCTGCCTTTTTGCCCCAAAATAAGAGAAATTTCTGCACTTTTTCCCTGAAATAAGTGAAATTTCTGCAATTTTGCCCCAAAATAAGGGAAATTTCTGCCTTATTGCCCCCAAATAATGGGAATTTCAGCCTTTTTACCTCAAAATAAGGGGAATTTCTGCATTTTTGCCACAAAATATTAGGAATTTCTGCCTTTTTGCCCCAAAATAAGAAAAATTTCTGCCTTTTTTTTATCTGAAATAAGTGAAATTTCTGCAATTTTGCCCCAAAATAAGTGAAATTTCTGCAATTGTGCCCCAAAATAAGGGAAATTTCTGGAATTTTGCCCCAAAATAAGTGGAATTTCTGAGTTTTGCCCAAAAATAAGGAGAATTTCTGTCTTTTTGCCCCAACATATAGGGAATTTCTGCCTTTTTGCCCCACAATTAGGGGATTTTCTTCAATTCTGCTCCAAAAAACGGGATATTTCTGCTTTTTTGCCCGAAATTAAGGAGAATATATACCTTTTGCCACAAAAAAAGAGAAATTTCTTCATTTTTGCACCAAAATAAGAAAAATTTCTGCCTTCTTACCTCACAATAAGTAAAATTTCTGCCTTTTTACCCAAAAATAAACAAAATTTCTGTCTTTTTGCCCCAAAATAAAAGGAATTTTTGAATTTTGCCCTGAAATAAGTGAAATTTCTGCAATTTTGCCCCAAAATAAGGGAAATTTCTGCCTTTTTGCCACAAAATAAATGGAATTTCTGTATTTTTGCCCCAAAATAAGGGGAATTTCAGCATTTTACCTCATAATAAGGCGAATCTCTGCCTTTTTGCCCCAAAATATGGGGAATTTCTTCATTTTTGCCCCAAAATAAAGAAAATTTCTGCAATTTTGTACCAAAATAAAAGAAATTTCTGCCTTTTTGCCCCAAAATAAGAGAAATTTCTGCACTTTTTCCCTGAAATAAGTGAAATTTCTGCAATTTTGCCCCAAAATAAGGGAAATTTCTGCAATTTTGCCCCAAAATAAAGAAAATTTCTGCAATTTTACCCCAAAATAAGGGGAATTTCTGACTTTTTGCCCTGAAATAAGGAGAATTTCTGTCTTTTTATTCCAAAATAATGTGAATTTCTGCATTTTCCTTCAAAATTAGGGAAATATGTGCAATTTTGCTTCAAAATACGGGGAAATCTGCCTTATTGCACAAAAATAAAGGGAATTTCTCCATTTTTGCACCAATATAAGGGGAATTTCTGAAATTTAGCTTTAAAATACGGGGAATTTCTGCGTTATTGTCCGAAATAAAGTGGAATTTCTGCCTTTTTGCCCTGAAATATTTGAAATTTCTGCAATTTTACCCCAAAATAAGGGGAATTTCTGTTTTTGGCCCCAAAATTAAGGGAATTTCTGCTTTTTGCCCCAAAATAAGGCAAATATCTGACTTTTTGCCAAGAAATAATTGAAATTTCTGCAATTTTGCCCCAAAATAATAGGAATTTCTGCCTTTTTGCCGAAAATAAGAGGAATTTCAGCATTTTACCTTCAAATAAGGGGAATTTCTGCCTTTTTGCCACAAAATAAGGGGAATTTCTGCCCTATTGCCCTTAAATAATAAAAATTTCGCCTTTCTGCCCCAATTAACGGGAATTTCTGCCTTTTTGCCACAAAGTAAAGGGAATTTCTGCCTTTTTGCCCCAAAATAACGGGAATTTCAGCCTTTTTACCTCAAAATAAGTGAAATTTCTGCCTTTTTCCCCAAAATATGGGTAATTTTTGCCTTTTTGTTCCAAAATAAGGAAAATTTCTACAATTTTGTATCAAAATAAAAGAAATTTCTGTTTTTGCCCGAAAATAAAAGGAATTTCTGACTTTTTGCCCTGAAATAAATGAAATTCCTGCAATTATGCCCGAAAATAAGGGAAATTTGTGCCTTTTTGCCCCCAAATGAGGGGAATTTCTGCCTTTTTGCCCCAAAATATGGGGAATTTCAGGATTTTACCTCAAAATAAGGGGAATTTCAGCCTTTTTGCACCAAAATATGGGGAATTTCTGCCTTTTTGCCACAAAATAAGAAAAATTTCTGCAAGTCTGTAACAATATAAAAGAAATTTCTAAAATTTTGCCCCAAAATAAAGGAAATTTCTGATTTTTGCCCCAAAATAAAAAGAATTTCTCTATTTTTGCCCCAAAATAAAGGGAAATTCTACCTTTTAGCCCCAAAATTAGGGGAGTTTCTGCAATTTTGCTCCAAAATACGAGAAATTTCTGCCTTTTTACCTGAAATTAAGTGGATTTTCTGCCTTTTTGCCCCCAAATAAGGGAAATTTCTGCAATTTTATCCCAAAATAAGGGAAATTTCTGCCTTTTTGCCCCAAAATAAAGGGAATTTCTGCCGTTTTGCCCTGAAATATGTAAAATTTCTGCAATTTTACCCCAAAATAAGGTGAATTTCTGCCTTTTTGCCCCAAAATAATGGGAATTTCTGCTTTTTTGCCCCAAAATAAGAAAAATTTTTGCTTTTTTTCTCTGAAATAAGTGAAATTTCTGCAATTTTGCCCTAAAATAAGGGAAATTTCTGCAATTTTTCCCCATAATAAGGGAAATTTCTGCAATTTTGCCCCAAAATAAGGGGAATTTCTGTTTTTGTCCCCAAATAAGGGAAATTTCTGCAATTTTGCCCTAAAATAAGGGGATTTTCTGCATTTTTTGCCAAAAATAAGGGGAATTTCTGACATTTTGCCGCAAAATAAGTGAAATTTCTGCAGTTTTACCCCAAAATAAGGAAAATTTCTGCATTTTTGCCCAAAAATTAGGGGAATTTCTGCAATTTTGCTCCAAAATACAAAGAATTTCTGCCTTTTTGCCCGAAAATAAAGGGAATGTATACCTTTTTGCCATAAAAAAGCAAATTTCTTCATTTTTGACCCAAAATAAGAGGATTTTCCACCTTTTTGACTCAAAATAAGTGCAATTTCTGCCTTTTCCCCAAAATAAACGAAATTCTGCCTTTTTGCCCCAAAATAAGGGGAATTTCAGCCTTATTACCTCAAAATAAGGGGAATTTCTGCATTTTTACCCCAAAATATGGGGAATTTCTGACTTTTTGCCCCAAAATAAGAAAAATTTCTGCAATTTTGTACCAAAATAAAAAAAATTTCTGCCTTTTTGCCCCCCCAAAAAAATTTCTGCCTTTTTTTTCTCAAATACCTGAAATTTCTGCAATTTTGCCCCAAAATAAGGGAAATTTCTGCAATTTTGCCCCAATGTAAAGGAAATTTCTGCAATTTTGCCCCAAAATAAGGGGAATTTCTGACTGTTTGCTCCCGAAAAAGGAGATTTTCTGTCTTTTTGCCCCAAAATAAGGAGAATTTCTGCCTTTTTGCCCGAAAATTAAGAGAATTTCTGCAATTTTGCTTCAAAATGCAGGGAATTTCTGCCTTTTAGCCCCAAAATAAAGGGAATTTCTGCATTTTACCTCAAATTGAGAATAATTTCTGCCTTTTGCCTCAAAATAAGGGGAATTTTCTGCCTTTTTGTTTCAAAATAAGATAAATTTCTTCAATTTTGTACCATAATAAAAGAAATTTCTGCTCTTTGCCCCAAAATAAAAGGAATTTCTGATTTTTTGCCCTGAAATAAATGAAATTTCTGCAATTTTGCCCGAAAATAAGGGAAATTTGTGCCTCTTTGCCCCAAAATAAGAAGAAGTTTTGCCTTTTGCCCCAAAATATGGGGAATTTCAGCATTTTACCTCAAAATAAGAATTTCAGCCTTTTTGCCCCAAAATAAGGAAAATTTCTGCAATTTTGCCCCAAAATAAGGGGAATTTCTTCCTTTTTGCCCCAAAATAAAGGATATTTCAGCCTTTTTACCTGAAAATAAGTGAAATTTCTGCAATTTTGCCCCAAATAAGGGAAATTTCTGCAATTTTGCCTCAAAATAAGGTAAATTCCTGCAATTTTGCCCCAAAATAAGTGGAATTTCTGAGTTTTGTCCCAAAATAAGGATAATTTCTGTCTTTTTGCCCCAACATATAGGGAATTTCTGCCTTTTTGCCCAACAATTAGGGGAATTTCTTCATTTTTGCTTCAAAATAAGGGGAATTTCTGCCTTTTTGCCTCTAAAGAAGTGGAATTTCTGTATTTTCCTTCCAAAACAAAGGGAATTTCTGTGTTTTTTGCCCCAAAATAAGGAAAATTTCTGACTTATTACCCTGAAATAAGTTAAATGTTTGCAATTTTGCCCCAAAATAAGGGAAATTTCTGCCTTTTTGCCCCAAAATAAGAGGAATTTCAGCCTTTTTACCTCAAAATAAGGGGAATTTCTGCATTTTTGCCACAAAATATTAGGAATTTCTGCCTTTTTGCCCCAAAATAAGAAAAATTTCTGCCTTTTTTTTATCTGAAATAAGTGAAATTTCTGCAATTTTGCCCCAAAATAAGTGAAATTTCTGCAATTTTGCCCCAAAATAAGGGAAATTTCTGGAATTTTGCCCCAAAATAAGTGGAATTTCTGAGTTTTGCCCCAAAATAAGGAGAATTTCTGTCTTTTTGCCCCAACATATAGGGAATTTCTGCCTTTTTGCCCCACAATTAGGGGATTTTCTGCAATTGTGCTCCAAAAAACGGGATATTTCTGCTTTTTTGCCCGAAAATAAGGAGAATATATACCTTTTGCCACAAAAAAAGGGAAATTTCTTCATTTTTGCCCCAAAATAAGAGGAATTTCTGCCTTCTTACCTCACAATAAGTGAAATTTCTGCCTTTTTACCCAAAAATAAACAAAATTTCTGTCTTTTTGCCCAAAAATAAAAGGAATTTTTGAATTTTGCCCTGAAATAAGTGAAATTTCTGCAATTTTGCCCCAAAATAAGGGAAATTTCTGCCTTTTTGCCACAAAATAAAGGGAATTTCTGTATTTTTGCCCCAAAATAAGGGGAATTTCAGCATTTTACCTCATAGTAAGGCGAATCTCTGCCTTTTTGCCCCAAAATATGGGGAATTTCTTCATTTTTGCCCCAAAATAAAGAAAATTTCTGCAATTTTGTACCAAAATAAAAGAAATTTCTGCCTTTTTGCCCCAAAATAAGAGAAATTTCTGCACTTTTTCCCTGAAATAAGTGAAATTTCTGCAATTTTGCCCCAAAATAAGGGAAATTTCTGCAATTTTGCCCCAAAATAAAGAAAATTTCTGCAATTTTACCCCAAAATAAGGGGAATTTCTGACTTTTTGCCCTGAAATAAGGAGAATTTCTGTCTTTTTATTCCAAAATAATGTGAATTTCTGCATTTTCCTTCAAAATTAGGGAAATATGTGCAATTTTGCTTCTAAATACGGGGAAATCTGCCTTATTGCACAAAAATAAAGGGAATTTCTCCATTTTTGCACCAATATAAGGGGAATTTCTGAAATTTAGCTTTAAAATACGGGGAATTTCTGCGTTATTGTCCGAAATAAAGTGGAATTTCTGCCTTTTTGCCCTGAAATATTTGAAATTTCTGCAATTTTACCCCAAAATAAGGGGAATTTCTGTTTTTGGCCCCAAAATTAAGGGAATTTCTGCTTTTTGCCCCAAAATAAGGCAAATATCTGACTTTTTGCCCAGAAATAATTGAAATTTCTGCAATTTTGCCCCAAAATAATAGGAATTTCTGCCTTTTTGCCGAAAAGAAGAGGAATTTCAGCATTTTACCTTCAAATAAGGGGAATTTCTGCCTTTTTGCCACAAAATAAGGGAAATTTCTGCCCTATTGCCCGTAAATAAGGAAAATTTCGCTTTTCTGCCCCAATTAACGGGAATTTCTGCCTTTTTGCCACAAAGTAAAGGGAATTTCTGCCTTTTTGCCCCAAAATAACGGGAATTTCAGCCTTTTTACCTCAAAATAAGGGGAATTTCTGCCTTTTCCCCCAAAATATGGGTAATTTTTGCCTTTTTGTTCCAAAATAAGGAAAATTTCTACAATTTTGTATCAAAATAAAAGAAATTTCTGTTTTTGCCCGAAAATAAAAGGAATTTCTGACTTTTTGCCCTGAAATAAATGAAATTCCTGCAATTATGCCCGAAAATAAGGGAAATTTGTGCCTTTTTGCCCCAATGAGGGGAATTTCTGCCTTTTTGCCCCAAAATATTGGGAATTTCAGGATTTTACCTCAAAATAAGGGGAATTTCAGCCTTTTTGCACCAAAATATGGGGAATTTCTGCCTTTTTGCCACAAAATAAGAAAAATTTCTGCAAGTCTGTAACAATATAAAAGAAATTTCTAAAATTTTGCCCCAAAATAAAGGAAATTTCTGATTTTTGCCCCAAAATAAAAAGAATTTCTCTATTTTTGCCCCAAAATAAAGGGAAATTCTGCCTTTTAGCCCCCAAATTAGGGGAGTTTCTGCAATTTTGCTCCAAAATACGAGAAATTTCTGCCTTTTTACCCGAAATTAAGTGGATTTTCTGCCTTTTTGCCCCCAAATAAGGGAAATTTCTGCAATTTTATCCCAAAATAAGGGAAATTTCTGCCTTTTTGCCCCAAAATAAGGGGAATTTCTGCCGTTTTGCCCTGAAATATGTAAAATTTCTGCAATTTTACCCCAAAATAAGGTGAATTTCTGCCTTTTTGCCCCAAAATAATGGGAATTTCTGCTTTTTTGCCCCAAAATAAGAAAAATTTTTGCTTTTTTTCTCTGAAATAAGTGAAATTTCTGCAATTTTGCCCTAAAATAAGGGAAATTTCTGCAATTTTTCCCCATAATAAGGGAAATTTCTGCAATTTTGCCCCAAAATAAGGGGAATTTCTGTTTTTGTCCCCAAATAAGGGAAATTTCTGCAATTTTGCCCTAAAATAAGGGGATTTTCTGCATTTTTTGCCAAAAATAAGGGGAATTTCTGACATTTTGCCGCAAAATAAGTGAAATTTCTGCAGTGTTACCCCAAAATAAGGAAAATTTCTGCCTTTTTGCCCAAAAATTAGGGGAATTTCTGCAATTTTGCTCCAAAATACAAAGAATTTCTGCCTTTTTGCCCGAAAATAAAGGGAATGTATACCTTTTTGCCATAAAAAAGCAAATTTCTTCATTTTTGCCCCAAAATAAGAGGATTTTCCACCTTTTTGACTCAAAATAAGTGCAATTTCTGCCTTTTCCCCAAAATAAACGAAATTTCTGCCTTTTTGCCCCAAAATAAGGGGAATTTCAGCCTTATTACCTCAAAATAAGGGGAATTTCTGCATTTTTGCCCCAAAATATGGGGAATTTCTGACTTTTTGCCCCAAAATAAGAAAAATTTCTGCAATTTTGTACCAAAATAAAAAAAATTTCTGCCTTTTTGCCCCCCCAAAAAAATTTCTGCCTTTTTTTTCTCAAATACCTGAAATTTCTGCAATTTTGCCCCAAAATAAGGGAAATTTCTGCAATTTTGCCCCAATGTAAAGGAAATTTCTGCAATTTTGCCCCAAAATAAGGGGAATTTCTGACTGTTTGCTCCCGAAAAAGGAGATTTTCTGTCTTTTTGCCCCAAAATAAGGAGAATTTCTGCCTTTTTGCCCGAAAATTAAGAGAATTTCTGCAATTTTGCTTCAAAATGCAGGGAATTTCTGCCTTTTAGCCCCAAAATAAAGGGAATTTCTGCATTTTACCTCAAATTGAGAATAATTTCTGCCTTTTGCCTCAAAATAAGGGGAATTTTCTGCCTTTTTGTTTCAAAATAAGATAAATTTCTTCAATTTTGTACCATAATAAAAGAAATTTCTGCTCTTTGCCCCAAAATAAAAGGAATTTCTGATTTTTTGCCCTGAAATAAATGAAATTTCTGCAATTTTGCCCGAAAATAAGGGAAATTTGTGCCTCTTTGCCCCAAAATAAGAAGAAGTTTTGCCTTTTGCCCCAAAATATGGGGAATTTCAGCATTTTACCTCAAAATAAGAATTTCAGCCTTTTTGCCCCAAAATAAGGAAAATTTCTGCAATTTTGCCCCAAAATAAGGGGAATTTCTTCCTTTTTGCCCCAAAATAAAGGATATTTCAGCCTTTTTACCTGAAAATAAGTGAAATTTCTGCAATTTTGCCCCAAATAAGGGAAATTTCTGCAATTTTGCCTCAAAATAAGGTAAATTCCTGCAATTTTGCCCCAAAATAAGTGGAATTTCTGAGTTTTGTCCCAAAATAAGGATAATTTCTGTCTTTTTGCCCCAACATATAGGGAATTTCTGCCTTTTTGCCCAACAATTAGGGGAATTTCTTCATTTTTGCTTCAAAATAAGGGGAATTTCTGCCTTTTTGCCTCTAAAGAAGTGGAATTTCTGTATTTTCCTTCCAAAACAAAGGGAATTTCTGTGTTTTTTGCCCCAAAATAAGGAAAATTTCTGACTTATTACCCTGAAATAAGTTAAATGTTTGCAATTTTGCCCCAAAATAAGGGAAATTTCTGCCTTTTTGCCCCAAAATAAGAGGAATTTCAGCCTTTTTACCTCAAAATAAGGGGAATTTCTGCATTTTTGCCACAAAATATTAGGAATTTCTGCCTTTTTGCCCCAAAATAAGAAAAATTTCTGCCTTTTTTTTATCTGAAATAAGTGAAATTTCTGCAATTTTGCCCCAAAATAAGTGAAATTTCTGCAATTTTGCCCCAAAATAAGGGAAATTTCTGGAATTTTGCCCCAAAATAAGTGGAATTTCTGAGTTTTGCCCCAAAATAAGGAGAATTTCTGTCTTTTTGCCCCAACATATAGGGAATTTCTGCCTTTTTGCCCCACAATTAGGGGATTTTCTGCAATTGTGCTCCAAAAAACGGGATATTTCTGCTTTTTTGCCCGAAAATAAGGAGAATATATACCTTTTGCCACAAAAAAAGGGAAATTTCTTCATTTTTGCCCCAAAATAAGAGGAATTTCTGCCTTCTTACCTCACAATAAGTGAAATTTCTGCCTTTTTACCCAAAAATAAACAAAATTTCTGTCTTTTTGCCCAAAAATAAAAGGAATTTTTGAATTTTGCCCTGAAATAAGTGAAATTTCTGCAATTTTGCCCCAAAATAAGGGAAATTTCTGCCTTTTTGCCACAAAATAAAGGGAATTTCTGTATTTTTGCCCCAAAATAAGGGGAATTTCAGCATTTTACCTCATAGTAAGGCGAATCTCTGCCTTTTTGCCCCAAAATATGGGGAATTTCTTCATTTTTGCCCCAAAATAAAGAAAATTTCTGCAATTTTGTACCAAAATAAAAGAAATTTCTGCCTTTTTGCCCCAAAATAAGAGAAATTTCTGCACTTTTTCCCTGAAATAAGTGAAATTTCTGCAATTTTGCCCCAAAATAAGGGAAATTTCTGCAATTTTGCCCCAAAATAAAGAAAATTTCTGCAATTTTACCCCAAAATAAGGGGAATTTCTGACTTTTTGCCCTGAAATAAGGAGAATTTCTGTCTTTTTATTCCAAAATAATGTGAATTTCTGCATTTTCCTTCAAAATTAGGGAAATATGTGCAATTTTGCTTCTAAATACGGGGAAATCTGCCTTATTGCACAAAAATAAAGGGAATTTCTCCATTTTTGCACCAATATAAGGGGAATTTCTGAAATTTAGCTTTAAAATACGGGGAATTTCTGCGTTATTGTCCGAAATAAAGTGGAATTTCTGCCTTTTTGCCCTGAAATATTTGAAATTTCTGCAATTTTACCCCAAAATAAGGGGAATTTCTGTTTTTGGCCCCAAAATTAAGGGAATTTCTGCTTTTTGCCCCAAAATAAGGCAAATATCTGACTTTTTGCCCAGAAATAATTGAAATTTCTGCAATTTTTCCCCAAAATAATAGGAATTTCTGCCTTTTTGCCGAAAAGAAGAGGAATTTCAGCATTTTACCTTCAAATAAGGGGAATTTCTGCCTTTTTGCCACAAAATAAGGGGAATTTCTGCCCTATTGCCCGTAAATAAGGAAAATTTCGCTTTTCTGCCCCAATTAACGGGAATTTCTGCCTTTTTGCCACAAAGTAAAGGGAATTTCTGCCTTTTTTCCCCAAAATAACGGGAATTTCAGCCTTTTTACCTCAAAATAAGGGGAATTTCTGCCTTTTCCCCCAAAATATGGGTAATTTTTGCCTTTTTGTTCCAAAATAAGGAAAATTTCTACAATTTTGTATCAAAATAAAAGAAATTTCTGTTTTTGCCCGAAAATAAAAGGAATTTCTGACTTTTTGCCCTGAAATAAATGAAATTCCTGCAATTATGCCCGAAAATAAGGGAAATTTGTGCCTTTTTGCCCCAATGAGGGGAATTTCTGCCTTTTTGCCCCAAAATATTGGGAATTTCAGGATTTTACCTCAAAATAAGGGGAATTTCAGCCTTTTTGCACCAAAATATGGGGAATTTCTGCCTTTTTGCCACAAAATAAGAAAAATTTCTGCAAGTCTGTAACAATATAAAAGAAATTTCTAAAATTTTGCCCCAAAATAAAGGAAATTTCTGATTTTTGCCCCAAAATAAAAAGAATTTCTCTATTTTTGCCCCAAAATAAAGGGAAATTCTGCCTTTTAGCCCCCAAATTAGGGGAGTTTCTGCAATTTTGCTCCAAAATACGAGAAATTTCTGCCTTTTTACCCGAAATTAAGTGGATTTTCTGCCTTTTTGCCCCCAAATAAGGGAAATTTCTGCAATTTTATCCCAAAATAAGGGAAATTTCTGCCTTTTTGCCCCAAAATAAGGGGAATTTCTGCCGTTTTGCCCTGAAATATGTAAAATTTCTGCAATTTTACCCCAAAATAAGGTGAATTTCTGCCTTTTTGCCCCAAAATAATGGGAATTTCTGCTTTTTTGCCCCAAAATAAGAAAAATTTTTGCTTTTTTTCTCTGAAATAAGTGAAATTTCTGCAATTTTGCCCTAAAATAAGGGAAATTTCTGCAATTTTTCCCCATAATAAGGGAAATTTCTGCAATTTTGCCCCAAAATAAGGGGAATTTCTGTTTTTGTCCCCAAATAAGGGAAATTTCTGCAATTTTGCCCTAAAATAAGGGGATTTTCTGCATTTTTTGCCAAAAATAAGGGGAATTTCTGACATTTTGCCGCAAAATAAGTGAAATTTCTGCAGTGTTACCCCAAAATAAGGAAAATTTCTGCCTTTTTGCCCAAAAATTAGGGGAATTTCTGCAATTTTGCTCCAAAATACAAAGAATTTCTGCCTTTTTGCCCGAAAATAAAGGGAATGTATACCTTTTTGCCATAAAAAAGCAAATTTCTTCATTTTTGCCCCAAAATAAGAGGATTTTCCACCTTTTTGACTCAAAATAAGTGCAATTTCTGCCTTTTCCCCAAAATAAACGAAATTTCTGCCTTTTTGCCCCAAAATAAGGGGAATTTCAGCCTTATTACCTCAAAATAAGGGGAATTTCTGCATTTTTGCCCCAAAATATGGGGAATTTCTGACTTTTTGCCCCAAAATAAGAAAAATTTCTGCAATTTTGTACCAAAATAAAAAAAATTTCTGCCTTTTTGCCCCCCCAAAAAATTTCTGCCTTTTTTTTCTCAAATACCTGAAATTTCTGCAATTTTGCCCCAAAATAAGGGAAATTTCTGCAATTTTGCCCCAATGTAAAGGAAATTTCTGCAATTTTGCCCCAAAATAAGGGGAATTTCTGACTGTTTGCTCCCGAAAAAGGAGATTTTCTGTCTTTTTGCCCCAAAATAAGGAGAATTTCTGCCTTTTTGCCCGAAAATTAAGAGAATTTCTGCAATTTTGCTTCAAAATGCAGGGAATTTCTGCCTTTTAGCCCCAAAATAAAGGGAATTTCTGCATTTTACCTCAAATTGAGAATAATTTCTGCCTTTTGCCTCAAAATAAGGGGAATTTTCTGCCTTTTTGTTTCAAAATAAGATAAATTTCTTCAATTTTGTACCATAATAAAAGAAATTTCTGCTCTTTGCCCCAAAATAAAAGGAATTTCTGACTTTTTGCCCTGAAATAAATGAAATTTCTGCAATTTTGCCCGAAAATAAGGGAAATTTGTGCCTCTTTGCCCCAAAATAAGAAGAAGTTTTGCCTTTTGCCCCAAAATATGGGGAATTTCAGCATTTTACCTCAAAATAAGAATTTCAGCCTTTTTGCCCCAAAATAAGGAAAATTTCTGCAATTTTGCCCCAAAATAAGGGGAATTTCTTCCTTTTTGCCCCAAAATAAAGGATATTTCAGCCTTTTTACCTGAAAATAAGTGAAATTTCTGCAATTTTGCCCCAAATAAGGGAAATTTCTGCAATTTTGCCTCAAAATAAGGTAAATTCCTGCCATTTTGCCCCAAAATAAGTGGAATTTCTGAGTTTTGTCCCAAAATAAGGATAATTTCTGTCTTTTTGCCCCAACATATAGGGAATTTCTGCCTTTTTGCCCAACAATTAGGGGAATTTCTTCATTTTTTCTTCAAAATAAGGGGAATTTCTGCCTTTTTGCCTCTAAAGAAGTGGAATTTCTGTATTTTCCTTCCAAAACAAAGGGAATTTCTGTGTTTTTTGCCCCAAAATAAGGAAAATTTCTGACTTATTACCCTGAAATAAGTTAAATGTTTGCAATTTTGCCCCAAAATAAGGGAAATTTCTGCCTTTTTGCCCCAAAATAAGGGGAATTTCAGCCTTTTTACCTCAAAATAAGGGGAATTTCTGCATTTTTGCCACAAAATATTAGGAATTTCTGCCTTTTTGCCCCAAAATAAGAAAAATTTCTGCCTTTTTTTTATCTGAAATAAGTGAAATTTCTGCAATTTTGCCCCAAAATAAGTGAAATTTCTGCAATTTTGCCCCAAAATAAGGGAAATTTCTGGAATTTTGCCCCAAAATAAGTGGAATTTCTGAGTTTTGCCCCAAAATAAGGAGAAATTCTGTCTTTTTGCCCCAACATATAGGGAATTTCTGCCTTTTTGCCCCACAATTAGGGGATTTTCTGCAATTGTGCTCCAAAAAACGGGATATTTCTGCTTTTTTGCCCGAAAATAAGGAGAATATATACCTTTTGCCACAAAAAAAGGGAAATTTCTTCATTTTTGCCCCAAAATAAGAGGAATTTCTGCCTTCTTACCTCACAATAAGTGAAATTTCTGCCTTTTTACCCAAAAATAAACAAAATTTCTGTCTTTTTGCCCAAAAATAAAAGGAATTTTTGAATTTTGCCCTGAAATAAGTGAAATTTCTGCAATTTTGCCCCAAAATAAGGGAAATTTCTGCCTTTTTGCCACAAAATAAAGGGAATTTCTGTATTTTTGCCCCAAAATAAGGGGAATTTCAGCATTTTACCTCATAATAAGGCGAATCTCTGCCTTTTTGCCCCAAAATATGGGGAATTTCAGGATTTTACCTCAAAATAAGGGGAATTTCAGCCTTTTTGCACTAAAATATGGGGAATTTCTGCCTTTTTGCCACAAAATAAGAAAAATTTCTGCAAGTCTGTAACAATATAAAAGAAATTTCTATAATTTTGCCCCAAAATAAAGGAAATTTCTGATTTTTGCCCCAAAATAAAAAGAATTTCTCTATTTTTGCCCCAAAATAAAGGGAAATTCTGCCTTTTAGCCCCAAAATTAGGGGAGTTTCTGCAATTTTGCTCCAAAATACGAGAAATTTCTGCCTTTTTACCCGAAATTAAGTGGATTTTTTGCCTTTTTGCCCCCAAATAAGGGAAATTTCTGCAATTTTATCCCAAAATAAGGGAAATTTCTGCCTTTTTGCCCCAAAATAAGGGGAATTTCTGCCGTTTTGCCCTGAAATATGTAAAATTTCTGCAATTTTACCCCAAAATAAGGTGAATTTCTGCCTTTTTGCCCCAAAATAATGGGAATTTCTGCTTTTTTGCCCCAAAATAAGAAAAATTTTTGCTTTTTTTCTAGGGAAATAAGTGAAATTTCTGCAATTTTGCCCTAAAATAAGGGAAATTTCTGCAATTTTTCCCCATAATAAGGGAAATTTCTGCAATTTTGCCCCAAAATAAGGGGAATTTCTGTTTTTGTCCCCAAATAAGGGAAATTTCTGCAATTTTGCCCTAAAATAAGGGGATTTTCTGCATTTTTTGCCAAAAATAAGGGGAATTTCTGACATTTTGTCGCAAAATAAGTGAAATTTCTGCAGTTTTACCCCAAAATAAGGAAAATTTCTGCCTTTTTGCCCAAAAATTAGGGGAATTTCTGCAATTTTGCTCCAAAATACAAAGAATTTCTGCCTTTTTGCCCGAAAATAAAGGGAATGTATACCTTTTTGCCATAAAAAAGCAAATTTCTTCATTTTTGCCCCAAAATAAGAGGATTTTCCACCTTTTTGACTCAAAATAAGTGCAATTTCTGCCTTTTCCCCAAAATAAACGAAATTTCTGCCTTTTTGCCCTAAAATAAGGGGAATTTCAGCCTTATTACCTCAAAATAAGGGGAATTTCTGCATTTTTGCCCCAAAATATGGGGAATTTCTGACTTTTTGCCCCAAAATAAGAAAAATTTCTGCAATTTTGTACCAAAATAAAAAAAATTTCTGCCTTTTTGCCCCCCCCAAAAAAATTTCTGCCTTTTTTTTCTCAAATACCTGAAATTTCTGCAATTTTGCCCCAAAATAAGGGAAATTTCTGCAATTTTGCCCCAATGTAAAGGAAATTTCTGCAATTTTGCCCCAAAATAAGGGGAATTTCTGACTGTTTGCTCCCGAAAAAGGAGATTTTCTGTCTTTTTGCCCCAAAATAAGGAGAATTTCTGCCTTTTTACCCGAAAATTAAGAGAATTTCTGCAATTTTGCTTCAAAATGCAGGGAATTTCTGCCTTTTAGCCCCAAAATAAAGGGAATTTCTGCATTTTACCTCAAATTGAGAATAATTTCTGCCTTTTGCCTCAAAATAAGGGGAATTTTCTGCCTTTTTGTTTCAAAATAAGATAAATTTCTTCAATTTTGTACCATAATAAAAGAAATTTCTGCTCTTTGCCCCAAAATAAAAGCAATTTCTGATTTTTTGCCCTGAAATAAATGAAATTTCTGCAATTTTGCCCGAAAATAAGGGAAATTTGTGCCTCTTTGCCCCAAAATAAGAAGAAGTTTTGCCTTTTGCCCCAAAATATGGGGAATTTCAGCATTTTACCTCAAAATAAGAATTTCAGCCTTTTTGCCCCAAAATAAGGAAAATTTCTGCAATTTTGCCCCAAAATAAGGGGAATTTCTTCCTTTTTGCCCCAAAATAAAGGATATTTCAGCCTTTTTACCTGAAAATAAGTGAAATTTCTGCAATTTTGCCCCAAATAAGGGAAATTTCTGCAATTTTGCCTCAAAATAAGGTAAATTCCTGCAATTTTGCCCCAAAATAAGTGGAATTTCTGAGTTTTGTCCCAAAATAAGGATAATTTCTGTCTTTTTGCCCCAACATATAGGGAATTTCTGCCTTTTTGCCCAACAATTAGGGGAATTTCTTCATTTTTGCTTCAAAATAAGGGGAATTTCTGCCTTTTTGCCTCTAAAGAAGTGGAATTTCTGTATTTTCCTTCCAAAACAAAGGGAATTTCTGTGTTTTTTGCCCCAAAATAAGGAAAATTTCTGACTTATTACCCTGAAATAAGTTAAATGTTTGCAATTTTGCCCCAAAATAAGGGAAATTTCTGCCTTTTTGCCCCAAAATAAGGGGAATTTCAGCCTTTTTACCTCAAAATAAGGGGAATTTCTGCATTTTTGCCACAAAATATTAGGAATTTCTGCCTTTTTGCCCCAAAATAAGAAAAATTTCTGCCTTTTTTTTATCTGAAATAAGTGAAATTTCTGCAATTTTGCCCCAAAATAAGTGAAATTTCTGCAATATTGCCCCAAAATAAGGGAAATTTCTGGAATTTTGCCCCAAAATAAGTGGAATTTCTGAGTTTTGCCCCAAAATAAGGAGAATTTCTGTCTTTTTGCCCCAACATATAGGGAATTTCTGCCTTTTTGCCCCACAATTAGGGGATTTTCTGCAATTGTGCTCCAAAAAACGGGATATTTCTGCTTTTTTGCCCGAAAATAAGGAGAATATATACCTTTTGCCACAAAAAAGGGAAATTTCTTCATTTTTGCCCCAAAATAAGAGGAATTTCTGCCTTCTTACCTCACAATAAGTGAAATTTCTGCCTTTTTACCCAAAAATAAGCAAAATTTCTGTCTTTTTGCCCAAAAATAAAAGGAATTTTTGAATTTTGCCCTGAAATAAGTGAAATTTCTGCAATTTTGCCCCAAAATAAGGGAAATTTCTGCCTTTTTGCCACAAAATAAAGGGAATTTCTGTATTTTTGCCCCAAAATAGGGGGAATTTCAGCATTTTACCTCATAATAAGGCGAATCTCTGCCTTTTTGCCCCAAAATATGGGGAATTTCAGGATTTTACCTCAAAATAAGGGGAATTTCAGCCTTTTTGCACCAAAATATGGGGAATTTCTGCCTTTTTGCCACAAAATAAGAAAAATTTCTGCAAGTCTGTAACAATATAAAAGAAATTTCTATAATTTTGCCCCAAAATAAAGGAAATTTCTGATTTTTGCCCCAAAATAAAAAGAATTTCTCTATTTTTGCCCCAAAATAAAGGGAAATTCTGCCTTTTAGCCCCAAAATTAGGGGAGTTTCTGCAATTTTGCTCCAAAATACGAGAAATTTCTGCCTTTTTACCCGAAATTAAGTGGATTTTTTGCCTTTTTGCCCCCAAATAAGGGAAATTTCTGCAATTTTATCCCAAAATAAGGGAAATTTCTGCCTTTTTGCCCCAAAATAAGGGGAATTTCTGCCGTTTTGCCCTGAAATATGTAAAATTTCTGCAATTTTACCCCAAAATAAGGTGAATTTCTGCCTTTTTGCCCCAAAATAATGGGAATTTCTGCTTTTTTGCCCCAAAATAAGAAAAATTTTTGCTTTTTTTCTCGGAAATAAGTGAAATTTCTGCAATTTTGCCCTAAAATAAGGGAAATTTCTGCAATTTTTCCCCATAATAAGGGAAATTTCTGCAATTTTGCCCCAAAATAAGGGGAATTTCTGTTTTTGTCCCCAAATAAGGGAAATTTCTGCAATTTTGCCCTAAAATAAGGGGATTTTCTGCATTTTTTGCCAAAAATAAGGGGAATTTCTGACATTTTGTCGCAAAATAAGTGAAATTTCTGCAGTTTTACCCCAAAATAAGGAAAATTTCTGCCTTTTTGCCCAAAAATTAGGGGAATTTCTGCAATTTTGCTCCAAAATACAAAGAATTTCTGCCTTTTTGCCCGAAAATAAAGGGAATGTATAACTTTTTGCCATAAAAAAGCAAATTTCTTCATTTTTGCCCCAAAATAAGAGGATTTTCCACCTTTTTGACTCAAAATAAGTGCAATTTCTGCCTTTTCCCCAAAATAAACGAAATTTCTGCCTTTTTGCCCCAAAATAAGGGGAATTTCAGCCTTATTACCTCAAAATAAGGGGAATTTCTGCATTTTTGCCCCAAAATATGGGGAATTTCTGACTTTTTGCCCCAAAATAAGAAAAATTTCTGCAATTTTGTACCAAAATAAAAAAATTTCTGCCTTTTTGCCCCCCCAAAAAAATTTCTGCCTTTTTTTTCTCAAATACCTGAAATTTCTGCAATTTTGCCCCAAAATAAGGGAAATTTCTGCAATTTTGCCCCAATGTAAAGGAAATTTCTGCAATTTTGCCCCAAAATAAGGGGAATTTCTGACTGTTTGCTCCCGAAAAAGGAGATTTTCTGTCTTTTTGCCCCAAAATAAGGAGAATTTCTGCCTTTTTGCCCGAAAATTAAGAGAATTTCTGCAATTTTGCTTCAAAATGCAGGGAATTTCTGCCTTTTAGCCCCAAAATAAAGGGAATTTCTGCATTTTACCTCAAATTGAGAATAATTTCTGCCTTTTGCCTCAAAATAAGGGGAATTTTCTGCCTTTTTGTTTCAAAATAAGATAAATTTCTTCAATTTTGTACCATAATAAAAGAAATTTCTGCTCTTTGCCCCAAAATAAAAGCAATTTCTGATTTTTTGCCCTGAAATAAATGAAATTTCTGCAATTTTGCCCGAAAATAAGGGAAATTTGTGCCTCTTTGCCCCAAAATAAGAAGAAGTTTTGCCTTTTGCCCCAAAATATGGGGAATTTCAGCATTTTACCTCAAAATAAGAATTTCAGCCTTTTTGCCCCAAAATAAGGAAAATTTCTGCAATTTTGCCCCAAAATAAGGGGAATTTCTTCCTTTTTGCCCCAAAATAAAGGATATTTCAGCCTTTTTACCTGAAAATAAGTGAAATTTCTGCAATTTTGCCCCAAATAAGGGAAATTTCTGCAATTTTGCCTCAAAATAAGGTAAATTCCTGCAATTTTGCCCCAAAATAAGTGGAATTTCTGAGTTTTGTCCCAAAATAAGGATAATTTCTGTCTTTTTGCCCCAACATATAGGGAATTTCTGCCTTTTTGCCCAACAATTAGGGGAATTTCTTCATTTTTGCTTCAAAATAAGGGGAATTTCTGCCTTTTTGCCTCTAAAGAAGTGGAATTTCTGTATTTTCCTTCCAAAACAAAGGGAATTTCTGTGTTTTTTGCCCCAAAATAAGGAAAATTTCTGACTTATTACCCTGAAATAAGTTAAATGTTTGCAATTTTGCCCCAAAATAAGGGAAATTTCTGCCTTTTTGCCCCAAAATAAGGGGAATTTCAGCCTTTTTACCTCAAAATAAGGGGAATTTCTGCATTTTTGCCACAAAATATTAGGAATTTCTGCCTTTTTGCCCCAAAATAAGAAAAATTTCTGCCTTTTTTTTATCTGAAATAAGTGAAATTTCTGCAATTTTGCCCCAAAATAAGTGAAATTTCTGCAATTTTGCCCCAAAATAAGGGAAATTTCTGGAATTTTGCCCCAAAATAAGTGGAATTTCTGAGTTTTGCCCCAAAATAAGGAGAATTTCTGTCTTTTTGCCCCAACATATAGGGAATTTCTGCCTTTTTGCCCCACAATTAGGGGATTTTCTGCAATTGTGCTCCAAAAAACGGGATATTTCTGCTTTTTTGCCCGAAAATAAGGAGAATATATACCTTTTGCCACAAAAAAAGGGAAATTTCTTCATTTTTGCCCCAAAATAAGAGGAATTTCTGCCTTCTTACCTCACAATAAGTGAAATTTCTGCCTTTTTACCCAAAAATAAACAAAATTTCTGTCTTTTTGCCCAAAAATAAAAGGAATTTTTGAATTTTGCCCTGAAATAAGTGAAATTTCTGCAATTTTGCCCCAAAATAAGGGAAATTTCTGCCTTTTTGCCACAAAATAAAGGGAATTTCTGTATTTTTGCCCCAAAATAAGGGGAATTTCAGCATTTTACCTCATAATAAGGCGAATCTCTGCCTTTTTGCCCCAAAATATGGGGAATTTCAGGATTTTACCTCAAAATAAGGGGAATTTCAGCCTTTTTGCACCAAAATATGGGGAATTTCTGCCTTTTTGCCACAAAATAAGAAAAATTTCTGCAAGTCTGTAACAATATAAAAGAAATTTCTAAAATTTTGCCCCAAAATAAAGGAAATTTCTGATTTTTGCCCAAAATAAAAAGAATTTCTCTATTTTTGCCCCAAAATAAAGGGAAATTCTGCCTTTTAGCCCCAAAATTAGGGGAGTTTCTGCAATTTTGCTCCAAAATACGAGAAATTTCTGCCTTTTTACCCGAAATTAAGTGGATTTTCTGCCTTTTTGCCCCCAAATAAGGGAAATTTCTGCAATTTTATCCCAAAATAAGGGAAATTTCTGCCTTTTTGCCCCAAAATAAGAGGAATTTCTGCCGTTTTGCCCTGAAATATGTAAAATTTCTGCAATTTTACCCCAAAATAAGGTGAATTTCTGCCTTTTTGCCCCAAAATAATGGGAATTTCTGCCTTTTTGCCCCAAAATAAGAAAAATTTTTGCTTTTTTTTCTCGGAAATAAGTGAAATTTCTGCAATTTTGCCCTAAAATAAGGGAAATTTCTGCAATTTTTCCCCATAATAAGGGAAATTTCTGCAATTTTGCCCCAAAATAAGGGGAATTTCTGTTTTTGTCCCCAAATAAGGGAAATTTCTGCAATTTTGCCCTAAAATAAGGGGATTTTCTGCATTTTTTGCCAAAAATAAGGGGAATTTCTGACATTTTGCCGCAAAATAAGTGAAATTTCTGCAGTTTTACCCCAAAATAAGGAAAATTTCTGCCTTTTTGCCCAAAAATTAGGGGAATTTCTGCAATTTTGCTCCAAAATACAAAGAATTTCTGCCTTTTTGCCCGAAAATAAAGGGAATGTATACCTTTTTGCCATAAAAAAGCAAATTTCTTCATTTTTGCCCCAAAATAAGAGGATTTTCCACCTTTTTGACTCAAAATAAGTGCAATTTCTGCCTTTTCCCCAAAATAAACGAAATTTCTGCCTTTTTGCCCCAAAATAAGGGGAATTTCAGCCTTATTACCTCAAAATAAGGGGAATTTCTGCATTTTTGCCCCAAAATATGGGGAATTTCTGACTTTTTGCCCCAAAATAAGAAAAATTTCTGCAATTTTGTACCAAAATAAAAAAAATTTCTGCCTTTTTGCCCCCCCAAAAAAATTTCTGCCTTTTTTTTCTCAAATACCTGAAATTTCTGCAATTTTGCCCCAAAATAAGGGAAATTTCTGCAATTTTGCCCCAATGTAAAGGAAATTTCTGCAATTTTGCCCCAAAATAAGGGGAATTTCTGACTGTTTGCTCCCGAAAAAGGAGATTTTCTGTCTTTTTGCCCCAAAATAAGGAGAATTTCTGCCTTTTTGCCCGAAAATTAAGAGAATTTCTGCAATTTTGCTTCAAAATGCAGGGAATTTCTGCCTTTTAGCCCCAAAATAAAGGGAATTTCTGCATTTTACCTCAAATTGAGAATAATTTCTGCCTTTTGCCTCAAAATAAGGGGAATTTTCTGCCTTTTTGTTTCAAAATAAGATAAATTTCTTCAATTTTGTACCATAATAAAAGAAATTTCTGCTCTTTGCCCCAAAATAAAAGCAATTTCTGATTTTTTGCCCTGAAATAAATGAAATTTCTGCAATTTTGCCCGAAAATAAGGGAAATTTGTGCCTCTTTGCCCCAAAATAAGAAGAAGTTTTGCCTTTTGCCCCAAAATATGGGGAATTTCAGCATTTTACCTCAAAATAAGAATTTCAGCCTTTTTGCCCCAAAATAAGGAAAATTTCTGCAATTTTGCCCCAAAATAAGGGGAATTTCTTCCTTTTTGCCCCAAAATAAAGGATATTTCAGCCTTTTTACCTGAAAATAAGTGAAATTTCTGCAATTTTGCCCCAAATAAGGGAAATTTCTGCAATTTTGCCTCAAAATAAGGTAAATTCCTGCAATTTTGCCCCAAAATAAGTGGAATTTCTGAGTTTTGTCCCAAAATAAGGATAATTTCTGTCTTTTTGCCCCAACATATAGGGAATTTCTGCCTTTTTGCCCAACAATTAGGGGAATTTCTTCATTTTTGCTTCAAAATAAGGGGAATTTCTGCCTTTTTGCCTCTAAAGAAGTGGAATTTCTGTATTTTCCTTCCAAAACAAAGGGAATTTCTGTGTTTTTTGCCCCAAAATAAGGAAAATTTCTGACTTATTACCCTGAAATAAGTTAAATGTTTGCAATTTTGCCCCAAAATAAGGGAAATTTCTGCCTTTTTGCCCCAAAATAAGGGGAATTTCAGCCTTTTTACCTCAAAATAAGGGGAATTTCTGCATTTTTGCCACAAAATATTAGGAATTTCTGCCTTTTTGCCCCAAAATAAGAAAAATTTCTGCCTTTTTTTTATCTGAAATAAGTGAAATTTCTGCAATTTTGCCCCAAAATAAGTGAAATTTCTGCAATTTTGCCCCAAAATAAGGGAAATTTCTGGAATTTTGCCCCAAAATAAGTGGAATTTCTGAGTTTTGCCCCAAAATAAGGAGAATTTCTGTCTTTTTGCCCCAACATATAGGGAATTTCTGCCTTTTTGCCCCACAATTAGGGGATTTTCTGCAATTGTGCTCCAAAAAACGGGATATTTCTGCTTTTTTGCCCGAAAATAAGGAGAATATATACCTTTTGCCACAAAAAAAGGGAAATTTCTTCATTTTTGCCCCAAAATAAGAGGAATTTCTGCCTTCTTACCTCACAATAAGTGAAATTTCTGCCTTTTTACCCAAAAATAAACAAAATTTCTGTCTTTTTGCCCAAAAATAAAAGGAATTTTTGAATTTTGCCCTGAAATAAGTGAAATTTCTGCAATTTTGCCCCAAAATAAGGGAAATTTCTGCCTTTTTGCCACAAAATAAAGGGAATTTCTGTATTTTTGCCCCAAAATAAGGGGAATTTCAGCATTTTACCTCATAGTAAGGCGAATCTCTGCCTTTTTGCCCCAAAATATGGGGAATTTCAGGATTTTACCTCAAAATAAGGGGAATTTCAGCCTTTTTGCACCAAAATATGGGGAATTTCTGCCTTTTTGCCACAAAATAAGAAAAATTTCTGCAAGTCTGTAACAATATAAAAGAAATTTCTAAAATTTTGCCCCAAAATAAAGGAAATTTCTGATTTTTGCCCCAAAATAAAAAGAATTTCTCTATTTTTGCCCCAAAATAAAGGGAAATTCTGCCTTTTAGCCCCCAAATTAGGGGAGTTTCTGCAATTTTGCTCCAAAATACGAGAAATTTCTGCCTTTTTACCCGAAATTAAGTGGATTTTCTGCCTTTTTGCCCCCAAATAAGGGAAATTTCTGCAATTTTATCCCAAAATAAGGGAAATTTCTGCCTTTTTGCCCCAAAATAAGGGGAATTTCTGCCGTTTTGCCCTGAAATATGTAAAATTTCTGCAATTTTACCCCAAAATAAGGTGAATTTCTGCCTTTTTGCCCCAAAATAATGGGAATTTCTGCTTTTTTGCCCCAAAATAAGAAAAATTTTTGCTTTTTTTCTCGGAAATAAGTGAAATTTCTTCAATTTTGCCCTAAAATAAGGGAAATTTCTGCAATTTTTCCCCATAATAAGGGAAATTTCTGCAATTTTGCCCCAAAATAAGGGGAATTTCTGTTTTTGTCCCCAAATAAGGGAAATTTCTGCAATTTTGCCCTAAAATAAGGGGATTTTCTGCATTTTTTGCCAAAAATAAGGGGAATTTCTGACATTTTGCCGCAAAATAAGTGAAATTTCTGCAGTTTTACCCCAAAATAAGGAAAATTTCTGCCTTTTTGCCCAAAAATTAGGGGAATTTCTGCAATTTTGCTCCAAAATACAAAGAATTTCTGCCTTTTTGCCCGAAAATAAAGGGAATGTATACCTTTTTGCCATAAAAAAGCAAATTTCTTCATTTTTGCCCCAAAATAAGAGGATTTTCCACCTTTTTGACTCAAAATAAGTGCAATTTCTGCCTTTTCCCCAAAATAAACGAAATTTCTGCCTTTTTGCCCCAAAATAAGGGGAATTTCAGCCTTATTACCTCAAAATAAGGGGAATTTCTGCATTTTTGCCCCAAAATATGGGGAATTTCTGACTTTTTGCCCCAAAATAAGAAAAATTTCTGCAATTTTGTACCAAAATAAAAAAAATTTCTGCCTTTTTGCCCCCCCAAAAAAATTTCTGCCTTTTTTTTCTCAAATACCTGAAATTTCTGCAATTTTGCCCCAAAATAAGGGAAATTTCTGCAATTTTGCCCCAATGTAAAGGAAATTTCTGCAATTTTGCCCCAAAATAAGGGGAATTTCTGACTGTTTGCTCCCGAAAAAGGAGATTTTCTGTCTTTTTGCCCCAAAATAAGGAGAATTTCTGCCTTTTTGCCCGAAAATTAAGAGAATTTCTGCAATTTTGCTTCAAAATGCAGGGAATTTCTGCCTTTTAGCCCCAAAATAAAGGGAATTTCTGCATTTTACCTCAAATTGAGAATAATTTCTGCCTTTTGCCTCAAAATAAGGGGAATTTTCTGCCTTTTTGTTTCAAAATAAGATAAATTTCTTCAATTTTGTACCATAATAAAAGAAATTTCTGCTCTTTGCCCCAAAATAAAAGGAATTTCTGATTTTTTGCCCTGAAATAAATGAAATTTCTGCAATTTTGCCCGAAAATAAGGGAAATTTGTGCCTCTTTGCCCCAAAATAAGAAGAAGTTTTGCCTTTTGCCCCAAAATATGGGGAATTTCAGCATTTTACCTCAAAATAAGAATTTCAGCCTTTTTGCCCCAAAATAAGGAAAATTTCTGCAATTTTGCCCCAAAATAAGGGGAATTTCTTCCTTTTTGCCCCAAAATAAAGGATATTTCAGCCTTTTTACCTGAAAATAAGTGAAATTTCTGCAATTTTGCCCCAAATAAGGGAAATTTCTGCAATTTTGCCTCAAAATAAGGTAAATTCCTGCAATTTTGCCCCAAAATAAGTGGAATTTCTGAGTTTTGTCCCAAAATAAGGATAATTTCTGTCTTTTTGCCCCAACATATAGGGAATTTCTGCCTTTTTGCCCAACAATTACGGGAATTTCTTCATTTTTGCTTCAAAATAAGGGGAATTTCTGCCTTTTTGCCTCTAAAGAAGTGGAATTTCTGTATTTTCCTTCCAAAACAAAGGGAATTTCTGTGTTTTTTGCCCCAAAATAAGGAAAATTTCTGACTTATTACCCTGAAATAAGTTAAATGTTTGCAATTTTGCCCCAAAATAAGGGAAATTTCTGCCTTTTTGCCCCAAAATAAGGGGAATTTCAGCCTTTTTACCTCAAAATAAGGGGAATTTCTGCATTTTTGCCACAAAATATTAGGAATTTCTGCCTTTTTGCCCCAAAATAAGAAAAATTTCTGCCTTTTTTTTATCTGAAATAAGTGAAATTTCTGCAATTTTGCCCCAAAATAAGTGAAATTTCTGCAATTTTGCCCCAAAATAAGGGAAATTTCTGGAATTTTGCCCCAAAATAAGTGGAATTTCTGAGTTTTGCCCCAAAATAAGGAGAATTTCTGTCTTTTTGCCCCAACATATAGGGAATTTCTGCCTTTTTGCCCCACAATTAGGGGATTTTCTGCAATTGTGCTCCAAAAAACGGGATATTTCTGCTTTTTTGCCCGAAAATAAGGAGAATATATACCTTTTGCCACAAAAAAAGGGAAATTTCTTCATTTTTGCCCCAAAATAAGAGGAATTTCTGCCTTCTTACCTCACAATAAGTGAAATTTCTGCCTTTTTACCCAAAAATAAACAAAATTTCTGTCTTTTTGCCCAAAAATAAAAGGAATTTTTGAATTTTGCCCTGAAATAAGTGAAATTTCTGCAATTTTGCCCCAAAATAAGGGAAATTTCTGCCTTTTTGCCACAAAATAAAGGGAATTTCTGTATTTTTGCCCCAAAATAAGGGGAATTTCAGCATTTTACCTCATAATAAGGCGAATCTCTGCCTTTTTGCCCCAAAATATGGGGAATTTCTTCATTTTTGCCCCAAAATAAAGAAAATTTCTGCAATTTTGTACCAAAATAAAAGAAATTTCTGCCTTTTTGCCCCAAAATAAGAGAAATTTCTGCACTTTTTCCCTGAAATAAGTGAAATTTCTGCAATTTTGCCCCAAAATAAGAGAAATTTCTGCAATTTTGCCCCAAAATAAAGAAAATTTCTGCAATTTTACCCCAAAATAAGGGGAATTTCTGACTTTTTGCCCTGAAATAAGGAGAATTTCTGTCTTTTTATTCCAAAATAATGTGAATTTCTGCATTTTCCTTCAAAATTAGGGAAATATGTGCAATTTTGCTTCAAAATACGGGGAAATCTGCCTTATTGCACAAAAATAAAGGGAATTTCTCCATTTTTGCACCAATATAAGGGGAATTTCTGAAATTTAGCTTTAAAATACGGGGAATTTCTGCGTTATTGTCCGAAATAAAGTGGAATTTCTGCCTTTTTGCCCTGAAATATTTGAAATTTCTGCAATTTTACCCCAAAATAAGGGGAATTTCTGTTTTTGGCCCCAAAATTAAGGGAATTTCTGCTTTTTGCCCCAAAATAAGGCAAATATCTGACTTTTTGCCCAGAAATAATTGAAATTTCTGCAATTTTGCCCCAAAATAATAGGAATTTCTGCCTTTTTGCCGAAAATAAGAGGAATTTCAGCATTTTACCTTCAAATAAGGGGAATTTCTGCCTTTTTGCCACAAAATAAGGGGAATTTCTGCCCTATTGCCCTTAAATAAGGAAAATTTCGCTTTTCTGCCCCAATTAACGGGAATTTCTGCCTTTTTGCCAAAAAGTAAAGGGAATTTCTGCCTTTTTGCCCCAAAATAACGGGAATTTCAGCCTTTTTACCTCAAAATAAGGGGAATTTCTGCCTTTTTCCCCAAAATATGGGTAATTTTTGCCTTTTTGTTCCAAAATAAGGAAAATTTCTACAATTTTGTATCAAAATAAAAGAAATTTCTGTTTTTGCCCGAAAATAAAAGGAATTTCTGACTGTTTGCCCTGAAATAAATGAAATTCCTGCAATTATGCCCGAAAATAAGAGAAATTTGTGCCTTTTTGCCCCCAAATGAGGGGAATTTCTGCCTTTTTGCCCCAAAATATGGGGAATTTCAGGATTTTACCTCAAAATAAGGGGAATTTCAGCCTTTTTGCACCAAAATATGGGGAATTTCTGCCTTTTTGCCACAAAATAAGAAAAATTTCTGCAAGTCTGTAACAATATAAAAGAAATTTCTAAAATTTTGCCCCAAAATATAGGAAATTTCTGATTTTTGCCCCAAAATAAAAAGAATTTCTCTATTTTTGCCCCAAAATAAAGGGAAATTCTGCCTTTTAGCCCCAAAATTAGGGGAGTTTCTGCAATTTTGCTCCAAAATACGAGAAATTTCTGCCTTTTTACCCGAAATTAAGTGGATTTTCTGCCTTTTTGCCCCCAAATAAGGGAAATTTCTGCAATTTTATCCCAAAATAAGGGAAATTTCTGCCTTTTTGCCCCAAAATAAGGGGAATTTCTGCCGTTTTGCCCTGAAATATGTAAAATTTCTGCAATTTTACCCCAAAATAAGGTGAATTTCTGCCTTTTTGCCCCAAAATAATGGGAATTTCTGCTTTTTTGCCCCAAAATAAGAAAAATTTTTGCTTTTTTTCTCGGAAATAAGTGAAATTTCTGCAATTTTGCCCTAAAATAAGGGAAATTTCTGCAATTTTTCCCCATAATAAGGGAAATTTCTGCAATTTTGCCCCAAAATAAGGGGAATTTCTGTTTTTGTCCCCAAATAAGGGAAATTTCTGCAATTTTGCCCTAAAATAAGGGGATTTTCTGCATTTTTTGCCAAAAATAAGGGGAATTTCTGACATTTTGCCGCAAAATAAGTGAAATTTCTGCAGTTTTACCCCAAAATAAGGAAAATTTCTGCCTTTTTGCCCAAAAATTAGGGGAATTTCTGCAATTTTGCTCCAAAATACAAAGAATTTCTGCCTTTTTGCCCGAAAATAAAGGGAATGTATACCTTTTTGCCATAAAAAAGCAAATTTCTTCATTTTTGCCCCAAAATAAGAGGATTTTCCACCTTTTTGACTCAAAATAAGTGCAATTTCTGCCTTTTCCCCAAAATAAACGAAATTTCTGCATTTTTGCCCCAAAATAAGGGGAATTTCAGCCTTATTACCTCAAAATAAGGGGAATTTCTGCATTTTTGCCCCAAAATATGGGGAATTTCTGACTTTTTGCCCCAAAATAAGAAAAATTTCTGCAATTTTGTACCAAAATAAAAAAAATTTCTGCCTTTTTGCCCCCCCAAAAAAATTTCTGCCTTTTTTTTCTCAAATACCTGAAATTTCTGCAATTTTGCCCCAAAATAAGGGAAATTTCTGCAGTTTTGCCCCAATGTAAAGGAAATTTCTGCAATTTTGCCCCAAAATAAGGGGAATTTCTGACTGTTTGCTCCCGAAAAAGGAGATTTTCTGTCTTTTTGCCCCAAAATAAGGAGAATTTCTGCCTTTTTGCCCGAAAATTAAGAGAATTTCTGCAATTTTGCTTCAAAATGCAGGGAATTTCTGCCTTTTAGCCCCAAAATAAAGGGAATTTCTGCATTTTACCTCAAATTGAGAATAATTTCTGCCTTTTGCCTCAAAATAAGGGAAATTTTCTGCCTTTTTGTTTCAAAATAAGATAAATTTCTTCAATTTTGTACCATAATAAAAGAAATTTCTGCTCTTTGCCCCAAAATAAAAGGAATTTCTGACTTTTTGCCCTGAAATAAATGAAATTTCTGCAATTTTGCCCGAAAATAAGGGAAATTTGTGCCTCTTTGCCCCAAAATAAGAAGTTTTGCCTTTTGCCCCAAAATATGGGGAATTTCAGCATTTTACCTCAAAATAAGAATTTCAGCCTTTTTGCCCCAAAATAAGGAAAATTTCTGCAATTTTGCCCCAAAATAAGGGGAATTTCTTCCTTTTTGCCCCAAAATAAAGGATATTTCAGCCTTTTTACCTGAAAATAAGTGAAATTTCTGCAATTTTGCCCCAAATAAGGGAAATTTCTGCAATTTTGCCTCAAAATAAGGTAAATTCCTGCAATTTTGCCCCAAAATAAGTGGAATTTCTGAGTTTTGTCCCAAAATAAGGAGAATTTCTGTCTTTTTGCCCCAACATATAAGGAATTTCTGCCTTTTTGCCCAACAATTAGGGGAATTTCTTCATTTTTGCTTCAAAATAAGGGAAATTTCTGCCTTTTTGCCTCTAAAGAAGTGGAATTTCTGTATTTTCCTTCCAAAACAAAGGGATTTTCTGTGTTTTTTGCCCCAAAATAAGGAAAATTTCTGACTTATTACCCTGAAATAAGTTAAATGTTTGCAATTTTGCCCCAAAATAAGGGAAATTTCTGCCTTTTTGCCCCAAAATAAGGGGAATTTCAGCCTTTTTACCTCAAAATAAGGGGAATTTCTGCATTTTTGCCACAAAATATTAGGAATTTCTGCCTTTTTGCCCCAAAATAAGAAAAATTTCTGCCTTTTTTTTATCTGAAATAAGTGAAATTTCTGCAATTTTGCCCCAAAATAAGTGAAATTTCTGCAATTTTGCCCCAAAATAAGGGAAATTTCTGGAATTTTGCCCCAAAATAAGTGGAATTTCTGAGTTTTGCCCCAAAATAAGGAGAATTTCTGTCTTTTTGCCCCAACATATAGAAAATTTCTGCCTTTTTGCCCCACAATTAGGGGATTTTCTGCAATTGTGCTCCAAAAAACGGGATATTTCTGCTTTTTTGCCCGAAAATAAGGAGAATACATACCTTTTGCCACAAAAAAAGGGAAATTTCTTCATTATTGCCCCAAAATAAGAGGAATTTCTGCCTTCTTACCTCACAATAAGTGAAATTTCTGCCTTTTTACCCAAAAATAAACAAAATTTCTGTCTTTTTGCCCAAAAATAAAAGGAATTTTTGAATTTTGCCCTGAAATAAGTGAAATTTCTGCAATTTTGCCCCAAAATAAGGGAAATTTCTGCCTTTTTGCCACAAAATAAAGGGAATTTCTGTATTTTTGCCCCAAAATAAGGGGAATTTCAGCATTTTACCTCATAATAAGGCGAATCTCTGCCTTTTTGCCCCAAAATATGGGGAATTTCTTCATTTTTGCCCCAAAATAAAGAAAATTTCTGCAATTTTGTACCAAAATAAAAGAAATTTCTGCCTTTTTGCCCCAAAATAAGAGAAATTTCTGCACTTTTTCCCTGAAATAAGTGAAATTTCTGCAATTTTGCCCCAAAATAAGGGAAATTTCTGCAATTTTGCCCCAAAATAAAGAAAATTTCTGCAATTTTACCCCAAAATAAGGGGAATTTCTGACTTTTTGCCCTGAAATAAGGAGAATTTCTGTCTTTTTGTTCCAAAATAATGTGAATTTTTGCATTTTCCTTCAAAATTAGGGAAATATGTGCAATTTTGCTTCAAAATACGGGGAAATCTGCCTTATTGCACAAAAATAAAGGGAATTTCTCCATTTTTGCACCAATATAAGGGGAATTTCTGAAATTTAGCTTTAAAATACGGGGAATTTCTGCGTTATTGTCCGAAATAAAGTGGAATTTCTGCCTTTTTGCCCTGAAATATTTGAAATTTCTGCAATTTTACCCCAAAATAAGGGGAATTTCTGTTTTTGGCCCCAAAATTAAGGGAATTTCTGCTTTTTGCCCCAAAATAAGGCAAATATCTGACTTTTTGCCCAGAAATAATTGAAATTTCTGCAATTTTGCCCCAAAATAATAGGAATTTCTGCCTTTTTGCCGAAAATAAGGGGAATTTCAGCATTTTACCTTCAAATAAGGGGAATTTCTGCCTTTTTGCCACAAAATAAGGGGAATTTCTGCCTTTTTGCCCCAAAATAACGGGAATTTCAGCCTTTTTACCTCAAAATAAGGGGAATTTCTGCCTTTTTCCCCAAAATATGGGTAATTTTTGCCTTTTTGTTCCAAAATAAGGAAAATTTCTACAATTTTGTATCAAAATAAAAGAAATTTCTGTTTTTGCCCGAAAATAAAAGGAATTTCTGACTGTTTGCCCTGAAATAAATGAAATTCCTGCAATTATGCCCGAAAATAAGGGAAATTTGTGCCTTTTTGCCCCCAAATAAGGGGAATTTCTGCCTTTTTGCCCCAAAATATGGGGAATTTCAGGATTTTACCTCAAAATAAGGGGAATTTCAGCCTTTTTGCACCAAAATATGGGGAATTTCTGCCTTTTTGCCACAAAATAAGAAAAATTTCTGCAAGTCTGTAACAATATAAAAGAAATTTCTAAAATTTTGCCCCAAAATAAAGGAAATTTCTGATTTTTGCCCCAAAATAAAAAGAATTTCTCTATTTTTGCCCCAAAATAAAGGGAAATTCTGCCTTTTAGCCCCAAAATTAGGGGAGTTTCTGCAATTTTTCTCCAAAATACGAGAAATTTCTGCCTTTTTACCCGAAATTAAGTGGATTTTCTGCCTTTTTGCCTCCAAATAAGGGAAATTTCTGCAATTTTATCCCAAAATAAGGGAAATTTCTGCCTTTTTGCCCCAAAATAAGGGGAATTTCTGCCGTTTTGCCCTGAAATATGTGAAATTTCTGCAATTTTACCCCAAAATAAGGTGAATTTCTGCATTTTGCCCCAAAATAATGGGAATTTCTGCCTTTTTGCCCCAAAATAAGAAAAATTTTTGCCCTTTTTCTCTGAAATAAGTGAAATTTCTGCAATTTTGCCCTTAAATAAGGGAAATTTCTGCAATTTTTCCCCATAATAAGGGAAATTTCTGCAATTTTGCCCCAAAATAAGGGGAATTTCTGTTTTTGTCCCCAAATAAGGGAAATTTCTGCAATTTTGCCCTAAAATAAGGGGATTTTCTGCATTTTTTGCCAAAAATAAGGGGAATTTCTGACATTTTGCCGCAAAATAAGTGAAATTTCTGCAGTTTTACCCCAAAATAAGGAAAATTTCTGCCTTTTTGCCCAAAAATTAGGGGAATTTCTGCAATTTTGCTCCAAAATACAAAGAATTTCTGCCTTTTTGCCCGAAAATAAAGGGAATGCATACCTTTTTGCCATAAAAAAGCAAATTTCTTCATTTTTGCCCCAAAATAAGGGGATTTTCCACCTTTTTGACTCAAAATAAGTGCAATTTCTGCCTTTTCCCCAAAATAAACGAAATTTCTGCCGTTTTGCCCCAAAATAAGGGGAATTTCAGCCTTATTACCTCAAAATAAGGGGAATTTCTGCATTTTTGCCCCAAAATATGGGGAATTTCTGACTTTTTGCCCCAAAATAAGAAAAATTTTTGCTTTTTTTTCTCTGAAATAAGTAAAATTTCTGCAATTTTGCCCTAAAATAAAGGAAATTTCTGCAATTTTTTCCCATAATAAGGGAAATTTCTGCAATTTTGCCCCAAAATAAGGGGAATTTCTGTTTTTGCTCCCAAATACGGGAAATTTCTGCAATTTTGCCCTAAAATAAGGGGATTTTCTGCATTTTTTGCCAAAAATAAGGGGAATTTCTGACATTTTGCCGCAAAATAAGTGAAATTTCTGCAGTTTTACCCCAAAATAAGGAAAATTTCTGCCTTTTTGCGCAAAAATTAGGGGAATTTCTGCAATTTTGCTCCAAAATACAAAGAATTTCTGCCTTTTTGCCCGAAAATAAAGGGAATGTATACCTTTTTGACATAAAAAAGCAAATTTCTTCATTTTTGCCCCAAAATAAGGGGAATTTCCACCTTTTTGACTCAAAATAAGTGCAATTTCTGCCTTTTCCCCAAAATAAACGAAATTTCTGTCTTTTTGCCCCAAAATAAGGGGAATTTCAGCCTTTTTACCTCAAAATAAGGGGAATTTCTGCCGTTTTGCCCCAAAATATAGGGAATTTCTGACTTTTTGCCCCAAAATAAGAAAAATTTCTGCAATTTTGTACCAAAATAAAAAAAATTTCTGCCTTTTTGCCCCCCCAAAAAAATTTCTGCCTATTTTCCCTGAAATACGTGAAATTTCTGCAATTTTGCCCCAAAATAAGGGAAATTTCTACAATTTTGCCCCAATGTAAAGGAAATTTCAGCAATTTTGCCCCAAAATTAGGGGAATTTGTGACTGTTTGCTCCCGAAAAAGAAGATTTTCTGTCTTTTTGCCCCATAATAAGGAGAATTTCTGCCTTTTTGCCTGAAAATTATGAGAATTTCTGCAATTTTGCTTCAAAATACAGGGAATTTCTGTTTTTTAGCCCCAAAATAAAGGGAATTTCTGCATTTTACCTCAAATTGAGAATAATTTCTGCCTTTTGCCTCAAAATAAGGGGAATTTTCTGCCTTTTTGTTTCAAAATAAGAAAAATTTCTTCAATTTTGTACCATAATAAAAGAAATTTCTGCTCTTTGCCCCAAAATAAAAGGAATTTCTGACTTTTTGCCCTGAAATAAATGAAATTTCTGCAATTTTGCCCGAAAATAAGGGAAATTTGTGCCTCTTTGCACCAAAATAAAAAGAAGTTTTGCCTTTTGCCCCAAAATATGGGGAATTTCAGCATTTTACTTCAAAATAAGAATTTCAGCCTTTTTGCCCCAAAATAAGGAAAATTTCTGCAATTTTGCCCCAAAATAAGGGGAATTTCTTCCTTTTTGCCCCAAAATAAAGGATATTTCAGCCTTTTTACCTGAAAATAAGTGAAATTTCTGCAATTTTGCCCCAAATAAGGGAAATTTCTGCAATTTTGCCTCAAAATAAGGTAAATTCCTGCAATTTTGCCCCAAAATAAGTGGAATTTCTGAGTTTTGTCCCAAAATAAGGAGAATTTCTGTCTTTTTGCCCCAACATATAGGGAATTTCTGCCTTTTTGCCCAACAATTAGGGGAATTTCTTCATTTTTGCTTCAAAATAAGGGGAATTTCTGCCTTTTTGCCTCTAAAGAAGTGGAATTTCTGTATTTTCCTTCCAAAACAAAGGGAATTTCTGTGTTTTTTGCCCCAAAATAAGGAAAATTTCTGACTTATTACCCTGAAATTAGTGAAATGTTTGCAATTTTGCCCCAAAATAAGGGAAATTTCTGCCTTTTTGCCCCCAAATAAGGGGAATTTCAGCCTTTTTACCTAAAAATAAGGGGAATTTCTGCATTTTTGCCACAAAATATTAGGAATTTCTGCCTTTTTGCCCCAAAATAAGAAAAATTTCTGCCATTTTTACCTGAAATAAGTGAAATTTCTGCAATTGTGCCCCAAAATAAGTAAAATTTCTGCAATTTTGCCCCAAAATAAGGGAAATTTCTGCAATTTTGCCCCAAAATAAGTGGAATTTCTGAGTTTTGCCCCAAAATAAGGAGAATTTCTGTCTTTTTGCCCCAACATATAGGGAATTTCTGCCTTTTTGCCCCACAATTAGGGGATTTTCTGCAATTCTGCTCCAAAATAGGGGGAATTTCTGCTTTTTTTGCCCGAAAATAAGGGGAATATATACCTTTTGCCACAAAAAAGGGAAATTTCTTCATTTTTGCCCCAAAATAAGAGGAATTTCTGCCTTCTTACCTCAAAATAAGTGAAATTTCTGCCTTTTTACCCAAAAATAAACGGAATTTCTGACTTTTAGCCCCAAAATAAAAGGAATTTTTGAATTTTGCCCTGAAATAAGTGAAATTTCTGCAATTTTGCCCCAAAATAAGGGAAATTTCTGCCTTTTTGCCACAAAATGAAGGGAATTTCTGTATTTTTGCCCCAAAATAAGGGGAATTTCAGCATTTTACCTCATAATAAGTCAAATCTCTGCCTTTTTGCCCCAAAATATGGGGAATTTCTTCATTTTTGCCCCAAAATAAAGAAAATTTCTGCAATTTTGTACCAAAATAAAAGAAATTTCTGCCTTTTTGCCCCAAAATAAGAGAAATTTCTGCACTTTTTCCCTGAAATAAGTGAAATTTCTGCAATTTTGCCCCAAAATAAGGGAAATTTCTGCAATTTTGCCCCAAAATAAAGAAAATTTCTGCAATTTTGTACCAAAATAAAAGAAATTTCTGCCTTTTTGCCCCAAAATAAGAGAAATTTCTGCACTTTTTCCCTGAAATAAGTGAAATTTCTGCAATTTTGCCCCAAAATAAGAGAAATTTCTGCAATTTTGCCCCAAAATAAAGAAAATTTCTGCAATTTTACCCCAAAATAAGGGGAATTTCTGACTTTTTGCCCTGAAATAAGGAGAATTTCTGTCTTTTTGTTCCAAAATAATGTGAATTTCTGCATTTTCCTTCAAAATTAGGGAAATATGTGCAATTTTGCTTCAAAATACGGGGAAATCTGCCTTATTGCACAAAAATAAAGGGAATTTCTCCATTTTTGCACCAATATAAGGGGAATTTCTGAAATTTAGCTTTAAAATACGGGGAATTTCTGCGTTATTGTCCGAAATAAAGTGGAATTTCTGCCTTTTTGCCCTGAAATATTTGAAATTTCTGCAATTTTACCCCAAAATAAGGGGAATTTCTGTTTTTGGCCCCAAAATTAAGGGAATTTCTGCTTTTTGCCCCAAAATAAGGCAAATATCTGACTTTTTGCCCAGAAATAATTGAAATTTCTGCAATTTTGCCCCAAAATAATAGGAATTTCTGCCTTTTTGCCGAAAATAAGGGGAATTTCAGCATTTTACCTTCAAATAAGGGGAATTTCTGCCTTTTTTCCACAAAATAAGGGGAATTTCTGCCCTATTGCCCTTAAATAAGGAAAATTTCTGCTTTTCTGCCCCAATTAACGGGAATTTCTGCCTTTTTGCCACAAAGTAAAGGGAATTTCTGCCTTTTTGCCCCAAAATAACGGGAATTTCAGTCTTTTTACCTCAAAATAAGGGGAATTTCTGCCTTTTTCCCCAATATATGGGTAATTTTTGCCTTTTTGTTCCAAAATAAGGAAAATTTCTACAATTTTGTATCAAAATAAAAGAAATTTCTGTTTTTGCCCAAAAATAAAAGGAATTTCTGACTTTTTGCCCTGAAATAAATGAAATTCCTGCAATTATGCCCGAAAATAAGGGAAATTTGTGCCTTTTTGCCCCCAAATGAGGGGAATTTCTGCCTTTTTGCCCCAAAATATGGGGAATTTCAGGATTTTACCTCAAAATAAGGGGAATTTCAGCCTTTTTGCACCAAAATATGGGGAATTTCTGCCTTTTTGCCACAAAATAAGAAAAATTTCTGCAAGTCTGTAACAATATAAAAGAAATTTCTAAAATTTTGCCCCAAAATAAAGGAAATTTCTGATTTTTGCCCCAAAATAAAAAGAATTTCTCTATTTTTGCCCCAAAATAAAGGGAATTTCTGCCTTTTTGCCCCAAAATTAGGGGAGTTTCTGCAATTTTGCTCCAAAATACGAGAAATTTCTGCCTTTTTACCCGAAATTAAGTGGATTTTCTGCCTTTTTGCCCCCAAATAAGAAAAAATTTCTGCAATTTTATCCCAAAATAAGGGAAATTTCTGCCTTTTTGCCCCAAAATAAGGGGAATTTCTGCCGTTTTGCCCCAAAATATGTGAAATTTCTGCAATTTTACCCCAAAATAAGGTGAATTTCTGCCTTTTTGCCCCAAAATAATGGGAATTTCTGCCTTTTTGCCTCAAAACAAGAAAAATTTTTGCTTTTTTTTCTCTGAAATAAGTGAAATTTCTGCAATTTTGCCCTAAAATAAAGGAAATTTCTGCAATTTTTTCCCATAATAAGGGAAATTTCTGCAATTTTGCCCCAAAATAAGGGGAATTTCTGTTTTTGCCCCCAAATAAGGGAAATTTCTGCAATTTTGCCCTAAAATAAGGGGATTTTCTGCATTTTTTGCCAAAAATAAAAGGAATTTCTGACATTTTGCCACAAAATAAGTGAAATTTCTGCAGTTTTACCCCAAAATAAGGAAAATTTCTGCCTTTTTGCGCAAAAATTAGGGGAATTTCTGCAATTTTGCTCCAAAATACAAAGAATTTCTGCCTTTTTGCCCGAAAATAAAGGGAATGTATACCTTTTTGACATAAAAAAGCAAATTTCTTCATTTTTGCCCCAAAATAAGGGGAATTTCCACCTTTTTGACTCAAAATAAGTGCAATTTCTGCCTTTTCCCCAAAATAAACGAAATTTCTGTCTTTTTGCCCCAAAATAAGGGGAATTTCAGCCTTTTTACCTCAAAATAAGGGGAATTTCTGCCGTTTTGCCCCAAAATATAGGGAATTTCTGACTTTTTGCCCCAAAATAAGAAAAATTTCTGCAATTTTGTACCAAAATAAAAAAAATTTCTGCCTTTTTGCCCCCCCAAAAAAATTTCTGCCTATTTTCCCTGAAATACGTGAAATTTCTGCAATTTTGCCCCAAAATAAGGGAAATTTCTACAATTTTGCCCCAATGTAAAGGAAATTTCTGCAATTTTGCCCCAAAATTAGGGGAATTTGTGACTGTTTGCTCCCGAAAAAGGAGATTTTCTGTCTTTTTGCCCCATAATAAGGAGAATTTCTGCCTTTTTGCCCGATAATTATGAGAATTTCTGCAATTTTGCTTCAAAATACAGGGAATTTCTGTTTTTTAGCCCCAAAATAAAGGGAATTTCTGCATTTTACCTCAAATTGAGAATAATTTCTGCCTTTTGCCTCAAAATAAGGGGAATTTTCTGCCTTTTTGTTTCAAAATAAGAAAAATTTCTTCAATTTTGTACCATAATAAAAGAAATTTCTGCTCTTTGCCCCAAAATAAAAGGAATTTCTGACTTTTTGCCCTGAAATAAATGAAATTTCTGCAATTTTGCCCGAAAATAAGGGAAATTTGTGCCTCTTTGCCCCAAAATAAAAAGAAGTTTTGCCTTTTGCCACAAAATATGGGGAATTTCAGCATTTTACCTCAAAATAAGAATTTCAGCCTTTTTGCCCCAAAAATAAGGAAAATTTCTGCAATTTTGCCCCAAAATAAGGGGAATTTCTTCCTTTTTGCCCCAAAATAAAGAATATTTCAGCCTTTTTACCTGAAAATAAGTAAAATTTCTGCAATTTTGCCCCAAATAAGGGAAATTTCTGCAATTTTGCCTCAAAATAAGGTAAATTCCTGCAATTTTGCCCCAAAATAAGTGGAATTTCTGAGTTTTGTCCCAAAATAAGGAGAATTTCTGTCTTTTTGCCCCAACATATAGGGAATTTCTGCCTTTTTGCCCAACAATTAGGGGAATTTCTTCATTTTTGCTTCAAAATAAGGGGAATTTCTGCCTTTTTGCCTCTAAAGAAGTGGAATTTCTGTATTTTCCTTCCAAAACAAAGGGAATTTCTGTGTTTTTTCCCCAAAATAAGGAAAATTTCTGACTTATTACCCTGAAATTAGTGAAATGTTTGAAATTTTGCCCCAAAATAAGGGAAATTTCTGCCTTTTTGCCCCCAAATAAGGGGAATTTCAGCCTTTTTACCTCAAAATAAGGGGAATTTCTGCATTTTTGCCACAAAATATTAGGAATTTCTGCCTTTTTGCCCCAAAATAAGAAAAATTTCTGCCATTTTTACCTGAAATAAGTGAAATTTCTGCAATTTTGCCCCAAAATAAGTAAAATTTCTGCAATTTTGCCCCAAAATAAGGGAAATTTCTGGAATTTTGCCCCAAAATAAGTGGAATTTCTGAGTTTTGCCCCAAAATAAGGAGAATTTCTGTCTTTTTGCCCCAACATATAGGGAATTTCTGCCTTTTTGCCCCACAATTAGGGGATTTTCTGCAATTGTGCTCCAAAAAACGGGATATTTATGCTTTTTTGCCCGAAAATAAGGGGAATATATACCTTTTGCCACAAAAAAGGGAAATTTCTTCATTTTTGCCCCAAAATAAGAGGAATTTCTGCCTTCTTACCTCAAAATAAGTGAAATTTCTGCCTTTTTACCCAAAAATAAACGGAATTTCTGACTTTTAGCCCCAAAATAAAAGGAATTTTTGAATTTTGCCCTGAAATAAGTGAAATTTCTGCAATTTTGCCCCAAAATAAGGGAAATTTCTCCCTTTTTGCCCCCAAATAAGGGGAATTTCAGCATTTTTACCTCAAAATAAGGGGAATTTCTGCATTTTTGCCACAAAATATTAGGAATTTCTGCCTTTTTGTCCCAAAATAAGAAAAATTTCTGCCTTTTTTTTTATCTGAAATAAGTGAAATTTCTGCAATTTTGCCCCAAAATAAGTGAAATTTCTGCAAATTTGCCCCAAAATAAGGGAAATTTCTGGAATTTGCCCCAAAATAAGTGGAATTTCTGAGTTTTTCCCCAAAATAAGGAGAATTTCTGTCGTTTTGCTCTAACATATAGGGAATTTCTGCCTTTTTGCCCCACAATTAAAGGATTTTCTGCAATTGTGCTCCAAAAAACGGGATATTTCTGCTTTTTTGCCCGAAAATAAGGAGAATATATACCTTTTGCCACATAAAAAGGGAAATTTCTTCATTTTTGCCCCAAAATAAGAGGAATTTCTGCCTTCTTACCTCACAACAAGTGAAATTTCTGCCTTTTTACCCAAAAATAAACAAAATTTCTGTCTTTTTGCCCAAAAATAAAAGGAATTTTTGAATTTTGCCCTGAAATAAGTGAAATTTCTGCAATTTTGCCCCAAAATAAGGGAAATTTCTGCCTTTTTGCCACAAAATAAAGGGAATTTCTGTATTTTTGCCCCAAAATAAGGGGAATTTCAGCATTTTACCTCATAATAAGGCGAATCTCTGCCTTTTTGCCCCAAAATATGGGGAATTTCTTCATTTTTGCCCCAAAATAAAGAAAATTTCTGCAATTTTGTACCAAAATAAAAGAAATTTCTGCCTTTTTGCCCCAAAATAAGAGAAATTTCTGCACTTTTTCCCTGAAATAAGTGAAATTTCTGCAATTTTGCCCCAAAATAAGGGAAATTTCTGCCTTTTTGCCACAAAATAAAGGGAATTTCTGTATTTTTGCCACAAAATAAAGAAAATTTCTGCAATTTTACCCCAAAATAAACGGAATTTCTGACTTTTTGCCCTGAAATAAGGAGAATTTCTGTCTTTTTGTTCCAAAATAATGTGAATTCTTGCATTTTCCTTCAAAATTAGGGAAATATGTGCAATTTTGCTTCAAAATACGGGGAAATCTGCCTTATTGCACAAAAATAAAGGGAATTTCTCCATTTTTGCACCAATATAAGGGGAATTTCTGAAATTTAGCTTTAAAATACGGGGAATTTCTGCGTTATTGTCCGAAATAAAGTGGAATTTCTGCCTTTTTGCCCTGAAATATTTGAAATTTCTGCAATTTTACCCCAAAATAAGGGGAATTTCTGTTTTTGGCCCCAAAATTAAGGGAATTTCTGCTTTTTGCCCCAAAATAAGGCAAATATCTGACTTTTTGCCCAGAAATAATTGAAATTTCTGCAATTTTGCCCCAAAATAATAGGAATTTCTGCCTTTTTGCCGAAAATAAGGGGAATTTCAGCATTTTACCTTCAAATAAGGGGAATTTCTGCCTTTTTGCCACAAAATAAGGGGAATTTCTGCCCTATTGCCCTTAAATAAGGAAAATTTCGCTTTTCTGCCCCAATTAACGGGAATTTCTGCCTTTTTGCCACAAAGTAAAGGGAATTTCTGCCTTTTTGCCCCAAAATAACGGGAATTTCAGCCTTTTTACCTCAAAATAAGGGGAATTTCTGCCTTTTTCCCCAAAATATGGGTAATTTTTGCCTTTTTGTTCCAAAATAAGGAAAATTTCTACAATTTTGTATCAAAATAAAAGAAATTTCTGTTTTTGCCCCAAAATAAAAGGAATTTCTGTCTTTTTGCCCTGAAATAAATGAAATTCCTGCAATTATGCCCGAAAATAAGGGAAATTTGTGCCTTTTTGCCCCCAAATGAGGGGAATTTCTGCCTTTTTGCCCCAAAATATGGGGAATTTCAGGATTTTACCTCAAAATAAGGGGAATTTCAGCCTTTTTGCACCAAAATATGGGGAATTTCTGCCATTTTGCCACAAAATAAGAAAAATTTCTGCAAGTCTGTAACAATATAAAAGAAATTTCTAAAATTTTGCCCCAAAATAAAGGAAATTTCTGATTTTTGCCCCAAAATAAAAAGAATTTCTCTATTTTTGCCCCAAAATAAAGGGAAATTCTGCCTTTTAGCCCCAAAATTAGGGGAGTTTCTGCAATTTTGCTCCAAAATACGAGAAATTTCTGCCTTTTTACCCGAAATTAAGTGGATTTTCTGCCTTTTTGCCTCCAAATAAGGGAAATTTCTGCAATTTTATCCCAAAATAAGGGAAATTTCTGCCTTTTTGCCCCAAAATAAGGGGAATTTCTGCCGTTTTGCCCTGAAATATGTGAAATTTCTGCAATTTTACCCCAAAATAAGGTGAATTTCTGCCTTTTTGCCCCAAAATAATGGGAATTTCTGCCTTTTTGCCCCAAAATAAGAAAATTTTTGCTTTTTTTCTCTGAAATAAGTGAAATTTCTGCAATTTTGCCTTAAATATGGGAAATTTCTGCAATTTTTCCCCATAATAAGGGAAATTTCTGCAATTTTGCCCCAAAATAAGGGGAATTTCTGTTTTTGTCCCCAAATTACGGAAATTTCTGCAATTTTGCCCTAAAATAAGGGGATTTTCTGCATTTTTTGCCAAAAATAAGGAGAATTTCTGACATTTTGCCGCAAAATAAGTGAAATTTCTGCAGTTTTACCCCAAAATAAGGAAAATTTCTGCCTTTTTGCCCAAAAATTAGGGTAATTTCTGCAATTTTGCTCCAAAATACAAAGAATTTCTGCCTTTTTTCCCGAAAATAAAGGGAATGTATACTTTTTTGCCATAAAAAAGCAAATTTCTTCATTTTTGCCCCAAAATAAGGGGATTTTCCACCTTTTTGACTCAAAATAAGTGCAATTTCTGCCTTTTCCCCAAAATAAACGAAATTTCTGCCTTTTTGCCCCAAAATAAGGGGAATTTCAGCCTTATTACCTCAAAATAAGGGGAATTTCTGCCTTTTTGCCCCAAAATATAGGGAATTTCTGACTTTTTCCCCAAAATAAGAAAAATTTCTGCAATTTTGTACCAAAATAAAAAATTTCTGCCTTTTTGCCCCCCCAAAAAAATTTCTGCCTTTTTTTTTCTCAAATACCTGAAATTTCTGCAATTTTGCCCCAAAATAAGGGAAATTTCTGCAATTTTGCCCCAATGTAAAGGAAATTTCTGCAATTTTGCCCCAAAATAAGGGGAATTTCTGACTGTTTGCTCCCGAAAAAGGAGATTTTCTGTCTTTTTGCCCCAAAATAAGGAGAATTTCTGCCTTTTTGCCCGAAAATTAAGAGAATTTCTGCAATTTTGCTTCAAAATACAGGGAATTTCTGCCTTTTAGCCCCAAAATAAAGGGAATTTCTGCATTTTACCTCAAATTGAGAATAATTTCTGCCTTTTGCCTCAAAATAAGGGGAATTTTCTGCCTTTTTGTTTCAAAATAAGATAAATTTCTTCAATTTTGTACCAAAATAAATTTCTGCTCTTTGCCCCAAAATAAAAGGAATTTCTGACTTTTTGCCCTGAAATAAATGAAATTTCTGCAATTTTGCCCGAAAATAAGGGAAATTTGTGCCTCTTTGCCCCAAAATAAGAAGAAGTTTTGCCTTTTGCCCCAAAATATGGGGAATTTCAGCATTTTACCTCAAAATAAAAATTTCAGCCTTTTCGCCCCAAAATAAGGAAAATTTCTGCAATTTTGCCCCAAAATAAGGGGAATTTCTTCCTTTTTGCCCCAAAATAAAGGATATTTCAGCCTTTTTACCTGAAAATAAGTGAAATTTCTGCAATTTTGCCCCAAATAAGGGAAATTTCTGCAATTTTGCCTCAAAATAAGGTAAATTCCTGCAATTTTGCCCCAAAATAAGTGGAATTTCTGAGTTTTGTCCCAAAATAAGGATAATTTCTGTCTTTTTGCCCCAACATATAGGGAATTTCTGCCTTTTTGCCCAACAATTAGGGGAATTTCTTCATTTTTGCTTCAAAATAAGGGGAATTTCTGCCTTTTTGCCTCTAAAGAAGTGGAATTTCTGTATTTTCCTTCCAAAACAAAGGGAATTTCTGTGTTTTTTGCCCCAAATTAAGGAAAATTTCTGACTTATTACCCTGAAATAAGTTAAATGTTTGCAATTTTGCCCCAAAATAAGGGAAATTTCTGCCTTTTTGCCCCAAAATAAGGGGAATTTCAGCCTTTTTACCTCAAAATAAGGGGAATTTCTGCATTTTTGCCACAAAATATTAGGAATTTCTGCCTTTTTGCCCCAAAATAAGAAAAATTTCTGCCATTTTTACCTGAAATAAGTGAAATTTCTGCAATTTTGCCCCAAAATAAGGGAAATTTCTGGAATTTTGCCCCAAAATAAGTGGAATTTCTGAGTTTTGCCCCAAAATAAAAAGAATTTCTGTCTTTTTGCCCCAACATATAGGGAATTTCTGCCTTTTTGCCCTACAATAAGGGGATCTTCTTAAATTCTGCTCCAAAATACGGGGAATTTCTGCTTTTTTGCCCGAAAATAAGGGGAATGTATACCTTTTGCCACAAAAAAGAGAAATTTCTTCATTTTTGCCGCAAAATAAGAGGAATTTCTGCCCTCTTACCTCAAAATAAGTGAAATTTCTGCCTTTTTACCTAAAAATGAACGGAATTTCTGTCTTTTTGCCCCAAAATAAAAGGAATTTTTGAATTTTGCCCTGAAATAAGTGAAATTTCTGCAATTTTGTCCCAAAATAAGGGAAATTTCTGCCTTTTTTGCCACAAAATAAAGGGAATTTCTGTATTTTTGCCCCAAAATAAGGGGAATTTCAGCATTTTACCTCATAATAAGGCAAATCTCTGCCTTTTTGCCCCAAAATATGGGGAATTTCTTCATTTTTGCCCCAAAATAAAGAAAATTTCTGCAATTTTGTACCAAAATAAAAGAAATTTCTGCCTTTTTGCCCCAAAATAATAGAAATTTCTGCACTTTTTCCCTGAAATAAGTGAAATTTCTGCAATTTTGCCCCAAAATAAGGGAAATTTCTGCAATTTTGCCCCAAAATAAAGAAAATTTCTGCAATTTTGTACCAAAATAAAAGAAATTTCTGCCTTTTTGCCCCAAAATAAGAGAAATTTCTGCACTTTTTCCCTGAAATAAGTGAAATTTCTGCAATTTTGCCCCAAAATAAGAGAAATTTCTGCAATTTTGCCCCAAAATAAAGAAAATTTCTGCAATTTTACCCCAAAAGAAGGGGAATTTCTGACTTTTTGCCCTGAAATAAGGAGAATTTCTGTCTTTTTGTTCCAAAATAATGTGAATTTCTGCATTTTCCTTCAAAATTAGGGAAATATGTGCAATTTTGCTTCAAAATACGGGGAAATCTGCCTTATTGCACAAAAATAAAGGGAATTTCTCCATTTTTGCACCAATATAAGGGGAATTTCTGAAATTTAGCTTTAAAATACGGAGAATTTCTGCGTTATTGTCCGAAATAAAGTGGAATTTCTGCCTTTTTGCCCTGAAATATTTGAAATTTCTGCAATTTTACCCCAAAATAAGGGGAATTTCTGTTTTTGGCCCCAAAATTAAGGGAATTTCTGCTTTTTGCCCCAAAATAAGGCAAATATCTGACTTTTTGCCCAGAAATAATTGAAATTTCTGCAATTTTGCCCCAAAATAATAGGAATTTCTGCCTTTTTGCCGAAAATAAGGGGAATTTCAGCATTTTACCTTCAAATAAGGGGAATTTCTGCCTTTTTGCCACAAAATAAGGGGAATTTCTGCCCTATTGCCCTTAAATAAGGAAAATTTCTGCTTTTCTGCCCCAATTAACGGGAATTTCTGCCTTTTTGCCACAAAGTAAAGGGAATTTCTGCCTTTTTGCCCCAAAATAACGGGAATTTCAGCCTTTTTACTTCAAAATAAGGGGAATTTCTACCTTTTTCCCCAAAATATGGGTAATTTTTGCCTTTTTGTTCCAAAATAAGGAAAATTTCTACAATTTTGTATCAAAATAAAAGAAATTTCTGTTTTTGCCCCAAAATAAAAGGAATTTCTGACTTTTTGCCCTGAAATAAATGAAATTCCTGCAATTATGCCCGAAAATAAGGGAAATTTGTGCCTTTTTGCCCCCAAATGAGGGGAATTTCTGCCTTTTTGCCCCAAAATATGGGGAATTTCAGGATTTTACCTCAAAATAAGGGGAATTTCAGCCTTTTTGTACCAAAATATGGGGAATTTCTGCCTTTTTGCCACAAAATAAGAAAAATTTCTGCAAGTCTGTAACAATATAAAAGAAATTTCTAAAATTTTGCCCCAAAATAAAGGAAATTTCTGATTTTTGCCCCAAAATAAAAAGAATTTCTCTATTTTTGCCCCAAAATAAAGGGAAATTCTGCCTTTTAGCCCCAAAATTAGGGGAGTTTCTGCAATTTTGCTCCAAAATACGAGAAATTTCTGCCTTTTTACCCGAAATTAAGTGGATTTTCTGCCTATTTGCCTCCAAATAAGGGAAATTTCTGCAATTTTATCCCAAAATAAGGGAAATTTCTGCCTTTTTGCCCCAAAATAAGGGGAATTTCTGCCGTTTTGCCCTGAAATATGTGAAATTTCTGCAATTTTACCCCAAAATAAGGTGAATTTCTGCCTTTTTGCCCCAAAATAATGGGAATTTCTGCCTTTTTGCCCCAAAATAAGAAAAATTTTTGCTTTTTTTCTCTGAAATAAGTGAAATTTCTGCAATTTTGCCCTAAAATTAGGGAAATTTCTGCAATTTTTCCCCATAATAAGGGAAATTTCTGCAATTTTGCCCCAAAATAAGGGGAATTTCTGTTTTTGTCCCCAAATAAGGGAAATTTCTTCAATTTTGCCCTAAAATAAGGGGATTTTCTGCATTTTTTCCCAAAAATAAGGGGAATTTCTGACATTTTGCCGCAAAATAAGTGAAATTTCTGCAGTTTTACCCCAAAATAAGGAAAATTTCTGCCTTTTTGCCCAAAAATTAGGGGAATTTCTGCAATTTTGCTCCAAAATACAAAGAATTTCTGCCTTTTTGCCCGAAAATAAAGGGAATGTATACCTTTTTGCCATAAAAAAGCAAATTTCTTCATTTTTGCCCCAAAATAAGGGGATTTTCCACCTTTTTGACTCAAAATAAGTGCAATTTCTGCCTTTTCCCCAAAATAAACGAAATTTCTGCCTTTTTGCCCCAAAATAAGGGGAATTTCAGCCTTATTACCTCAAAATAAGGGGAATTTCTGCATTTTTGCCCCAAAATATGGGGAATTTCTGACTTTTTGCCCCAAAATAAAAAAAATTTCTGCAATTTTGTACCAAAATAAAAAAAATTTCTGCCTTTTTGCCCCCCCCAAAAAAATTTCTGCCTTTTTTTCTCAAATACCTGAAATTTCTGCAATTTTGCCCCAAAATAAGGGAAATTTCTGCAATTTTGCCCCAATGTAAAGGAAATTTCTGCAATTTTGCCCCAAAATAAGGGGAATTTCTGACTGTTTGCTCCCGAAAAAGGAGATTTTCTGTCTTTTTGCCCCAAAATAAGGAGAATTTCTGCCTTTTTGCCCGAAAATTATGAGAATTTCTGCAATTTTGCTTCAAAATACAGGGAATTTCTGCCTTTTAGCCCCAAAATAAAGGGAATTTCTGCATTTTACCTCAAATTGAGAATAATTTCTGCCTTTTGCCTCAAAATAAGGGGAATTTTCTGCCTTTTTGTTTCAAAATAAGAAAAATTTCTTCAATTTTGTACCATAATAAAAGAAATTTCTGCTCTTTGCCCCAAAATAAAAAAAATTTCTGACTTTTTGCCCTGAAATAAATGAAATTTCTGCAATTTTGCCCGAAAATAAGGGAAATTTGTGCCTCTTTGCCCCAAAATAAGAAGAAGTTTTGCCTTTTGCCCCAAAATATGGGTAATTTCAGCATTTTACCTCAAAATAAGAATTTCAGCCCTTTTGCCCCAAAATAAGGAAAATTTCTGCAATTTTGCCCCAAAATAAGGGGAATTTCTTCTTTTTTGCCCCAAAATAAAGGATATTTCAGCCTTTTTACCTGAAAATAAGTGAAATTTCTGCAATTTTGCCCCAAATAAGGGAAATTTCTGCAATTTTGCCTCAAAATAAGGTAAATTCCTGCAATTTTGCCCCAAAATAAGTGGAATTTCTGAGTTTTGTCCCAAAATAAGGAGAATTTCTGTCTTTTTTCCCCAACATATAGGGAATTTCTGCCTTTTGGCCCAACAATTAGGGGAATTTCTTCATTTTTGCTTCAAAATAAGGGGAATTTCTGCCTTTTTGTCTCTAAAGAAGTGGAATTTCTGTATTTTCCTTCAAAAACAAAGGGAATTTCTGTGTTTTTTGCCCCAAATTAAGGAAAAATTCTGACTTATTACCCTGAAATAAGTGAAATGTTTGCACTTTTGCCCCAAAATTAGGGATATTTCTGCCTTTTTGCCCCCAAATAAGGGGAATTTCAGCCTTTTTACTTCAAAATAAGGGAAATTTCTGCATTTTTGCCACAAAATATTAGGAATTTCTGCCTTTTTGCCCCAAAATAAGAAAAATTTCTGCCATTTTTACCTGAAATAAGTGAAATTTCTGCAATTTTGCCTCAAAATAAGTAAAATTTCTGCAATTTTGCTTCAAAATAAGGGAAATTTCTGGAATTTTGCCCCAAAATAAGTGGAATTTCTGAGTTTTGCCCCAAAATAAGGAGTATTTCTTTCTATTTGCCCCAACATATAGGGAATTTCTGCCGTTTTGCCCCACAATAAGGGGAATTTCTGCAATTTTGCTCCAAAATACGGGGAATTTCTGCTTTTTTGCCCGAAAATAAGAAGAATGCATAACTTTTTGCCATAAAATAGCGAAATTTCTTCATTTTTGCTTCAAAATAATGGGAATTTCTGCTTTTTTGCCTCTAAATAAGTGGAATTTCTGTCCTTTTCCCCCAAAACAAAGGGAATTTCTGTCTTTTTTGCCCCATAATAATGTAAATTTCTGACTTATTACCCTGAAATAAGTGAAATTTCTCCAATTTTGCCCCAAAATAAGGAAAATTTCTGCTTTTTTGCCCCCAAATAAGGGAAATTTCAGCCTTTTTACCTTAAAATAAGGGGAATTTCTGCATTTTTGCCACAAACTAAAAGAAATTTCTGTTTTTTTGCCCCAATATAAGGAAAATTTCTGCCTTTTTTCCCTGACATAAGTGAAATTTCTGCAATTTTGCCCCAAAATAAGTGAAATTTCTGCAATTTTGCCACAAAATAAGGGAAATTTCTGGAAGTTTGCCTTAAAATAAGTGGAATTTCTGTGTTTTGCCCCAAAATAAGGAGAATTTCTGTCTTTTTGCCCTAACATATAGGGAATTTCTGCTTTTTTGCCCCACAATTAGGAGAATTTCTGCAATTTTGCTCCATAATACAAGGAATTTCTGTTTTTTAGCCCAAAAATAAGTGGAATGTATACCTTTTGCCACAAAAAAGGGAAATTTCTTCATTTTTACTCCAAAATAAAAGGAATTTCTGCTTTTTTGCCTCTAAAAAAGTGGAATTTCTGTGTTTTTCCCCCAAAACAAAGGGAATTTCTGTCTTTTTTGCCCCAAAATAAGGAAAATTTCTGACTTATTACAATGAAATAAGTGAAATTTCTGCAATTTTGCCTCAAAATAAGGGAAATTTTTGCTTTTTTCCCCCAAATAAGAGAAATTTCAGCCTTTTTACCTCAGAATAAGAGGAATTTCTGCATTTTTCCCCTAAATATGGGAGATTTCTGCCTTTTGCCCCAAAATAAGAAAAATTTCTGCAATTTTATACCAAAATAAAAGAAATTTCTGCCTTTGTGCACCAAAATAGGAAAATTTCTGAATTTTTTTCTGAAATAAGTGAAATTTCTGCAATTTTGCCCCAAAATAAGTGAAATTTCTGCAATTTTGCCCCAAAATAAGGGAAATTTCTGGAATTTTGCCCCAAAATAAGTGGAATTTCTGAGTTTTGCCCCAAAATAAGGAGAATTTCTGTCTTTTTGCCCCAACATATAGGGAATTTCTCCCTTTTTGCCCCGCAATTAGGGGATTTTTCTTCAATTCTGCTCCAAAATAGGGGGAATTTCTGCTTTTTTGCCCGAAAATAAGGGGAATGTATACCTTTTGCCACAAAAAGGAGAAATTTCTTCATTTTTGCCCCAAAATAAGAGGAATTTCTGCCTTCTTACCTCAAAATAAGTGAAATTTCTGCCTTTTTACCTAAAAATGAACGGAATTTCTGTCTTTTTGCCCCAAAATAAAAGGAATTTTTGAATTTTGCCCTGAAATAAGTGAAATTTCTGCAATTTTGCCCCAAAATAAGGGAAATTTCTGCCTTTTTGCCACAAAATAAAGGGAATTTCTGTATTTTTGCCCCAAAATAAGGGGAATTTCAGCATTTTACCTCATAATAAGGCAAATCTTTGCCTTTTTGCCCCAAAATATGAAGAATTTCTTCATTTTTGCCCCAAAATAAAGAAAATTTCTGCAATTTTGTACCAAAATAAAAGAAATTTCTGCCTTTTTGCCCCAAAATAAGAGAAATTTCTGCACTTTTTCCCTGAAATAAGTGAAATTTCTGCAATTTTGCCCCAAAATAAGGGAAATTTCTGCAATTTTGCCCCAAAATAAAGAAAATTTCTGCAATTTTGTACCAAAATAAAAGAAATTTCTGCCTTTTTGCCCCAAAATAAGAGAAATTTCTGCACTTTTCCCCTGCAATAAGTGAAATTTCTGCAATTTTGCCCCAAAATAAGAGAAATTTTTGCAATTTTGCCCCAAAATAAAGAAAATTTCTGCAATTTTACCCCAAAAGAAGGGGAATTTCTGACTTTTTGCCCTGAAATAAGGAGAATTTCTGTCTTTTTGTTCCAAAATAATGTGAATTTCTGCATTTTCCTTCAAAATTAGGGAAATATGTGCAATTTTGCTTCAAAATACGGGGAAATCTGCCTTATTGCACAAAAATAAAGGGAATTTCTCCATTTTTGCACCAATATAAGGGGAATTTCTGAAATTTAGCTTTAAAATACGGGGAATTTCTGCGTTATTGTCCGAAATAAAGTGGAATTTCTGCCTTTTTGCCCTGAAATATTTGAAATTTCTGCAATTTTACCCCAAAATAAGGGGAATTTCTGTTTTTGGCCCCAAAATTAAGGGAATTTCTGCTTTTTGCCCCAAAATAAGGCAAATATCTGACTTTTTGCCCAGAAATAATTGAAATTTCTGCAATTTTGCCCCAAAATAATAGGAATTTCTGCCTTTTTGCCGAAAATAAGGGGAATTTCAGCATTTTACCTTCAAATAAGGGGAATTTCTGCCTTTTTGCCACAAAATAAGGGGAATTTCTGCCCTATTGCCCTTAAATAAGGAAAATTTCTGCTTTTCTGCCCCAATTAACGGGAATTTCTGCCTTTTTGCCACAAAGTAAAGGGAATTTCTGCCTTTTTGCCCCAAAATAACGGGAATTTCAGCCTTTTTACCTCAAAATAAGGGGAATTTCTGCCTTTTTCCCCAAAATATGGGTAATTTTTGCCTTTTTGTTCCAAAATAAGGAAAATTTCTACAATTTTGTATCAAAATAAAGGAAATTTCTGTTTTTGCCCCAAAATAAAAGGAATTTCTGACTTTTTGCCCTGAAATAAATGAAATTCCTGCAATTATGCCCGAAAATAAGGGAAATTTGGGCCTTTTTGCCCCCAAATGAGGGGAATTTCTGCCTTTTTGCCCCAAAATATGGGGAATTTCAGGATTTTACCTCAAAATAAGGGGAATTTCAGCCTTTTTGTACCAAAATATGGGGAATTTCTGCCTTTTTGCCACAAAAGAAGAAAAATTTCTGCAAGTCTGTAACAATATAAAAGAAATTTCTAAAATTTTGCCCCAAAATAAAGGAAATTTCTGATTTTTGCCCCAAAATAAAAAGAATTTCTCTATTTTTGCCCCAAAATAAAGGGAAATTCTGCCTTTTAGCCCCAAAATTAGGGGAGTTTCTGCAATTTTGCTCCAAAATACGAGAAATTTCTGCCTTTTTACCCGAAATTAAGTGGATTTTCTGCCTTTTTGCCCCCAAATAAGGGAAATTTCTGCAATTTTATCCCAAAATAAGGGAAATTTCTGCCTTTTTGCCCCAAAATAAGGGGAATTTCTGCCGTTTTGCCCTGAAATATGTGAAATTTCTGCAATTTTACCCCAAAATAAGGTGAATTTCTGCCTTTTTGCCCCAAAATAATGGGAATTTCTGCATTTTGCCCCAAAATAAGAAAAATTTTTGCTTTTTTTCTCTGAAATAAGTGAAATTTCTGCAATTTTGCCCTAAAATAAGGGAAATTTCTGCAATTTTTCCCCATAATAAGGGAAATTTCTGCAATTTTGCCCCAAAATAAGGGGAATTTCTGTTTTTGTCCCCAAATAAGGGAAATTTCTGCAATTTTGCCCTAAAATAAGGGGATTTTCTGCATTTTTTGCCAAAAATAAGGGGAATTTCTGACATTTTGCCGCAAAATAAGTGAAATTTCTGCAGTTTTACCCCAAAATAAGGAAAATTTCTGCCTTTTTGCCCAAAAATTAGGGGAATTTCTGCAATTTTGCTCCAAAATACAAAGAATTTCTGCCTTTTTGCCCGAAAATAAAGGGAATGTATAACTTTTTGCCATAAAAAAGCAAATTTCTTCATTTTTGCCCCCAAATAAGGAGATTTTCCACCTTTTTGACTCAAAATAAGTGCAATTTCTGCCTTTTCCCCAAAATAAACGAAATTTCTGCCTTTTTGCCCCAAAATAAGGGGAATTTCAGCCTTATTACCTCAAAATAAGGGGAATTTCTGCATTTTTGCCCCAAAATATGGGGAATTTCTGACTTTTTGCCCCAAAATAAGAAAAATTTCTGCAATTTTGTACCAAAATAAAAAAAATTTCTGCCTTTTTGCCCCCCCAAAAAAATTTCTGCCTTTTTTTTCTCAAGTACCTGAAATTTCTGCAATTTTGCCCCCAAATAAGGGAAATTTCTGCAATTTTGCCCCAATGTAAAGGAAATTTCTGCAATTTTGCCCCAAAATAAGGGGAATTTCTGACTGTTTGTTCCCGAAAAAGGAGATTTTCTGTCTTTTTGCCCCAAAATAAGGAGAATTTCTGCCTTTTTGCCCGAAAATTAAGAGAATTTCTGCAATTTTGCTCCAAAATACAAAGAATTTCTGCCTTTTTGCCCGAAAATAAAGGGAATGTATACCTTTTTGCCATAAAAAAGCAAATTTCTTCATTTTTGCCCCAAAATAAGAGGAATTTCCACCTTTTTGACTCAAAATAAGTGCAATTTCTGCCTTTTCCCCAAAATAAACGAAATTTCTGTCTTTTTGCCCCAAAATAAGGGGAATTTCAGCCTTTTTACCTCAAAATAATGGGAATTTCTGCTTTTTTGCCCCAAAATATGGGGAATTTCTGACTTTTTGCCCCAAAATAAGAAAAATTTCTGCAATTTTGTACCAAAATAAAAAAAATTTCTGCCTTTTTGCCCCCCCAAAAAAATTTCTGCCTTTTTTTTCTCAAATACTTGAAATTTCTGCAATTTTGCCCCAAAATAAGGGAAATTTCTGCAATTTTGCCCCAATGTAAAGGAAATTTCTGCAATTTTGCCCCAAAATAAGGGGAATTTCTGACTGTTTGCTCCCGAAAAAGGAGATTTTCTGTCTTTTTGCCCCATAATAAGGAGAATTTCTGCCTTTTTGCCCAAAAATTATGAGAATTTCTGCAATTTTGCTTCAAAATACAGGGAATTTCTGTTTTTTAGCCCCAAAATAAAGGGAATTTCTGCATTTTACCTCAAATTGAGAATAATTTCCGCCTTTTGCCTCAAAATAAGTGGAATTTTCTGCCTTTTTGTTTCAAAATAAGAAAAATTTCTTCAATTTTGTACCATAATAAAAGAAATTTCTGCTCTTTGCCCCAAAATAAAAGGAATTTCTGACTTTTTGCCCTGAAATAAATGAAATTTCTGCAATTTTTCCCGAAAATAAGGGAAATTTGTGCCTCTTTGCCCCAAAATAAAAAGAAGTTTTGCCTTTTGCCCCAAAATATGGGGAATTTCAGCATTTTACCTCAAAATAAGAATTTCAGCCTTTTTGCCCCAAAATAAGGAAAATTTCTGCAATTTTGCCCCAAAATAAGGGGAATTTCTTCCTTTTTGCCCCAAAATAAAGGATATTTCAGCCTTTTTACCTGAAAATAAGTGAAATTTCTGCAATTGTGCCCCAAATAAGGGAAATTTCTGCAATTTTGCCTCAAAATAAGGTAAATTCCTGCAATTTTGCCCCAAAATAAGTGGAATTTCTGAGTTTTGTCCCAAAATAAGGAGAATTTCTGTCCTTTTGCCCCAACATATAGGGAATTTCTGCCTTTTTGCCCAACAATTAGGGGAATTTCTTCATTTTTGCTTCAAAATAAGGGGAATTTCTGCCTTTTTGCCTCTAAAGAAGTGGAATTTCTGTATTTTCCTTCCAAAACAAAGGGAATTTCTGTGTTTTTTGCCCCAAAATAAGGAAAATTTCTGACTTATTACCCTAAAATTAGTGAAATGTTTGCAATTTTGCCCCAAAATAAGGGAAATTTCTGCCTTTTTGCCCCCAAATAAGGGGAATTTCAGCCTTTTTACCTCAAAATAAGGGGAATTTCTGCATTTTTGCCACAAAATATTAGGAATTTTTGCCTTTTTGCCCCAAAATAAGAAAAATTTCTGCCTTTTTTTTATCTGAAATAAGTGAAATTTCTGCAATTTTGCCCCAAAATAAGTGAAATTTCTGCAATTTTGCCCCAAAATAAGGGAAATTTCTGGAATTTTGCTTCAAAATAAGTGGAATTTCTGAGTTTTGCCCCAAAATAAGGAGAATTTCTGTCTTTTTGCCCCAACATATAGGGAATTTCTGCCTTTTTCCCCACAATTAGGGGATTTTTCTGCAATTGTGCTCCAAAAAACGGGATATTTCTGCTTTTTTGCCCGAAAATAAGGAGAATATATACCTTTTGCCACAAAAAAAGGGAAATTTCTTCATTTTTGCCCCAAAATAAGAGGAATTTCTGCCTTCTTACCTCACAATAAGTGAAATTTCTGCCTTTTTACCCAAAAATAAACAAAATTTCTGTCTTTTTGCCCAAAAATAAGAGGAATTTTTGAATTTTGCCCTGAAATAAGTGAAATTTCTGCTATTTTGCCCCAAAATAAGGGAAATTTCTGCCTTTTTGCCACAAAATAAAGGGAATTTCTGTATTTTTGCCCCAAAATAAGGGGAATTTCAGCATTTTACCTCATAATAAGGCGAATCTCTGCCTTTTTGCCCCAAAATATGGGGAATTTCTTCATTTTTGCCCCAAAATAAAGAAAATTTCTGCAATTTTGTACCAAAATAAAAGAAATTTCTGCCTTTTTGCCCCAAAATAAGAGAAATTTGTGCACTTTTTCCCTGAAATAAGTGAAATTTCTGCAATTTTGCCCCCAAATAAGGGAAATTTCTGCAATTTTGCCCCAAAATAAAGAAAATTTCTGCAATTTTACCCCAAAATAAGGGGAATTTCTGACTTTTTGCCCTGAAATAAGGAGAATTTCTGTCTTTTTGTTCCAAAATAATGTGAATTTCTGCATTTTCCTTCAAAATTAGGGAAATATGTGCAATTTTGCTTCAAAATACGGGGAAATCTGCCTTATTGCACAAAAATAAAGGGAATTTCTCCATTTTTGCACCAATATAAGGGGAATTTCTGAAATTTAGCTTTAAAATACGGGGAATTTCTGCGTTATTATCCGAAATAAAGTGGAATTTCTGCCTTTTTGCCCTGAAATATTTGAAATTTCTGCAATTTTACCCCAAAATAAGGGGAATTTCTGTTTTTGGCCCCAAAATTAAGGGAATTTCTGCTTTTTGCCCCAAAATAAGGCAAATATCTGACTTTTTGCCCAGAAATAATTGAAATTTCTGCAATTTTGCCCCAAAATAATAGGAATTTCTGCCTTTTTGCCGAAAATAAGGGGAATTTCAGCATTTTACCTTCAAATAAGGGGAATTTCTGCCTTTTTGCCACAAAATAAGGGGAATTTCTGCCCTATTGCCCTTAAATAAGGAAAATTTCGCTTTTCTGCCCCAATTAACGGGAATTTCTGCCTTTTTGCCACAAAGTAAAGGGAATTTCTGCCTTTTTGCCCCAAAATAACGGGAATTTCAGCCTTTTTACCGCAAAATAAGGGGAATTTCTGCCTTTTTCCCCAAAATATGGGTAATTTTTGCCTTTTTGTTCCAAAATAAGGAAAATTTCTACAATTTTGTATCAAAATAAAAGAAATTTCTGTTTTTGCCCGAAAATAAAAGGAATTTCTGACTTTTTGCCCTGAAATAAATGAAATTCCTGCAATTATGCCCGAAAATAAGGGAAATTTGTGCCTTTTTGCCCCCAAATGAGGGGAATTTCTGCCTTTTTGCCCGAAAATATGGGGAATTTCAGGATTTTACCTCAAAATAAGGGGAATTTCAGCCTTTTTGCACCAAAATATGGGGAATTTCTGCCTTTTTGCCACAAAATAAGAAAAATTTCTGCAAGTCTGTAACAATATAAAAGAAATTTCTAAAATTTTGCCCCAAAATAAAGGAAATTTCTGATTTTTGCCCCTAAATAAAAAGAATTTCTCTATTTTTGCCCCAAAATAAAGGGAAATTCTGCCTTTTAGCCCCAAAAGTAGGGGAGTTTCTGCAATTTTGCTCCAAAATACGAGAAATTTCTGCCTTTTTACCCGAAATTAAGTGGATTTTCTGCCTTTTTGCCTCCAAATAAGGGAAATTTCTGCAATTTTATCCCAAAATAAGGGAAATTTCTGCCTTTTTGCCCCAAAATAAGGGGAATTTCTGCCGTTTTGCCCTGAAATATGTGAAATTTCTGCAATTTTACCCCAAAATAAGGTGAATTTCTGCCTTTTTGCCCCAAAATAATGGGAATTTCTGCCTTTTTGCCCCAAAATAAGAAAAATTTTTGCTTTTTTTCTCTGAAATAAGTGAAATTTCTGCAATTTTGCCTTAAATATGGGAAATTTCTGCAATTTTTCCCCATAATAAGGGAAATTTCTGCAATTTTGCCCCAAAATAAGGGGAATTTCTGTTTTTGTCCCCAAATAAGGGAAATTTCTGCAATTTTGCCCTAAAATAAGGGGATTTTCTGCATTTTTTGCCAAAAATAAGGGGAATTTCTGACATTTTGCCGCAAAATAAGTGAAATTTCTGCAGTTTTACCCCAAAATAAGGAAAATTTCTGCTTTTTGCCCAAAAATTAGGGGAATTTCTGCAATTTTGCTCCAAAATACAAAGAATTTCTGCCTTTTTGCCCGAAAATAAAGGGAATGTATACCTTTTTGCCATAAAAAAGCAAATTTCTTCATTTTTGCCCCAAAATAAGGGGATTTTCCACCTTTTTGACTCAAAATAAGTGCAATTTCTGCCTTTTCCCCAAAATAAACGAAATTTCTGCCTTTTTGCCCCAAAATAAGGGGAATTTCAGCCTTATTACCTCAAAATAAGGGGAATTTCTGCCTTTTTGCCCCAAAATATGGGGAATTTCTGACTTTTTGCCCCAAAATAAGAAAAATTTCTGCAATTTTGTACCAAAATAAAAAAAATTTCTGCCTTTTTGCCCCCCCAAAAAAATTTCTGCCTTTTTTTTCTCAAATACTTGAAATTTCTGCAATTTTGCCCCAAAATAAAGGAAATTTCTGCAATTTTGCCCCAATGTAAAGGAAATTTCTGCAATTTTGCCCCAAAATAAGGGAAATTTCTGAATGTTTGCTCCCGAAAAAGGAGATTTTCTGTCTTTTTGCCCCAAAATAAGGAGAATTTCTGTTTTTTTGCCCAAAAATTAAGAGAATTTCTGCAATTTTGCTTCAAAATACAGGGAATTTCTGCCTTTTAGCCCCAAAATAAAGGGAATTTCTGCATTTTACCTCAAATTGAGAATAATTTCTGCCTTTTGCCTCAAAATAAGGGGAATTTTCTGCCTTTTTGTTTCAAAATAAGAAAAATTTCTTCAATTTTGTACCATAATAAAAGAAATTTCTGCTCTTTGCCCCAAAATAAAAGGAATTTCTGACTTTTTGCCCTGAAATAAATGAAATTTCTGCAATTTTGCCCGAAAATAAGGGAAATTTGTGCCTCTTTGCCCCAAAATAAGAAGAAGTTTTGCCTTTTGCCCCAAAATATGGGGAATTTCAGCATTTTACCTCAAAATAAGAATTTCAGCCCTTTTGCCCCAAAATAAGGAAAATTTCTGCAATTTTGCCCCAAAATAAGGGGAATTTCTTCTTTTTTGCCCCAAAATAAAGGATATTTCAGCCTTTTTACCTGAAAATAAGTGAAATTTCTGCAATTTTGCCCCAAATAAGGGAAATTTCTGCAATTTTGCCTCAAAAAAAGGTAAATTCCTGCAATTTTGCCCCAAAATAAGTAAAATTTCTGAGTTTTGTCCCAAAATAAGGAGAATTTCTGTCTTTTTTCCCCAACATATAGGGAATTTCTGCCTTTTGGCCCAACAATTAGGGGAATTTCTTCATTTTTGCTTCAAAATAAGGGGAATTTCTGCCTTTTTGTCTCTAAAGAAGTGGAATTTCTGTATTTTCCTTCCAAAACAAAGGGAAATTCTGTCTTTTTTGCCCCAAAATAAGGAAAATTTCTGACTTATTACCCTGAAATAAGTGAAATTTTTGCACTTTAGCCCCAAAATTAGGGAAATTTCTGCCTTTTTGCCCCCAAATAAGGGGAATTTCAGCCTTTTTACCTCAAAATAAGGGGAATTTCTGCATTTTGCCACAAAATATTAGGAATTTCTGCCTTTTTGCCCCAAAATAAGAAAAATTTCTGCCATTTTTACCTGAAATAAGTGAAATTTCTGCAATTTTGCCCCAAAATAAGGGAAATTTCTGGAATTTTGCCCCAAAATAAGTGGAATTTCTGAGTTTTGCCCCAAAATAAGGAGAATTTCTGTCTTTTTGCCCCAACATATAGGGAATTTCTGCCTTTTTGCCCCACAATTAGGGGATTTTCTTCAATTCTGCTCCAAAATACGGGGAATTTCTGCTTTTCTTGCCCGAAAATAAGGGGAATGTATACCTTTTGCCACAAAAAAGAGAAATTTCTTCATTTTTGCCCCAAAATAAGAGGAATTTCTGCCTTCTTCCCTCAAAATAAGTGAAATTTCTGCCTTTTTACCTAAAAATGAACAGAATTTCTGTCTTTTTGCCCCAAAATAAAAGGAATTTTTGAATTTTGCCCTGAAATAAGTGAAATTTCTGCAATTTTGCCCCAAAATAAGGGAAATTTCTGCCTTTTTGCCACAAAATGAAGGGAATTTCTGTATTTTTGCCCCAAAATAAGGGGAATTTCAGCATTTTACCTCATAATAAGTCAAATCTCTGCCTTTTTGCCCTAAAATATGGGGAATTTCTTCATTTTTGCCCCAAAATAAAGAAAATTTCTGCAATTTTGTACCAAAATAAAAGAAATTTCTGCCTTTTTGCCCCAAAATAAGAGAAATTTCTGCACTTTTTCCCTGAAATAAGTGAAATTTCTGCAATTTTGCCCCAAAATAAGGGAAATTTCTGCAATTTTGCCCCAAAATAAAGAAAATTTCTGCAATTTTGTACCAAAATAAAAGAAATTTCTGCCTTTTTGCCCCAAAATAAGAGAAATTTCTGCACTTTTTCCCTGAAATAAGTGAAATTTCTGCAATTTTGCCCCCAAATAAGGGAAATTTCTGCAATTTTGCCCCAAAATAAAGAAAATTTCTGCAATTTTACCCCAAAAGAAGGGGAATTTCTGACTTTTTGCCTTGAAATAAGGAGAATTTCTGTCTTTTTGTTCCAAAATAATGTGAATTTCTGCATTTTCCTTCAAAATTAGGGAAATATGTGCAATTTTGCTTCAAACTACGGGGAAATCTGCCTTATTGCACAAAAATAAAGGGAATTTCTCCATTTTTGCACCAATATAAGGGGAATTTCTGAAATTTAGCTTTAAAATACGGGGAATTTCTGCGTTATTGTCCGAAATAAAGTGGAATTTCTGCCTTTTTGCCCTGAAATATTTGAAATTTCTGCAATTTTACCCCAAAATAAGGGGAATTTCTGTTTTTGGCCCCAAAATTAAGGGAATTTCTGCTTTTTGCCCCAAAATAAGGCAAATATCTGACTTTTTGCCCAGAAATAATTGAAATTTCTGCAATTTTGCCCCAAAATAATAGGAATTTCTGCCTTTTTGCCGAAAATAAGGGGAATTTCAGCATTTTACCTTCAAATAAGGGGAATTTCTGCCTTTTTGCCACAAAATAAGGGGAATTTCTGCCCTATTGCCCTTAAATAAGGAAAATTTCTGCTTTTCTGCCCCAATTAACGGGAATTTCTGCCTTTTTGCCACAAAGTAAAGGGAATTTCTGCCTTTTTGCCCCAAAATAACGGGAATTTCAGCCTTTTTACCGCAAAATAAGGGGAATTTCTGCCTTTTTCCCCAAAATATGGGTAATTTTTGCCTTTTTGTTCCAAAATAAGGAAAATTTCTACAATTTTGTATAAAAATAAAGGAAATTTCTGTTTTTGCCCGAAAATAAAAGGAATTTCTGACTTTTTGCCCTGAAATAAATGAAATTCCTGCAATTATGCCCGAAAATAAGGGAAATTTGTGCCTTTTTGCCCCCAAATGAGGGGAATTTCTGCCTTTTTGCCCCAAAATATGGGGAATTTCAGGATTTTACCTCAAAATAAGGGGAATTTCAGCCTTTTTGCACCAAAATATGGGGAATTTCTGCCTTTTTGCCACAAAATAAGAAAAATTTCTGCAAGTCTGTAACAATATAAAAGAAATTTCTAAAATTTTGCCCCAAAATAAAGGAAATTTCTGATTTTTGCCCCAAAATAAAAAGAATTTCTCTATTTTTGCCCCAAAATAAAGGGAAATTCTGCCTTTTTGCCCCAAAATTAGGGGAGTTTCTGCAATTTTGCTCCAAAATACGAGAAATTTCTGCCTTTTTACCCGAAATTAAATGGATTTTCTGCCTTTTTGCCCCCAAATAAGGGAAATTTCTGCAATTTTATCCCAAAATAAGGGAAATTTCTGCCTTTTTCCCCAAAATAAGGGGAATTTCTGCCGTTTTGCCCTGAAATATGTGAAATTTCTGCAATTTTACACCAAAATAAGGTGAATTTCTGCCTTTTTGCCCCAAAATAATGGGAATTTCTGCCTTTTTGCCCCAAAAAGAAAAATTTTTGTTTTTTTCTCTGAAATAAGTGAAATTTCTGCAATTTTGCCCTAAAATAAGGGAAATTTCTGCAATTTTTCCCCATAATAAGGGAAATTTCTGCAATTTTGCTATAAAATAAGGGGAATTTCTGTTTTTGCCCCCAAATAAGGGGAATTTCTGCAATTTTGCTCCAAAATACAAAGGATTTCTGCCTTTTTGCCCGAAAATAAAGGGAATGTATACCTTTTTGCCATAAAAAAGCAAATTTATTCATTTTTGCCCCAAAATAAGGAGATTTTCCACCTTTTTGACTCAAAATAAGTGCAATTTCTGCCTTTTCCCCAATATAAACGAAATTTCTGTATTTTTGCCCCAAAATAAGGGGAATTTCAGCATTATTACCTCAAAATAAGGGGAATTTCTGCTGTTTTGCCCCAAAATATGGGGAATTTCTGACTTTTTGCCCCAAAATAAGAAAAATTTCTGCAATTTTGTACCAAAATAAAAAAAATTTCTGCCTTTCCCCCCCCCAAAAAAAATTTCTGCCTTTTTTCCCTGAAAAACGTGAAATTTCTGCAATTTTGCCCCAAAATAAGGGAAATTTCTGCAATTTTGCCCCAATGTAAAGGAAATTTCTGCAATTTTGCCACAAAATAAGGGAAATTTCTGACTGTTTGCTCCCGAAAAAGGAGATTTTCTGTCTTTTTGCCCCAAAATAAGGAGAATTTCTGCCTTTTTGCCCGAAAATTATGAGAATTTCTGCAATTTTGCTTCAAAATACAGGGAATTTCTGCCTTTTAGCCCCAAAATAAAGGGAATTTCTGCATTTTACCTCAAATTGAGAATAATTTCTGCCTTTTGCCTCAAAATAAGGGGAATTTTCTGCCTTTTTGTTTCAAAATAAGAAAAATTTCTTCAATTTTGTACCATAATAAAAGAAATTTCTGCTCTTTGCCCCAAAATAAAAAAAATTTCTGACTTTTTGCCCTGAAATAAATGAAATTTCTGCAATTTTGCCCGAAAATAAGGGAAATTTGTGCCTCTTTGCCCCAAAATAAGAAGAAGTTTTGCCTTTTGCCCCAAAATATGGGTAATTTCAGCATTTTACCTCAAAATAAGAATTTCAGCCCTTTTGCCCCAAAATAAGGAAAATTTCTGCAATTTTGCCCCAAAATAAGGGGAATTTCTTCTTTTTTGCCCCAAAATAAAGGATATTTCAGCCTTTTTACCTGAAAATAAGTGAAATTTCTGCAATTTTGCCCCAAATAAGGGAAATTTCTGCAATTTTGCCTCAAAATAAGGTAAATTCCTGCAATTTTGCCCCAAAATAAGTGGAATTTCTGAGTTTTGTCCCAAAATAAGGAGAATTTCTGTCTTTTTTCCCCAACATATAGGGAATTTCTGCCTTTTGGCCCAACAATTAGGGGAATTTCTTCATTTTTGCTTCAAAATAAGGGGAATTTCTGCCTTTTTGTCTCTAAAGAAGTGGAATTTCTGTATTTTCCTTCAAAAACAAAGGGAATTTCTGTGTTTTTTGCCCCAAATTAAGGAAAAATTCTGACTTATTACCCTGAAATAAGTGAAATGTTTGCACTTTTGCCCCAAAATTAGGGATATTTCTGCCTTTTTGCCCCCAAATAAGGGGAATTTCAGCCTTTTTACTTCAAAATAAGGGAAATTTCTGCATTTTTGCCACAAAATATTAGGAATTTCTGCCTTTTTGCCCCAAAATAAGAAAAATTTCTGCCATTTTTACCTGAAATAAGTGAAATTTCTGCAATTTTGCCTCAAAATAAGTAAAATTTCTGCAATTTTGCTTCAAAATAAGGGAAATTTCTGGAATTTTGCCCCAAAATAAGTGGAATTTCTGAGTTTTGCCCCAAAATAAGGAGTATTTCTTTCTATTTGCCCCAACATATAGGGAATTTCTGCCGTTTTGCCCCACAATAAGGGGAATTTCTGCAATTTTGCTCCAAAATACGGGGAATTTCTGCTTTTTTGCCCGAAAATAAGAAGAATGCATAACTTTTTGCCATAAAATAGCGAAATTTCTTCATTTTTGCTTCAAAATAATGGGAATTTCTGCTTTTTTGCCTCTAAATAAGTGGAATTTCTGTCCTTTTCCCCCAAAACAAAGGGAATTTCTGTCTTTTTTGCCCCATAATAATGTAAATTTCTGACTTATTACCCTGAAATAAGTGAAATTTCTCCAATTTTGCCCCAAAATAAGGAAAATTTCTGCTTTTTTGCCCCCAAATAAGGGAAATTTCAGCCTTTTTACCTTAAAATAAGGGGAATTTCTGCATTTTTGCCACAAACTAAAAGAAATTTCTGTTTTTTTGCCCCAATATAAGGAAAATTTCTGCCTTTTTTCCCTGACATAAGTGAAATTTCTGCAATTTTGCCCCAAAATAAGTGAAATTTCTGCAATTTTGCCACAAAATAAGGGAAATTTCTGGAAGTTTGCCTTAAAATAAGTGGAATTTCTGTGTTTTGCCCCAAAATAAGGAGAATTTCTGTCTTTTTGCCCTAACATATAGGGAATTTCTGCTTTTTTGCCCCACAATTAGGAGAATTTCTGCAATTTTGCTCCATAATACAAGGAATTTCTGTTTTTTAGCCCAAAAATAAGTGGAATGTATACCTTTTGCCACAAAAAAGGGAAATTTCTTCATTTTTACTCCAAAATAAAAGGAATTTCTGCTTTTTTGCCTCTAAAAAAGTGGAATTTCTGTGTTTTTCCCCCAAAACAAAGGGAATTTCTGTCTTTTTTGCCCCAAAATAAGGAAAATTTCTGACTTATTACAATGAAATAAGTGAAATTTCTGCAATTTTGCCTCAAAATAAGGGAAATTTTTGCTTTTTTCCCCCAAATAAGAGAAATTTCAGCCTTTTTACCTCAGAATAAGAGGAATTTCTGCATTTTTCCCCTAAATATGGGAGATTTCTGCCTTTTGCCCCAAAATAAGAAAAATTTCTGCAATTTTATACCAAAATAAAAGAAATTTCTGCCTTTGTGCACCAAAATAGGAAAATTTCTGAATTTTTTTCTGAAATAAGTGAAATTTCTGCAATTTTGCCCCAAAATAAGTGAAATTTCTGCAATTTTGCCCCAAAATAAGGGAAATTTCTGGAATTTTGCCCCAAAATAAGTGGAATTTCTGAGTTTTGCCCCAAAATAAGGAGAATTTCTGTCTTTTTGCCCCAACATATAGGGAATTTCTCCCTTTTTGCCCCGCAATTAGGGGATTTTTCTTCAATTCTGCTCCAAAATAGGGGGAATTTCTGCTTTTTTGCCCGAAAATAAGGGGAATGTATACCTTTTGCCACAAAAAGGAGAAATTTCTTCATTTTTGCCCCAAAATAAGAGGAATTTCTGCCTTCTTACCTCAAAATAAGTGAAATTTCTGCCTTTTTACCTAAAAATGAACGGAATTTCTGTCTTTTTGCCCCAAAATAAAAGGAATTTTTGAATTTTGCCCTGAAATAAGTGAAATTTCTGCAATTTTGCCCCAAAATAAGGGAAATTTCTGCCTTTTTGCCACAAAATAAAGGGAATTTCTGTATTTTTGCCCCAAAATAAGGGGAATTTCAGCATTTTACCTCATAATAAGGCAAATCTTTGCCTTTTTGCCCCAAAATATGAAGAATTTCTTCATTTTTGCCCCAAAATAAAGAAAATTTCTGCAATTTTGTACCAAAATAAAAGAAATTTCTGCCTTTTTGCCCCAAAATAAGAGAAATTTCTGCACTTTTTCCCTGAAATAAGTGAAATTTCTGCAATTTTGCCCCAAAATAAGGGAAATTTCTGCAATTTTGCCCCAAAATAAAGAAAATTTCTGCAATTTTGTACCAAAATAAAAGAAATTTCTGCCTTTTTGCCCCAAAATAAGAGAAATTTCTGCACTTTTCCCCTGCAATAAGTGAAATTTCTGCAATTTTGCCCCAAAATAAGAGAAATTTTTGCAATTTTGCCCCAAAATAAAGAAAATTTCTGCAATTTTACCCCAAAAGAAGGGGAATTTCTGACTTTTTGCCCTGAAATAAGGAGAATTTCTGTCTTTTTGTTCCAAAATAATGTGAATTTCTGCATTTTCCTTCAAAATTAGGGAAATATGTGCAATTTTGCTTCAAAATACGGGGAAATCTGCCTTATTGCACAAAAATAAAGGGAATTTCTCCATTTTTGCACCAATATAAGGGGAATTTCTGAAATTTAGCTTTAAAATACGGGGAATTTCTGCGTTATTGTCCGAAATAAAGTGGAATTTCTGCCTTTTTGCCCTGAAATATTTGAAATTTCTGCAATTTTACCCCAAAATAAGGGGAATTTCTGTTTTTGGCCCCAAAATTAAGGGAATTTCTGCTTTTTGCCCCAAAATAAGGCAAATATCTGACTTTTTGCCCAGAAATAATTGAAATTTCTGCAATTTTGCCCCAAAATAATAGGAATTTCTGCCTTTTTGCCGAAAATAAGGGGAATTTCAGCATTTTACCTTCAAATAAGGGGAATTTCTGCCTTTTTGCCACAAAATAAGGGGAATTTCTGCCCTATTGCCCTTAAATAAGGAAAATTTCTGCTTTTCTGCCCCAATTAACGGGAATTTCTGCCTTTTTGCCACAAAGTAAAGGGAATTTCTGCCTTTTTGCCCCAAAATAACGGGAATTTCAGCCTTTTTACCTCAAAATAAGGGGAATTTCTGCCTTTTTCCCCAAAATATGGGTAATTTTTGCCTTTTTGTTCCAAAATAAGGAAAATTTCTACAATTTTGTATCAAAATAAAGGAAATTTCTGTTTTTGCCCCAAAATAAAAGGAATTTCTGACTTTTTGCCCTGAAATAAATGAAATTCCTGCAATTATGCCCGAAAATAAGGGAAATTTGGGCCTTTTTGCCCCCAAATGAGGGGAATTTCTGCCTTTTTGCCCCAAAATATGGGGAATTTCAGGATTTTACCTCAAAATAAGGGGAATTTCAGCCTTTTTGTACCAAAATATGGGGAATTTCTGCCTTTTTGCCACAAAATAAGAAAAATTTCTGCAAGTCTGTAACAATATAAAAGAAATTTCTAAAATTTTGCCCCAAAATAAAGGAAATTTCTGATTTTTGCCCCAAAATAAAAAGAATTTCTCTATTTTTGCCCCAAAATAAAGGGAAATTCTGCCTTTTAGCCCCAAAATTAGGGGAGTTTCTGCAATTTTGCTCCAAAATACGAGAAATTTCTGCCTTTTTACCCGAAATTAAGTGGATTTTCTGCCTTTTTGCCCCCAAATAAGGGAAATTTCTGCAATTTTATCCCAAAATAAGGGAAATTTCTGCCTTTTTGCCCCAAAATAAGGGGAATTTCTGCCGTTTTGCCCTGAAATATGTGAAATTTCTGCAATTTTACCCCAAAATAAGGTGAATTTCTGCCTTTTTGCCCCAAAATAATGGGAATTTCTGCATTTTGCCCCAAAATAAGAAAAATTTTTGCTTTTTTTCTCTGAAATAAGTGAAATTTCTGCAATTTTGCCCTAAAATAAGGGAAATTTCTGCAATTTTTCCCCATAATAAGGGAAATTTCTGCAATTTTGCCCCAAAATAAGGGGAATTTCTGTTTTTGTCCCCAAATAAGGGAAATTTCTGCAATTTTGCCCTAAAATAAGGGGATTTTCTGCATTTTTTGCCAAAAATAAGGGGAATTTCTGACATTTTGCCGCAAAATAAGTGAAATTTCTGCAGTTTTACCCCAAAATAAGGAAAATTTCTGCCTTTTTGCCCAAAAATTAGGGGAATTTCTGCAATTTTGCTCCAAAATACAAAGAATTTCTGCCTTTTTGCCCGAAAATAAAGGGAATGTATAACTTTTTGCCATAAAAAAGCAAATTTCTTCATTTTTGCCCCCAAATAAGGAGATTTTCCACCTTTTTGACTCAAAATAAGTGCAATTTCTGCCTTTTCCCCAAAATAAACGAAATTTCTGCCTTTTTGCCCCAAAATAAGGGGAATTTCAGCCTTATTACCTCAAAATAAGGGGAATTTCTGCATTTTTGCCCCAAAATATGGGGAATTTCTGACTTTTTGCCCCAAAATAAGAAAAATTTCTGCAATTTTGTACCAAAATAAAAAAAATTTCTGCCTTTTTGCCCCCCCAAAAAAATTTCTGCCTTTTTTTTCTCAAGTACCTGAAATTTCTGCAATTTTGCCCCCAAATAAGGGAAATTTCTGCAATTTTGCCCCAATGTAAAGGAAATTTCTGCAATTTTGCCCCAAAATAAGGGGAATTTCTGACTGTTTGTTCCCGAAAAAGGAGATTTTCTGTCTTTTTGCCCCAAAATAAGGAGAATTTCTGCCTTTTTGCCCGAAAATTAAGAGAATTTCTGCAATTTTGCTCCAAAATACAAAGAATTTCTGCCTTTTTGCCCGAAAATAAAGGGAATGTATACCTTTTTGCCATAAAAAAGCAAATTTCTTCATTTTTGCCCCAAAATAAGAGGAATTTCCACCTTTTTGACTCAAAATAAGTGCAATTTCTGCCTTTTCCCCAAAATAAACGAAATTTCTGTCTTTTTGCCCCAAAATAAGGGGAATTTCAGCCTTTTTACCTCAAAATAATGGGAATTTCTGCTTTTTTGCCCCAAAATATGGGGAATTTCTGACTTTTTGCCCCAAAATAAGAAAAATTTCTGCAATTTTGTACCAAAATAAAAAAAATTTCTGCCTTTTTGCCCCCCCAAAAAAATTTCTGCCTTTTTTTTCTCAAATACTTGAAATTTCTGCAATTTTGCCCCAAAATAAGGGAAATTTCTGCAATTTTGCCCCAATGTAAAGGAAATTTCTGCAATTTTGCCCCAAAATAAGGGGAATTTCTGACTGTTTGCTCCCGAAAAAGGAGATTTTCTGTCTTTTTGCCCCATAATAAGGAGAATTTCTGCCTTTTTGCCCAAAAATTATGAGAATTTCTGCAATTTTGCTTCAAAATACAGGGAATTTCTGTTTTTTAGCCCCAAAATAAAGGGAATTTCTGCATTTTACCTCAAATTGAGAATAATTTCCGCCTTTTGCCTCAAAATAAGTGGAATTTTCTGCCTTTTTGTTTCAAAATAAGAAAAATTTCTTCAATTTTGTACCATAATAAAAGAAATTTCTGCTCTTTGCCCCAAAATAAAAGGAATTTCTGACTTTTTGCCCTGAAATAAATGAAATTTCTGCAATTTTTCCCGAAAATAAGGGAAATTTGTGCCTCTTTGCCCCAAAATAAAAAGAAGTTTTGCCTTTTGCCCCAAAATATGGGGAATTTCAGCATTTTACCTCAAAATAAGAATTTCAGCCTTTTTGCCCCAAAATAAGGAAAATTTCTGCAATTTTGCCCCAAAATAAGGGGAATTTCTTCCTTTTTGCCCCAAAATAAAGGATATTTCAGCCTTTTTACCTGAAAATAAGTGAAATTTCTGCAATTGTGCCCCAAATAAGGGAAATTTCTGCAATTTTGCCTCAAAATAAGGTAAATTCCTGCAATTTTGCCCCAAAATAAGTGGAATTTCTGAGTTTTGTCCCAAAATAAGGAGAATTTCTGTCCTTTTGCCCCAACATATAGGGAATTTCTGCCTTTTTGCCCAACAATTAGGGGAATTTCTTCATTTTTGCTTCAAAATAAGGGGAATTTCTGCCTTTTTGCCTCTAAAGAAGTGGAATTTCTGTATTTTCCTTCCAAAACAAAGGGAATTTCTGTGTTTTTTGCCCCAAAATAAGGAAAATTTCTGACTTATTACCCTAAAATTAGTGAAATGTTTGCAATTTTGCCCCAAAATAAGGGAAATTTCTGCCTTTTTGCCCCCAAATAAGGGGAATTTCAGCCTTTTTACCTCAAAATAAGGGGAATTTCTGCATTTTTGCCACAAAATATTAGGAATTTTTGCCTTTTTGCCCCAAAATAAGAAAAATTTCTGCCTTTTTTTTATCTGAAATAAGTGAAATTTCTGCAATTTTGCCCCAAAATAAGTGAAATTTCTGCAATTTTGCCCCAAAATAAGGGAAATTTCTGGAATTTTGCTTCAAAATAAGTGGAATTTCTGAGTTTTGCCCCAAAATAAGGAGAATTTCTGTCTTTTTGCCCCAACATATAGGGAATTTCTGCCTTTTTCCCCACAATTAGGGGATTTTTCTGCAATTGTGCTCCAAAAAACGGGATATTTCTGCTTTTTTGCCCGAAAATAAGGAGAATATATACCTTTTGCCACAAAAAAAGGGAAATTTCTTCATTTTTGCCCCAAAATAAGAGGAATTTCTGCCTTCTTACCTCACAATAAGTGAAATTTCTGCCTTTTTACCCAAAAATAAACAAAATTTCTGTCTTTTTGCCCAAAAATAAGAGGAATTTTTGAATTTTGCCCTGAAATAAGTGAAATTTCTGCTATTTTGCCCCAAAATAAGGGAAATTTCTGCCTTTTTGCCACAAAATAAAGGGAATTTCTGTATTTTTGCCCCAAAATAAGGGGAATTTCAGCATTTTACCTCATAATAAGGCGAATCTCTGCCTTTTTGCCCCAAAATATGGGGAATTTCTTCATTTTTGCCCCAAAATAAAGAAAATTTCTGCAATTTTGTACCAAAATAAAAGAAATTTCTGCCTTTTTGCCCCAAAATAAGAGAAATTTGTGCACTTTTTCCCTGAAATAAGTGAAATTTCTGCAATTTTGCCCCCAAATAAGGGAAATTTCTGCAATTTTGCCCCAAAATAAAGAAAATTTCTGCAATTTTACCCCAAAATAAGGGGAATTTCTGACTTTTTGCCCTGAAATAAGGAGAATTTCTGTCTTTTTGTTCCAAAATAATGTGAATTTCTGCATTTTCCTTCAAAATTAGGGAAATATGTGCAATTTTGCTTCAAAATACGGGGAAATCTGCCTTATTGCACAAAAATAAAGGGAATTTCTCCATTTTTGCACCAATATAAGGGGAATTTCTGAAATTTAGCTTTAAAATACGGGGAATTTCTGCGTTATTATCCGAAATAAAGTGGAATTTCTGCCTTTTTGCCCTGAAATATTTGAAATTTCTGCAATTTTACCCCAAAATAAGGGGAATTTCTGTTTTTGGCCCCAAAATTAAGGGAATTTCTGCTTTTTGCCCCAAAATAAGGCAAATATCTGACTTTTTGCCCAGAAATAATTGAAATTTCTGCAATTTTGCCCCAAAATAATAGGAATTTCTGCCTTTTTGCCGAAAATAAGGGGAATTTCAGCATTTTACCTTCAAATAAGGGGAATTTCTGCCTTTTTGCCACAAAATAAGGGGAATTTCTGCCCTATTGCCCTTAAATAAGGAAAATTTCGCTTTTCTGCCCCAATTAACGGGAATTTCTGCCTTTTTGCCACAAAGTAAAGGGAATTTCTGCCTTTTTGCCCCAAAATAACGGGAATTTCAGCCTTTTTACCGCAAAATAAGGGGAATTTCTGCCTTTTTCCCCAAAATATGGGTAATTTTTGCCTTTTTGTTCCAAAATAAGGAAAATTTCTACAATTTTGTATCAAAATAAAAGAAATTTCTGTTTTTGCCCGAAAATAAAAGGAATTTCTGACTTTTTGCCCTGAAATAAATGAAATTCCTGCAATTATGCCCGAAAATAAGGGAAATTTGTGCCTTTTTGCCCCCAAATGAGGGGAATTTCTGCCTTTTTGCCCGAAAATATGGGGAATTTCAGGATTTTACCTCAAAATAAGGGGAATTTCAGCCTTTTTGCACCAAAATATGGGGAATTTCTGCCTTTTTGCCACAAAATAAGAAAAATTTCTGCAAGTCTGTAACAATATAAAAGAAATTTCTAAAATTTTGCCCCAAAATAAAGGAAATTTCTGATTTTTGCCCCTAAATAAAAAGAATTTCTCTATTTTTGCCCCAAAATAAAGGGAAATTCTGCCTTTTAGCCCCAAAAGTAGGGGAGTTTCTGCAATTTTGCTCCAAAATACGAGAAATTTCTGCCTTTTTACCCGAAATTAAGTGGATTTTCTGCCTTTTTGCCTCCAAATAAGGGAAATTTCTGCAATTTTATCCCAAAATAAGGGAAATTTCTGCCTTTTTGCCCCAAAATAAGGGGAATTTCTGCCGTTTTGCCCTGAAATATGTGAAATTTCTGCAATTTTACCCCAAAATAAGGTGAATTTCTGCCTTTTTGCCCCAAAATAATGGGAATTTCTGCCTTTTTGCCCCAAAATAAGAAAAATTTTTGCTTTTTTTCTCTGAAATAAGTGAAATTTCTGCAATTTTGCCTTAAATATGGGAAATTTCTGCAATTTTTCCCCATAATAAGGGAAATTTCTGCAATTTTGCCCCAAAATAAGGGGAATTTCTGTTTTTGTCCCCAAATAAGGGAAATTTCTGCAATTTTGCCCTAAAATAAGGGGATTTTCTGCATTTTTTGCCAAAAATAAGGGGAATTTCTGACATTTTGCCGCAAAATAAGTGAAATTTCTGCAGTTTTACCCCAAAATAAGGAAAATTTCTGCCTTTTTGCCCAAAAATTAGGGGAATTTCTGCAATTTTGCTCCAAAATACAAAGAATTTCTGCCTTTTTGCCCGAAAATAAAGGGAATGTATAACTTTTTGCCATAAAAAAGCAAATTTCTTCATTTTTGCCCCCAAATAAGGAGATTTTCCACCTTTTTGACTCAAAATAAGTGCAATTTCTGCCTTTTCCCCAAAATAAACGAAATTTCTGCCTTTTTGCCCCAAAATAAGGGGAATTTCAGCCTTATTACCTCAAAATAAGGGGAATTTCTGCATTTTTGCCCCAAAATATGGGGAATTTCTGACTTTTTGCCCCAAAATAAGAAAAATTTCTGCAATTTTGTACCAAAATAAAAAAAATTTCTGCCTTTTTGCCCCCCCAAAAAAATTTCTGCCTTTTTTTTCTCAAGTACCTGAAATTTCTGCAATTTTGCCCCCAAATAAGGGAAATTTCTGCAATTTTGCCCCAATGTAAAGGAAATTTCTGCAATTTTGCCCCAAAATAAGGGGAATTTCTGACTGTTTGTTCCCGAAAAAGGAGATTTTCTGTCTTTTTGCCCCAAAATAAGGAGAATTTCTGCCTTTTTGCCCGAAAATTAAGAGAATTTCTGCAATTTTGCTCCAAAATACAAAGAATTTCTGCCTTTTTGCCCGAAAATAAAGGGAATGTATACCTTTTTGCCATAAAAAAGCAAATTTCTTCATTTTTGCCCCAAAATAAGAGGAATTTCCACCTTTTTGACTCAAAATAAGTGCAATTTCTGCCTTTTCCCCAAAATAAACGAAATTTCTGTCTTTTTGCCCCAAAATAAGGGGAATTTCAGCCTTTTTACCTCAAAATAATGGGAATTTCTGCTTTTTTGCCCCAAAATATGGGGAATTTCTGACTTTTTGCCCCAAAATAAGAAAAATTTCTGCAATTTTGTACCAAAATAAAAAAAATTTCTGCCTTTTTGCCCCCCCAAAAAAATTTCTGCCTTTTTTTTCTCAAATACTTGAAATTTCTGCAATTTTGCCCCAAAATAAGGGAAATTTCTGCAATTTTGCCCCAATGTAAAGGAAATTTCTGCAATTTTGCCCCAAAATAAGGGGAATTTCTGACTGTTTGCTCCCGAAAAAGGAGATTTTCTGTCTTTTTGCCCCATAATAAGGAGAATTTCTGCCTTTTTGCCCAAAAATTATGAGAATTTCTGCAATTTTGCTTCAAAATACAGGGAATTTCTGTTTTTTAGCCCCAAAATAAAGGGAATTTCTGCATTTTACCTCAAATTGAGAATAATTTCCGCCTTTTGCCTCAAAATAAGTGGAATTTTCTGCCTTTTTGTTTCAAAATAAGAAAAATTTCTTCAATTTTGTACCATAATAAAAGAAATTTCTGCTCTTTGCCCCAAAATAAAAGGAATTTCTGACTTTTTGCCCTGAAATAAATGAAATTTCTGCAATTTTTCCCGAAAATAAGGGAAATTTGTGCCTCTTTGCCCCAAAATAAAAAGAAGTTTTGCCTTTTGCCCCAAAATATGGGGAATTTCAGCATTTTACCTCAAAATAAGAATTTCAGCCTTTTTGCCCCAAAATAAGGAAAATTTCTGCAATTTTGCCCCAAAATAAGGGGAATTTCTTCCTTTTTGCCCCAAAATAAAGGATATTTCAGCCTTTTTACCTGAAAATAAGTGAAATTTCTGCAATTGTGCCCCAAATAAGGGAAATTTCTGCAATTTTGCCTCAAAATAAGGTAAATTCCTGCAATTTTGCCCCAAAATAAGTGGAATTTCTGAGTTTTGTCCCAAAATAAGGAGAATTTCTGTCCTTTTGCCCCAACATATAGGGAATTTCTGCCTTTTTGCCCAACAATTAGGGGAATTTCTTCATTTTTGCTTCAAAATAAGGGGAATTTCTGCCTTTTTGCCTCTAAAGAAGTGGAATTTCTGTATTTTCCTTCCAAAACAAAGGGAATTTCTGTGTTTTTTGCCCCAAAATAAGGAAAATTTCTGACTTATTACCCTAAAATTAGTGAAATGTTTGCAATTTTGCCCCAAAATAAGGGAAATTTCTGCCTTTTTGCCCCCAAATAAGGGGAATTTCAGCCTTTTTACCTCAAAATAAGGGGAATTTCTGCATTTTTGCCACAAAATATTAGGAATTTTTGCCTTTTTGCCCCAAAATAAGAAAAATTTCTGCCTTTTTTTTATCTGAAATAAGTGAAATTTCTGCAATTTTGCCCCAAAATAAGTGAAATTTCTGCAATTTTGCCCCAAAATAAGGGAAATTTCTGGAATTTTGCTTCAAAATAAGTGGAATTTCTGAGTTTTGCCCCAAAATAAGGAGAATTTCTGTCTTTTTGCCCCAACATATAGGGAATTTCTGCCTTTTTCCCCACAATTAGGGGATTTTTCTGCAATTGTGCTCCAAAAAACGGGATATTTCTGCTTTTTTGCCCGAAAATAAGGAGAATATATACCTTTTGCCACAAAAAAAGGGAAATTTCTTCATTTTTGCCCCAAAATAAGAGGAATTTCTGCCTTCTTACCTCACAATAAGTGAAATTTCTGCCTTTTTACCCAAAAATAAACAAAATTTCTGTCTTTTTGCCCAAAAATAAGAGGAATTTTTGAATTTTGCCCTGAAATAAGTGAAATTTCTGCTATTTTGCCCCAAAATAAGGGAAATTTCTGCCTTTTTGCCACAAAATAAAGGGAATTTCTGTATTTTTGCCCCAAAATAAGGGGAATTTCAGCATTTTACCTCATAATAAGGCGAATCTCTGCCTTTTTGCCCCAAAATATGGGGAATTTCTTCATTTTTGCCCCAAAATAAAGAAAATTTCTGCAATTTTGTACCAAAATAAAAGAAATTTCTGCCTTTTTGCCCCAAAATAAGAGAAATTTGTGCACTTTTTCCCTGAAATAAGTGAAATTTCTGCAATTTTGCCCCCAAATAAGGGAAATTTCTGCAATTTTGCCCCAAAATAAAGAAAATTTCTGCAATTTTACCCCAAAATAAGGGGAATTTCTGACTTTTTGCCCTGAAATAAGGAGAATTTCTGTCTTTTTGTTCCAAAATAATGTGAATTTCTGCATTTTCCTTCAAAATTAGGGAAATATGTGCAATTTTGCTTCAAAATACGGGGAAATCTGCCTTATTGCACAAAAATAAAGGGAATTTCTCCATTTTTGCACCAATATAAGGGGAATTTCTGAAATTTAGCTTTAAAATACGGGGAATTTCTGCGTTATTATCCGAAATAAAGTGGAATTTCTGCCTTTTTGCCCTGAAATATTTGAAATTTCTGCAATTTTACCCCAAAATAAGGGGAATTTCTGTTTTTGGCCCCAAAATTAAGGGAATTTCTGCTTTTTGCCCCAAAATAAGGCAAATATCTGACTTTTTGCCCAGAAATAATTGAAATTTCTGCAATTTTGCCCCAAAATAATAGGAATTTCTGCCTTTTTGCCGAAAATAAGGGGAATTTCAGCATTTTACCTTCAAATAAGGGGAATTTCTGCCTTTTTGCCACAAAATAAGGGGAATTTCTGCCCTATTGCCCTTAAATAAGGAAAATTTCGCTTTTCTGCCCCAATTAACGGGAATTTCTGCCTTTTTGCCACAAAGTAAAGGGAATTTCTGCCTTTTTGCCCCAAAATAACGGGAATTTCAGCCTTTTTACCGCAAAATAAGGGGAATTTCTGCCTTTTTCCCCAAAATATGGGTAATTTTTGCCTTTTTGTTCCAAAATAAGGAAAATTTCTACAATTTTGTATCAAAATAAAAGAAATTTCTGTTTTTGCCCGAAAATAAAAGGAATTTCTGACTTTTTGCCCTGAAATAAATGAAATTCCTGCAATTATGCCCGAAAATAAGGGAAATTTGTGCCTTTTTGCCCCCAAATGAGGGGAATTTCTGCCTTTTTGCCCGAAAATATGGGGAATTTCAGGATTTTACCTCAAAATAAGGGGAATTTCAGCCTTTTTGCACCAAAATATGGGGAATTTCTGCCTTTTTGCCACAAAATAAGAAAAATTTCTGCAAGTCTGTAACAATATAAAAGAAATTTCTAAAATTTTGCCCCAAAATAAAGGAAATTTCTGATTTTTGCCCCAAAATAAAAAGAATTTCTCTATTTTTGCCCCAAAATAAAGGGAAATTCTGCCTTTTAGCCCCAAAATTAGGGGAGTTTCTGCAATTTTGCTCCAAAATACGAGAAATTTCTGCCTTTTTACCCGAAATTAAGTGGATTTTCTGCCTTTTTGCCCGCAAATAAGGGAAATTTCTGCAATTTTATCCCAAAATAAGGGAAATTTCTGCCTTTTTGCCCCAAAATAAGGGGAATTTCTGCAGTTTTGCCCTGAAATATGTGAAATTTCTGCAATTTTACCCCAAAATAAGGTGAATTTCTGCCTTTTTGCCCTAAAATAATGGGAATTTCTGCCTTTTTGCCCCAAAATAAGAAAAATTTTTGCTTTTTTTCTCTGAAATAAGTGAAATTTCTGCAATTTTGCCCTAAAATAAGGGAAATTTCTGCAATATTTCCCCATAATAAGGGAAATTTCTGCAATTTTGCCCCAAAATAAGGGGAATTTCTGTTTTTGTCCCCAAATAAGGGAAATTTCTGCAATTTTGCCCTAAAATAAGGGGATTTTCTGCATTTTTTGCCAAAAATAAGGGGAATTTCTGACATTTTGCCGCAAAATAAGTGAAATTTCTGCAGTTTTACCCCAAAATAAGGAAAATTTCTGCTTTTTGCCCAAAAATTAGGGGAATTTCTGCAATTTTGCTCCAAAATACAAAGAATTTCTGCCTTTTTGCCCGAAAATAAAGGGAATGTATACCTTTTTGCCATAAAAAAGCAAATTTCTTCATTTTTGCCCCAAAATAAGGGGATTTTCCACCTTTTTGACTCAAAATAAGTGCAATTTCTGCCTTTTCCCCAAAATAAACGAAATTTCTGCCTTTTTGCCCCAAAATAAGGGGAATTTCAGCCTTATTACCTCAAAATAAGGGGAATTTCTGCCTTTTTGCCCCAAAATATGGGGAATTTCTGACTTTTTGCCCCAAAATAAGAAAAATTTCTGCAATTTTGTACCAAAATAAAAAAAATTTCTGCCTTTTTGCCCCCCCAAAAAAATTTCTGCCTTTTTTTTCTCAAATACTTGAAATTTCTGCAATTTTGCCCCAAAATAAAGGAAATTTCTGCAATTTTGCCCCAATGTAAAGGAAATTTCTGCAATTTTGCCCCAAAATAAGGGAAATTTCTGAATGTTTGCTCCCGAAAAAGGAGATTTTCTGTCTTTTTGCCCCAAAATAAGGAGAATTTCTGTTTTTTTGCCCAAAAATTAAGAGAATTTCTGCAATTTTGCTTCAAAATACAGGGAATTTCTGCCTTTTAGCCCCAAAATAAAGGGAATTTCTGCATTTTACCTCAAATTGAGAATAATTTCTGCCTTTTGCCTCAAAATAAGGGGAATTTTCTGCCTTTTTGTTTCAAAATAAGAAAAATTTCTTCAATTTTGTACCATAATAAAAGAAATTTCTGCTCTTTGCCCCAAAATAAAAGGAATTTCTGACTTTTTGCCCTGAAATAAATGAAATTTCTGCAATTTTGCCCGAAAATAAGGGAAATTTGTGCCTCTTTGCCCCAAAATAAGAAGAAGTTTTGCCTTTTGCCCCAAAATATGGGGAATTTCAGCATTTTACCTCAAAATAAGAATTTCAGCCCTTTTGCCCCAAAATAAGGAAAATTTCTGCAATTTTGCCCCAAAATAAGGGGAATTTCTTCTTTTTTGCCCCAAAATAAAGGATATTTCAGCCTTTTTACCTGAAAATAAGTGAAATTTCTGCAATTTTGCCCCAAATAAGGGAAATTTCTGCAATTTTGCCTCAAAAAAAGGTAAATTCCTGCAATTTTGCCCCAAAATAAGTAAAATTTCTGAGTTTTGTCCCAAAATAAGGAGAATTTCTGTCTTTTTTCCCCAACATATAGGGAATTTCTGCCTTTTGGCCCAACAATTAGGGGAATTTCTTCATTTTTGCTTCAAAATAAGGGGAATTTCTGCCTTTTTGTCTCTAAAGAAGTGGAATTTCTGTATTTTCCTTCCAAAACAAAGGGAAATTCTGTCTTTTTTGCCCCAAAATAAGGAAAATTTCTGACTTATTACCCTGAAATAAGTGAAATTTTTGCACTTTAGCCCCAAAATTAGGGAAATTTCTGCCTTTTTGCCCCCAAATAAGGGGAATTTCAGCCTTTTTACCTCAAAATAAGGGGAATTTCTGCATTTTGCCACAAAATATTAGGAATTTCTGCCTTTTTGCCCCAAAATAAGAAAAATTTCTGCCATTTTTACCTGAAATAAGTGAAATTTCTGCAATTTTGCCCCAAAATAAGGGAAATTTCTGGAATTTTGCCCCAAAATAAGTGGAATTTCTGAGTTTTGCCCCAAAATAAGGAGAATTTCTGTCTTTTTGCCCCAACATATAGGGAATTTCTGCCTTTTTGCCCCACAATTAGGGGATTTTCTTCAATTCTGCTCCAAAATACGGGGAATTTCTGCTTTTCTTGCCCGAAAATAAGGGGAATGTATACCTTTTGCCACAAAAAAGAGAAATTTCTTCATTTTTGCCCCAAAATAAGAGGAATTTCTGCCTTCTTCCCTCAAAATAAGTGAAATTTCTGCCTTTTTACCTAAAAATGAACAGAATTTCTGTCTTTTTGCCCCAAAATAAAAGGAATTTTTGAATTTTGCCCTGAAATAAGTGAAATTTCTGCAATTTTGCCCCAAAATAAGGGAAATTTCTGCCTTTTTGCCACAAAATGAAGGGAATTTCTGTATTTTTGCCCCAAAATAAGGGGAATTTCAGCATTTTACCTCATAATAAGTCAAATCTCTGCCTTTTTGCCCTAAAATATGGGGAATTTCTTCATTTTTGCCCCAAAATAAAGAAAATTTCTGCAATTTTGTACCAAAATAAAAGAAATTTCTGCCTTTTTGCCCCAAAATAAGAGAAATTTCTGCACTTTTTCCCTGAAATAAGTGAAATTTCTGCAATTTTGCCCCAAAATAAGGGAAATTTCTGCAATTTTGCCCCAAAATAAAGAAAATTTCTGCAATTTTGTACCAAAATAAAAGAAATTTCTGCCTTTTTGCCCCAAAATAAGAGAAATTTCTGCACTTTTTCCCTGAAATAAGTGAAATTTCTGCAATTTTGCCCCCAAATAAGGGAAATTTCTGCAATTTTGCCCCAAAATAAAGAAAATTTCTGCAATTTTACCCCAAAAGAAGGGGAATTTCTGACTTTTTGCCTTGAAATAAGGAGAATTTCTGTCTTTTTGTTCCAAAATAATGTGAATTTCTGCATTTTCCTTCAAAATTAGGGAAATATGTGCAATTTTGCTTCAAACTACGGGGAAATCTGCCTTATTGCACAAAAATAAAGGGAATTTCTCCATTTTTGCACCAATATAAGGGGAATTTCTGAAATTTAGCTTTAAAATACGGGGAATTTCTGCGTTATTGTCCGAAATAAAGTGGAATTTCTGCCTTTTTGCCCTGAAATATTTGAAATTTCTGCAATTTTACCCCAAAATAAGGGGAATTTCTGTTTTTGGCCCCAAAATTAAGGGAATTTCTGCTTTTTGCCCCAAAATAAGGCAAATATCTGACTTTTTGCCCAGAAATAATTGAAATTTCTGCAATTTTGCCCCAAAATAATAGGAATTTCTGCCTTTTTGCCGAAAATAAGGGGAATTTCAGCATTTTACCTTCAAATAAGGGGAATTTCTGCCTTTTTGCCACAAAATAAGGGGAATTTCTGCCCTATTGCCCTTAAATAAGGAAAATTTCTGCTTTTCTGCCCCAATTAACGGGAATTTCTGCCTTTTTGCCACAAAGTAAAGGGAATTTCTGCCTTTTTGCCCCAAAATAACGGGAATTTCAGCCTTTTTACCGCAAAATAAGGGGAATTTCTGCCTTTTTCCCCAAAATATGGGTAATTTTTGCCTTTTTGTTCCAAAATAAGGAAAATTTCTACAATTTTGTATAAAAATAAAGGAAATTTCTGTTTTTGCCCGAAAATAAAAGGAATTTCTGACTTTTTGCCCTGAAATAAATGAAATTCCTGCAATTATGCCCGAAAATAAGGGAAATTTGTGCCTTTTTGCCCCCAAATGAGGGGAATTTCTGCCTTTTTGCCCCAAAATATGGGGAATTTCAGGATTTTACCTCAAAATAAGGGGAATTTCAGCCTTTTTGCACCAAAATATGGGGAATTTCTGCCTTTTTGCCACAAAATAAGAAAAATTTCTGCAAGTCTGTAACAATATAAAAGAAATTTCTAAAATTTTGCCCCAAAATAAAGGAAATTTCTGATTTTTGCCCCAAAATAAAAAGAATTTCTCTATTTTTGCCCCAAAATAAAGGGAAATTCTGCCTTTTTGCCCCAAAATTAGGGGAGTTTCTGCAATTTTGCTCCAAAATACGAGAAATTTCTGCCTTTTTACCCGAAATTAAATGGATTTTCTGCCTTTTTGCCCCCAAATAAGGGAAATTTCTGCAATTTTATCCCAAAATAAGGGAAATTTCTGCCTTTTTCCCCAAAATAAGGGGAATTTCTGCCGTTTTGCCCTGAAATATGTGAAATTTCTGCAATTTTACACCAAAATAAGGTGAATTTCTGCCTTTTTGCCCCAAAATAATGGGAATTTCTGCCTTTTTGCCCCAAAAAGAAAAATTTTTGTTTTTTTCTCTGAAATAAGTGAAATTTCTGCAATTTTGCCCTAAAATAAGGGAAATTTCTGCAATTTTTCCCCATAATAAGGGAAATTTCTGCAATTTTGCTATAAAATAAGGGGAATTTCTGTTTTTGCCCCCAAATAAGGGGAATTTCTGCAATTTTGCTCCAAAATACAAAGGATTTCTGCCTTTTTGCCCGAAAATAAAGGGAATGTATACCTTTTTGCCATAAAAAAGCAAATTTATTCATTTTTGCCCCAAAATAAGGAGATTTTCCACCTTTTTGACTCAAAATAAGTGCAATTTCTGCCTTTTCCCCAATATAAACGAAATTTCTGTATTTTTGCCCCAAAATAAGGGGAATTTCAGCATTATTACCTCAAAATAAGGGGAATTTCTGCCGTTTTGCCCCAAAATATGGGGAATTTCTGACTTTTTGCCCCAAAATAAGAAAAATTTCTGCAATTTTGTACCAAAATAAAAAAAATTTCTGCCTTTCCCCCCCCCAAAAAAAATTTCTGCCTTTTTTCCCTGAAAAACGTGAAATTTCTGCAATTTTGCCCCAAAATAAGGGAAATTTCTGCAATTTTGCCCCAATGTAAAGGAAATTTCTGCAATTTTGCCACAAAATAAGGGAAATTTCTGACTGTTTGCTCCCGAAAAAGGAGATTTTCTGTCTTTTTGCCCCAAAATAAGGAGAATTTCTGCCTTTTTGCCCGAAAATTATGAGAATTTCTGCAATTTTGCTTCAAAATACAGGGAATTTCTGCCTTTTAGCCCCAAAATAAAGGGAATTTCTGCATTTTACCTCAAATTGAGAATAATTTCTGCCTTTTGCCTCAAAATAAGGGGAATTTTCTGCCTTTTTGTTTCAAAATAAGAAAAATTTCTTCAATTTTGTACCATAATAAAAGAAATTTCTGCTCTTTGCCCCAAAATAAAAAAAATTTCTGACTTTTTGCCCTGAAATAAATGAAATTTCTGCAATTTTGCCCGAAAATAAGGGAAATTTGTGCCTCTTTGCCCCAAAATAAGAAGAAGTTTTGCCTTTTGCCCCAAAATATGGGGAATTTCAGCATTTTACCTCAAAATAAGAATTTCAGCCCTTTTGCCCCAAAATAAGGAAAATTTCTGCAATTTTGCCCCAAAATAAGGGGAATTTCTTCTTTTTTGCCCCAAAATAAAGGATATTTCAGCCTTTTTACCTGAAAATAAGTGAAATTTCTGCAATTTTGCCCGAAATAAGGGAAATTTCTGCAATTTTGCCTCAAAATAAGCTAAATTCCTGCAATTTTGCCCCAAAATAAGTGGAATTTCTGAGTTTTGTCCCAAAATAAGGAGAATTTCTGTCTTTTTTCCCCAACATATAGGGAATTTCTGCCTTTTGGCCCAACAATTATGGGAATTTCTTCATTTTTGCTTCAAAATAAGGGGAATTTCTGCCATTTTGCCTCTAAAGAAGTGGAATTTCTGTATTTTCCTTCCAAAACAAAGGGAATTTCTGTCTTTTTTGCCCCAAAATAAAGAAAATTTCTGACTTATTACCCTGAAATAAGTGAAATGTTTGCAATTTTACCCCAAAATAAGGGAAATTTCTGCCTTTTTCCCCCCAAATAAGGGGAATTTCAGCCTTTTTACCTCAAAATAAGGAGAATTTCTGCATTTTTGCCACAAAATATTAGAAATTTCTGCCTTTTTGCCCCAAAATAAGAAAAAATTCTGCCATTTTTACCTGAAATAAGTGAAATTTCTGCAATTTTGCCCCAAAATAAGTAAAATTTCTGCAATTTTGCTTCAAAATAAGGGAAATTTCTGGAATTTTGCCCCAAAATAAGTGGAATTTCTGAGTTTTGCCCCAAAATAAGGAGAATTTCTGTCTTTTTGCCCCAACATATAGGGAATTTCTGCCTTTTTGCCCCACAATTAGGGGATTTTCTTCAATTCTGCTCCAAAATAGAGGGAATTTCTGCTTTTTTGCCCGAAAATAAGGGGAATGTATACCTTTTGCCACAAAAAAGAGAAATTTCTTCATTTTTGCCCCAAAATAAGAGGAATTTCTGCCTTCTTCCCTCAAAATAAGTGAAATTTCTGCCTTTTTACCCAAAAATAAACGGAATTTCTGTCTTTTTGCCCCAAAATAAAAGGAATTTTTGAATTTTGCCCTGAAATAAGTGAAATTTCTGCAATTTTGCCCCAAAATAAGGGAAATTTCTGCCTTTTTGCCACAAAATAAAGGGAATTTCTGTCTTTTTGCCTCAAAATAAGGGGAATTTCAGCATTTTACCTCATAATAAGGGGAATCTCTGCTTTTTTGCCCCAAAATATGGGGAATTTCTGCATTTTCCCCAAAATAAAGAAAATTTCTGCAATTTTGTACCAAAATAAAAGAAATTTCTGCCTTTTTGCCCCAAAATAAGAGAAATTTCTGTGCTTTTTCCCTGAAATAAGTAAAATTTCTGCAATTTTGCCCCAAAATAAGGGAAATTTCTGCAATTTTGCCCCAAAATAAAGGACATTTCTGCAATTTTGCCCCAAAATAAGGGGAATTTATGACTTTTTGCCCTGAAATAAGGAGAATTTCTGTCTTTTTGTTCCAAAATAATGTGAATTTCTGCATTTTCCCTCAAAATTACGGGATAATGTGCAATTTTGCTTCAAAATACGGGGAAATCTGCCTTATTGCACAAAAATAGAGGGAATTTCTGCATTTTTGCACCAATATAAGGGGAATTTCTGAAATTTAGCTTTAAAATACGGGGAATTTCTGCGTTATTGTCCGAAATAAAGTGGAATTTCTGCCTTTTTGCCCTGAAATATTTGAAATTTCTGCAATTTTACCCCAAAATAAGGGGAATTTCTGTTTTTGGCCCCAAAATTAGGGAATTTCTGTTTTTCGCCCCAAAATAAGGCTAATTTCTGACTTTTTGCCCTGAAATAATTGAAATTTCTGCAATTTTGCCCCAAAATAATAGGAATTTCTGCCTTTTTGCCGAAAATAAGGGGAAATTCAGCATTTTACCTCCAAATAAGGGGAATTTCTGCCTTTTTGCCACAAAACATGGGGAATTTCTGCCCTATTGCCTTTAATTAAGGAAAATTTCTGCTTTTCTGCCCCAATTAACGGGAATTTCTGCCTTTTTGCCACTAAGTAAAGGGAATTTCTGCCTTTTTTTCCCCAAAATTACAGGAATTTCAGCCTTTTTACCTCAAAATAAGGGGAATTTCTGCCTTTTTGCCCAAAATATGGGTAATTTTTGCTTTTTGTTCCAAAATAAGGAAAATTTCTACAATTTTGTATCAAAATAAAAGAAATTTCTGCCTTTTTTCCCCAAAATAAATGGAATTTCTGACTTTTTGCCCTGAAATAAATGAAATTCCTGCAATTATGCCCGAAAATAAGGGAAATTTGTGCCTTTTTGCCCCCAAATGAGAGGAATTTCTGCCTTTTTTCCCCAAAATATGGGGAATTTCAGCCTTTTTGCACCAAAGTATGGGGAATTTCTGCCTTTTTGCCACAAAATAAGAAAAATTTCTGCAAGTCTGTTACAATATAAAAGAAATTTCTAAAATTTTGCCCCAAAATAAGGGAAATTTCTGATTTTGGCCCCAAAATAAAAAGAATTTCTCTATTTTTGCCCCACAATAAAGGGAAATTCTGCCTTTTTGCCCGAAAATTAGGGGAGTTTCTGCAATTTTGCTCCAAAATACGAGAAATTTCTGCATTTTTAACCGAAATTAAGTCGATTTTCTGCCTTTTTGCCCCCAAATAAGGGAAATTTCTGCAATTTTTCCCCATAATAAGGGAAATTTCTGCAATTTTGCCCCAAAATAAGGGGAATTTCTGTTTTTGCCCCCAAATAAGGGAAATTTCTGCAATTTTGCCCTAAAATAAGGGGATTTTCTGCATTTTTTGCCAAAAATAAGGGGAATTTCTGACATTTTGCCGCAAAATAAGTGAAATTTCTGCAGTTTTACCCCAAAATAAGGAAAATTTCTGCCTTTTTGCCCAAAAATTAGGGGAATTTCTGCAATTTTGCTCCAAAATACAAAGAATTTCTGCCTTTTTGCCCGAAAATAAAGGGAATGTATACCTTTTTGCCATAAAAAAGCAAATTTCTTCATTTTTGCCCCAAAATAAGGGGATTTTCCACCTTTTTGACTCAAAATAAGTGCAATTTCTGCCTTTTCCCCAAAATAAACGAAATTTCTGCCTTTTTGCCCCAAAATAAGGGGAATTTCAGCCTTATTACCTCAAAATAAGGGGAATTTCTGCCTTTTTGCCCCAAAATATGGGGAATTTCTGACTTTTTGCCCCAAAATAAGAAAAATTTCTGCAATTTTGTACCAAAATAAAAAAAATTTCTGCCTTTTTGCCCCCCCAAAAAAATTTCTGCCTTTTTTTTCTCAAATACCTGAAATTTCTGCAATTTTGCCCCAAAATAAGGGAAATTTCTGCAATTTTGCCCCAATGTAAAGGAAATTTCTGCAATTTTGCCCCAAAATAAGGGGAATTTCTGACTGTTTGCTCCCGAAAAAGGAGATTTTCTGTCTTTTTGCCCCAAAATAAGGAGAATTTCTGCCTTTTTGCCCGAAAATTATGAGAATTTCTGCAATTTTGCTCCAAAATACAAAGAATTTCTGCCTTTTTGCCCGAAAATAAAGGGAATGTATACCTTTTTGCCATAAAAAAGCAAATTTCTTCATTTTTGCCCCCAAATCAGGGGAATTTCCAACTTTTTGACTCAAAATAAGTGCAATTTCTGCCTTTTCCCCAAAATAAACGAAATTTCTGTCTTTTTGCCCCAAAATAAGGGGAATTCCAGCCTTTTTACCTCAAAATAAGAGGAATTTCTGCCTTTTTGCCCCAAAATATGGGGAATTTCTGACTTTTTGCCCCAAAATAAGAAAAATTTCTGCAATTTTGTACCAAAATAAAAAAAATTTCTGCCTTTTTTGCCCCCCCAAAAAAATTTCTGCCTTTTTTCCCTGAAATACGTGAAATTTCTGCAATTTTGCCCCAAAATAAGGGAAATTTCTACAATTTTGCCCCAATGTAAAGGAAATTTCTGCAATTTTGCCCCAAAATAAGGGGAATTTCTGACTGTTTGCTCCCGAAAAAGGAGATTTTCTGTCTTTTTGCCCCAAAATAAGGAGAATTTCTGCCTTTTTGCCCGAAAATTATGAGAATTTCTGCAATTTTGCTTCAAAATACGGGGAATTTCTGCCTTTTAGCCCCAAAATAAAGGGAATTTCTGCCTTTTTGCCCCAAAATAAGAAAAATTTCTGCCTTTTTTTTATCTGAAATAAGTGAAATTTCTGCAATTTTGCCCCAAAATAAGTGAAATTTCTGCAAATTTGCCCCAAAATAAGGGAAATTTCTGGAATTTTGCCCCAAAATAAGTGGAATTTCTGAGTTTTGCCCCAAAATAAGGAGAATTTCTGTCTTTTTGCCCCAACATATAGGGAATTTCTGCCTTTTTGCCCCACAATTAGGGGATTTTCTGCAATTGTGCTCCAAAAAACGGGATATTTCTGCTTTTTTGCCCGAAAATAAGGAGAATATATACCTTTTGCCACAAAAAAAGAGAAATTTCTTCATTTTTGCCCCAAAATAAGAGAAATTTCTGCCTTCTTACCTCACAATAATTGAAATTTCTGCCTTTTTACCCAAAAATAAACAAAATTTCTGTCTTTTTGCCCAAAAATAAAAGGAATTTTTGAATTTTGCCCAGAAATAAGTGAAATTTCTGCAATTTTGCCCCAAAATAAGGGAAATTTCTGCCTTTTTGCCACAAAATAAAGGGAATTTCTGTATTTTTGCCCCAAAATAAGGGGAATTTCAGCATTTTACCTCATAATAAGGCGAATCTCTGCCTTTTTGCCCCAAAATATGGGGAATTTCTTCATTTTTGCCCCAAAATAAAGAAAATTTCTGCAATTTTGTACCAAAATAAAAGAAATTTCTGCCTTTTTGCCCCAAAATAAGAGAAATTTCTGCACTTTTTCCCTGAAATAAGTGAAATTTCTGCAATTTTGCCCCAAAATAAGGAAAATTTCTGCAATTTTACCCCAAAAGAAGGGGAATTTCTGACTTTTTACCCTGAAATAAGGAAAATTTCTGTCTTTTTGTTCCAAAATAATGTGAATTTCTGCATTTTCCTTCAAAATTAGGGAAATATGTGCAATTTTGCTTCAAAATACGGGGAAATCTGCCTTATTGCACAAAAATAAAGGGAATTTCTCCATTTTTGCACCAATATAAGGGGAATTTCTGAAATTTAGCTTTAAAATACGGGGAATTTCTGCGTTATTGTCCGAAATAAAGTGGAATTTCTGCCTTTTTGCCCTGAAATATTTGAAATTTCTGCAATTTTACCCCAAAATAAGGGGAATTTCTGTTTTTGGCCCCAAAATTAAGGGAATTTCTGCTTTTTGCCCCAAAATAAGGCAAATATCTGACTTTTTGCCCAGAAATAATTGAAATTTCTGCAATTTTGCCCCAAAATAATAGGAATTTCTGCCTTTTTGCCGAAAATAAGGGGAATTTCAGCATTTTACCTTCAAATAAGGGGAATTTCTGCCTTTTTGCCACAAAATAAGGGGAATTTCTGCCCTATTGCCCTTAAATAAGGAAAATTTCGCTTTTCTGCCCCAATTAATGGGAATTTCTGCCTTTTTGCCACAAAGTAAAGGGAATTTCTGCCTTTTTGCCCCAAAATAACGGGAATTTCAGCCTTTTTACCTCAAAATAAGGGGAATTTCTGCCTTTTTCCCCAAAATATGGGTAATTTTTGCCTTTTTGTTCCAAAATAAGGAAAATTTCTACAATTTTGTATCAAAATAAAAGAAATTTCTGTTTTTGCCCGAAAATAAAAGGAATTTCTGACTTTTTGCCCTGAAATAAATGAAATTCCTGCAATTATGCCCGAAAATAAGGGAAATTTGTGCCTTTTTGCCCCCAAAATGAGGGGAATTTCTGCCTTTTTGCCCCAAAATATGGGGAATTTCAGGTTTTTACCTCAAAATAAGGGGAATTTCAGCCTTTTTGCACCAAAATATGGGGAATTTCTGCCTTTTTGCCACAAAATAAGAAAAATTTCTGCAAGTGTGTAACAATGTAAAAGAGATTTCTAAAATTTTGCCCCAAAATAAAGGAAATTTCTGATTTTTGCCCCAAAATAAAAAGAATTTCTCTATTTTTCCCCAAAATAAAGGGAAATTCTGCCTTTTAGCCCCAAAATTAGGGGAGTTTCTGCAATTTTGCTCCAAAATACGAGAAATTTCTGCCTTTTTACCCGAAATTATGTGGATTTTCTGCCTTTTTGCCTCTAAATAAGGGAAATTTCTGCAATTTTATCCCAAAATAAGGGAAATTTCTGCCTTTTTGCCCCAAAATAAGGGGAATTTCTGCCGTTTTGCCCTGAAATATGTGAAATTTCTGCAATTTTACCCCAAAATAAGGTGAATTTCTGCCTTTTTGCCCCAAAATAATGGGAATTTCTGCCTTTTTGCCCCAAAATAAGAAAAATTTTTGCTTTTTTTCTCTGAAATAAGTGAAATTTCTGCAATTTTGCCCTAAAATAAGGGAAATTTCTGCAATTTTTCCCCATAATAAGGGAAATTTCTGCAATTTTGCCCCAAAATAAGGGGAATTTCTGTTTTTGTCCCCAAATAAGGGAAATTTCTGCAATTTTGCCCTAAAATAAGGGGATTTTCTGCATTTTTTGCCAAAAATAAGGGGAATTTCTGACATTTTGCCGCAAAATAAGTGAAATTTCTGCAGTTTTACCCCAAAATAAGGAAAATTTCTGACTTTTTGCCCAAAAAAAGGGGAATTTCTGCAATTTTGCTCCAAAATACAAAGAATTTCTTCCTTTTTGCCCGAAAATAAAGGGAATGTATACCTTTTTGCCATAAAAAAGCAAATTTCTTCATTTTTGCCACAAAATAAGGGGATTTTCCACCTTTTTGACTCAAAATAAGTGCAATTTCTGCCTTTTCCCCAAAATAAACGAAATTTCTGCCTTTTTGCCCCAAAATAAGGGGAATTTCAGCCTTATTACCTCAAAATAAGAGGAATTTCTGCATTTTTGCCCCAAAATATGGGGAATTTCTGACTTTTTGCCCCAAAATAAGAAAAATTTCTGCAATTTTGTACCAAAATAAAAAAAATTTCTGCCTTTTTGCCCCCCCAAAAAAATTTCTGCCTTTTTTTTTTCAAATACCTGAAATTTCTGCAATTTTGCCCCAAAATAAGGGAAATTTCTGCAATTTTGCCCCAATGTAAAGGAAATTTCTGCAATTTTGCCCCAAAATAAGGGGAATTTCTGACTGTTTGCTCCTGAAAAAGGAGATTTTCTGTCTTTTTGCCCCAAAATAAGGAGAATTTCTGCCTTTTTGCCCGAAAATTATGAGAATTTCTGCAATTTTGCTTCAAAATGCAGGGAATTTCTGCCTTTTAGCCCCAAAATAAAGGGAATTTCTGCATTTTACCTCAAATTGAGAATAATTTCTGCCTTTTGCCTCAAAATAAGGGGAATTTTCTGCCTTTTTGTTTCAAAATAAGATAAATTTCTTCAATTTTGTACCATAATAAAAGAAATTTCTGCTCTTTGCCCCAAAATAAAAGGAATTTCTGACTTTTTGCCCTGAAATAAATGAAATTTCTGCAATTTTGCCCGAAAATAAGGGAAATTTGTGCCTCTTTGCCCCAAAATAAGAAGAAGTTTTGTCTTTTGCCCCAAAATATGGGGAATTTCAGCATTTTACCTCAAAATAAGAATTTCGCCTTTTTGCCCCAAAATAAGGAAAATTTCTGCAATTTTGCCCCAAAATAAGGGGAATTTCTTCCTTTTTGCCCCAAAATAAAGGATATTTCAGCCTTTTTACCTGAAAATAAGTGAAATTTCTGCAATTTTGCCCCAAATAAGGGAAATTTCTGCAATTTTGCCCCAAAATATGTGGAATTTCTGAGTTTTGTCCCAAAATAAGGAGAATTTCTGTCTTTTTGCCCCAACATATAGGGAATTTCTGCCTTTTTGCCCAACAATTAGGGGAATTTCTTCATTTTTGCTTCAAAATAAGGGGAATTTCTGCCTTTTTGCCTCTAAAGAAGTGGAATTTCTGTATTTTCCTTCCAAAACAAAGGGAATTTCTGTGTTTTTTGCCCCAAAATAAGGAAAATTTCTGACTTATTACCCTGAAATAAGTTAAATGGTTGCAATTTTGCCCCAAAATAAGGGAAATTTCTGCCTTTTTGCCCCAAAATAAGGGGAATTTCAGCCTTTTTACCTCAAAATAAGGGGAATTTCTGCATTTTTGCCACAAAATATTAGGAATTTCTGCCTTTTTGCCCCAAAATAAGAAAAATTTCTGCCTTTTTTTTATCTGAAATAAGTGAAATTTCTGCAATTTTGCCCCAAAATAAGTGAAATTTCTGCAATTTTGCCCCAAAATAAGGGAAATTTCTGGAATTTTGCCCCAAAATAAGTGGAATTTCTGAGTTTTGCCCCAAAATAAGGAGAATTTCTGTCTTTTTGCCCCAACATATAGGGAAATTCTGCCTTTTTGCCCCACAATTAGGGGATTTTCTGCAATTGTGCTCCAAAAAACGGGATATTTCTGCTTTTTTGCCCGAAAATAAGGAGAATATATACCTTTTGCCACAAAAAAAGGGAAATTTCTTCATTTTTGCCCCAAAATAAGAGCAATTTCTGCCTTCTTACCTCACAATAAGTGAAATTTCTGCCTTTTTACCCAAAAATAAACAAAATTTCTGTCTTTTTGCCCAAAAATAAAAGGAATTTTTGAATTTTGCCCTGAAATAAGTGAAATTTCTGCAATTTTGCCCCAAAATAAGGGAAATTTCTGCCTTTTTGCCACAAAATAAAGGGAATTTCTGTATTTTTGCCCCAAAATAAGGGGAATTTCAGCATTTTACCTCATAATAAGGCGAATATCTGCCTTTTTGCCCCAAAATATGGGGAATTTCTTCATTTTTGCCCCAAAATGAAGAAAATTTCTGAAATTTTGTACCAAAAGAAAAGAAATTTCTGCCTTTTTGCCCCAAAATAAGAGAAATTTCTGCACTTTTTTCCTGAAATAAGTGAAATTTCTGCAATTTTGCCCCAAAATAAAGGAAATTTCTGCAATTTTGCCCCAAAATAAAGGAAATTTCTGCAATTTTGCCCCAAAATAAGGGGAATTTATGACTTTTTGCCCTGAAATAAGGAGAATTTCTGTCTTTTTGTTCCAAAATAATGTGAATTTCTGCATTTTCCCTCAAAATTAGGGGATAATGTGCAATTTTGCTTCAAAATACGGGGAAATCTGCCTTATTGCACAAAAATAGAGGGAATTTCTGCATTTTTGCACCAATATAAGGGGAATTTCTGAAATTTAGCTTTAAAATACGGGGAATTTCTGCGTTATTGTCCGAAATAAAGTGGAATTTCTGCCTTTTTGCCCTGAAATATTTGAAATTCCTGCAATTTTACCCCAAAATAAGGGGAATTTCTGTTTTTGGCCCCAAAATTAGGGAATTTCTGTTTTTCGCCCCAAAATAAGACTAATTTCTGACTTTTTGCCCTGAAATAATTGAAATTTCTGCAATTTTGCCCCAAAATAATAGGAATTTCTGCCTTTTTTCCAAAAATAAGGGGAAATTCAGCATTTTACCTCCAAATAAGGGGAATTTCTGCCTTTTTGCCACAAAATATGGGGAATTTCTGCCCTATTGCCTTTAAATAAGGAAAATTTCTGCTTTTCTGCCCCAATTAACGGGAATTTCTGCCTTTTTGCCACAAAGTAAAGGGAATTTCTGCCTTTTTTTCCCCAAAATTACAGGAATTTCAGCCTTTTTACCTCAAAATAAGGAAAATTTCTGCCTTTTTGCCCAAAATATGGGTAATTTTTGCTTTTTGTTCCAAAATAAGGAAAATTTCTACAATTTTGTATCAAAATAAAAGAAATTTCTGCCTTTTTTCCCCAAAATAAATGGAATTTCTGACTTTTTGCCCTGAAATAAATGAAATTCCTGCAATTATGCCCGAAAATAAGGGAAATTTGTGCCTTTTTGCCCCCAAATGAGAGGAATTTCTGCCTTTTTTCCCCAAAATATGGGGAATTTCAGCCTTTTTGCACCAAAGTATGGGGAATTTCTGCCTTTTTGCCACAAAATAAGAAAAATTTCTGCAAGTCTGTAACAATATAAAAGAAATTTCTAAAATTTTGCCCCAAAATAAGGGAAATTTCTGATTTTGGCCCCAAAATAAAAAGAATTTCTCTATTTTTGCCCCACAATAAAGGGAAATTCTGCCTTTTTGCCCGAAAATTAGGGGAGTTTCTGCAATTTTGCTCCAAAATACGAGAAATTTCTGCATTTTTAACAGAAATTAAGTCGATTTTCTGCCTTTTTGCCCCCAAATAAGGGAAATTTCTCCAATTTTTCCCCATAATAAGGGAAATTTCTGCAATTTTGCCCCAAAATAAGGGGAATTTCTGTTTTTGCCCCCAAATAAGGGAAATTTCTGCAATTTTGCCCTAAAATAAGGGGATTTTCTGCATTTTTTGCCAAAAATAAGGGGAATTTCTGACATTTTGCCGCAAAATAAGTGAAATTTCTGCAGTTTTACCCCAAAATAAGGAAAATTTCTGCCTTTTTGCCCAAAAATTAGGGGAATTTCTGCAATTTTGCTCCAAAATACAAAGAATTTCTGCCTTTTTGCCCGAAAATAAAGGGAATGTATACCTTTTTGCCATAAAAAAGCAAATTTCTTCATTTTTGCCACAAAATAAGGGGATTTTCCACCTTTTTGACTCAAAATAAGTGCAATTTCTGCCTTTTCCCCAAAATAAACGAAATTTCTGCCTTTTTGCCCCAAAATAAGGGGAATTTCAGCCTTATTACCTCAAAATAAGGGGAATTTCTGCCTTTTTGCCCCAAAATATGGGGAATTTCTGACTTTTTGCCCCAAAATAAGAAAAATTTCAGCAATTTTGTACCAAAATAAAAAAAATTTCTGCCTTTTTGCCCCCCCAAAAAAATTTCTGCCTTTTTTTTCTCAAATACCTGAAATTTCTGCAATTTTGCCCCAAAATAAGGGAAATTTCTGCAATTTTGCCCCAATGTAAAGGAAATTTCTGCAATTTTGCCCCAAAATAAGGGAAATTTCTGCCTTTTTGCCACAAAATAAAGGGAATTTCTGTATTTTTGCCCCAAAATAAGGGGAATTTCAGCATTTTACCTCATAATAAGGCGAATCTCTGCCTTTTTGCCCCAAAATATGGGGAATTTCTTCATTTTTGCCCCAAAATAAAGAAAATTTCTGCAATTTTGTACCAAAATAAAAGAAATTTCTGCCTTTTTGCCCCAAAATAAGAGAAATTTCTGCACTTTTTCCCTGAAATAAGTGAAATTTCTGCAATTTTGCCCCAAAATAAGAAAAATTTCTGCAATTTTACCCCAAAAGAAAGGGAATTTCTGACTTTTTGCCCTGAAATAAGGAGAATTTCTGTCTTTTTGTTCCAAAATAATGTGAATTTCTGCATTTTCCTTCAAAATTAGGGAAATATGTGCAATTTTGCTTCAAAATACGGGGAAATCTGCCTTATTGCACAAAAATAAAGGGAATTTCTCCATTTTTGCACCAATATAAGGGGAATTTCTGAAATTTAGCTTTAAAATACGGGGAATTTCTGCGTTATTGTCCGAAATAAAGTGGAATTTCTGCCTTTTTGCCCTGAAATATTTGAAATTTCTGCAATTTTACCCCAAAATAAGGGGAATTTCTGTTTTTGGCCCCAAAATTAAGGGAATTTCTGCTTTTTGCCCCAAAATAAGGCAAATATCTGACTTTTTGCCCAGAAATAATTGAAATTTCTGCAATTTTGCCCCAAAATAATAGGAATTTCTGCCTTTTTGCCGAAAATAAGGGGAATTTCAGCATTTTACCTTAAAATAAGGGGAATTTCTGCCTTTTTGCCACAAAATAAGGGGAATTTCTGCCCTATTGCCCTTAAATAAGGAAAATTTCTGCTTTTCTGCCCCAATTAACGGGAATTTCTGCCCTTTTGCCAGAAAGTAAAGGGAATTTCTGCCTTTATGCCCCAAAATAACGGGAATTTCAGCCTTTTTACCTCAAAATAAAAGGAATTTCTGCCTTTTTCCCCAAAATATGGGTAATTTTTGCCTTTTTATTCCAAAATAAGGAAAATTTCTACAATTTTGTATCAAAATAAAAGAAATTTCTGTTTTTGCCTGAAAATAAAAGGAATTCCTGACTTTTTGCCCTGAAATAAATGAAATTCCTGCAATTATGCCGGAAAATAAGGGAAATTTGTGCCTTTTTGCCCCCAAATGAGGGGAATTTCTGCCTTTTTGCCCCAAAATATGGGGAATTTCAGGATTTTACCTCAAAATAAGGGGAATTTCAGCCTTTTTGCACCAAAATATGGGGAATTTCTGCCTTTTTGCCACAAAATAAGAAAAATTTCTGCAAGTCTGTAACAATATAAAAGAAATTTCTAAAATTTTGCCCCAAAATAAAGGAAATTTCTAATTTTTGCCCCAAAATAAAAAGAATTTCTCTATTTTTGCCCCAAAATAAAGGGAAATTCTGCCTTTTAGCCCCAAAATTAGGGGAGTTTCTGCAATTTTGCTCCAAAATACGAGAAATTTCTGCCTTTTTACCCGAAATTAAGTGGATTTTCTGCCTTTTTGCCCCCAAATAAGGGAAATTTCTGCAATTTTATCCCAAAATAAGGGAAATTTCTGCCTTTTTGCCCCAAAATAAGGGGAATTTCTGCCGTTTTGCCCTGAAATATGTAAAATTTCTGCAATTTTACCCCAAAATAAGGTGAATTTCTGCCTTTTTGCCCCAAAATAATGGGAATTTCTGCCTTTTTGCCCCAAAATAAGAAAAATTTTTGCTTTTTTTCTCTGAAATAAGTGAAATTTCTGCAATTTTGCCCTAAAATAAGGAAAATTTCTGCAATTTTTCCCCATAATAAGGGAAATTTCTGCAATTTTGCCCCCAAATAAGGGGAATTTCTGTTTTTGTCCCCAAATAAGGGAAATTTCTGCATTTTTGCCCTAAAATAAGGGGATTTTCTGCATTTTTTGCCAAAAATAAGGGGAATTTCTGACATTTTGCCGCAAAATAAGTGAAATTTCTGCAGTTTTACCCCAAAATAAGGAAAATTTCTGCCTTTTTGCCCAAAAATTAGGGGAATTTCTGCAATTTTGCTCCAAAATACAAAGAATTTCTTCCTTTTTGCCCGAAAATAAAGGGAATGTATACCTTTTTGCCATAAAAAAGCAAATTTCTTCATTTTTGCCCCAAAATAAGGGGATTTTCCACCTTTTTGACTCAAAATAAGTGCAATTTCTGCCTTTTCCCCAAAATAAACGAAATTTCTGCCTTTTTGACCCAAAATAAAGGGAATTTCAGCCTTATTACCTCAAAGTAAGGGAAATTTCTGCCTTTTTGCCCCAAAATATGGGGAATTTCTGACTTTTTGCCCCAAAATAAGAAAAATTTCTGCAATTTTGTACCAAAATAAAAAAAATTTCTGCCTTTTTGCCCCCCCAAAAAAATTTCTGCCTTTTTTTCTCAAATACCTGAAATTTCTGCAATTTTGCCCCAAAATAAGGGAAATTTCTGCAATTTTGCCCCAATGTAAAGGAAATTTCTGCAATTTTGCCCCAAAATAAGGGGAATTTCTGACTGTTTGCTCCCGAAAAAGGAGATTTTCTGTCTTTTTGCCCCAAAATAAGGAGAATTTCTGCCTATTTGCCCGAAAATTATGAGAATTTCTGCAATTTTGCTCCAAAATACAAAGAATTTCTGCCTTTTTGCCCGAAAATAAAGGGAATGTATACCTTTTTGCCATAAAAAAGCAAATTTCTTCATTTTTGCCCCAAAATAAGGGGAATTTCCACCTTTTTGACTCAAAATAAGTGCAATTTCTGCCTTTTCCCCAAAATAAACGAAATTTCTGCCTTTTTGCCCCAAAATAAGGGGAATTTCAGCCTTTTTACCTCAAAATAAGGGGAATTTCTGCCTTTTTGCCCCAAAATAAGAAAAATTTCTGCAATTTTGTACCAAAATAAAAAAAATTTCTGCCTTTTTGCCCCCCCAAATAAATTTCTGCCTTTTTTCCCTGAAATACGTGAAATTTCTGCAATTTTGCCCCAAAATAAGGGAAATTTCTACAATTTTGCCCCAATGTAAAGGAAATTTCTGCAATTTTGCCCCAAAATAAGGGGAATTTCTGACTGTTTGCTCCCGATAAAGGAGATTTTCTGTTTTTTTGCTCCATAATAAGGAGAATTTCTGCCTTTTTGCCCAAAAATTATGAGAATTTCTGCAATTTTGCTTCAAAATACAGGGAAATTCTGTTTTTTAGCCCCAAAATAAAGGGAATTTCTGCATTTTACCTCAAATTGAGAATAATTTCTGCCTTTTGCCTCAAAATAAGGGGAATTTTCTGCCTTTTTGTTTCAAAATAAGATAAATTTCTTCAATTTTGTACCATAATAAAAGAAATTTCTGCTCTTTGCCCCAAAATAAAAGGAATTTCTGACTTTTTGCCCTGAAATAAATGAAATTTCTGCAATTTTGCCCGAAAATAAGAGAAATTTGTGCCTCTTTGCCCCAAAATAAGAAGAAGTTTTGCCTTTTGCCCCAAAATATGGGGAATTTCAGCATTTTACCTCAAAATAAGAATTTCAGCCTTTTTGCCCCAAAATAAGGAAAATTTCTGCAATTTTGCCCCAAAATAAGGGGAATTTCTTCCTTTTTGCCTCAAAATAAAGGATATTTCAGCCTTTTTACCTGAAAATAAGTGAAATTTCTGCAATTTTGCCCCAAATAAGGGAAATTTCTGCAATTTTGCCTCAAAATAAGGTAAATTCCTGCAATTTTGCCCCAAAATAAGTGGAATTTCTGAGTTTTGTCCCAAAATAAGGAGAATTTCTGTCTTTTTGCCCCAACATATAGGGAATTTCTGCCTTTTTGCCCAACAATTAGGGGAATTTCTTCATTTTTGCTTCAAAATAAGGGGAATTTCTGCCTTTTTGCCTCTAAAGAAGTGGAATTTCTGTATTTTCCTTCCAAAACAAAGGGAATTTCTGTGTTTTTTGCCCCAAAATAAGGAAAATTTCTGACTTATTACCCTGAAATAAGTGAAATGTTTGCAATTTTGCCCCAAAATAAGGGAAATTTCTGCCTTTTTGCCCCCAAATAAGGGGAATTTCAGCATTTTTACCTCAAAATAAGGGGAATTTCTGCATTTTTGCCACAAAATATTAGAAATTTCTGCCTTTTTGCCCCAAAATAAGAAAAATTTCTGCCATTTTTACCTGAAATAAGTGAAATTTCTGCAATTGTGCCCCAAAATAAGTAAAATTTCTGCAATTTTGCCCCAAAATAAGGGAAATTTCTGGAATTTTGCCCCAAAATAAGTGGAATTTCTGAGTTTTGCCCCAAAATAAGGAGAATTTCTGTCTTTTTGCCACAACATATAGGGAATTTCTGCCTTTTTGCCCCACAATTAGGGGATTTTCTTCAATTCTGCCCCAAAATAGGGGGAATTTCTGCTTTTTTGCCCGAAAATAAGGGGAATGTATACCTTTTGCCACAAAAAAGAGAACTTTCTTCATTTTTTCCCCAAAATAAGAGGAATTTCTGCCTTCTTCCCTCAAAATAAGTGAAATTTCTGCCTTTTTACCTAAAAATGAACGGAATTTCTGTCTTTTTGCCCCAAAATAAAAGGAATTTTTGAATTTTGCCCTGAAATAAGTGAAATTTCTGCAATTTTGCCCCAAAATAAGGGAAATTTCTGCCTTTTTGCCACAAAATAAAGGGAATTTCTGTATTTTTGCCCCAAAATAAGGGGAATTTCAGCATTTTACCTCATAAAAAGGCAAATCTCTGCCTTTTTCCCCCAAAATATGGGGAATTTCTTCATTTTTGCCCCAAAATAAAAAAAATTTCTGCAATTTTGTACCAAAATAAAAGAAATTTCTGCCTTTTTTCCCCAAAATAAGAGAAATTTCTGCACTTTTTCCCAGAAATAAGTGAAATTTCTGCAATTTTGCCCCAAAATAAGGGAAATTTCTGCAATTTTGCCCCAAAATAAAGAAAATTTCTGCAATTTTGTACCAAAATAAAAGAAATTTCTGCCTTTTTTCCCCAAAATAAGAGAAATTTCTGCACTTTTTCCCTGAAATAAGTGAAATTTCTGCAATTTTGCCCCAAAATAAGGGAAATTTCTGCAATTTTGCCCCAAAATAAAGAAAATTTCTGCAATTTTGTACCAAAATAAAAGAAATTTCTGCCTTTTTGCCCCAAAATAAGAGAAATTTCTGCACTTTTTTCCTGAAATAAGTGAAATTTCTGCAATTTTGCCCCAAAATAAGAGAAATGTCTGCAATTTTGCCCCAAAATAAAGAAAATTTCTGCAATTTTACCCCATAATAAGGGGAATTTCTGACTTTTTGCCCTGAAATAAGGAGAATTTCTGTCTTTTTGTTCCAAAATAATGTGAATTTCTGCATTTTCCTTCAAAATTAGGGAAATATGTGCAATTTTGCTTCAAAATACGGGGAAATCTGCCTTATTGCACAAAAATAAAGGGAATTTCTCCATTTTTGCACCAATATAAGGGGAATTTCTGAAATTTAGCTTTAAAATACGGGGAATTTCTGCGTTATTGTCCGAAATAAAGTGGAATTTCTGCCTTTTTGCCCTGAAATATTTGAAATTTCTGCAATTTTACCCCAAAATAAGGGGAATTTCTGTTTTTGGCCCCAAAATTAAGGGAATTTCTGCTTTTTGCCCCAAAATAAGGCAAATATCTGACTTTTTGCCCAGAAATAATTGAAATTTCTGCAATTTTGCCCCAAAATAATAGGAATTTCTGCCTTTTTGCCGAAAATAAGGGGAATTTCAGCATTTTACCTTCAAATAAGAGGAATTTCTGAATTTTTGCCAGAAAATAAGGGGAATTTCTGACCTATTGCCCTTAAATAAGGAAAATTTCTGCTTTTCTGCCCCAATTAACAAGAATTTCTGCCTTTTTGCCCCAAAGTAAAGGGAATTTCTGCCTTTTTGCCCCCCCAAAAAATTTCTGCCTTTTTTCCCTGAAATACGTGAAATTTCTGCAATTTTGCCCCAAAATAAGGGAAATTTCTACAATTTTGCCCCAATGTAAAGGAAATTTCTGCAATTTTGCCCCAAAATAAGGGGAATTTCTGACTGTTTTCTTCCGAAAAAGGAGATTTTCTGTCTTTTTGCACCATAATAAGGAGAATTTCTGCCTTTTTGCCCGAAAATTATGAGAATTTCTGCAATTTTGCTTCAAAATACAGGGAATTTCTGCCTTTTAGCCCCAAAATAAAGGGAATTTCTGCATTTTACCTCAAATTGAGAATAATTTCTGCCTTTTGCCTCAAAATAAGGGGAATTTTCTGCCTTTTTGTTTCAAAATAAGATAAATTTCTTCAATTTTGTACCATAATAAAAGAAATTTCTGCTCTTTGCCCCAAAATAAAAGGAATTTCTGACTTTTTGCCCTGAAATAAATGAAATTTCTGCAATTTTGCCCGAAAATAAGGGAAATTTGTGCCTCTTTGCCCCAAAATAAAAAGAAGTTTTGCCTTTTGCCCCAAAATATGGGGAATTTCAGCATTTTACCTCAAAATAAGAATTTCAGCCTTTTTGCCCCAAAATAAGGAAAATTTCTGCAATTTTGCCCCAAAATAAGGGGAATTTCTTCCTTTTTGCCCCAAAATAAAGGATATTTCAGCCTTTTTACCAGAAAATAAGTGAAATTTCTGCAATTTTGCCCCAAATGAGGGAAATTTCTGCAATTTTGCCTCAAAATAAGGTAAATTCCTGCAATTTTGCCCCAAAATAAGTGGAATTTCTGAGTTTTGTCCCAAAATAAGGAGAATTTCTGTCTTTTTGCCCCAACATATAAATAATTTCTGCCTTTTTGCCCAACAATGAGGGGAATTTCTTCATTTTTGCTTCAAAATAAGGGGAATTTCTGCTTTTTTGCCTCTAAAGAAGTGGAATTTCTGTATTTTCCTTCCAAAACAATGGGAATTTCTGTGTTTTTTGCCCCAAAATAAGGAAAATTTCTGACTTATTACCCTGAAATAAGTGAAATGTTTGCAATTTTGCCCCAAAATAAGGGAAATTTCTGCCTTTTTGCCCCCAAATAAGGGGAATTTCAGCCTTTTTACCTCAAAATAAGGGGAATTTCTGCATTTTTGCCACAAAATATTAGGAATTTCTGCCTTTTTGCCCCAAAATAAGAAAAATTTCTGCCATTTTTACCTGAAATAAGTGAAATTTCTGCAATTGTGCCCCAAAATAAGTAAAATTTCTGCAATTTTGCCCCAAAATAAGGGAAATTTCTGGAGTTTTGCCCCAAAATAAGTGGAATTTCTGAGTTTTGCCCCAAAATAAGGAGAATTTCTGTCTTTTTGCCCCAACATATAGGGAATTTCTGCCTTTTTGCCCCACAATTAGGGGATTTTCTTCAATTCTGCTCCAAAATAGGGGGAATTTCTGCTTTTTTGCCCGAAAATAAGGGGAATGTATACCTTTTGCCACAAAAAAGAGAACTTTCTTCATTTTTGCCCCAAAATAAGAGGAATTTCTGCCTTCTTCCCTCAAAATAAGTGAAATTTCTGCCTTTTTACCTAAAAATGAACGGAATTTCTGTCTTTTTGCCCCAAAATAAAAGGAATTTTTGAATTTTGCCCTGAAATAAGTGAAATTTCTGCAATTTTGCCCCAAAATAAGGGAAATTTCTGCCTTTTTGCCACAAAATAAAGGGAATTTCTGTATTTTTGCCCCAAAATAAGGGGAATTTCAGCATTTTACCTCATAATAAGGCAAATCTCTGCCTTTTTCCCCCAAAATATGGGGAATTTCTTCATTTTTGCCCCAAAATAAAAAAAATTTCTGCAATTTTGTACCAAAATAAAAGAAATTTCTGCCTTTTTGCCCCAAAATAAGAGAAATTTCTGCACTTTTTCCCTGAAATAAGTGAAATTTCTGCAATTTTGCCCCAAAATAAGGGAAATTTCTGCAATTTTGTACCAAAATAAAAGAAATTTCTGCCTTTTTGCCCCAAAATAAGAGAAATTTCTGCACTTTTTCCCTGAAATAAGTGAAATTTCTGCAATTTTGCCCCCAAATAAGGGAAATTTCTGCAATTTTGCCCCAAAATAAAGAAAATTTCTGCAATTTTACCCCAAAAGAAGGGGAATTTCTGACTTTTTGCCCTGAAATCAGGAGAATTTCTGTCTTTTTGTTCCAAAATAATGTGAATTTCTGCATTTTCCTTCAAAATTAGGGAAATATGTGCAATTTTGCTTCAAAATACGGGGAAATCTGCCTTATTGCACAAAAATAAATGGAAATTTCTCCATTTTTGCACCAATATAAGGGGAATTTCTGAAATTTAGCTTTAAAATATGGGGAATTTCTGCGTTATTGTCCGAAATAAAGTGGAATTTCTGCCTTTTTGCCTCAAAATAAGGTAAATTCCTGCAATTTTGCCCCAAAATAAGTGGAATTTCTGAGTTTTTTCCCAAAATAAGGAGAATTTCTGTCTTTTTGCCCCAACATATAGGGAATTTCTGCCTTTTTGCCCAACAATTAGGGGAATTTCTTCATTTTTGCTTCACAATAAGGGGAATTTCTGCCTTTTTGCCTCTAAAGAAGTGGAATTTCTGTATTTTCCTTCCAAAACAAAGGGAATTTCTGTGTTTTTTGCCCCAAAATAAGGAAAATTTCTGACTTATTAGCCTGAAATAAGTGAAATGTTTGCAATTTTGCCCCAAAATAAGGGAAATTTCTGCCTTTTTGCCCCCAAATAAGGGGAATTTCAGCCTTTTTACCTCAAAATAAGGGGAATTTCTGCATTTTTGCCACAAAATATTAGGAATTTCTGCCTTTTTGCCCCAAAATAAGAAAAATTTCTGCCATTTTTACCTGAAATAAGTGAAATTTCTGCAATTGTGCCCCAAAATAAGTAAAATTTCTGCAATTTTGCCCCAAAATAAGGGAAATTTCTGGAGTTTTGCCCCAAAATAAGTGGAATTTCTGAGTTTTGCCCCAAAATAAGGAGAATTTCTGTCTTTTTGCCCCAACATATAGGGAATTTCTGCCTTTTTGCCCCACAATTAGGGGATTTTCTTCAATTCTGCCCCAAAATAGGGGGAATTTCTGCTTTTTTGCCCGAAAATAAGGGGAATGTATACCTTTTGCCACAAAAAAGAGAACTTTCTTCATTTTTGCCCCAAAATAAGAGGAATTTCTGCCTTCTTCCCTCAAAATAAGTGAAATTTCTGCCTTTTTACCTAAAAATGAACGGAATTTCTGTCTTTTTGCCCCAAAATAAAAGGAATTTTTGAATTTTGCCCTGAAATAAGTGAAATTTCTGCAATTTTGCCCCAAAATAAGGGAAATTTCTGTCTTTTTTCCACAAAATAAAGGGAATTTCTGTATTTTTGCCCCAAAATAAGGGGAATTTCAGCATTTTACCTCATAAAAAGGCAAATCTCTGCCTTTTTCCCCCAAAATATGGGGAATTTCTTCATTTTTGCCCCAAAATAAAAAAAATTTCTGCAATTTTGTACCAAAATAAAAGAAATTTCTGCCTTTTTTCCCCAAAATAAGAGAAATTTCTGCACTTTTTCCCTGAAATAAGTGAAATTTCTGCAATTTTGCCCCAAAATAAGGGAAATTTCTGCAATTTTGCCCCAAAATAAAGAAAATTTCTGCAATTTTATACCAAAATAAAAGAAATTTCTGCCTTTTTGCCCCAAAATAAGAGAAATTTCTGCACTTTTTTCCTGAAATAAGTGAAATTTCTGCAATTTTGCCCCAAAATAAGAGAAATGTCTGCAATTTTGCCCCAAAATAAAGAAAATTTCTGCAATTTTACCCCATAATAAGGGGAATTTCTGACTTTTTGCCCTGAAATAAGGAGAATTTCTGTCTTTTTGTTCCAAAATAATGTGAATTTCTGCATTTTCCTTCAAAATTAGGGAAATATGTGCAATTTTGCTTCAAAATACGGGGAAATCTGCCTTATTGCACAAAAATAAAGGGAATTTCTCCATTTTTGCACCAATATAAGGGGAATTTCTGAAATTTAGCTTTAAAATACGGGGAATTTCTGCGTTATTGTCCGAAATAAAGTGGAATTTCTGCCTTTTTGCCCTGAAATATTTGAAATTTCTGCAATTTTACCCCAAAATAAGGGGAATTTCTGTTTTTGGCCCCAAAATTAAGGGAATTTCTGCTTTTTGCCCCAAAATAAGGCAAATATCTGACTTTTTGCCCAGAAATAATTGAAATTTCTGCAATTTTGCCCCAAAATAATAGGAATTTCTGCCTTTTTGCCGAAAATAAGGGGAATTTCAGCATTTTACCTTCAAATAAGAGGAATTTCTGAATTTTTGCCACAAAATAAGGGGAATTTCTGACCTATTGCCCTTAAATAAGGAAAATTTCTGCTTTTCTGCCCCAATTAACAAGAATTTCTGCCTTTTTGCCCCAAAGTAAAGGGAATTTCTGCCTTTTTGCCCCCCCAAAAAATTTCTGCCTTTTTTCCCTGAAATACGTGAAATTTCTGCAATTTTGCCCCAAAATAAGGGAAATTTCTACAATTTTGCCCCAATGTAAAGGAAATTTCTGCAATTTTGCCCCAAAATAAGGGGAATTTCTGACTGTTTTCTTCCGAAAAAGGAGATTTTCTGTCTTTTTGCCCCATAATAAGGAGAATTTCTGCCTTTTTGCCCGAAAATTATGAGAATTTCTGCAATTTTGCTTCAAAATACAGGGAATTTCTGCCTTTTAGCCCCAAAATAAAGGGAATTTCTGCATTTTACCTCAAATTGAGAATAATTTCTGCCTTTTGCCTCAAAATAAGGGGAATTTTCTGCCTTTTTGTTTCAAAATAAGATAAATTTCTTCAATTTTGTACCATAATAAAAGAAATTTCTGCTCTTTGCCCCAAAATAAAAGGAATTTCTGACTTTTTGCCCTGAAATAAATGAAATTTCTGCAATTTTGCCCGAAAATAAGGGAAATTTGTGCCTCTTTGCCCCAAAATAAAAAGAAGTTTTGCCTTTTGCCCCAAAATATGGGGAATTTCAGCATTTTACCTCAAAATAAGAATTTCAGCCTTTTTGCCCCAAAATAAGGAAAATTTCTGCAATTTTGCCCCAAAATAAGGGGAATTTCTTCCTTTTTGCCCCAAAATAAAGGATATTTCAGCCTTTTTACCAGAAAATAAGTGAAATTTCTGCAATTTTGCCCCAAATAAGGGAAATTTCTGCAATTTTGCCTCAAAATAAGGTAAATTCCTGCAATTTTGCCCCAAAATAAGTGGAATTTCTGAGTTTTGTCCCAAAATAAGGAGAATTTCTGTCTTCTTGCCCCAACATATAAAGAATTTCTGCCTTTTTGCCCAACAATGAGGGGAATTTCTTCATTTTTGCTTCAAAATAAGGGGAATTTCTGCTTTTTTGCCTCTAAAGAAGTGGAATTTCTGTATTTTCCTTCCAAAACAAAGGGAATTTCTGTGTTTTTTGCCCCAAAATAAGGAAAATTTCTGACTTATTACCCTGAAATAAGTGAAATGTTTGCAATTTTGCCCCAAAATAAGGGAAATTTCTGCCTTTTTGCCCCCAAATAAGGGGAATTTCAGCCTTTTTACCTCAAAATAAGGGGAATTTCTGCATTTTTGCCACAAAATATTAGGAATTTCTGCCTTTTTGCCCCAAAATAAGAAAAATTTCTGCCATTTTTACCTGAAATAAGTGAAATTTCTGCAATTGTGCCCCAAAATAAGTAAAATTTCTGCAATTTTGCCCCAAAATAAGGGAAATTTCTGGAGTTTTGCCCCAAAATAAGTGGAATTTCTGAGTTTTGCCCCAAAATAAGGAGAATTTCTGTCTTTTTGCCCCAACATATAGGGAATTTCTGCCTTTTTGCCCCACAATTAGGGGATTTTCTTCAATTCTGCTCCAAAATAGGGGGAATTTCTGCTTTTTTGCCCGAAAATAAGGGGAATGTATACCTTTTGCCACAAAAAAGAGAACTTTCTTCATTTTTGCCCCAAAATAAGAGGAATTTCTGCCTTCTTCCCTCAAAATAAGTGAAATTTCTGCCTTTTTACCTAAAAATGAACGGAATTTCTGTCTTTTTGCCCCAAAATAAAAGGAATTTTTGAATTTTGCCCTGAAATAAGTGAAATTTCTGCAATTTTGCCCCAAAATAAGGGAAATTTCTGCCTTTTTGCCACAAAATAAAGGGAATTTCTGTATTTTTGCCCCAAAATAAGGGGAATTTCAGCATTTTACCTCATAATAAGGCAAATCTCTGCCTTTTTCCCCCAAAATATGGGGAATTTCTTCATTTTTGCCCCAAAATAAAAAAAATTTCTGCAATTTTGTACCAAAATAAAAGAAATTTCTGCCTTTTTGCCCCAAAATAAGAGAAATTTCTGCACTTTTTCCCTGAAATAAGTGAAATTTCTGCAATTTTGCCCCAAAATAAGGGAAATTTCTGCAATTTTGCCCCAAAATAAAGAAAATTTCTGCAATTTTGTACCAAAATAAAAGAAATTTCTGCCTTTTTGCCCCAAAATAAGAGAAATTTCTGCACTTTTTCCCTGAAATAAGTGAAATTTCTGCAATTTTGCCCCCAAATAAGGGAAATTTCTGCAATTTTGCCCCAAAATAAAGAAAATTTCTGCAATTTTACCCCAAAAGAAGGGGAATTTCTGACTTTTTGCCCTGAAATCAGGAGAATTTCTGTCTTTTTGTTCCAAAATAATGTGAATTTCTGCATTTTCCTTCAAAATTAGGGAAATATGTGCAATTTTGCTTCAAAATACGGGGAAATCTGCCTTATTGCACAAAAATAAATGGAAATTTCTCCATTTTTGCACCAATATAAGGGGAATTTCTGAAATTTAGCTTTAAAATATGGGGAATTTCTGCGTTATTGTCCGAAATAAAGTGGAATTTCTGCCTTTTTGCCTCAAAATAAGGTAAATTCCTGCAATTTTGCCCCAAAATAAGTGGAATTTCTGAGTTTTTTCCCAAAATAAGGAGAATTTCTGTCTTTTTGCCCCAACATATAGGGAATTTCTGCCTTTTTGCCCAACAATTAGGGGAATTTCTTCATTTTTGCTTCACAATAAGGGGAATTTCTGCCTTTTTGCCTCTAAAGAAGTGGAATTTCTTTATTTTCCTTCCAAAACAAAAGGAATTTCTGTGTTTTTTGCCCCAAAATAAGGAAAATTTCTGACTTATTAGCCTGAAATAAGTGAAATGTTTGCAATTTTGCCCCAAAATAAGGGAAATTTCTGCCTTTTTGCCCCCAAATAAGGGGAATTTCAGCCTTTTTACCTCAAAATAAGGGGAATTTCTGCATTTTTGCCACAAAATATTAGGAATTTCTGCCTTTTTGCCCCAAAATAAGAAAAATTTCTGCCATTTTTACCTGAAATAAGTGAAATTTCTGCAATTGTGCCCCAAAATAAGTAAAATTTCTGCAATTTTGCCCCAAAATAAGGGAAAATTCAGGAATTTTGCCCCAAAATAAGTGGAATTTCTGAGTTTTGCCCCAAAATAAGGAGAATTTCTGTCTTTTTGCCCCAACATATAGGGAATTTCTGCCTTTTTGCCCCACAATTAGGGGATTTTCTTCAATTCTGCCCCAAAATAGGGGGAATTTCTGCTTTTTTGCCCAAAAATAAGGGGAATGTATACCTTTTGCCACAAAAAAGAGAACTTTCTTCATTTTTGCCCCAAAATAAGAGGAATTTCTGCCTTCTTCCCTCAAAATAAGTGAAATTTCTGCCTTTTTACCTAAAAATGAACGGAATTTCTGTCTTTTTGCCCCAAAATAAAAGGAATTTTTGAATTTTGCCCTGAAATAAGTGAAATTTCTGCAATTTTGCCCCAAAATAAGGGAAATTTCTGCCTTTTTGCCACAAAATAAAGGGAATTTCTGTATTTTTGCCCCAAAATAAGGGGAATTTCAGCATTTTACCTCATAAAAAGGCAAATCTCTGCCTTTTTCCCCCAAAATATGGGGAATTTCTTCATTTTTGCCCCAAAATAAAAAAAATTTCTGCAATTTTGTACCAAAATAAAAGAAATTTCTGCCTTTTTTCCCCAAAATAAGAGAAATTTCTGCACTTTTTCCCTGAAATAAGTGAAATTTCTGCAATTTTGCCCCAAAATAAGGGAAATTTCTGCAATTTTGCCCCAAAATAAAGAAAATTTCTGCAATTTTGTACCAAAATAAAAGAAATTTCTGCCTTTTTGCCCCAAAATAAGAGAAATTTCTGCACTTTTTTCCTGAAATAAGTGAAATTTCTGCAATTTTGCCCCAAAATAAGAGAAATGTCTGCAATTTTGCCCCAAAATAAAGAAAATTTCTGCAATTTTACCCCATAATAAGGGGAATTTCTGACTTTTTGCCCTGAAATAAGGAGAATTTCTGTCTTTTTGTTCCAAAATAATGTGAATTTCTGCATTTTCCTTCAAAATTAGGGAAATATTTGCAATTTTGCTTCAAAATACGGGGAAATCTGCCTTATTGCACAAAAATAAAGGGAATTTCTCCATTTTTGCACCAATATAAGGGGAATTTCTGAAATTTAGCTTTAAAATACGGGGAATTTCTGCGTTATTGTCCGAAATAAAGTGGAATTTCTGCCTTTTTGCCCTGAAATATTTGAAATTTCTGCAATTTTACCCCAAAATAAGGGGAATTTCTGTTTTTGGCCCCAAAATTAAGGGAATTTCTGCTTTTTGCCCCAAAATAAGGCAAATATCTGACTTTTTGCCCAGAAATAATTGAAATTTCTGCAATTTTGCCCCAAAATAATAGGAATTTCTGCCTTTTTGCCAAAAATAAGGGGAATTTCAGCATTTTACCTTCAAATAAGAGGAATTTCTGAATTTTTGCCACAAAATAAGGGGAATTTCTGACCTATTGCCCTTAAATAAGGAAAATTTCTGCTTTTCTGCCCCAATTAACAAGAATTTCTGCCTTTTTGCCCCAAAGTAAAGGGAATTTCTGCCTTTTTGCCCCCCCAAAAAATTTCTGCCTTTTTTCCCTGAAATACGTGAAATTTCTGCAATTTTGCCCCAAAATAAGGGAAATTTCTACAATTTTGCCCCAATGTAAAGGAAATTTCTGCAATTTTGCCCCAAAATAAGGGGAATTTCTGACTGTTTTCTTCCGAAAAAGGAGATTTTCTGTCTTTTTGCCCCATAATAAGGAGAATTTCTGCCTTTTTGCCCGAAAATTATGAGAATTTCTGCAATTTTGCTTCAAAATACAGGGAATTTCTGCCTTTTAGCCCCAAAATAAAGGGAATTTCTGCATTTTACCTCAAATTGAGAATAATTTCTGCCTTTTGCCTCAAAATAAGGGGAATTTTCTGCCTTTTTGTTTCAAAATAAGATAAATTTCTTCAATTTTGTACCATAATAAAAGAAATTTCTGCTCTTTGCCCCAAAATAAAAGGAATTTCTGACTTTTTGCCCTGAAATAAATGAAATTTCTGCAATTTTGCCCGAAAATAAGGGAAATTTGTGCCTCTTTGCCCCAAAATAAAAAGAAGTTTTGCCTTTTGCCCCAAAATATGGGGAATTTCAGCATTTTACCTCAAAATAAGAATTTCAGCCTTTTTGCCCCAAAATAAGGAAAATTTCTGCAATTTTGCCCCAAAATAAGGGGAATTTCTTCCTTTTTGCCCCAAAATTAAGGATATTTCAGCCTTTTTACCAGAAAATAAGTGAAATTTCTGCAATTTTGCCCCAAATAAGGGAAATTTCTGCAATTTTGCCTCAAAATAAGGTAAATTCCTGCAATTTTGCCCCAAAATAAGTGGAATTTCTGAGTTTTGTCCCAAAATAAGGAGAATTTCTGTCTTCTTGCCCCAACATATAAAGAATTTCTGCCTTTTTGCCCAACAATGAGGGGAATTTCTTCATTTTTGCTTCAAAATAAGGGGAATTTCTGCTTTTTTGCCTCTAAAGAAGTGGAATTTCTGTATTTTCCTTCCAAAACAAAGGGAATTTCTGTGTTTTTTGCCCCAAAATAAGGAAAATTTCTGACTTATTACCCTGAAATAAGTGAAATGTTTGCAATTTTGCCCCAAAATAAGAAAAATTTCTGCCTTTTTGCCCCCAAATAAGGGGAATTTCAGCCTTTTTACCTCAAAATAAGGGGAATTTCTGCATTTTTGCCACAAAATATTAGGAATTTCTGCCTTTTTGCCCCAAAATAAGAAAAATTTCTGCCATTTTTACCTGAAATAAGTGAAATTTCTGCAATTGTGCCCCAAAATAAGTAAAATTTCTGCAATTTTGCCCCAAAATAAGGGAAATTTCTGGAGTTTTGCCCCAAAATAAGTGGAATTTCTGAGTTTTGCCCCAAAATAAGGAGAATTTCTGTCTTTTTGCCCCAACATATAGGGAATTTCTGCCTTTTTGCCCCACAATTAGGGGATTTTCTTCAATTCTGCTCCAAAATAGGGGGAATTTCTGCTTTTTTGCCCGAAAATAAGGGGAATGTATACCTTTTGCCACAAAAAAGAGAACTTTCTTCATTTTTGCCCCAAAATAAGAGGAATTTCTGCCTTCTTCCCTCAAAATAAGTGAAATTTCTGCCTTTTTACCTAAAAATGAACGGAATTTCTGTCTTTTTGCCCCAAAATAAAAGGAATTTTTGAATTTTGCCCTGAAATAAGTGAAATTTCTGCAATTTTGCCCCAAAATAAGGGAAATTTCTGCCTTTTTGCCACAAAATAAAGGGAATTTCTGTATTTTTGCCCCAAAATAAGGGGAATTTCAGCATTTTACCTCATAAAAAGGCAAATCTCTGCCTTTTTCCCCCAAAATATGGGGAATTTCTTCATTTTTGCCCCAAAATAAAAAAAATTTCTGCAATTTTGTACCAAAATAAAAGAAATTTCTGCCTTTTTGCCCCAAAATAAGAGAAATTTCTGCACTTTTTCCCTGAAATAAGTGAAATTTCTGCAATTTTGCCCCAAAATAAGGGAAATTTCTGCAATTTTGCCCCAAAATAAAGAAAATTTCTGCAATTTTGTACCAAAATAAAAGAAATTTCTGCCTTTTTGCCCCAAAATAAGAGAAATTTCTGCACTTTTTCCCTGAAATAAGTGAAATTTCTGCAATTTTGCCCCCAAATAAGGGAAATTTCTGCAATTTTGCCCCAAAATAAAGAAAATTTCTGCAATTTTACCCCAAAAGAAGGGGAATTTCTGACTTTTTGCCCTGAAATCAGGAGAATTTCTGTCTTTTTGTTCCAAAATAATGTGAATTTCTGCATTTTCCTTCAAAATTAGGGAAATATGTGCAATTTTGCTTCAAAATACGGGGAAATCTGCCTTATTGCACAAAAATAAATGGAAATTTCTCCATTTTTGCACCAATATAAGGGGATTTCTGAAATTTAGCTTTAAAATATGGGGAATTTCTGCGTTATTGTCCGAAATAAAGTGGAATTTCTGCCTTTTTGCCTCAAAATAAGGTAAATTCCTGCAATTTTGCCCCAAAATAAGTGGAATTTCTGAGTTTTTTCCCAAAATAAGGAGAATTTCTGTCTTTTTGCCCCAACATATAGGGAATTTCTGCCTTTTTGCCCAACAATTAGGGGAATTTCTTCATTTTTGCTTCACAATAAGGGGAATTTCTGCCTTTTTGCCTCTAAAGAAGTGGAATTTCTGTATTTTCCTTCCAAAACAAAAGGAATTTCTGTGTTTTTTGCCCCAAAATAAGGAAAATTTCTGACTTATTAGCCTGAAATAAGTGAAATGTTTGCAATTTTGCCCCAAAATAAGGGAAATTTCTGCCTTTTTGCCCCCAAATAAGGGGAATTTCAGCCTTTTTACCTCAAAATAAGGGGAATTTCTGCATTTTTGCCACAAAATATTAGGAATTTCTGCCTTTTTGCCCCAAAATAAGAAAAATTTCTGCCATTTTTACCTGAAATAAGTGAAATTTCTGCAATTGTGCCCCAAAATAAGTAAAATTTCTGCAATTTTGCCCCAAAATAAGGGAAAATTCAGGAATTTTGCCCCAAAATAAGTGGAATTTCTGAGTTTTGCCCCAAAATAAGGAGAATTTCTGTCTTTTTGCCCCAACATATAGGGAATTTCTGCCTTTTTGCCCCACAATTAGGGGATTTTCTTCAATTCTGCCCCAAAATAGGGGGAATTTCTGCTTTTTTGCCCGAAAATAAGGGGAATGTATACCTTTTGCCACAAAAAAGAGAACTTTCTTCATTTTTGCCCCAAAATAAGAGGAATTTCTGCCTTCTTCCCTCAAAATAAGTGAAATTTCTGCCTTTTTACCTAAAAATGAACGGAATTTCTGTCTTTTTGCCCCAAAATAAAAGGAATTTTTGAATTTTGCCCTGAAATAAGTGAAATTTCTGCAATTTTGCCCCAAAATAAGGGAAATTTCTGCCTTTTTGCCACAAAATAAAGGGAATTTCTGTATTTTTGCCCCAAAATAAGGGGAATTTCAGCATTTTACCTCATAAAAAGGCAAATCTCTGCCTTTTTCCCCCAAAATATGGGGAATTTCTTCATTTTTGCCCCAAAATAAAAAAAATTTCTGCAATTTTGTACCAAAATAAAAGAAATTTCTGCCTTTTTTCCCCAAAATAAGAGAAATTTCTGCACTTTTTCCCTGAAATAAGTGAAATTTCTGCAATTTTGCCCCAAAATAAGGGAAATTTCTGCAATTTTGCCCCAAAATAAAGAAAATTTCTGCAATTTTGTACCAAAATAAAAGAAATTTCTGCCTTTTTGCCCCAAAATAAGAGAAATTTCTGCACTTTTTTCCTGAAATAAGTGAAATTTCTGCAATTTTGCCCCAAAATAAGAGAAATGTCTGCAATTTTGCCCCAAAATAAAGAAAATTTCTGCAATTTTACCCCATAATAAGGGGAATTTCTGACTTTTTGCCCTGAAATAAGGAGAATTTCTGTCTTTTTGTTCCAAAATAATGTGAATTTCTGCATTTTCCTTCAAAATTAGGGAAATATTTGCAATTTTGCTTCAAAATACGGGGAAATCTGCCTTATTGCACAAAAATAAAGGGAATTTCTCCATTTTTGCACCAATATAAGGGGAATTTCTGAAATTTAGCTTTAAAATACGGGGAATTTCTGCGTTATTGTCCGAAATAAAGTGGAATTTCTGCCTTTTTGCTCTGAAATATTTGAAATTTCTGCAATTTTACCCCAAAATAAGGGGAATTTCTGTTTTTGGCCCCAAAATTAAGGGAATTTCTGCTTTTTGCCCCAAAATAAGGCAAATATCTGACTTTTTGCCCAGAAATAATTGAAATTTCTGCAATTTTGCCCCAAAATAATAGGAATTTCTGCCTTTTTGCCGAAAATAAGGGGAATTTCAGCATTTTACCTTCAAATAAGAGGAATTTCTGAATTTTTGCCACAAAATAAGGGGAATTTCTGACCTATTGCCCTTAAATAAGGAAAATTTCTGCTTTTCTGCCCCAATTAACAAGAATTTCTGCCTTTTTGCCCCAAAGTAAAGGGAATTTCTGCCTTTTTGCCCCCCCAAAAAATTTCTGCCTTTTTTCCCTGAAATACGTGAAATTTCTGCAATTTTGCCCCAAAATAAGGGAAATTTCTACAATTTTGCCCCAATGTAAAGGAAATTTCTGCAATTTTGCCCCAAAATAAGGGGAATTTCTGACTGTTTTCTTCCGAAAAAGGAGATTTTCTGTCTTTTTGCCCCATAATAAGGAGAATTTCTGCCTTTTTGCCCGAAAATTATGAGAATTTCTGCAATTTTGCTTCAAAATACAGGGAATTTCTGCCTTTTAGCCCCAAAATAAAGGGAATTTCTGCATTTTACCTCAAATTGAGAATAATTTCTGCCTTTTGCCTCAAAATAAGGGGAATTTTCTGCCTTTTTGTTTCAAAATAAGATAAATTTCTTCAATTTTGTACCATAATAAAAGAAATTTCTGCTCTTTGCCCCAAAATAAAAGGAATTTCTGACTTTTTGCCCTGAAATAAATGAAATTTCTGCAATTTTGCCCGAAAATAAGGGAAATTTGTGCCTCTTTGCCCCAAAATAAAAAGAAGTTTTGCCTTTTGCCCCAAAATATGGGGAATTTCAGCATTTTACCTCAAAATAAGAATTTCAGCCTTTTTGCCCCAAAATAAGGAAAATTTCTGCAATTTTGCCCCAAAATAAGGGGAATTTCTTCCTTTTTGCCCCAAAATAAAGGATATTTCAGCCTTTTTACCAGAAAATAAGTGAAATTTCTGCAATTTTGCCCCAAATAAGGGAAATTTCTGCAATTTTGCCTCAAAATAAGGTAAATTCCTGCAATTTTGCCCCAAAATAAGTGGAATTTCTGAGTTTTGTCCCAAAATAAGGAGAATTTCTGTCTTCTTGCCCCAACATATAAAGAATTTCTGCCTTTTTGCCCAACAATGAGGGGAATTTCTTCATTTTTGCTTCAAAATAAGGGGAATTTCTGCTTTTTTGCCTCTAAAGAAGTGGAATTTCTGTATTTTCCTTCCAAAACAAAGGGAATTTCTGTGTTTTTTGCCCCAAAATAAGGAAAATTTCTGACTTATTACCCTGAAATAAGTGAAATGTTTGCAATTTTGCCCCAAAATAAGGGAAATTTCTGCCTTTTTGCCCCCAAATAAGGGGAATTTCAGCCTTTTTACCTCAAAATAAGGGGAATTTCTGCATTTTTGCCACAAAATATTAGGAATTTCTGCCTTTTTGCCCCAAAATAAGAAAAATTTCTGCCATTTTTACCTGAAATAAGTGAAATTTCTGCAATTGTGCCCCAAAATAAGTAAAATTTCTGCAATTTTGCCCCAAAATAAGGGAAATTTCTGGAGTTTTGCCCCAAAATAAGTGGAATTTCTGAGTTTTGCCCCAAAATAAGGAGAATTTCTGTCTTTTTGCCCCAACATATAGGGAATTTCTGCCTTTTTGCCCCACAATTAGGGGATTTTCTTCAATTCTGCTCCAAAATAGGGGGAATTTCTGCTTTTTTGCCCGAAAATAAGGGGAATGTATACCTTTTGCCACAAAAAAGAGAACTTTCTTCATTTTTGCCCCAAAATAAGAGGAATTTCTGCCTTCTTCCCTCAAAATAAGTGAAATTTCTGCCTTTTTACCTAAAAATGAACGGAATTTCTGTCTTTTTGCCCCAAAATAAAAGGAATTTTTGAATTTTGCCCTGAAATAAGTGAAATTTCTGCAATTTTGCCCCAAAATAAGGGAAATTTCTGCCTTTTTGCCACAAAATAAAGGGAATTTCTGTATTTTTGCCCCAAAATAAGGGGAATTTCAGCATTTTACCTCATAAAAAGGCAAATCTCTGCCTTTTTCCCCCAAAATATGGGGAATTTCTTCATTTTTGCCCCAAAATAAAAAAAATTTCTGCAATTTTGTACCAAAATAAAAGAAATTTCTGCCTTTTTGCCCCAAAATAAGAGAAATTTCTGCACTTTTTCCCTGAAATAAGTGAAATTTCTGCAATTTTGCCCCAAAATAAGGGAAATTTCTGCAATTTTGCCCCAAAATAAAGAAAATTTCTGCAATTTTGTACCAAAATAAAAGAAATTTCTGCCTTTTTGCCCCAAAATAAGAGAAATTTCTGCACTTTTTTCCTGAAATAAGTGAAATTTCTGCAATTTTGCCCCAAAATAAGAGAAATGTCTGCAATTTTGCCCCAAAATAAAGAAAATTTCTGCAATTTTACCCCATAATAAGGGGAATTTCTGACTTTTTGCCCTGAAATAAGGAGAATTTCTGTCTTTTTGTTCCAAAATAATGTGAATTTCTGCATTTTCCTTCAAAATTAGGGAAATATGTGCAATTTTGCTTCAAAATACGGGGAAATCTGCCTTATTGCACAAAAATAAATGGAAATTTCTCCATTTTTGCACCAATATAAGGGGATTTCTGAAATTTAGCTTTAAAATATGGGGAATTTCTGCGTTATTGTCCGAAATAAAGTGGAATTTCTGCCTTTTTGCCTCAAAATAAGGTAAATTCCTGCAATTTTGCCCCAAAATAAGTGGAATTTCTGAGTTTTTTCCCAAAATAAGGAGAATTTCTGTCTTTTTGCCCCAACATATAGGGAATTTCTGCCTTTTTGCCCAACAATTAGGGGAATTTCTTCATTTTTGCTTCACAATAAGGGGAATTTCTGCCTTTTTGCCTCTAAAGAAGTGGAATTTCTGTATTTTCCTTCCAAAACAAAAGGAATTTCTGTGTTTTTTGCCCCAAAATAAGGAAAATTTCTGACTTATTAGCCTGAAATAAGTGAAATGTTTGCAATTTTGCCCCAAAATAAGGGAAATTTCTGCCTTTTTGCCCCCAAATAAGGGGAATTTCAGCCTTTTTACCTCAAAATAAGGGGAATTTCTGCATTTTTGCCACAAAATATTAGGAATTTCTGCCTTTTTGCCCCAAAATAAGAAAAATTTCTGCCATTTTTACCTGAAATAAGTGAAATTTCTGCAATTGTGCCCCAAAATAAGTAAAATTTCTGCAATTTTGCCCCAAAATAAGGGAAATTTCTGGAGTTTTGCCCCAAAATAAGTGGAATTTCTGAGTTTTGCCCCAAAATAAGGAGAATTTCTGTCTTTTTGCCCCAACATATAGGGAATTTCTGCCTTTTTGCCCCACAATTAGGGGATTTTCTTCAATTCTGCTCCAAAATAGGGGGAATTTCTGCTTTTTTGCCCGAAAATAAGGGGAATGTATACCTTTTGCCACAAAAAAGAGAACTTTCTTCATTTTTGCCCCAAAATAAGAGGAATTTCTGCCTTCTTCCCTCAAAATAAGTGAAATTTCTGCCTTTTTACCTAAAAATGAACGGAATTTCTGTCTTTTTGCCCCAAAATAAAAGGAATTTTTGAATTTTGCCCTGAAATAAGTGAAATTTCTGCAATTTTGCCCCAAAATAAGGGAAATTTCTGCCTTTTTGCCACAAAATAAAGGGAATTTCTGTATTTTTGCCCCAAAATAAGGGGAATTTCAGCATTTTACCTCATAAAAAGGCAAATCTCTGCCTTTTTCCCCCAAAATATGGGGAATTTCTTCATTTTTGCCCCAAAATAAAAAAAATTTCTGCAATTTTGTACCAAAATAAAAGAAATTTCTGCCTTTTTGCCCCAAAATAAGAGAAATTTCTGCACTTTTTCCCTGAAATAAGTGAAATTTCTGCAATTTTGCCCCAAAATAAGGGAAATTTCTGCAATTTTGCCCCAAAATAAAGAAAATTTCTGCAATTTTGTACCAAAATAAAAGAAATTTCTGCCTTTTTGCCCCAAAATAAGAGAAATTTCTGCACTTTTTTCCTGAAATAAGTGAAATTTCTGCAATTTTGCCCCAAAATAAGAGAAATGTCTGCAATTTTGCCCCAAAATAAAGAAAATTTCTGCAATTTTACCCCATAATAAGGGGAATTTCTGACTTTTTGCCCTGAAATAAGGAGAATCTCTGTCTTTTTGTTCCAAAATAATGTGAATTTCTGCATTTTCCTTCAAAATTAGGGAAATATGTGCAATTTTGCTTCAAAATACGGGGAAATCTGCCTTATTGCACAAAAATAAATGGAAATTTCTCCATTTTTGCACCAATATAAGGGGATTTCTGAAATTTAGCTTTAAAATATGGGGAATTTCTGCGTTATTGTCCGAAATAAAGTGGAATTTCTGCCTTTTTGCCTCAAAATAAGGTAAATTCCTGCAATTTTGCCCCAAAATAAGTGGAATTTCTGAGTTTTTTCCCAAAATAAGGAGAATTTCTGTCTTTTTGCCCCAACATATAGGGAATTTCTGCCTTTTTGCCCAACAATTAGGGGAATTTCTTCATTTTTGCTTCACAATAAGGGGAATTTCTGCCTTTTTGCCTCTAAAGAAGTGGAATTTCTGTATTTTCCTTACAAAACAAAAGGAATTTCTGTGTTTTTTGCCCCAAAATAAGGAAAATTTCTGACTTATTAGCCTGAAATAAGTGAAATGTTTGCAATTTTGCCCCAAAATAAGGGAAATTTCTGCCTTTTTGCCCCCAAATAAGGGGAATTTCAGCCTTTTTACCTCAAAATAAGGGGAATTTCTGCATTTTTGCCACAAAATATTAGGAATTTCTGCCTTTTTGCCCCAAAATAAGAAAAATTTCTGCCATTTTTACCTGAAATAAGTGAAATTTCTGCAATTGTGCCCCAAAATAAGTAAAATTTCTGCAATTTTGCCCCAAAATAAGGGAAATTTCTGGAATTTTGCCCCAAAATAAGTGGAATTTCTGAGTTTTGCCCCAAAATAAGGAGAATTTCTGTCTTTTTGCCCCAACATATAGGGAATTTCTGCCTTTTTGCCCCACAATTAGGGGATTTTCTTCAATTCTGCCCCAAAATAGGGGGAATTTCTGCTTTTTTGCCCGAAAATAAGGGGAATGTATACCTTTTGCCACAAAAAAGAGAACTTTCTTCATTTTTGCCCCAAAATAAGAGGAATTTCTGCCTTCTTCCCTCAAAATAAGTGAAATTTCTGCCTTTTTACCTAAAAATGAACGGAATTTCTGTCTTTTTGCCCCAAAATAAAAGGAATTTTTGAATTTTGCCCTGAAATAAGTGAAATTTCTGCAATTTTGCCCCAAAATAAGGGAAATTTCTGCCTTTTTGCCACAAAATAAAGGGAATTTCTGTATTTTTGCCCCAAAATAAGGGGAATTTCAGCATTTTACCTCATAATAAGGCAAATCTCTGCCTTTTTCCCCCAAAATATGGGGAATTTCTTCATTTTTGCCCCAAAATAAAAAAAATTTCTGCAATTTTGTACCAAAATAAAAGAAATTTCTGCCTTTTTGCCCCAAAATAAGAGAAATTTCTGCACTTTTTCCCTGAAATAAGTGAAATTTCTGCAATTTTGCCCCAAAATAAGGGAAATTTCTGCAATTTTGCCCCAAAATAAAGAAAATTTCTGCAATTTTGTACCAAAATAAAAGAAATTTCTGCCTTTTTGCCCCAAAATAAGAGAAATTTCTGCACTTTTTCCCTGAAATAAGTGAAATTTCTGCAATTTTGCCCCAAAATAAGAGAAATGTCTGCAATTTTGCCCCAAAATAAAGAAAATTTCTGCAATTTTACCCCATAATAAGGGGAATTTCTGACTTTTTGCCCTGAAATCAGGAGAATTTCTGTCTTTTTGTTCCAAAATAATGTGAATTTCTGCATTTTCCTTCAAAATTAGGGAAATATGTGCAATTTTGCTTCAAAATACGGGGAAATCTGCCTTATTGCACAAAAATAAAGGGAATTTCTCCATTTTTGCACCAATATAAGGGGAATTTCTGAAATTTAGCTTTAAAATATGGGGAATTTCTGCGTTATTGTCCGAAATAAAGTGGAATTTCTGCCTTTTTGCCTCAAAATAAGGTAAATTCCTGCAATTTTGCCCCAAAATAAGTGGAATTTCTGAGTTTTTTCCCAAAATAAGGAGAATTTCTGTCTTTTTGCCCCAACATATAGGGAATTTCTGCCTTTTTGCCCAACAATTAGGGGAATTTCTTCATTTTTGCTTCACAATAAGGGGAATTTCTGCCTTTTTGCCTCTAAAGAAGTGGAATTTCTGTATTTTCCTTCCAAAACAAAAGGAATTTCTGTGTTTTTTGCCCCAAAATAAGGAAAATTTCTGACTTATTAGCCTGAAATAAGTGAAATGTTTGCAATTTTGCCCCAAAATAAGGGAAATTTCTGCCTTTTTGCCCCCAAATAAGGGGAATTTCAGCCTTTTTACCTCAAAATAAGGGGAATTTCTGCATTTTTGCCACAAAATATTAGGAATTTCTGCCTTTTTGCCCCAAAATAAGAAAAATTTCTGCCATTTTTACCTGAAATAAGTGAAATTTCTGCAATTGTGCCCCAAAATAAGTAAAATTTCTGCAATTTTGCCCCAAAATAAGGGAAATTTCTGGAATTTTGCCCCAAAATAAGTGGAATTTCTGAGTTTTGCCCCTAAATAAGGAGAATTTCTGTCTTTTTGCCCCAACATATAGGGAATTTCTGCCTTTTTGCCCCACAATTAGGGGATTTTCTTCAATTCTGCTCCAAAATAGGGGGAATTTCTGCTTTTTTGCCCGAAAATAAGGGGAATGTATACCTTTTGCCACAAAAAAGAGAACTTTCTTCATTTTTGCCCCAAAATAAGAGGAATTTCTGCCTTCTTCCCTCAAAATAAGTGAAATTTCTGCCTTTTTACCTAAAAATGAACGGAATTTCTGTCTTTTTGCCCCAAAATAAAAGGAATTTTTGAATTTTGCCCTGAAATAAGTGAAATTTCTGCAATTTTGCCCCAAAATAAGGGAAATTTCTGCCTTTTTGCCACAAAATAAAGGGAATTTCTGTATTTTTGCCCCAAAATAAGGGGAATTTCAGCATTTTACCTCATAATAAGGCAAATCTCTGCCTTTTTCCCCCAAAATATGGGGAATTTCTTCATTTTTGCCCCAAAATAAAAAAAATTTCTGCAATTTTGTACCAAAATAAAAGAAATTTCTGCCTTTTTGCCCCAAAATAAGAGAAATTTCTGCACTTTTTCCCTGAAATAAGTGAAATTTCTGCAATTTTGCCCCAAAATAAGGGAAATTTCTGCAATTTTGCCCCAAAATAAAGAAAATTTCTGCAATTTTGTACCAAAATAAAAGAAATTTCTGCCTTTTTGCCCCAAAATAAGAGAAATTTCTGCACTTTTTTCCTGAAATAAGTGAAATTTCTGCAATTTTGCCCCAAAATAAGAGAAATGTCTTCAATTTTGCCCCAAAATAAAGAAAATTTCTGCAATTTTACCCCATAATAAGGGGAATTTCTGACTTTTTGCCCTGAAATAAGGAGAATTTCTGTCTTTTTGTTCCAAAATAATGTGAATTTCTGCATTTTCCTTCAAAATTAGGGAAATATGTGCAATTTTGCTTCAAAATACGGGGAAATCTGCCTTATTGAACAAAAATAAAGGGAATTTCTCCATTTTTGCACCAATATAAGGGGAATTTCTGAAATTTAGCTTTAAAATACGGGGAATTTCTGCGTTATTGTCCGAAATAAAGTGGAATTTCTGCCTTTTTGCCTCAAAATAAGGTAAATTCCTGCAATTTTGCCCCAAAATAAGTGGAATTTCTGAGTTTTGTCCCAAAATAAGGAGAATTTCTGTCTTTTTGCCCCAACATATAGGGAATTTCTGCCTTTTTGCCCAACAATTAGGGGAATTTCTTCATTTTTGCTTCACAATAAGGGGAATTTCTGCCTTTTTGCCTCTAAAGAAGTGGAATTTCTGTATTTTCCTTCCAAAACAAAGGGAATTTCTGTGTTTTTTGCCCCAAAATAAGGAAAATTTCTGACTTATTAGCCTGAAATAAGTGAAATGTTTGCAATTTTGCCCCAAAATAAGGGAAATTTCTGCCTTTTTGCCCCCAAATAAGGGGAATTTCAGCCTTTTTACCTCAAAATAAGGGGAATTTCTGCATTTTTGCCACAAAATATTAGGAATTTCTGCCTTTTTGCCCCAAAATAAGAAAAATTTCTGCCATTTTTACCTGAAATAAGTGAAATTTCTGCAATTGTGCCCCAAAATAAGTAAAATTTCTGCAATTTTGCCCCAAAATAAGGGAAATTTCTGGAATTTTGCCCCAAAATAAGTGGAATTTCTGAGTTTTGCCCCAAAATAAGGAGAATTTCTGTCTTTTTGCCCCAACATATAGGGAATTTCTGCCTTTTGCCCCACAATTAGGGGATTTTCTTCAATTCTGCCCCAAAATAGGGGGAATTTCTGCTTTTTTGCCCGAAAATAAGGGGAATGTATACCTTTTGCCACAAAAAAGAGAAATTTCTTCATTTTTGCCCCAAAATAAGAGGAATTTCTGCCTTCTTCCCTCAAAATAAGTGAAATTTCTGCCTTTTTACCTAAAAATGAACGGAATTTCTGTCTTTTTGCCCCAAAATAAAAGGAATTTTTGAATTTTGCCCTGAAATAAGTGAAATTTCTGCAATTTTGCCCCAAAATAAGGGAAATTTCTGCCTTTTTGCCACAAAATAAAGGGAATTTCTGTATTTTTGCCACAAAATAAGGGGAATTTCAGCCTTTTTACCTCAAAATAAGGGGAATTTCTGCATTTTTGCCACAAAATATTAGGAATTTCTGCCTTTTTGCCCCAAAATAAGAAAAATTTCTGCCTTTTTTTTATCTGAAATAAGTGAAATTTCTGCAATTTTGCCCCAAAATAAGTGAAATTTCTGCAATTTTGCCCCAAAATAAGGGAAATTTCTGGAATTTTGCCCCAAAATAAGTGGAATTTCTGAGTTTTGCCCCAAAATAAGGAGAATTTCTGTCTTTTTGCCCCAACATATAGGGAATTTCTGCCTTTTTGCCCCACAATTAGGGGATTTTCTGCAATTGTGCTCCAAAAAACGGGATATTTCTGCTTTTTTGCCCGAAAATAAGGAGAATATATACCTTTTGCCACAAAAAAGGGAAATTTCTTCATTTTTGCCCCAAAATAAGAGGAATTTCTGCCTTCTTACCTCACAATAAGTGAAATTTCTGCCTTTTTACCCAAAAATAAACAAAATTTCTGTCTTTTTGCCCCAAAATAAAAGGAATTTTTGAATTTTGCCCTGAAATAAGTGAAATTTCTGCAATTTTGCCCCAAAATAAGGGAAATTTCTGCCTTTTTGCCACAAAATAAAGGGAATTTCTGTATTTTTGCCCCAAAATAAGGGGAATTTCAGCATTTTACCTCATAATAAGGCAAATCTCTGCCTTTTTCCCCCAAAATATGGGGAATTTCTTCATTTTTGCCCCAAAATAAAAAAAAATTTCTGCAATTTTGTACCAAAATAAAAGAAATTTCTGCCTTTTTGCCCCAAAATAAGAGAAATTTCTGCACTTTTTCCCTGAAATAAGTGAAATTTCTGCAATTTTGCCCCAAAATAAGGGAAATTTCTGCAATTTTGCCCCAAAATAAAGAAAATTTCTGCAATTTTGTACCAAAATAAAAGAAATTTCTGCCTTTTTGCCCCAAAATAAGAGAAATTTCTGCACTTTTTTCCTGAAATAAGTGAAATTTCTGCAATTTTGCCCCAAAATAAGAGAAATGTCTTCAATTTTGCCCCAAAATAAAGAAAATTTCTGCAATTTTACCCCATAATAAGGGGAATTTCTGACTTTTTGCCCTGAAATAAGGAGAATTTCTGTCTTTTTGTTCCAAAATAATGTGAATTTCTGCATTTTCCTTCAAAATTAGGGAAATATGTGCAATTTTGCTTCAAAATACGGGGAAATCTGCCTTATTGAACAAAAATAAAGGGAATTTCTCCATTTTTGCACCAATATAAGGGGAATTTCTGAAATTTAGCTTTAAAATACGAGGAATTTCTGCGTTATTGTCCGAAATAAAGTGGAATTTCTGCCTTTTTGCCTCAAAATAAGGTAAATTCCTGCAATTTTGCCCCAAAATAAGTGGAATTTCTGAGTTTTGTCCCAAAATAAGGAGAATTTCTGTCTTTTTGCCCCAACATATAGGGAATTTCTGCCTTTTTGCCCAACAATTAGGGGAATTTCTTCATTTTTGCTTCACAATAAGGGGAATTTCTGCCTTTTTGCCTCTAAAGAAGTGGAATTTCTGTATTTTCCTTCCAAAACAAAGGGAATTTCTGTGTTTTTTGCCCCAAAATAAGGAAAATTTCTGACTTATTAGCCTGAAATAAGTGAAATGTTTGCAATTTTGCCCCAAAATAAGGGAAATTTCTGCCTTTTTGCCCCCAAATAAGGGGAATTTCAGCCTTTTTACCTCAAAATAAGGGGAATTTCTGCATTTTTGCCACAAAATATTAGGAATTTCTGCCTTTTTGCCCCAAAATAAGAAAAATTTCTGCCATTTTTACCTGAAATAAGTGAAATTTCTGCAATTGTGCCCCAAAATAAGTAAAATTTCTGCAATTTTGCCCCAAAATAAGGGAAATTTCTGGAATTTTGCCCCAAAATAAGTGGAATTTCTGAGTTTTGCCCCAAAATAAGGAGAATTTCTGTCTTTTTGCCCCAACATATAGGGAATTTCTGCCTTTTTGCCCCACAATTAGGGGATTTTCTTCAATTCTGCCCCAAAATAGGGGGAATTTCTGCTTTTTTGCCCAAAAATAAGGGGAATGTATACCTTTTGCCACAAAAAAGAGAAATTTCTTCATTTTTGCCCCAAAATAAGAGGAATTTCTGCCTTCTTCCCTCAAAATAAGTGAAATTTCTGCCTTTTTACCTAAAAATGAACGGAATTTCTGTCTTTTTGCCCCAAAATAAAAGGAATTTTTGAATTTTGCCCTGAAATAAGTGAAATTTCTGCAATTTTGCCCCAAAATAAGGGAAATTTCTGCCTTTTTGCCACAAAATAAAGGGAATTTCTGTATTTTTGCCCCAAAATAAGGGGAATTTCAGCCTTTTTACCTCAAAATAAGGGGAATTTCTGCATTTTTGCCACAAAATATTAGGAATTTCTGCCTTTTTGCCCCAAAATAAGAAAAATTTCTGCCTTTTTTTTATCTGAAATAAGTGAAATTTCTGCAATTTTGTCCCAAAATAAGTGAAATTTCTGCAATTTTGCCCCAAAATAAGGGAAATTTCTGGAATTTTGCCCCAAAATAAGTGGAATTTCTGAGTTTTGCCCCAAAATAAGGAGAATTTCTGTCTTTTTGCCCCAACATATAGGGAATTTCTGCCTTTTTGCCCCACAATTAGGGGATTTTCTGCAATTGTGCTCCAAAAAACGGGATATTTCTGCTTTTTTGCCCGAAAATAAGGAGAATATATACCTTTTGCCACAAAAAAGGGAAATTTCTTCATTTTTGCCCCAAAATAAGAGGAATTTCTGCCTTCTTACCTCACAATAAGTGAAATTTCTGCCTTTTTACCCAAAAATAAACAAAATTTCTGTCTTTTTGCCCAAAAATAAAAGGAACTTTTGAATTTTGCCCTGAAATAAGTGAAATTTCTGCAATTTTGCCCCAAAATAAGGGAAATTTCTGCCTTTTTGCCACAAAATAAAGGGAATTTCTGTATTTTTGCCCCAGAATAAGGGGAATTTCAGCATTTTACCTCATAATAAGGCGAATCTCTGCCTTTTTGCCCCAAAATATGGGGAATTTCTTCATTTTTGCCCCAAATTAAAGAAAATTTCTGCAATTTTGTACCAAAATAAAAGAAATTTCTGCCTTTTTGCCCCAAAATAAAAGAAATTTCTGCACTTTTTCCCTGAAATAAGTGAAATTTCTGCAATTTTGCCCCAAAATAAGGGAAATTTCTGCAATTTTGCCCCAAAATAAAGAAAATTTCTGCCATTTTGTACCAAAATAAAAGAAATTTCTGCCTTTTTGCCCCAAAATAAGAGAAATTTCTGCACTTTTTCCCTGAAATAAGTGAAATTTCTGCAATTTTGCCCCAAAATAAGGGAAATTTCTGCAATTTTGCCCCAAAATAAAGAAAATTTCTGCAATTTTACCCCAAAATAAGGGGAATTTCTGACTTTTTGCCCTGAAATAAGGAGAATTTCTGTCTTTTTGTTCCAAAATAATGTGAATTTCTGCATTTTCCTTCAAAATTAGGGAAATATGTGCAATTTTGCTTCAAAATACGGGGAAATCTGCCTTATTGCACAAAAATAAAGGGAATTTCTCCATTTTTGCACCAATATAAGGGGAATTTCTGAAATTTAGCTTTAAAATACGAGGAATTTCTGCGTTATTGTCCGAAATAAAGTGGAATTTCTGCCTTTTTGCCCTGAAATATTTGAAATTTCTGCAATTTTACCCCAAAATAAGGGGAATTTCTGTTTTTGGCCCCAAAATTAAGGGAATTTCTGCTTTTTGCCCCAAAATAAGGCAAATATCTGACTTTTTGCCCAGAAATAATTGAAATTTCTGCAATTTTGCCCCAAAATAATAGGAATTTCTGCCTTTTTGCCGAAAATAAGGGGAATTTCAGCATTTTACCTTCAAACAAGGGGAATTTCTGCCTTTTTGCCACAAAATAAGGGGAATTTCTGCCCTATTGCCCTTAAATAAGGAAAATTTCTGCTTTTCTGCCCCAATTAACGGGAATTTCTGCCCTTTTGCCAGAAAGTAAAGGGAATTTCTGCCTTTATGCCCCAAAATAACGGGAATTTCAGCCTTTTTACCTCAAAATAAAAGGAATTTCTGCCTTTTTCCCCAAAATATGGGTAATTTTTGCCTTTTTGTTCCAAAATAAGGAAAATTTCTACAATTTTGTATCAAAATAAAAGAAATTTCTGTTTTTGCCCGAAAATAAAAGGAATTTCTGACTTTTTGCCCTGAAATAAATGAAATTCCTGCAATTATGCCCGAAAATAAGGGAAATTTGTGCCTTTTTGCCCCCAAATGAGGGGAATTTCTGCCTTTTTGCCCCAAAATATGGGGAATTTCAGGATTTTACCTCAAATTGAGAATAATTTCTGCCTTTTGCCTCAAAATAAGGGGAATTTTCTGCCTTTTTGTTTCAAAATAAGATAAATTTCTTCAATTTTGTACCATAATAAAAGAAATTTCTGCTCTTTGCCCCAAAATAAAAGGAATTTCTGACTTTTTGCCCTGAAATAAATGAAATTTCTGCAATTTTGCCCGAAAATAAGGGAAATTTGTGCCTCTTTGCCCCAAAATAAAAAGAAGTTTTGCCTTTTGCCCCAAAATATGGGGAATTTCAGCATTTTACCTCAAAATAAGAATTTCAGCCTTTTTGCCCCAAAATAAGGAAAATTTCTGCAATTTTGCCCCAAAATAAGGGGAATTTCTTCCTTTTTGCCCCAAAATAAAGGATATTTCAGCCTTTTTACCTGAAAATAAGTGAAATTTCTGCAATTTTGCCCCAAATAAGGAAAATTTCTGCAATTTTGCCTCAAAATAAGGTAAATTCCTGCAATTTTGCCCCAAAATAAGTGGAATTTCTGAGTTTTGTCCCAAAATAAGGAGAATTTCTGTCTTTTTGCCCCAACATATAAAGAATTTCTGCCTTTTTGCCCAACAATGAGGGGAATTTCTTCATTTTTGCTTCAAAATAAGGGGAATTTCTGCTTTTTTGCCTCTAAAGAAGTGGAATTTCTGTATTTTCCTTCCAAAACAAAGGGAATTTCTGTGTTTTTTGCCCCAAAATAATGAAAATTTCTGACTTATTACCCTGAAATAAGTGAAATGTTTGCAATTTTGCCCCAAAATAAGGGAAATTTCTGCCTTTTTGCCCCCAAATAAGGGGAATTTCAGCCTTTTTACCTCAAAATAAGGGGAATTTCTGCATTTTTGCCACAAAATATTAGGAATTTCTGCCTTTTTGCCCCAAAATAAGAAAAATTTCTGCCATTTTTACCTGAAATAAGTGAAATTTCTGCAATTGTGCCCCAAAATAAGTAAAATTTCTGCAATTTTGCCCCAAAATAAGGGAAATTTCTGGAATTTTGCCCCAAAATAAGTGGAATTTCTGAGTTTTGCCCCAAAATAAGAAGAATTTCTGTCTTTTTGCCCCAACATATAGGGAATTTCTGCCTTTTTGCCCCACAATTAGGGGATTTTCTTCAATTCTGCCCCAAAATAGGGGGAATTTCTGCTTTTTTGCCCGAAAATAAGGGGAATGTATACCTTTTGCCACAAAAAAGAGAAATTTCTTCATTTTTGCCCCAAAATAAGAGGAATTTCTGCCTTCTTCCCTCAAAATAAGTGAAATTTCTGCCTTTTTACCTAAAAATGAACGGAATTTCTGTCTTTTTGCCCCAAAATAAAAGGAATTTTTGAATTTTGCCCTGAAATAAGTGAAATTTCTGCAATTTTGCCCCAAAATAAGGGAAATTTCTGCCTTTTTGCCACAAAATAAAGGGAATTTCTGTATTTTTGCCCCAAAATAAGGGGAATTTCAGCCTTTTTACCTCAAAATAAGGGGAATTTCTGCATTTTTGCCACAAAATATTAGGAATTTCTGCCTTTTTGCCCCAAAATAAGAAAAATTTCTGCCTTTTTTTTATCTGAAATAAGTGAAATTTCTGCAATTTTGCCCCAAAATAAGTGAAATTTCTGCAATTTTGCCCCAAAATAAGGGAAATTTCTGGAATTTTGCCCCAAAATAAGTGGAATTTCTGAGTTTTGCCCCAAAATAAGGAGAATTTCTGTCTTTTTTCCCCAACATATAGGGAATTTCTGCCTTTTTGCCCCACAATTAGGGGATTTTCTGCAATTGTGCTCCAAAAAACGGGATATTTCTGCTTTTTTGCCCGAAAATAAGGAGAATATATACCTTTTGCCACAAAAAAGGGAAATTTCTTCATTTTTGCCCCAAAATAAGAGGACTTTCTGCCTTCTTACCTCACAATAAGTGAAATTTCTGCCTTTTTACCCAAAAATAAACAAAATTTCTGTCTTTTTGCCCAAAAATAAAAGGAACTTTTGAATTTTGCCCTGAAATAAGTGAAATTTCTGCAATTTTGCCCCAAAATAAGGGAAATTTCTGCCTTTTGCCACAAAATAAAGGGAATTTCTGTATTTTTGCCCCAAAATAAGGGGAATTTCAGCATTTTACCTCATAATAAGGCGAATCTCTGCCTTTTTGCCCCAAAATATGGGGAATTTCTTCATTTTTGCCCCAAAATAAAGAAAATTTCTGCAATTTTGTACCAAAATAAAAGAAATTTCTGCCTTTTTGCCCCAAAATAAGAGAAATTTCTGCACTTTTTCCCTGAAATAAGTGAAATTTCTGCAATTTTGCCCCAAAATAAGGGAAATTTCTGCAATTTTGCCCCAAAATAAAGAAAATTTCTGCAATTTTGTACCAAAATAAAAGAAATTTCTGCCTTTTTGCCCCAAAATAAGAGAAATTTCTGCACTTTTTCCCTGAAATAAGTGAAATTTCTGCAATTTTGCCCCAAAATAAGGGAAATTTCTGCAATTTTGCCCCAAAATAAAGAAAATTTCTGCAATTTTACCCCAAAATAAGGGGAATTTCTGACTTTTTGCCCTGAAATAAGGAGAATTTCTGTCTTTTTGTTCCAAAATAATGTGAATTTCTGCATTTTCCTTCAAAATTAGGGAAATATGTGCAATTTTGCTTCAAAATACGGGGAAATCTGCCTTATTGCACAAAAATAAAGGGAATTTCTCCATTTTTGCACCAATATAAGGGGAATTTCTGAAATTTAGCTTTAAAATACGGGGAATTTCTGCGTTATTGTCCGAAATAAGGTGGAATTTCTGCCTTTTTGCCCTGAAATATTTGAAATTTCTGCAATTTTACCCCAAAATAAGGGGAATTTCTGTTTTTGGCCCCAAAATTAAGGGAATTTCTGCTTTTTGCCCCAAAATAAGGCAAATATCTGACTTTTTGCCCAGAAATAATTGAAATTTCTGCAATTTTGCCCCAAAATAATAGGAATTTCTGCCTTTTTGCCGAAAATAAGGGGAATTTCAGCATTTTACCTTCAAACAAGGGGAATTTCTGCCTTTTTGCCACAAAATAAGGGGAATTTCTGCCCTATTGCCCTTAAATAAGGAAAATTTCTGCTTTTCTGCCCCAATTAACGGGAATTTCTGCCCTTTTGCCAGAAAGTAAAGGGAATTTCTGCCTTTATGCCCCAAAATAACGGGAATTTCAGCCTTTTTACCTCAAAATAAAAGGAATTTCTGCCTTTTTCCCCAAAATATGGGTAATTTTTGCCTTTTTGTTCCAAAATAAGGAAAATTTCTACAATTTTGTATCAAAATAAAAGAAATTTCTGTTTTTGCCCGAAAATAAAAGGAATTTCTGACTTTTTGCCCTGAAATAAATGAAATTCCTGCAATTATGCCCGAAAATAAGGGAAATTTGTGCCTTTTTGCCCCCAAATGAGGGGAATTTCTGCCTTTTTGCCCCAAAATATGGGGAATTTCAGGATTTTACCTCAAATTGAGAATAATTTCTGCCTTTTGCCTCAAAATAAGGGGAATTTTCTGCCTTTTTGTTTCAAAATAAGATAAATTTCTTCAATTTTGTACCATAATAAAAGAAATTTCTGCTCTTTTCCCCAAAATAAAAGGAATTTCTGACTTTTTGCCCTGAAATAAATGAAATTTCTGCAATTTTGCCCGAAAATAAGGGAAATTTGTTCCTCTTTGCCCCAAAATAAAAAGAAGTTTTTCCTTTTGCCCCAAAATATGGGGAATTTCAGCATTTTACCTCAAAATAAGAATTTCAGCCTTTTTGCCCCAAAATAAGGAAAATTTCTGCAATTTTGCCCCAAAATAAGGGGAATTTCTTCCTTTTTGCCCCAAAATAAAGGATATTTCAGCCTTTTTACCTGAAAATAAGTGAAATTTCTGCAATTTTGCCCCAAATAAGGAAAATTTCTGCAATTTTGCCTCAAAATAAGGTAAATTCCTGCAATTATGCCCCAAAATAAGTGGAATTTCTGAGTTTTGTCCCAAAATAAGGAGAATTTCTGTCTTTTTGCCCCAACATATAAAGAATTTCTGCCTTTTTGCCCAACAATGAGGGGAATTTCTTCATTTTTGCTTCAAAATAAGGGGAATTTCTGCTTTTTTGCCTCTAAAGAAGTGGAATTTCTGTATTTTCCTTCCAAAACAAAGGGAATTTCTGTGTTTTTTGCCCCAAAATAAGGAAAATTTCTGACTTATTACCCTGAAATAAGTGAAATGTTTGCAATTTTGCCCCAAAATAAGGGAAATTTCTGCCTTTTTACCCCCAAATAAGGGGAATTTCAGCCTTTTTACCTCAAAATAAGGGGAATTTCTGCATTTTTGCCACAAAATATTAGGAATTTCTGCCTTTTTGCCCCAAAATAAGAAAAATTTCTGCCATTTTTACCTGAAATAAGTGAAATTTCTGCAATTGTACCCCAAAATAAGTAAAATTTCTGCAATTTTGCCCCAAAATAAGGGAAATTTCTGGAATTTTGCCCCAAAATAAGTGGAATTTCTGAGTTTTGACCCAAAATAAGGAGAATTTCTGTCTTTTTGCCCCACATATAGGGAATTTCTGCCTTTTTGCCCCACAATTAGGGGATTTTCTTCAATTCTGCTCCAAAATAAGGGGAATTTCTGCTTTTTTGCCCGAAAATAAGGGGAATGTATACCTTTTGCCACAAAAAAGAGAAATTTCTTCATTTTTGCCCCAAAATAAGAGGAATTTCTGCCTTCTTCCCTCAAAATAAGTGAAATTTCTGCCTTTTTACCTAAAAATGAACGGAATTTCTTTCTTTTTGCCCCAAAATAAAAGGAATTTTTGAATTTTGCCCTGAAATAAGTGAAATTTCTGCAATTTTGCCCCAAAATAAGGGAAATTTCTGCCTTTTTGCCACAAAATAAAGGGAATTTCTGTACTTTTGCCCCAAAATAAGGGGTATTTCAGCATTTTACCTCATAATAAGGCAAATCTCTGCCTTTTTGCCCCAAAATATGGGGAATTTCTTCATTTTTGCCCCAAAATAAAAAAATTTTCTGCAAATTTGTACCAAAATAATTGAAATTTCTGCCTTTTTGCCCCAAAATAAGAGAAATTTCTGCACTTTTTCCCTGAAATAAGTGAAATTTCTGCAATTTTGCCCCAAAATAACAGAAATGTCTGCAATTTTGCCCCAAAATAAAGAAAATTTCTGCAATTTTACCCCATAATAAGGGGAATTTCTGACTTTTTGCCCTGAAATAAGGAGAATTTCTGTCTTTTTGTTCCAAAATAATGTGAATTTCTGCATTTTCCTTCAAAATTAGGGAAATATGTGCAATTTTGCTTCAAAATACGGGGAAATCTGCCTTATTGCACAAAAATAAAGGGAATTTCTCCATTTTTGCACCAATATAAAGGGGAATTTCTGAAATTTAGCTTTAAAATACAAGGAATTTCTGCGTTATTGTCCGAAATAAAGTGGAATTTCTGCCTTTTTGCCTCAAAATAAGGTAAATTCCTGCAATTTTGCCCCAAAATAAGTGGAATTTCTGAGTTTTGTCCCAAAATAAGGAGAATTTCTGTCTTTTTGTCCCAACATATAGGGAATTTCTGCCTTTTTGCCCAACAATTAGGGGAATTTCTTCATTTTTGCTTCAAAATAAGGGGAATTTCTGCCTTTTTGCCTCTAAAGAAGTGGAATTTCTGTATTTTCCTTTCAAAACAAAGGGAATTTCTGTGTTTTTTGCCCCAAAATAAGGAAAATTTCTGACTTATTACCCTGAAATAAGTGAAATGTTTGCAATTTTGCCCCAAAATAAGGGAAATTTCTGCCTTTTTGCCCCCAAATAAGGGGAATTTCAGCCTTTTTACCTCAAAATAAGGGGAATTTCTGCATTTTTGCCACAAAATATTAGGAATTTCTGCCTTTTTGCCCCAAAATAAGAAAAATTTCTGCCATTTTTAACTGAAATAAGTGAAATTTCTGCAATTTTGCCCCAAAATAAGGGAAATTTCTGGAATTTTGCCCCAAAATAAGTGGAATTTCTGAGTTTTGCCCCAAAATAAGGAGAATTTCTGTCTTTTTGCCCCAACATATAGGGAATTTCTGCCTTTCTGCCCCACAATTAGGGGATTTTCTTCAATTCTGCCCCAAAATAGGGGGAATTTCTGCTTTTTTGCCCGAAAATAAGGGGAATGTATACCTTTTGCCACAAAAAAGAGAAATTTCTTCATTTTTGCCCCAAAATAAGAGGAATTTCTGCCTTCTTCCCTCAAAATAAGTGAAATTTCTGCCTTTTTACCTTAAAATGAACGGAATTTCTGTCTTTTTGCCCCAAAATAAAAGGAATTTTTGAATTTTGCCCTGAAATAAGTGAAATTTCTGCAATTTTTCCCCAAAATAAGGGAAATTTCTGCCTTTTTGCCACAAAATAAAGGGAATTTCTGTATTTTTGCCCCAAAATAAGGGGAATTTCAGCCTTTTTACCTCAAAATAAGGGGAATTTCTGCATTTTTGCCACAAAATATTAGGAATTTCTGCCTTTTTGCCCCAAAATAAGAAAAATTTCTGCCTTTTTTTTATCTGAAATAAGTGAAATTTCTGCAATTTTGCCCCAAAATAAGTGAAATTTCTGCAATTTTGCCCCAAAATAAGGGAAATTTCTGGAATTTTGCCCCAAAATAAGTGGAATTTCTGAGTTTTGCCCCAAAATAAGGAGAATTTCTGTCTTTTTTCCCCAACATATAGGGAATTTCTGCCTTTTTGCCCCACAATTAGGGGATTTTCTGCAATTGTGCTCCAAAACGGGATATTTCTGCTTTTTTGCCCGAAAATAAGGAGAATATATACCTTTTGCCACAAAAAAGGGAAATTTCTTCATTTTTGCCCCAAAATAAGAGGAATTTCTGCCTTCTTACCTCACAATAAGTGAAATTTCTGCCTTTTTACCCAAAAATAAACAAAATTTCTGACTTTTTGCCCAAAAATAAAAGGAACTTTTGAATTTTGCCCTGAAATAAGTGAAATTTCTGCAATTTTGCCCCAAAATAAGGGAAATTTCTGCCTTTTTGCCACAAAATAAAGGGAATTTCTGTATTTTTGCCCCAAAATAAGGGGAATTTCAGCATTTTACCTCATAATAAGGCGAATCTCTGCCTTTTTGCCCCAAAATATGGGGAATTTCTTCATTTTTGCCCCAAAATAAAGAAAATTTCTGCAATTTTGTACCAAAATAAAAGAAATTTCTGCCTTTTTGCCCCAAAATAAGAGAAATTTCTGCACTTTTTCCCTGAAATAAGTGAAATTTCTGCAATTTTGCCCCAAAATAAGGGAAATTTCTGCAATTTTGCCCCAAAATAAAGAAAATTTCTGCAATTTTGTACCAAAATAAAAGAAATTTCTGCCTTTTTGCCCCAAAATAAGAGAAATTTCTGCACTTTTTCCCTGAAATAAGTGAAATTTCTGCAATTTTGCCCCAAAATAAGGGAAATTTCTGCAATTTTGCCCCAAAATAAAGAAAATTTCTGCAATTTTACCCCAAAATAAGGGGAATTTCTGACTTTTTGCCCTGAAATAAGGAGAATTTCTGTCTTTTTGTTCCAAAATAATGTGAATTTCTGCATTTTCCTTCAAAATTAGGGAAATATGTGCAATTTGCTTCAAAATACGGGGAAATCTGCCTTATAGCACAAAAATAAAGGGAATTTCTCCATTTTTGCACCAATATAAGGGGAATTTCTGAAATTTAGCTTTAAAATACGGGGAATTTCTGCGTTATTGTCCGTAATAAAGTGGAATTTCTGCCTTTTTGCCCAGAAATATTTGAAATTTCTGCAATTTTACCCCAAAATAAGGGGAATTTCTGTTTTTGGCCCCAAAATTAAGGGAATTTCTGCTTTTTGCCCCAAAATAAGGCAAATATCTGACTTTTTGCCCAGAAATAATTGAAATTTCTGCAATTTTGCCCCAAAATAATAGGAATTTCTGCCTTTTTGCCGAAAATAAGGGGAATTTCAGCATTTTACCTTCAAATAAGGGGAATTTCTGCCTTTTTGCCACAAAATAAGGGGAATTTCTGCCCTATTGCCCTTAATTAAGGAAAATTTCTGCTTTTCTGCCCCAATTAACGGGAATGTCTGCCCTTTTGCCAGAAAGTAAAGGGAATTTCTGCCTTTATGCCCCAAAATAACGGGAATTTCAGCCTTTTTACCTCAAAATAAAAGGAATTTCTGCCTTTTTCCCCAAAATATGGGTAACTTTTGCCTTTTTGTTCCAAAATAAGGAAAATTTCTACAATTTTGTATCAAAAGAAAAGAAATTTCTGTTTTTGCCCGAAAATAAAAGGAATTTCTGACTTTTTGCCCTGAAATAAATGAAATTCCTGCAATTATGCCCGAAAATAAGGGAAATTTGTGCCTTTTTGCCCCCAAATGAGGGGAATTTCTGCCTTTTTGCCCCAAAATATGGGGAATTTCAGGATTTTACCTCAAAATAAGGGGAATGTCAGCCTTTTTGCACCAAAATATGGGGAATTTCTGCCTTTTTGCCACAAAATAAGAAAAATTTCTGCAAGTCTGTAACAATATAAAAGAAATTTCTAAAATTTTGCCCCAAAATAAAGGAAATTTCTGATTTTTGCCCCAAAATAAAAAGAATTTCTCTATTTTTGCCACAAAATAAAGGGAAATTCTGCCTTTTAGCCCCAAAATTAGGGGAGTTTCTGCAATTTTGCTCCAAAATACGAGAAATTTCTGCCTTTTTACCCGAAATTAAGTGGATTTTCTGCCTTTTTGCCCGCAAATAAGGGAAATTTCTGCAATTTTATCCCAAAATAAGGGAAATTTCTGCCTTTTTGCCCCAAAATAAGGGGAATTTCTGCAGTTTTGCCCTGAAATATGTGAAATTTCTGCAATTTTACCCCAAAATAAGGTGAATTTCTGCCTTTTTGCCCTAAAATAATGGGAATTTCTGCCTTTTTGCCCCAAAATAAGAAAAATTTTTGCTTTTTTTCTCTGAAATAAGTGAAATTTCTGCAATTTTGCCCTAAAATAAGGGAAATTTCTGCAATATTTCCCCATAATAAGGGAAATTTCTGCAATTTTGCCCCAAAATAAGGGGAATTTCTGTTTTTGTCCCCAAATAAGGGAAATTTCTGCAATTTTGCCCTAAAATAAGGGGATTTTCTGCATTTTTTGCCAAAAATAAGGGGAATTTCTGACATTTTGCCGCAAAATAAGTGAAATTTCTGCAGTTTTACCCCAAAATAAGGAAAATTTCTGCCTTTTTGCCCAAAAATTAGGGGAATTTCTGCAATTTTGCTCCAAAATACAAAGAATTTCTGCCTTTTTGCCCGAAAATAAAGGGAATGTATATCTTTTTGCCATAAAAAAGCAAATTTCTTCATTTTTGCCCCAAAATAAGGGGATTTTCCACCTTTTTGACTCAAAATAAGTGCAATTTCTGCCTTTTCCCCAAAATAAACGAAATTTCTGCCTTTTTGCCCCAAAATAAGGGGAATTTCAGCCTTATTACCTCAAAATAAGGGGAATTTCTGCCTTTTTGCCCCAAAATATGGGGAATTTCTGACTTTTTGCCCCAAAATAAGAAAAATTTCTGCAATTTTGTACCAAAATAAAAAAAATTTCTGCCTTTTTGCCCCCCCAAAAAAATTTCTGCCTTTTTTTTCTCAAATACCTGAAATTTCTGCAATTTTGCCTCAAAATAAGGGAAAATTCTGCAATTTTGCCCCAATGTAAAGGAAATTTCTGCAATTTTGCCCCAAAATAAGGGGAATTTCTGACTGTTTGCTCCCGAAAAAGGAGATTTTCTGTCTTTTTGCCCCAAAATAAGGAGAATTTCTGCCTTTTTGCCCGAAAATTAAGAGAATTTCTGCAATTTTGCTTCAAAATACGGGGAATTTCTGCCTTTTAGCCCCAAAATAAAGGGAATTTCTGCATTTTACCTCAAATTGAGAATAATTTCTGCCTTTTGCCTCAAAATAAGGGGAATTTTCTGCCTTTTTGTTTCAAAATAAGATAAATTTCTTCAATTTTGTACCATAATAAAAGAAATTTCTGCTCTTTGCCCCAAAATAAAAGGAATTTCTGACTTTTTGCCCTGAAATAAATGAAATTTCTGCAATTTTGCCCGAAAATAAGGGAAATTTGTGCCTCTTTGCCCCAAAATAAAAAGAAGTTTTGCCTTTTGCCCCAAAATATGGGGAATTTCAGCATTTTACCTCAAAATAAGAATTTCAGCCTTTTTGCCCCAAAATAAGGAAAATTTCTGCAATTTTGCCCCAAAATAAGGGGAATTTCTTCCTTTTTGCCCCAAAATAAAGGATATTTCAGCCTTTTTACCTGAAAATAAGTGAAATTTCTGCAATTTTGCCCCAAATAAGGGAAATTTCTGCAATTTTGCCTCAAAATAAGGTAAATTCCTGCAATTTTGCCCCAAAATAAGTGGAATTTCTGAGTTTTGTCCCAAAATAAGGGGAATTTCTGTCTTTTTGCCCCAACATATAGGGAATTTCTGCCTTTTTGCCCAACAATTAGGGGAATTTCTTTATTTATGCTTCAAAATAATAGGAATTTCTGCCTTTTTGCCTCTAAAGAAGTGGAATTTCTGTATTTTCCTTCCAAAACAAAGGGAATTTCTGTGTTTTTTGCCCCAAAATAAGGAAAATTTCTGACTTATTACCCTGAAATAAGTGAAATGTTTGCAATTTTGCCCCAAAATAAGGGAAATTTCTGCCTTTTTGCCCCCAAATAAGGGGAATTTCAGCCTTTTTACCTCAAAATAAGGGGAATTTCTGCATTTTTGCCACAAAATATTAGGAATTTCTGCCTTTTTGCCCCAAAATAAGAAAAATTTCTGCAATTTTTACCTGAAATAAGTGAAATTTCTGCAATTGTGCCCCAAAATAAGTAAAATTTCTGCAATTTTGCCCCAAAATAAGGGAAATTTCTGGAATTTTGCCCCAAAATAAGTGGAATTTCTGAGTTTTGCCCCAAAATAAGGAGAATTTCTGTCTTTTTGCCCCAACATATAGGGAATTTCTGCCTTTTTGTCCCACAATTAGGGGATTTTCTTCAATTCTGCTCCAAAATAGGGGGAATTTCTGCTTTTTTGCCCGAAAATAAGGGGAATGTATACCTTTTGCCACAAAAAGAGAAATTTCTTCATTTTTGCCCCAAAATAAGAGGAATTTCTGCCTTCTTCCCTCAAAATAAGTGAAATTTCTGCCTTTTTACCTAAAAATGAACGGAATTTCTTTCTTTTTGCCCCAAAATAAAAGGAATTTTTGAATTTTGCCCTGAAATAAGTGAAATTTCTGCAATTTTTCCCCAAAATAAGGGAAATTTCTGCCTTTTTGCCACAAAATGAAGGGAATTTCTGTATTTTTGCCCCAAAATAAGGGGAATTTCAGCATTTTACCTCATAATAAGGCAAATCTATGCCTTTTTGCCCCAAAATATGGGGATTTTCTTCATTTTTGCCCCAAAATAAAGAAAATTTCTGCAATTTTGTACCAAAATAAAAGAAATTTCTGCCTTTTTGCCCCAAAATAAGAGAAATTTCTGCACTTTTTCCCTGAAATAAGTGAAATTTCTGCAATTTTGCCCCAAAATAAGGGAAATTTCTGCAATTTTGCCCCAAAATAAAGAAAATTTCTGCAATTTTGTACCAAAATAAAAGAAATTTCTGCCTTTTTGCCCCAAAATAAGAGAAATTTCTGCACTTTTGCCCCAAAATAATAGGAATTTCTGCCTTTTTGCCGAAAATAAGGGGAATTTCAGCATTTTACCTTCAAATAAGGGGAATTTCTGCCTTTTTGCCACAAAATAAGGGGAATTTCTGCCCTATTGCCCTTAAATAAGGAAAATTTCTGCTTTTCTGCCCCAATTAACGGGAATTTCTGCCTTTTTGCCACAAAGTAAAGGGAATTTCTGCCTTTTTGCCCCAAAATAACGGGAATTTCAGCCTTTTTACCTCAAAATAAGGGGAATTTCTGCCTTTTTCCCCAAAATATGGGTAATTTTTGCCTTTTTGTTCCAAAATAAGGAAAATTTCTACAATTTTGTATCAAAAGAAAAGAAATTTCTGTTTTTGCCCGAAAATAAAAGGAATTTCTGACTTTTTGCCCTGAAATAAATGAAATTCCTGCAATTATGCCCGAAAATAAGGGAAATTTGTGCCTTTTTGCCCCCAAATGAGGGGAATTTCTGCCTTTTTGCCCCAAAATATGGGGAATTTCAGGATTTTACCTCAAAATAAGGGGGATTTCAGCCTTTTTGCACCAAAATATGGGGAATTTCTGCCTTTTTGCCACAAAATAAGAAAAATTTCTGCAAGTCTGTAACAATATAAAAGAAATTTCTAAAATTTTGCCCCAAAATAAAGGAAATTTCTGATTTTTGCCCCAAAATAAAAAGAATTTCTCTATTTTTGCCACAAAATAAAGGGAAATTCTGCCTTTTAGCCCCAAAATTAGGGGAGTTTCTGCAATTTTGCTCCAAAATACGAGAAATTTCTGCCTTTTTACCCGAATTTAAGTGGAATTTCTGCATTTTTGCCCCCAAATAAGGGAAATTTCTGCAATTTTATCCGAAAATAAGGGAAATTTCTGCCTTTTTGCCCCAAAATAAGGGGAATTTCTGCCGTTTTGCCCTGAAATATGTAAAATTTCTACAATTTTACCCCAAAATAATGGGAATTTCTGCTTTTTTGCCCCAAAATAAGAAAAATTTTTGCTTTTTTTCTCTGAAATAAGTGAAATTTCTGCAATTTTGCCCTAAAATAAAGGAAATTTCTGCAATTTTTCCCCATAATAAGGGAAATTTCTGCAATTTTGCCCCAAAATAAGGGGAATTTCTGTTTTTGTCCCCAAATAAGGGAAATTTCTACAATTTTGCCCTAAAATAAGGGGATTTTCTGCATTTTTGCCAAAACTAAGGGGAATTTCTGACATTTTGCCGCAAAATAAGTGAAATTTCTGCAGTTTTACCCCAAAATAAGGAAAATTTCTGCCTTTTTGCCCAAAAATTAGGGGAATTTCTGCAATTTTGCTCCAAAATACAAAGAATTTCTTCCTTTTTGCCTGAAAATAAAGGGAATGTATACCTTTTTGCCATAAAAAAGCAAATTTCTTCATTTTTGACCCAAAATAAGGGGATTTTCCAACTTTTTGACTCAAAATAAGTGCAATTTCTGCCTTTTCCAAAAATAAACGAAATTTCTGCCTTTTTGCCCCAAAATAAGGGGAATTTCAGCCTTATTACCTCAAAATAAGGGGAATTTCTGCATTTTTGCCCCAAAATATGGGGAATTTCTGACTTTTTGCCCCAAAATAAGAAAAATTTCTGCAATTTTGTACCAAAATAAAAAAAATTTCTGCCTTTTTGCCCCCCCAAAAAAATTTCTGCCTTTTTTTTCTCAAATACCTGAAATTTCTGCAATTTTGCCCCAAAATAAGGGAAATTTCTGCAATTTTGCCCCAATGTAAAGGAAATTTCTGCAATTTTGCCCCAAAATAAGGGGAATTTCTGACTGTTTGCTCCCGAAAAAGGAGATTTTCTGTCTTTTTGCCCCAAAATAAGGAGAATTTCTGCCTTTTTGCCCGAAAATTAAGAGAATTTCTGCAATTTTGCTTCAAAATACAGGGAATTTCTGCCTTTTAGCCCCAAAATAAAGGGAATTTCTGCATTTTACCTCAAATTGAGAATAATTTCTGCCTTTTGCCTCAAAATAAGGAGAATTTTCTGCCTTTTTGTTTCAAAATAAGATAAATTTCTTCAATTTTGTACCATAATAAAAGAAATTTCTGCTCTTTGCCCCAACATAAAAGGAATTTCTGACTTTTTGCCCTGAAATAAATGAAATTTCTGCAATTTTGCCCGAAAATAAGAGAAATTTGTGCCTCTTTGCCCCAAAATAAGAAGAAGTTTTGCCTTTTGCCCCAAAATATTGGGAATTTCAGCATTTTACCTCAAAATAAGAATTTCAGCCTTTTTGCCCCAAAATAAGGAAAATTTCTGCAATTTTGCCCCAAAATAAGGGGAATTTCTTCCTTTTTGCCCCAAAATAAAGGATATTTCAGCCTTTTTACCTGAAAATAAGTGAAATTTCTGCAATTTTGCCCCAAATAAGGGAAATTTCTGCAATTTTGCCTCAAAATAAGGTAAATTCCTGCAATTTTGCCCCAAAATAAGTGGAATTTCTGAGTTTTGTCCCAAAATGAGGAGAATTTCTGTCTTTTTGCCCCAACATATAGGGAATTTCTGCCTTTTTGCCCAACAATTAGGGGAATTTCTTCATTTTTGCTTCAAAATAAGGGGAATTTCTGCCTTTTTGCCTCTAAAGAAGTGGAATTTCTGTATTTTCCTTCCAAAACAAAGGGAATTTCTGTGTTTTTTGCCCCAAAATAAGGAAAATTTCTGACTTAATACCCTGAAATAAGTGAAATGTTTGCAATTTTGCCCCAAAATAAGGGAAATTTCTGCCTTTTTGCCCCCAAATAAGGGGAATTTCAGCCTTTTTACCTCAAAATAAGGGGAATTTCTGCATTTTTGCCACAAAATATTAGGAATTTCTGCCTTTTTGCCCCAAAATAAGAAAAATTTCTGCCATTTTTACCTGAAATAAGTGAAATTTCTGCAATTGTGCCCCAAAATAAGTAAAATTTCTGCAATTTTGCCCCAAAATAAGGGAAATTTCTGGAATTTTGCCCCAAAATAAGTGGAATTTCTGAGTTTTGCCCCAAAATAAGGAGAATTTCTGTCTATTTGCCCCAACATATAGGGAATGTCTGCCTTTTTGTCCCACAATTAGGGGATTTTCTTCAATTCTGCTCCAAAATAGGGGGAATTTCTGCTTTTTTGCCCGAAAATAAGGGGAATGTATACCTTTTGCCACAAAAAAGAGAAATTTCTTCATTTTTGCCCCAAAATAAGAGGAATTTCTGCCTTCTTCCCTCAAAATAAGTGAAATTTCTGCCTTTTTACCTAAAAATGAACGGAATTTCTTTCTTTTTGCCCCAAAATAAAAGGAATTTTTGAATTTTGCCCTGAAATAAGTGAAATTTCTGCAATTTTTCCCCAAAATAAGGGAAATTTCTGCCTTTTTGCCACAAAATGAAGGGAATTTCTGTATTTTTGCCCCAAAATAAGGGGAATTTCAGCATTTTACCTCATAATAAGGCAAATCTCTGCCTTTTTGCCCCAAAATATGGGGATTTTCTTCATTTTTGCCCCAAAATAAAGAAAATTTCTGCAATTTTGTACCAAAATAAAAGAAATTTCTGCCTTTTTGCCCCAAAATAAGAGAAATTTCTGCACTTTTTCCCTGAAATAAGTGAAATTTCTGCAATTTTGCCCCAAAATAAGGGAAATTTCTGCAATTTTGCCCCAAAATAAAGAAAATTTCTGCAATTTTGTACCAAAATAAAAGAAATTTCTGCCTTTTTGCCCCAAAATAAGAGAAATTTCCACACTTTTGCCCCAAAATAATAGGAATTTCTGCCTTTTTGCCGAAAATAAGGGGAATTTCAGCATTTTACCTTCAAATAAGGGGAATTTCTTCCTTTTTGCCACAAAATAAGGGGAATTTCTGCCCTATTGCCCTTAAATAAGGAAAATTTCTGCTTTTCTGCCCCAATTAACGGGAATTTCTGCCTTTTTGCCACAAAGTAAAGGGAATTTCTGCCTTTTTTCCCCAAAATAACGGGAATTTCAGCCTTTTTACCTCAAAATAAGGGGAATTTCTGCCTTTTTCCCCAAAATATGGGTAATTTTTGCCTTTTTGTTCCAAAATAAGGAAAATTTCTACAATTTTGTATCAAAAGAAAAGAAATTTCTGTTTTTGCCCGAAAATAAAAGGAATTTCTGACTTTTTGCCCTGAAATAAATGAAATTCCTGCAATTATGCCCGAAAATAAGGGAAATTTGTGCCTTTTTGCCCCCAAATGAGGGGAATTTCTGCCTTTTTGCCCCAAAATATGGGGAATTTCAGGATTTTACCTCAAAATAAGGGGAATTTCAGCCTTTTTGCACCAAAATATGGGGAATTTCTGCCTTTTTGCCACAAAATAAGAAAAATTTCTGCAAGTCTGTAACAATATAAAAGAAATTTCTAAAATTTTGCCCCAAAATAAAGGAAATTTCTGATTTTTGCCCCAAAATAAAAAGAATTTCTCTATTTTTGCCACAAAATAAAGGGAAATTCTGCCTTTTAGCCCCAAAATTAGGGGAGTTTCTGCAATTTTGCTCCAAAATACGAGAAATTTCTGCCTTTTTACCCGAATTTAAGTGGATTTTCTGCATTTTTGCCCCCAAATAAGGGAAATTTCTGCAATTTTATCCCAAAATAAGGGAAATTTCTGCCTTTTTGCCCCAAAATAAGGGGAATTTCTGCCGTTTTGCCCTGAAATATGTGAAATTTCTGCAATTTTACCCCAAAATAAGGTGAATTTCTGCCTTTTTGCCCCAAAATAATGGGAATTTCTGCCTTTTTGCCCCAAAATAAGAAAAATTTTTGCTTTTTTTCTCTGAAATAAGTGAAATTTCTGCAATTTTGCCCTAAAATAAGGGAAATTTCTGCAATATTTCCCCATAATAAGGGAAATTTCTGCAATTTTGCCCCAAAATAAGGGGAATTTCTGTTTTTGTCCCCAAATAAGGGAAATTTCTGCAATTTTGCCCTAAAATAAGGGGATTTTCTGCATTTTTTGCCAAAAATAAGGGGAATTTCTGACATTTTGCCGCAAAATAAGTGAAATTTCTGCAGTTTTACCCCAAAATAAGGAAAATTTCTGCCTTTTTGCCCAAAAATTAGGGGAATTTCTGCAATTTTGCTCCAAAATACGTGTAATTTCTGCCTTTTTGCCCGAAAATAAAGGGAATGTATACCTTTTTGCCATAAAAAAGCAAATTTCTTCATTTTTGCCCCAAAATAAGGGGATTTTCCACCTTTTTGACTCAAAATAAGTGCAATTTCTGCCTTTTCCCCAAAATAAACAAAATTTCTGCCTTTTTGCCCCAAAATAAGGGGAATTTCAGCCTTATTACCTCAAAATAAGGGGAATTTCTGCATTTTTGCCCCAAAATATGGGGAATTTCTGACTTTTTGCCCCAAAATAAAAAAAAATTTCTGCAATTTTGTACCAAAATAAAAAAAAATTTCTGCCTTTTTGCCCCCCCCAAAAAATTTCTGCCTTTTTTTCCTCAAATAACTGAAATTTCTGCAATTTTGCCCCAAAATAAGGGAAATTTCTGCAATTTTGCCCCAATGTAAAGGAAATTTCTGCAATTTTGCCCCAAAATAAGGGGAATTTCTGACTGTTTGCTCCTGAAAAAGGAGATTTTCTGTCTTTTTGCCCCAAAATAAGGAGAATTTCTGCCTTTCTGCCAGAAAATTAAGAGAATTTCTGCAATTTTGCTTCAAAATACAGGGAATTTCTGCCTTTTAGCCCCAAAATAAAGGGAATTTCTGCATTGTACCTCAAATTGAGAATAATTTCTGCCTTTTGCCTCAAAATAAGGGGAATTTTCTGCCTTTTTGTTTCAAAATAAGATAAATTTCTTCAATTTTGTACCATAATAAAAGAAATTTCTGCTCTTTGCCCCAAAATAAAAGGAATTTCTGACTTTTTGCCCTGAAATAAATGAAATTTCTGCAATTTTGCCCGAAAATAAGAGAAATTTTTGCGTCTTTGCCCCAAAATAAGAAGTTTTGCCTTTTGCCCCAAAATATGGGGAATTTCAGCATTTTACCTCAAAATAAGAATTTCAGCCTTTTTGCCCCAAAATAAGGAAAATTTCTGCAATTTTGCCCCAAAATAAGGGGAATTTCTTCCTTTTTGCCCCAAAATAAAGGATATTTCAGCCTTTTTACCTGAAAATAAGTGAAATTTCTGCAATTTTGCCCCAAATAAGGGAAATTTCTGCAATTTTGCCTCAAAATAAGGTAAATTCCTGCAATTTTGCCCCAAAATAAGTGGAATTTCTGAGTTTTGTCCCAAAATAAGGAGAATTTCTGTCTTTTTGCCCCAACATATAGGGAATTTCTGCCTTTTTGCCCAACAATTAGGGGAATTTCTTCATTTTTGCTTCAAAATAAGGGGAATTTCTGCCTTTTTGCCTCTAAAGAAGTGGAATTTCTGTATTTTCCTTCCAAAACAAAGGGAATTTCTGTGTTTTTTGCCCCAAAATAAGGAAAATTTCTGACTTATTACCCTGAAATAAGTGAAATGTTTGCAATTTTGCCCCAAAATAAGGGAAATTTCTGCCTTTTTGCCCCCAAATAAGGGGAATTTCAGCCTTATTACCTCAAAATAAGGGGAATTTCTGCATTTTTGCCCCAAAATATGGGGAATTTCTGACTTTTTGCCCCAAAATAAAAAAAAATTTCTGCAATTTTGTACCAAAATAAAAAAAAATTTCTGCCTTTTTGCCCCCCCCAAAAAATTTCTGCCTTTTTTTCCTCAAATACCTGAAATTTCTGCAATTTTGCCCCAAAATAAGGGAAATTTCTGCAATTTTGCCCCAATGTAAAGGAAATTTCTGCAATTTTGCCCCAAAATAAGGGGAATTTCTGACTGTTTGCTCCTGAAAAAGGAGATTTTCTGTCTTTTTGCCCCAAAATAAGGAGAATTTCTGCCTTTCTGCCAGAAAATTAAGAGAATTTCTGCAATTTTGCTTCAAAATACAGGGAATTTCTGCCTTTTAGCCCCAAAATAAAGGGAATTTCTGCATTGTACCTCAAATTGAGAATAATTTCTGCCTTTTGCCTCAAAATAAGGGGAATTTTCTGCCTTTTTGTTTCAAAATAAGATAAATTTCTTCAATTTTGTACCATAATAAAAGAAATTTCTGCTCTTTGCCCCAAAATAAAAGGAATTTCTGACTTTTTGCCCTGAAATAAATGAAATTTCTGCAATTTTGCCCGAAAATAAGAGAAATTTTTGCCTCTTTGCCCCAAAATAAGAAGAAGTTTTGCCTTTTGCCCCAAAATATGGGGAATTTCAGCATTTTACCTCAAAATAAGAATTTCAGCCTTTTTGCCCCAAAATAAGGAAAATTTCTGCAATTTTGCCCCAAAATAAGGGGAATTTCTTCCTTTTTGCCCCAAAATAAAGGATATTTCAGCCTTTTTACCTGAAAATAAGTGAAATTTCTGCAATTTTGCCCCAAATAAGGGAAATTTCTGCAATTTTGCCTCAAAATAAGGTAAATTCCTGCAATTTTGCCCCAAAATAAGTGGAATTTCTGAGTTTTGTCCCAAAATAAGGAGAATTTCTGTCTTTTTGCCCCAACATATAGGGAATTTCTGCCTTTTTGCCCAACAATTAGGGGAATTTCTTAGTTTTTGCTTCAAAATAAGGGGAATTTCTGCCTTTTTGCCTCTAAAGAAGTGGAATTTCTGTATTTTCCTTCCAAAACAAAGGGAATTTCTGTGTTTTTTGCCCCAAAATAAGGAAAATTTCTGACTTATTACCCTGAAATAAGTGAAATGTTTGCAATTTTGCCCCAAAATAAGGGAAATTTCTGCCTTTTGGCCCCCAAATAAGGGGAATTTCAGCCTTTTACGTCAAAATAAGGGGAATTTCTGCATTTTTGCCACAAAATATTAGGAATTTCTGCCTTTTTGCCCCAAAATAAGAAAAATTTCTGCCATTTTTACCTGAAATAAGTGAAATTTCTGCAATTGTGCCCCAAAATAAGTAAAATTTCTGCAATTTTGCCCCAAAATAAGGGAAATTTCTGGAATTTTGCCCCAAAATAAGTGGAATTTCTGAGTTTTTCCCCAAAATAAGGAGAATTTCTGTCTTTTTGCCCCAACATATAGGGAATTTCTGCCTTTTTGCCCCACAATTAGGGGATTTTCTTCAATTCTGCTCCAAAATAGGGGGAATTTCTGCTTTTTTGCCCGAAAATAAGGGGAATGTATAACTTTTGCCACAAAAAAGAGAAATTTCTTCATTTTTGCCCCAAAATAAGAGGAATTTCTGCCTTCTTCCCTCAAAATAAGTGAAATTTCTGCCTTTTTACCTAAAAATGAACGGAATTTCTTTCTTTTTGCCCCAAAATAAAAGGAATTTTTGAATTTTGCCCTGAAATAAGTGAAATTTCTGCAATTTTTCCCCAAAATAAGGGAAATTTCTGCCTTTTTGCCACAAAATGAAGGGAATTTCTGTATTTTTGCCCCAAAATAAGGGGAATTTCAGCATTTTACCTCATAATAAGGCAAATCTCTGCCTTTTTGCCCCAAAATATGGGGATTTTCTTCATTTTTGCCCCAAAATAAAGAAAATTTCTGCAATTTTGTATCAAAATAAAAGAAATTTCTGCCTTTTTGCCCCAAAATAAGAGAAATTTCTGCACTTTTTTCATGAAATAAGTGAAATTTCTGCAATTTTGCCACAAAATAAGGGAAATTTCTGCAATTTTGCCCCAAAATAAAGAAAATTTCTGCAATTTTGTACCAAAATAAAAGAAATTTCTGCCTTTTTGCCCCAAAATAAGAGAAATTTCTGCACTTTTGCCCCAAAATAATAGGAATTTCTGCCTTTTTGCCGAAAATAAGGGGAATTTCAGCATTTTACCTTCAAATAAGGGGAATTTCTGCCTTTTTGCCACAAAATAAGGGGAATTTCTGCCCTATTGCCCTTAAATAAGGAAAATTTCTGCTTTTCTGCCCCAATTAACGGGAATTTCTGCCCTTTTGCCAGAAAGTAAAGGGAATTTCTGCCTTTATGCCCCAAAATAACAGGAATTTCAGCCTTTTTACCTCAAAATAAAAGGAATTTCTGCCTTTTTCCCCAAAATATGGGTAATTTTTGCCTTTTTGTTCCAAAATAAGGAAAATTTCTACAATTTTGTATCAAAAAAAAAGAAATTTCTGTTTTTGCCCGAAAATAAAAGGAATTTCTGACTTTTTGCCCTGAAATAAATGAAATTCCTGCAATTATGCCCGAAAATAAAGGAAATTTGTGCCTTTTTGCCCCCAAATGAGGGGAATTTCTGCCTTTTTGCCCCAAAATATGGGGAATTTCAGGATTTTACCTCAAAATAAGGGGAATTTCAGCCATTTTGCACCAAAATATGGGGAATTTCTGCCTTTTTGCCAAAAATAAGAAAAATTTCTGCAAGTCTGTAACAATATAAATGAAATTTCTAAAATTTTGCCCCAAAATAAAGGAAATTTCTGATTTTTGCCCCAAAATAAAAAGAATTTCTCTATTTTTGCCACAAAATAAAGGGAAATTCTGCCTTTTAGCCCCAAAATTAGGGGAGTTTCTGCAATTTTGCTCCAAAATACGAGAAATTTCTGCCTTTTTACCCGAAATTAAGTGGATTTTCTGCCTTTTTGCCCCCAAATAAGGGAAATTTCTGCAAATTTATCCCAAAATAAGGGAAATTTCTGCCTTTTTGCCCCAAAATAAGGGGAATTTCTGCCGTGTTGCCCTGAAATATGTGAAATTTCTGCAATTTTACCCCAAAATAAGGTGAATTTCTGCCTTTTTGCCCCAAAATAATGGGAATTTCTGCCTTTTTGCCCCAAAATAAGAAAAATTTTTGCTTTTTTTCTCTGAAATAAGTGAAATTTCTGCAATTTTGCCCTAAAATAAGGGAAATTTCTGCAATTTTTCCCCATAATAAGGGAAATTTCTGCAATTTTGCCCCAAAATAAGGGGAATTTCTGTTTTTGTCCCCAAATAAGGGAAATTTCTGCAATTTTGCCCTAAAATAAGGGGATTTTCTGCATTTTTTGCCAAAAATAAGGGGAATTTCTGACATTTTGCCGCAAAATAAGTGAAATTTCTGCAGTTTTACCCCAAAATAAGGAAAATTTCTGCCTTTTTCCCCAAAAATAAGGGGAATTTCTGCAATTTTGCTCCAAAATACAAAGAATTTCTGCCTTTTTGCCCGAAAATAAAGGGAATGTATACCTTTTTGCCATAAAAAAGCAAATTTCTTCATTTTTGCCCCAAAATAAGGGGATTTTCCACCTTTTTGACTCAAAATAAGTGCAATTTCTGCCTTTTCCCCAAAATAAATGAAATTTCTGCCTTTTTGCCCCAAAATAAGGGGAATTTCAGCCTTATTACCTCAAAATAAGGGGAATTTCTACCTTTTTGCCCCAAAATATGGGGAATTTCTGACTTTTTGCCCCAAAATAAGAAAAATTTCTGCAATTTTGTACCAAAATAAAAAAAATTTCTGCCTTTTTGCCCCCCCCAAAAAATTTCTGCCTTTTTTTTCTCAAATACATGAAATTTCTGCAATTTTGCCCAAAAATAAGGGAAAATTCTGCAATTTTGCCCCAATGTAAAGGAAATTTCTGCAATTTTGCCCCAAAATAATTTCTGACTGTTTGCTCCCAAAAAAAGAGATTTTCTGTCTTTTTGCCCCAAAATAAGGAGAATTTCTGCCTTTTTGCCCGAAAATTAAGAGAATTTCTGCAATTTTGCTTCAAAATACAGGGAATTTCTGCCTTTTAGCCCCAAAATAAAGGGAATTTCTGCATTTTACCTCAAATTGAGAATAATTTCTGCCTTTTGCCTCAAAATAAGGGGAATTTTCTGCCTTTTTGTTTCAAAATAAGATAAATTTCTTCAATTTTGTACCATAATAAAAGAAATTTCTGCTCTTTGCCCCAAAATAAAAGGAATTTCTGACTTTTTGCCCTGAAATAAATGAAATTTCTGCAATTTTGCCCGAAAATAAGAGAAATTTGTGCCTCTTTGCCCCAAAATAAGAAGAAGTTTTGCCTTTTGCCCCAAAATATGGGGAATTTCAGCATTTTACCTCAAAATAAGAATTTCAGCCTTTTTGCCCCAAAATAAGGAAAATTTCTGCAATTTTGCCCCAAAATAAGGGGAATTTCTTCCTTTTTGCCCCAAAATAAAGGATATTTCAGCCTTTTTACCTGAAAATAAGTGAAATTTCTGCAATTTTGCCCCAAATAAGGGAAATTTCTGCAATTTTGCCTCAAAATAAGGTAAATTCCTGCAATTTTGCCCCAAAATAAGTGGAATTTCTGAGTTTTGTCCCAAAATAAGGAGAATTTCTGTCGTTTTGCTCCAACATATAGGGAATTTCTGCCTTTTTGCCCAACAATTAGGGGAATTTCTTCATTTTTGCTTCAAAATAAGGGGAATTTCTGCCTTTTTGCCTCTAAAGAAGTGGAATTTCTGTATTTTCCTTCCAAAACAAAGGGAATTTCTGTGTTTTTTGCCCCAAAATAAGGAAAATTTCTGACTTAGAACCCTGAAATAAGTTAAATGTTTGCAATTTAGCCCCAAAATAAGGGAAATTTCTGCCTTTTTGCCCCCAAATAAGGGGAATTTCAGCCTTTTTACCTCAAAATAAGGGAAATTTCTGCATTTTTGCCACAAAATATTAGGAATTTCTGCCTTTTTGCCCCAAAATAAGAAAAATTTCTGCCATTTTTACCTGAAATAAGTGAAATTTCTGCAATTGTGCCCCAAAATAAGTAAAATTTCTGCAATTTTGCCCCAAAATAAGGGAAATTTCTGGAATTTTGCCCCAAAATAAGTGGAATTTCTGAGTTTTGCCCCAAAATAAGGAGAATTTCTGTCTTTTTGCCCCAACATATAGGGAATTTCTGCCTTTTTGTCCCACAATTAGGGGATTTTCTTCAATTCTGCTCCAAAATAGGGGGAATTTCTGCTTTTTTGCCCGAAAATAAGGGGAATGTATACCTTTTGCCACAAAAAAGAGAAATTTCTTCATTTTTGCCCCAAAATAAGAGGAATTTCTGCCTTCTTCCCTCAAAATAAGTGAAATTTCTGCCTTTTTACCTAAAAATGAATGGAATTTCTTTCTTTTTGCCCCAAAATAAAAGGAATTTTTGAATTTTGCCCTGAAATAAGTGAAATTTCTGCAATTTTTCCCCAAAATAAGGGAAATTTCTGCCTTTTTGCCACAAAATGAAGGGAATTTCTGTATTTTTGCCCCAAAATAAGGGGAATTTCAGCATTTTACCTCATAATAAGGCAAATCTCTGCCTATTTGCCCCAAAATATGGGGAATTTCTTCATTTTTGCCCCAAAATAATGAAAATTTCTGCAATTTTGTACCAAAATAAAAGAAATTTCTGCCTTTTTGCCCCAAAATAAGAGAAATTTCTGCACTTTTTCCCTGAAATAAGTGAAATTTCTGCAATTTTGCCCCAAATAAGGGAAATTTCTGCAATTTTGCCCCAAAATAAAGAAAATTTCTGCAATTTTGTACCAAAATAAAAGAAATTTCTGCCTTTTTGCCCCAAAATAAGAGAAATTTCTGCACTTTTTCCCTGAAATAAGTGAAATTTCTGCAATTTTGCCCCAAAATAAAGAAAATTTCTGCAATTTTACCCCAAAAGAAGGGCAATTTCTGACTTTTTGCCCTGAAATAAGGAGAATTTCTGTCTTTTTGTTCCAAAATAATGTGAATTTCTGCATTTTCCTTCAAAATTAGGGAAATATGTGCAATTTTGCTTCAAAATACGGGGAAATCTGCCTTATTGCACAAAAATAAAGGGAATTTCTCCATTTTTGCACCAATATAAGGGGAATGTCTGAAATTTAGCTTTAAAATACGGGGAATTTCTGTGTTATTGTCCGAAATAAAGTGGAATTTCTGCCTTTTTGCCCTGAAATATTTGAAATTTCTGCAATATTACCCCATAATAAGGGGAATTTCTGTTTTTGGCCCCAAAATTAAGGGAATTTCTGCTTTTTGCCCCAAAATAAGGCAAATATCTGACTTTTGCCCAGAAATAATTGAAATTTCTGCAATTTTGCCCCAAAATAATAGGAATTTCTGCCTTTTTGCCGAAAATAAGGGGAATTTCAGCATTTTACCTTCAAATAAGGGGAATTTCTGCCTTTTTGCCACAAAATAAGGGGAATTTCTGCCCTATTGCCCTTAAATAAGGAAAATTTCGCTTTTCTGCCCCAATTAACGGGAATTTCTGCCTTTTTGCCACAAAGTAAAGGGAATGTCTGCCTTTTTGCCCCAAAATAACGGGAATTTCAGCCTTTTTACCTCAAAATAAGGGGAATTTCTGCCTTTTTCCCCAAAATATGGGTAATTTTTGCCTTTTTGTTCCAAAATAAGGAAAATTTCTACAATTTTGTATCAAAATAAAAGAAATTTCTGTTTTTGCCCGAAAATAAAAGGAATTTCTGACTTTTTGCCCTGAAATAAATGAAATTCCTGCAATTATGCCCGAAAATAAGGGAAATTTGTGCCTTTTTGCCCCCAAATGAGGGGAATTTCTGCCTTTTTGCCCCAAAATATGGGGAATTTCAGGATTTTACCTCAAAATAAGGGGAATTTCAGCCTTTTTGCACCAAAATATGGGGAATTTCTGCCTTTTTGCCACAAAATAAGAAAAATTTCTGCAAGTCTGTAACAATATAAAAGAAATTTCTAAAATTTTGCCCCAAAATAAAGGAAATTTCTGATTTTTGCCCCAAAATAAAAAGAATTTCTCTATTTTTGCCCCAAAATAAAGGGAAATTCTGCCTTTTAGCCCCAAAATTAGGGGAGTTTCTGCAATTTTGCTCCAAAATACGAGAAATTTCTGCCTTTTTCCCCAAAATTAAGTGGATTTTCTGCCTTTTTGCCTCCAAATAAGGGAAATTTCTGCAATTTTATCCCAAAATAAGGGAAATTTCTGCCTTTTTGCCCCAAAATAAGGGGAATTTCTGCCGTTTTGCCCTGAAATATGTGAAATTTCTGCAATTTTACCCCAAAATAAGGTGAATTTCTGCCTTTTTGCTACAAAATAATGGGAATTTCTGCCTTTTTGCCCCAAAATAAGAAAAATTTTTGCCCTTTTTCTCTGAAATAAGTGAAATTTCTGCAATTTTGCCCTTAAATAAGGGAAATTTCTGCAATTTTTCCCCATAATAAGGGAAATTTCTGCAATTTTGCCCCAAAATAAGGGGAATTTCTGTTTTTGTCCCCAAATAAGGGAAATTTCTGCAATTTTGCCCTAAAATAAGGGGATTTTCTGCATTTTTTTGCCAAAAATAAGGGGAATTTCTGACATTTTGCCGCAAAATAAGTGAAATTTCTGCAGTTTTACCCCAAAATAAGGAAAATTTCTACCTTTTTGCCCAAAAATTAGGGGAATTTCTGCAAGTTTGCTCCAAAATACAAAGAATTTCTGCCTTTTTGCCCGAAAATAAAGGGAATGCATACCTTTTTGCCATAAAAAAGCAAATTTCTTCATTTTTGCCCCAAAATAAGGGGAATTTCCACCTTTTTGACTCAAAATAAGTGCAATTTCTGCCTTTTCCCCAAAATAAACGAAATTTCTGTATTTTTGCCCCAAAATAAGGGGAATTTCAGCCTTATTACCTCAAAATAAGGGGAATTTCTGCATTTTTGCCCCAAAATATGGGGAATTTCTGACTTTTTGCCCCAAAATAAGAAAAATTTCTGCAATTTTGTACCAAAATAAAAAAAATTTCTGCCTTTTTGCCCCCCCAAAAAAATTTCTGCCTTTTTTTTCTCAAATACCTGAAATTTCTGCAATTTTGCCCCAAAATAAGGGAAATTTCTGCAATTTTGCCCCAATGTAAAGGAAATTTCTGCAATTTTGCCCCAAAATATGGGGAATTTCTGACTGTTTGCTCACGAAAATGGAGATTTTCTGTCTTTTTGCCCCATAATAAGGAGAATTTCTGCCTTTTTGCCCGAAAATTAAGAGAATTTCTGCAATTTTGCTTCAAAATACAGGGAATTTCTGCCTTTTAGCCCCAAAATAAAGGGAATTTCTGCATTTTACCTCAAATTGAGAATAATTTCTGCCTTTTGCCTCAAAATAAGGGGAATTTTCTGCCTTTTTGTTTCAAAATAAGATAAATTTCTTCAATTTTGTACCATAATAAAAGAAATTTCTGCTCTTTGCCCCAAAATAAAAGGAATTTCTGACTTTTTGCCCTGAAATAAATGAAATTTCTGCAATTTTGCCCGAAAATAAGAGAAATTTGTGCCTCTTTGCCCCAAAATAAGAAGTTTTGCCTTTTGCCCCAAAATATGGGGAATTTCAGCATTTTACCTCAAAATAAGAATTTCATCCTTTTTGCCCCAAAATAAGGAAAATTTCTGCAATTTTGCCGCAAAATAAGGGGAATTTCTTCCTTTTTGCCCCAAAATAAAGGATATTTCAGCCTTTTTACCTGAAAATAAGTGAAATTTCTGCAATTTTGCCCCAAATAAGGGAAATTTCTGCAATTTTGCCTCAAAATAAGGTAAATTCCTGCAATTTTGCCCCAAAATAAGTGGAATTTCTGAGTTTTGTCCCAAAATAAGGAGAATTTCTGTCTTTTTGCCCCAACATATAGGGAATTTCTGCCTTTTTGCCCAACAATTAGGGGAATTTCTTCATTTTTGCTTCAAAATAAGGGGAATTTCTGCCTTATTGCACAAAAATAAAGGGAATTTCTCCATTTTTGCACCAATATAAGGGGAATTTCTGAAATTTAGCTTTAAAATACGGGGAATTTCTGCGTTATTGTCCGAAATAAAGTGGAATTTCTGCCTTTTTGCCCTGAAATATTTGAAATTTCTGCAATTTTACCCCAAAATAAGGGGAATTTCTGTTTTTGGCCCCAAAATTAAGGGAATTTCTGCTTTTTGCCCCAAAATAAGGCAAATATCTGACTTTTTGCCCAGAAATAATTGAAATTTCTGCAATTTTGCCCCAAAATAATAGGAATTTCTGCCTTTTTGCCGAAAATAAGGGGAATTTCAGCATTTTACCTTCAAATAAGGGGAATTTCTGCCTTTTTGCCACAAAATAAGGGGAATTTCTGCCCTATTGCCCTTAAATAAGGAAAATTTCCGCTTTTCTGCCCCAATTAACGGGAATTTCTGCCTTTTTGCCACAAAGTAAAGGGAATTTCTGCCTTTTTGCCCCAAAATAACGGGAATTTCAGCCTTTTTACCTCAAAATAAGGGGAATTTCTGCCTTTTTCCCCAAAATATGGGTAATTTTTGCCTTTTTGTTCCAAAATAAGGAAAATTTCTACAATTTTGTATCAAAAGAAAAGAAATTTCTGTTTTTGCCCGAAAATAAAAGGAATTTCTGACTTTTTGCCCTGAAATAAATGAAATTCCTGCAATTATGCCCGAAAATAAGGGAAATTTGTGCCTTTTTGCCCCCAAATGAGGGGAATTTCTGCCTTTTTGCCCCAAAATATGGGGAATTTCAGGATTTTACCTCAAAATAAGGGGAATTTCAGCCTTTTTGCACCAAAATATAGGGAATTTCTGCCTTTTTGCCACAAAATAAGAAAAATTTCTGCAAGTCTGTAACAATATAAAAGAAATTTCTAAAATTTTGCCCCAAAATAAAGGAAATTTCTGATTTTTGCCCCAAAATAAAAAGAATTTCTCTATTTATGCCCCAAAATAAAGGGAATTTCTGCCTTTTAGCCCCAAAATTAGGGGAGTTTCTGCAATTTTGCTCCAAAATACGAGAAATTTCTGCCTTTTTACCCGAAATTAAGTGGATTTTCTGCCTTTTTGCCCCCAAATAAGAAAAAATTTCTGCAATTTTATTCCAAAATAAGGGAAATTTCTGCCTTTTTGCCCCAAAATAAGAAGAATTTCTGCCGTTTTGCTCCGAAATATGTGAAATTTCTGCAATTTTACCCCAAAATAAGGTGAATTTCTGCCTTTTTGCCCCAAAATAATGGGAATTTCTGCCTTTTTGCCCCAAAATAAGAAAAATTTTTGCTTTTTTTTCTCTGAAATAAGTGAAATTTCTGCAATTTTGCCCTAAAATAAAGGAAATTTCTGCAATTTTTTCCCATAATAAGGGAAATTTCTGCAATTTTGCCCCAAAATAAGGGGAATTTCTGTTTTTGTCCCCAAATAAGGGAAATTTCTGCAATTTTGCCCTAAAATAAGGGGATTTTCTGAATTTTTTGCCAAAAATAAAAGGAATTTCTGACATTTTGCCGCAAAATAAGTGAAATTTCTGCAGTTTTACCCCAAAATATAGAAAATTTCTGCCTTTTTGCGCAAAAATTAGGGGAATTTCTGCAATTTTGCTCCAAAATACAAAGAATTTCTGCCTTTTTGCCCGAAAATAAAGGGAATGTATACCTTTTTGCCATAAAAAAGCAAATTTCTTCATTTTTGCCCCAAAATAAGGGGAATTTCCACCTTTTTGACTCAAAATAAGTGCAATTTCTGCCTTTTCCCCAAAATAAACGAAATTTCTGTCTTTTTGCCCCAAAATAAGGGGAATTTCAGCCTTATTACCTCAAAATAAGGGGAATTTCTGCCTTTTTGCCCCAAAATATGGGGAATTTCTGACTTTTTGCCACAAAATAAGAAAAATTTCTGCAATTTTGTACCAAAATAAAAAAAATTTCTGCCTTTTTGCCCCCCCCAAAAAATATTTCTGCCTTTTTTCCCTGAAATACGTGAAATTTCTGCAATTTTGCCCCAAAATAAGGGAAATTTCTGCAATTTTGCCCCAATGTAAAGGAAATTTCTGCAATTTTGCCCCAAAATAAGGGGAATTTCTGACTGTTTGCTCCCGAAAAAGGAGATTTTCTGTCTTTTTGCCCCAAAATAAGGAGAATTTCTGCCTTTTTGCCCGAAAATTATGAGTATTTCTGCAATTTTGCTTCAAAATATAGGGAATTTCTGTCTTTTAGCCCCAAAATAAAAGGAATTTCTGCATTTTACCTCAAATTGAGAATAATTTCTGACTTTTGCCTCAAAATAAGGGGAATTTTCTGCCTTTTTGTTTCAAAATAAGAAAAATTTCTTCAATTTTGTACCATAATAAAAGAAATTTCTGCTCTTTGCCCCAAAATAAAAAAAATTTCTGACTTTTTGCCCTGAAATAAATGAAATTTCTGCAATTTTGCCCGAAAATAAGGGAAATTTGTGCCTCTTTGCCCCAAAATAAGAAGAAGTTTTGCCTTTTGCCCCAAAATATGGGGAATTTCAGCATTTTACCTCAAAATAAGAATTTCAGCCCTTTTGCCCCAAAATAAGGAAAATTTCTGCAATTTTGCCCCAAAATAAGGGGAATTTCTTCTTTTTTGCCCCAAAATAAAGGATATTTCAGCCTTTTTACCTGAAAATAAGTGAAATTTCTGCAATTTTGCCCCAAATAAGGTAAATTCCTGCAATTTTGCCCCAAAATAAGTGGAATTTCTGAGTTTTGTCCCAAAATAAGGAGAATTTCTGTCTTTTTGCCCCAACATATAGGGAATTTCTGCCTTTTTGCCCAACAATTAGGGGAATTTCTTCATTTTTGCTTCAAAATAAGGGGAATTTCTGCCTTTTTGTCTCTAAAGAAGTGGAATTTCTGTATTTTCCTTCCAAAACAAAGGAAATTTCTGTCTTTTTTGCCCCAAAATAAGGAAAATTTCTGACTTATTACCCTGAAATAAGTGAAATGTTTGCAATTTTGCCCCAAAATAAGGGAAATTTCTGCCTTTTTGCCCCCAAATAAGGGGAATTTCAGCCTTTTTACCTCAAAATAAGGGGAATTTCTGCATTTTTGCCACAAAATATTAGGAATTTCTGCATTTTTGCCCCAAAATAAGAAAAATTTCTGCCATTTTTACCTGAAATAAGTAAAATTTCTGCAATTTTGCCCCAAAATAAGTAAAATTTCTGCAATTTTGCCCGAAAATAAGGGAAATTTCTGGAATTTTGCCCCAAAATAAGTGGAATTTCTGAGTTTTGCCCCAAAATAAGGAGAATTTCTGTCTTTTTGCCCCACAATTAGGGGATTTTCTTCAATTCTGCTCCAAAATACGGGGAATTTCTGCTTTTTTTGCCCGAAAATAAGGGGAATGTATACCTTTTGCCACAAAAAAGAGAAATTTCTTCATTTTTGCCCCAAAATAAGAGGAATTTCTGCCTTCTTACCACAAAATAAGTGAAATTTCTGCCTTTTTACCTAAAAATGAACGGAATTTCTGTCTTTTTGCCCCAAAATAAAAGGAATTTTTGAATTTTGCCCTGAAATGAGTGAAATTTCTGCAATTTTGCCCCAAAATAAGGGAAATTTCTGCCTTTTTGCCACAAAATAAAGGGAATTTCTGTATTTTTGCCCCAAAATAAGGGGAATTTCAGCATTTTACCTCATAATAAGGCAAATCTCTGCCTTTTTGCCCCAAAATATGGGGAATTTCTGCATTTTTGCCCCAAAATAAAGAAAATTTCTGCAATTTTGTACCAAAATAAAAGAAATTTCTGCCTTTTTGCCCCAAAATAAGAGAAATTTCTGCACTTTTTCCCTGAAATAAGTGAAATTTCTGCAATTTTGCCCCAAAATAAGAGAAATTTCTGCAATTTTGCCCCAAAATAAAGAAAATTTCTGCAATTTTGTACCAAAATAAAAGAAATTTCTGCCTTTTTGCCCCAAAATAAGAGAAATTTCTGCACTTTTTCCCTGAAATAAGTGAAATTTCTGCAATTTTGCCCCAAAATAAGAGAAATTTCTGCAATTTTGTCCCAAAATAAAGAAAATTTCTGCAATTTTACCCCAAAAGAAGGGCAATTTCTGACTTTTTGCCCTGAAATAAGGAGAATTTCTGTCTTTTTGTTCCAAAATAATGTGAATTTCTGCATTTTCCTTCAAAATTAGGGAAATATGTGCAATTTTGCTTCAAAATACGGGGAAATCTGCCTTATTGCACAAAAATAAAGAGAATTTCTCCATTTTTGCACCAATATAAGGGGAATTTCTGAAATTTAGCTTTAAAATACGGGGAATTTCTGCGTTATTGTCCGAAATAAAGTGAAATTTCTGCCTTTTTGCCCTGAAATATTTGAAATTTCTGCAATTTTACCCCAAAATAAGGGGAATTTCTGTTTTTGGCCCCAAAATTAAGGGAATTTCTGCTTTTTGCCCCAAAATAAGGCAAATATCTGACTTTTTGCCCAGAAATAATTGAAATTTCTGCAATTTTGCCCCAAAATAATAGGAATTTCTGCCTTTTTGCCGAAAATAAGGGGAATTTCAGCATTTTACCTTCAAATAAGGGGAATTTCTGCCTTTTTGCCACAAAATAAGGGGAATTTCTGCCCTATTGCCCTTAAATAAGGAAAATTTCTGCTTTTCTGCCCCAATTAACGGGAATTTCTGCCTTTTTGCCACAAAGTAAAGGAAATTTCTGCCTTTTTGCCCCAAAATAACGGGAATTTCAGCCTTTTCACCTCAAAATAAGGGGAATTTCTGCCTGTTTCCCCAAAATATGGGTAATTTTTGCCTTTTTGTTCTAAAATAAGGAAAATTTCTACAATTTTGTATCAAAATAAAAGAAATATCTGTTTTTGCCCGAAAATAAAAGGAATTTCTGACTTTTTGCCCTGAAATAAATGAAATTCCTGCAATTATGCCCGAAAATAAGGGAAATTTGTGCCTTTTTGCCCCCAAATGAGGGGAATTTCTGCCTTTTTGCCCCAAAATATGGGGAATTTCAGGATTTTACCTCAAAATAAGGGGAATTTCAGCCTTTTTGCACCAAAATATGGGGAATTTCTGCCTTTTTGCCACAAAATAAGATAAATTTCTGCAAGTCTGTAACAATATAAAAGAAATTTCTAAAATTTTGCCCCAAAATAAAGGAAATTTCTGATTTTTGCCCCAAAATAAAAAGAATTTCTCTATTTTTGCCCCAAAATAAAGGGAAATTCTGCCTTTTTGCCCCAAATATGGGGGGTTTCTGCAATTTTGCTCCAAAATACGAGAAATTTCTGCCTTTTTACCCAAAATTAAGTGGATTTTCTGCCTTTTTGCCCCCAAAAAAGGGAAATTTCTGCAATTTTATCCCAAAATAAGGGAAATTTCTGCCTTTTTGCCCCAAAATAAGGGGAATTTCTGCCGTTTTGCCCTGAAATATGTGAAATTTCTGCAATTTTACCCCAAAATAAGGTGAATTTCTGCCTTTTTGCCCCAAAATAATGGGAATTTCTGCCTTTTTGCCCCAAAATAAGAAAAATTTTTGTTTTTTTCTCTGAAATAAGTGAAATTTCTGCAATTTTGCCCTAAAATAAGGGAAATTTCTGCAATTTTTCCCCATAATAAGGGAAATTTCTGCAATTTTGCTCCAAAATAAGGGGAATTTCTGTTTTTGCCCCCAAATAAGGGAAATTTCTGCAATTTTGCCCTAAAATAAGGGGATTTTCTGCATTTTTTGCCAAAAATAAGGGGAATTTCTGACATTTTGCCGCAAAATAAGTGAAATTTCTGCAGTTTTACCCCAAAATAAGGAAAATTTCTGCCTTTTTGCCCAAAAATTAGGGGAATTTCTGCAATTTTGCTCCAAAATACAAAGAATTTCTGCCTTTTTGCCCGAAAATAAAGGGAATGTATACCTTTTTGCCATAAAAAAGCAAATTACTTCATTTTTGCTACAAAATAAGGGGATTTTCCACCTTTTTGACTCAAAATAAGTGCAATTTCTGCCTTTTTCCCAAAATAAACGAAATTTCTGTATTTTTGCCCCAAAATAAGGGGAATTTCAGCCTTATTACCTCAAAATAAAGGGAATTTGTGCCTTTTTGCCCCAAAATATGGGGAATTTCTGCCTTTTTGCCCCAAAATAATGGGAATTTCTGCCTTTTTGCCCCAAAATAAGAAAAATTTTTGCTTTTTTTCTCTGAAATAAGTGAAATTTCTGCAATTTTTTTCCAAAATAAGGGAAATTTCTGCAATTTTTCCCCATAATAAGGGAAATTTCTGCAATTTTGCCCCAAAATAAGGGGAATTTCTGTTTTTGCCACCAAATAAGGGAAATTTCTGCAATTTTGCCCTAAAATAAGGGGATTTTCTGCATTTTTTGAAAAAATAAGGGGAATTTCTGCAATTTTGCCGCAAAATAAGTGAAATTTCTGCAGTTTTACCCCAAAATAAGGAAAAATTCTGACTTATTGCCCAAAAAAAAGGGGAATTTCTGCAATTTTGCTCCAAAATACAAAGAATTTCTTCCTTTTTGCCCGAAAATAAAGGGAATGTATACCTTTTTGCCATAAAAAAGCAAATTTCTTCATTTTTGCCCCAAAATAAGGGGATTTTCCACCTTTTTGACTCAAAATAAGTGCAATTTCTGCCTTTTCCCCAAAATAAACGAAATTTCTGCCTTTTTGCCCCAAAATAAGGGGAATTTCAGCCTTATTACCTCAAAATAAGAGGAATTTCTGCATTTTTGCCCCAAAATATGGGGAATTTCTGACTTTTTGCCCCAAAATAAGAAAAATTTCTGCAATTTTGTACCAAAATAAAAAAAATTTCTGCCTTTTTGCCCCCCCCCCAAAAAATTTCTGCCTTTTTTCCCTGAAATACGTGAAATTTCTGCAATTTTGCCCCAAAATAAGGGAAATTTCTGCAATTTTGCCCCAATGTAAAGGAAATTTCTGCAATTTTGCCCCAAAATCAGGGGAATTTCTGACTGTTTGCTCCCGAAAAAAAAGATTTTCTGTCTTTTTGCCCCAAAATAAGGAGAATTTCTGCCTTTTTGCCCGAAAATTATGAGAATTTCTGCAATTTTGCTTCAAAATACAGGGAATTTCTGCCTTTTAGCCCAAAAATAAAGGGAATTTCTGCATTTTACCTCAAATTGAGAATAATTTCTGCCTTTTGCCTCAAAATAAGGGGAATTTTCTGCCTTTTTGTTTCAAAATAAGAAAAATTTCTTCAATTTTGTACCATAATAAAAGAAATTTCTGCTCTTTGCCCCAAAATAAAAAAAATTTCTGACTTTTTGCCCTGAAATAAATGAAATTTCTGCAATTTTGCCCGAAAATAAGGGAAATTTGTGCCTCTTTGCCCCAAAATAAGAAGAAGTTTAGCCTTTTGCCCCAAAATATGGGGAATTTCAGAATTTTACCTCAAAATAAGAATTTCAGCCCTTTTGCCCCAAAATAAGGAAAATTTCTGCAATTTTGCCCCAAAATAAGGAGAATTTCTTCTTTTTTGCCCCAAAATAAAGGATATTTCAGCCTTTTTACCTGAAAATAAGTGAAATTTCTGCAATTTTGCCCCAAATAAGGCAAATTTCTGCAATTTTGCCTCAAAATAAGGTAAATTCCTGCAATTTTGCCCCAAAATAAGTGGAATTTCTGAGTTTTGTCCCAAAATACAGAGAATTTCTGTCTTTTTGCCCCAACATATAGGGAATTTCTGCCTTTTGGCCCAACAATTAGGGGAATTTCTTCATTTTTGCTTCAAAATACAGGGAATTTCTGCCTTTTTGTCTCTAAAGAAGTGGAATTTCTGTATTTTCCTTCTAAAACAAAGGGAATTTCTGTCTTTTTTGCCCCAAAATAAGGAAAATTTGTGACTTATTACCCTGAAATAAGTGAAATGTTTGCACTTTTGCCCCAAAATTAGGGAAATTTCTGCCTTTTTGCCCCCAAATAAGGGGAATTTCAGCCTTTTTACCTCAAAATAAGGGGAATTTCTGCATTTTTGCCACAAAATATTAGGAATTTCTGCCTTTTTGCCCCAAAATAATAAAAATTTCTGCCATTTTTACCTGAAATAAGTTAAATTTCTGCAATTTTGCCCCAAAATAAGTAAAATTTCTGCAATTTTGCCCCAAAATAAGGGAAATTTCTGGAATTTTGCCCCAAAATAAGTGGAATTTCTGAGTTTTGCCCCAAAATAAAGAGAATTTCTGTCTTTTTGCCCCAACATATAGGGAATTTCTGCATTTTTGCCCCACAATTAGGGGAATTTCTGCCTTTTTGCCCCCAAATAAGGGGAATTTCAGCCTTTTTACCTCAAAAAGAGGGGAATTTCTGCCTTTTTCCCCAAAATATGGGTAATTTTTGCTTTTTGTTCCAAAATAAGGAAAATTTCTACAATTTTGTATCAAAATAAAAGAAATTTCTGCCTTTTTGCCCCAAAATAAATGGAATTTCTGACTTTTTGCCCTGAAATAAATGAAATTCCTGCAATTATGCCTGAAAATAAGGGAAATTTGTGCCTTTTTGCCCCCAAATGAGAGGAATTTCTGCCTTTTTTCCCCAAAATATGGGGAATTTCAGCCTTTTTGCACCAAAGTATGGGGAATTTTTGCCTTTTTGCCACAAAATAAGAAAAATTTCTGCAAGTCTGTAACAATATAATAGAAATTTCTAAAATTTAGCCCCAAAATAAGGGAAATTTCTGATTTTTGCCCCAAAATAAAAAGAATTACTCTATTTTTGCTCCACAATAAAGGGAAATTCTGCCTTTTTGCCCCAAAATTAGGGGAGTTTCTGCAATTTTGCTCCAAAATACGAGAAATTTCTGCCTTTTTACCCGAAATTAAGTGGATTTTCTGCCTTTTTGCCCCCAAATAAGGGAAATTTCTGCAATTTTATCCCAAAATAAGGGGAATTTCTGCATTTTGCTCCAAAATAAGGGGAATTTCTGCCGTTTTGCCCTGAAATATGTGAAATTTCTGCAATTTTACCCCAAAATAAGGTGAATTTCTGCCTTTTTGCCCCAAAATAATGGGAATTTCTACCTTTTTGCCCCAAAATAAGAAAATTTTTTGCTTTTTCTCTGAAATAAGTGAAATTTCTGCAATTTTGCCCTAAAATAAGGGAAATTTCTGCAATTTTTCCCCATAATAAGAGAAATTTCTGCAATTTTGCCCCAAAATAAAGGGAATTTCTGTTTTTGCCCCCAAATAATGGAGATTTCTGCAATTTTGCCCTAAAATAAGGGGATTTTCTGCATTTTTGCCAAAACTAAGGGGAATTTCTGACATTTTGCCGCAAAATAAGTGAAATTTCTGCAGTTTTACCCCAAAATAAGGAAAATTTCTGCCTTTTTGCCCAAAAATTAGGGGAATTTCTGCAATTTTGCTCCAAAATACAAAGAATTTCTGCCTTTTTGCCCGAAAATAAAGGGAATGTATACCTTTTTGCCATAAAAAAGCAAATTTCTTCATTTTTGCCCCAAAATAAGGGGATTTTCCACCTTTTTGACTCAAAATAAGTGCAATTTCTGCCTTTTCCCCAAAATAAACGAAATTTCTGCCTTTTTGCCCCAAAATAAGGGGAATTTCAGCCTTTTTACCTCAAAATAAGGGGAATTTCTGCCTTTTTGCCCCAAAATATTAGGAATTTCTGACTTTTTGCCCCAAAATAAGAAAAATTTCTGCAATTTTGTACCAAAATAAAAAAAATTTCTGCCTTTTTGCCCCCAAAATAAGGGGAATTTCAGCCTTTTTACCTCAAAATAAGGGGAATTTCTGCATTTTTTGCCACAAAATATTAGGAATTTCTGCCTTTTTGCCCCAAAATATGGGGAATTTCAGGATTTTACCTCAAAATAAGGGGAATTTCAGCCTTTTTGCACCAAAATATGGGGAATTTCTGCCTTTTTGCCACAAAATAAGAAAAATTTCTGCAAGTCTGTAACAATATAAAAGAAATTTCTAAAATTTTGCCCCAAAATAAAGGAAATTTCTGATTTTTGCCCCAAAATAAAAAGAATTTCTCTATTTTTGCCCCAAAATAAAGGGAAATTCTGCCTTTTTGCCCCAAAATTAGGGAGTTTCTGCAATTTTGCTCCAAAATACGAGAAATTTCTGCCTTTTTACCCGAAATTAAGTGGATTTTCTGCCTTTTTGCCCCCAAATAAGGGAAATTTCTGCAATTTTATCCCAAAATAAGGGAAATTTCTGCCTTTTTGCCCCAAAATAAGGGGAATTTCTGCTGTTTTGCCCTGAAATATGTAAAATTTCTGCAATTTTACCCCAAAATAAGGTGAATTTCTGCCTTTTTGCCCCAAAATAATGGAAATTTCTGCCTTTTTGCCCCAAAATAAGAAAAATTTTTGCTTTTTTTCTCTGAAATAAGTGAAATTTCTGCAATTTTGCCCAAAAATAAGTGAAATTTCTGCAATTTTTCCCCATAATAAGGGAAATTTCTGCAATTTTGCCCGAAAATAAGGGGAATTTCTGTTTTTGCCCCCAAATAAGGGAAATTTCTGCAATTTTGCCCTAAAATACGGGGATTTTCTGCCTTTTTTGCCAAAAATAAGGGGAATTTCTGACATTTTGCCGCAAAATAAGTGAAATTTCTGCAGTTTTACCCCAAAATAAAAAAAATTTCTGCCTTTTTGCCCAAAAATTAGGGGAATTTCTGCAATTTTGCTCCAAAATACAAAGAATTTCTGCCTTTTTGCCCGAAAATAAAGGGAATGTATACCTTTTTGCCATAAAAAAGCAAATTTCTTCATTTTTGCCCCAAAATAAGGGGATTTTCCACCTTTTTGACTCAAAATAAGTGCAATTTCTGCCTTTTCCCCAAAATAAACAAATTTTCTGTATTTTTGCCCCCAAATAAGGGGAATTTCAGCCTTATTACCTCAAAATAAGGGGAATTTCTGCCTTTTTGCCCCAAAATATGGGGAATTTCTGACTTTTTGCCCCAAAATAAGAAAAATTTCTGCAATTTTGAACCAAAATAAAAAAAATTTCTGCCTTTTTGCCCCTCCAAAAAAAATTTCTGCCTTTTTTCCCTGAAATACGTGAAATTTCTGCAATTTTGCCCCAAAATAAGGGAAATTTCTGCAATTTTGCCCCAAAATAAGGGGAATTTCTGACTGTTTGCTCCCGAAAAAAGAGATTTTCTGTCTTTTTGCCTCAAAATAAGGAGAATTTCTGCCTTTTTGCCCGAAAATTATGAGAATTTCTGCAATTTTGCTTCAAAATACAGGGAATTTCTGCCTTTTAGCCCCAAAATAAAGGGAATTTCTGCATTTTACCTCAAATTGAGAATAATTTCTGCCTTTTGCCTCAAAATAAGGGGAATTTTCTGCCTTTTTGTTTCAAAATAAGAAAAATTTCTTCAATTTTGTACCATAATAAAAGAAATTTCTGCTCTTTGCCCCAAAATAAAAGGAATTTCTGACTTTTTGCCCTGAAATAAATGAAATTTCTGCAATTTTGCCCGAAAATAAGGGAAATTTGTGCCTCTTTGCCCTAAAATAAGAAGAAGTTTTGCCTTTTGCCCCAAAATATGGTGAATTTCAGCATTTTACCTCTAAATAAGAATTTCAGCCCTTTTGCCCCAAAATAAGAAAAATTTCTGCAATTTTGCCCCAAAATAAGGGGAATTTCTTCCTTTTTGCCCCAAAATAAAGGATATTTCAGAATTTTTACCTGAAAATAAGTGAAATTTCTGCAATTTTGCCCCAAATAAAGGAAATTTCTGCAATTTTGCCTCAAAATAAGGTAAATTCCTGCAATTTTGCCCCAAAATAAGTGGAATTTCTGAGTTTTGTCCCAAAATAAGGAGAATTTCTGTCTTTTTGCCCCAACATATAGGGAATTTCTGCCTTTTGGCCCAACAATTAGGGGAATTTCTTCATTTTTGCTTCAAAATAAGGGGAATTTCTGCCTTTTTGCCTCTAAAGAAGTGGAATTTCTGTATTTTCCTTCCAAAACAAAGGGAATTTCTGAGTTTTTTGCCCCAAAATAAAGAAAATTTCTGACTTATTACCCTGAAATAAGTGAAATGTTTGCAATTTTACCCCAAAATAAGGGAAATTTCTGCCTTTTTGCCCCCAAATAAGGGGAATTTCAGCCTTTTTACCTCAAAATAAGGAGAATTTCTGCATTTTTGCCACAAAATATTAGAAATTTCTGCCTTTTTGCCCCAAAATAAGAAAAATTTCTGCCATTTTTACCTGAAATAAGTGAAATTTCTGCAATTTTGCCCCAAAATAAGTAAAATTTCTGCAATTTTGCCCCAAAATAAGGGAAATTTCTGGAATTTTGCCCCAAAATAAGTGGAATTTCTGAGTTTTGCCCCAAAATAAGCAGAATTTCTGTCTTTTTGCCCCAACATATAGGGAATTTCTGCCTTTTTGCCCCACAATTAGGGGATTTTCTTCAATTCTGCTCTAAAATAGGGGGAATTTCTGCTTTTTTGCCCGAAAATAAGGGGAATGTATACCTTTTGCCACAAAAAAGAGAAATTTCTTCATTTTTGCCCCAAAATAAGAGGAATTTCTGCCTTCTTACCTCAAAATAAGTGAAATTTCTGCCTTTTTACCAAAAAATAAACGGAATTTCTGTCTTTTTGCCCCAAAATAAAAGGAATTTTTGAATTTTGCCCTGAAATAAGTGAAATTTCTGCAATTTGCCCCAAAATAAGGGAAATTTCTGCCTTTTTGCCACAAAATAAAGAGAATTTCTGTCTTTTTGCCTCAAAATAAGGGGAATTTCAGCATTTTACCTCATAATAAGGGGAATCTCTGCTTTTTTGCCCCAAAATATGGGGAATTTCTGCATTTTCCCCAAAATAAAGAAAATTTCTGCAATTTTGTACCAAAATAAAAGAAATTTCTGCCTTTTTTCCCTAAAATAAGAGAAATTTCTGTGCTTTTTTACTGAAATAAGTGAAATTTCTGCAATTTTGCCCCAAAATAAGGGAAATTTCTGCAATTTTGCCCCAAAATAAAGGAAATTTCTGCAATTTTGCCCCAAAATAAGGGGAATTTATTACTTTTTGCCCTGAAATAAGGAGAATTTCTGTCTTTTTGTTCCAAAATAATGTGAATTTCTGCATTTTCCCTCAAAATTAGGGGATAATGTGCAATTTTGCTTCAAAATACGGGGAAATCTGCCTTATTGCACAAAAATAGAGGGAATTTCTGCATTTTTGCACCAATATAAGGGGAATTTCTGAAATTTAGCTTTAAAATACGGGGAATTTCTGCGTTATTGTCCGAAATAAAGTGGAATTTCTGCCTTTTTGCCCTGAAATATTTGAAATTTCTGCAATTTTACCCCAAAATAAGGGGAATTTCTGTTTTTGGCCCCAAAATTAGGGAATTTCTGTTTTTCGCCCCAAAATAAGGCTAATTTCTGACTTTTTGCCCTGAAATAATTGAAATTTCTGCAATTTTGCCCCAAAATAATAGGAATTTCTGCCTTTTTGCCGAAAATAAGGGGAAATTCAGCATTTTACCTCCAAATAAGGGGAATTTCTGCCTTTTTGCCACAAAATATGGGGAATTTCTGCCCTATTGACTTTAAATAATGAAAATTTCTGCTTTTCTGCCCCAATTAACGGGAATTTCTGCCTTTTTGCCACAAAGTAAAGGGAATTTCTGCCTTTTTTCCCCAAAATTACAGGAATTTCAGCCTTTTTACCTCAAAATAAGGGGAATTTCTGCCTTTTTGCCCAAAATATGGGTAATTTTTGCTTTTTGTTCCAAAATAAGGAAAATTTCTACAATTTTGTATCAAAATAAAAGAAATTTCTGCCTTTTTTCCCCAAAATAAATGGAATTTCTGACTTTTTGCCCTGAAATAAATAAAATTCCTGCAATTATGCCCGAAAATAAGGGAAATTTGTGCCTTTTTGCCCCCAAATGAGGGGAATTTCTGCCTTTTTTCCCAAAAATATGGGGAATTTCAGCCTTTTTGCACCAAAGTATGGGGAATTTCTGCCTTTTTTCCCCAAAATATGGGGAATTTCAGCCTTTTTGCACCAAAGTATGGGGAATTTCTTCCTTTTTGCCACAAAATAAGAAAAATTTCTGTAAGTCTGTAACAATATAAAAGAAATTTCTAAAATTTTGCCCCAAAATAAGGGAAATTTCTGATTTTTGCCCCAAAATAAAAAGAATTTCTCTATTTTTGCCCCACAATAAAGGGAAATTCTGCCTTTTTGCCCCAAAATTAGGGGAGTTTCTGCAATTTTGCTCCAAAATACGAGAAATTTCTGCCTTTTTACCCGAAATTAAGTCGATTTTCTGACTTTTTGCCCCCAAATAAGGGAAATTTCTGCAATTTTATCCCAAAATAAGGGGAATTTCAGCATTTTGCCCCAAAATAAGGGGAATTTCTGCCGTTTTGCCCTGAAATATGTGAAATTTCTGCAATTTTACCCCAAAATAAGGTGAATTTCTGCCTTTTTGCCCCAAAATAATGGGAATTTCTGCCTTTTTGCCCCAAAATAAGAAAATTTTTTGCTTTTTTTCTCAGAAATAAGTGAAATTTCTGCAATTTTGCCCTAAAATAAGGGAAATTTCTGCAATTTTTCCCCATAATAAGGAAAATTTCTGCAATTTTGCCCCAAAATAAAGGGAATTTCTGTTTTTGCCCCCAAATAAGGGAGATTTCTGCAATTTTGCCCTAAAATAAGGAGATTTTCTGCCTTTTTTGCCGAAAATAAGGGGAATTTCTGACATTTTGCCGCAAAATAAGTGAAATTTCTGCAGTTTTACCCCAAAATAAGGGGAATTTCTGCTTTTTTACCCAAAAATTAGGGGAATTTCTGCAATTTTGCTCCAAAATACGTGTAATTTCTGCCTTTTTGCCCAAAAATAAAGGGAATGTATACCTTTTTGCCATAAAAAAGCAAATTTCTTCATTTTTGCCCCAAAATAAGGGGATTTTCTACCTTTTTGACTCAAAATAAGTGCAATTTCTGCCTTTTCCCAAAATAAACGAAATTTCTCTCTTTTTGCCTCAAAATAAGGGGAATTTCAGCCTTTTTACCTCAAAATAATGGTAATTTCTGCCTTTTTGCCCCAAAATATGGGGAATTTCTGACTTTTTGCCCCAAAATAAGAAAAATTTCTGCAATTTTGTACCAAAATAAAAAAAATTTCTGCCTTCTTGCCCCCAAATAAGGGGAATTTTGGCCTTTTTACCTCAAAATAAGGGGAATTTCTGCATTTTTGCCACAAAATATTAGGAATTTCTGCCTTTTTGCCCCAAAATATGGGGAATTTCAGAATTTTACCTCAAAATAAGGGGAATTTCAGCATTTTGCACCAAAATATGGGGAATTTCTGCCTTTTTGCCACAAAATAAGAAAAATTTCTGCAAGTCTGTAACAATATAAAAGAAATTTCTAAAATTTTGCCCCAAAATAAAGGAAATTTCTGATTTTTGCCCCAAAATAAAAAGAATTTCTCTATTTTTGCCCCAAAATAAAGGGAAATTCTGCCTTTTTGCCCCCAAATTAGGGGAGTTTCTGCAATTTTGCTCCAAAATACGAGAAATTTCTGCCTTTTTACCCGAAATTAAGTGGATTTTCTGCCTTTTTGCCCCCAAATAAGGGAAATTTCTGCAATTTTATCCCAAAATAAGGGAAATTTCTGCCTTTTTGCCCCAAAATAAGGGGAATTTCTGCCGTTTTGCCCTGAAATATGTGAAATTTCTGCAATTTTACCCCAAAATAAGGTGAATTTCTGCCTTTTTGCCCCAAAATAATGGGAATTTCTGCCTTTTTGCCCCAAAATAAGAAAAATTTTTGTTTTTTTCTCTGAAATAAGTGAAATTTCTGCAATTTTGCCCTAAAATAAGGGAAATTTCTGCAATTTTTCCCCATAATAAGGGAAATTTCTGCAATTTTGCCCCAAAATAAGGGGAATTTCTGTTTTTGCCCCCAAATAAAAGAAATTTCTGCAATTTTGCCCTAAAATAAGGGGATTTTCTGCATTTTTTGCCAAAAATAAGGGGAATTTCTGACATTTTGCCGCAAAATAAGTGAAATTTCTGCAGTTTTACCCCAAAATAAAAAAAATTTCTGCCTTTTTGCCCAAAAATTAGGGGAATTTCTGCAATTTTGCTCCAAAATACAAAGAATTTCTGCCTTTTTGCCCGAAAATAAAGGGAATGTATACCTTTTTGCCATAAAAAAGCAAATTTCTTCATTTTTGCCACAAAATAAGGGAATTTTCCAACTTTTTGACTCAAAATGAGTGCAATTTCTGCCTTTTCTCCAAAATAAACGAAATTTCTGCCTTTTTGCCCCAAAATAAGGGGAATTTCAGCCTTATTACCTCAAAATAAGGGGAATTTCTGCCTTTTTGCCCCAAAATATGGGGAATTTCTGACTTTTTGCCCCAAAATAAGAAAAATTTCTGCAATTTTGTACCAAAATAAAAAAAATTTCTGCTTTTTTGCCCCCCAAAAAAAATTTCTGCCTTTTTCCCCTGAAATACGTGAAATTTCTGCAATTTTGCCCCAAAATAAGGGAAATTTCTGCAATTTTGCCCCAAAATAAGGGGAATTTCTGACTGTTTGCTCCCGAAAAAGAAGATTGTCTGTCTTTTTGCCCCAAAATAAGGAGAATTTCTGCCATTTTGCCCGAAAATTATGAGAATTTCTGCAATTTTGCTTCAAAATACAGGGAATTTCTGCCTTTTAGCCCCAAAATAAAGGGAATTTCTGCATTTTATCTCAAATTGAGAATAATTTCTGCCTTTTGCCTCAAAATAAGGGGAATTTTCTGCCTTTTTGTTTCAAAATAAGAAAAATTTCTTCAATTTTGTACGATAATAAAAGAAATTTCTGCTCTTTGCCCCAAAATAAAAGGAATTTCTGACTTTTTGCCCTGAAATAAATGAAATTTCTGCAATTTTGCCCGAAAATAAGGGAAATTTGTGCCTCTTTGCCCCAAAATAAGAAGAAGTTTTGCCTTTTGCCCCAAAATATGGGGAATTTCAGCATTTTACTTCAAAATAAGAATTTCAGCCCTTTTGCCCCAAAATAAGTAAAATTTCTGCAATTTTGCCCCAAAATAAGGGGAATTTCTTCCTTTTTGCCCCAAAATAAAGGATATTTCAGCCTTTTTACCTGAAAATAAGTGAAATTTCTGCAATTTTGCCCCAAATAAGGGAAATTTCTGCAATTTTGCCTCAAAATAAGGTAAATTCCTGCAATTTTGCCCCAAAATAAGTGGAATTTCTGAGTTTTGTCCCAAAATAAGGAGAATTTCTGTCTTTTTGCCCCAACATATAGGGAATTTCTGCCTTTTGGCCCAACAATTAGGGGAATTTCTTCATTTTTGCTTCAAAATAAGGGGAATTTCTGCCTTTTTGTCTCTAAAGAAGTGGAATTTCTGTATTTTCCTTCCAAAACAAAGGGAATTTCTGTCTTTTTTGCCCCAAAATAAGGAAAATTTCTGACTTATTACCCTGAAATAAGTGAAATGTTTGCAATTTTACCCCAAAATAAGGGAAATTTCTGCCTTTTTGCCCCCAAATAAGGGAAATTTCAGCCTTTTTACCTCAAAATCAGGAGAATTTCTGCATTTTTGCCACAAAATATTAGGAATTTCTGCCTTTTTGCCCCAAAATAAGAAAAATTTCTGCCATTTTTACCTGAAATAAGTGAAATTTCTGCAATTTTGCCCCAAAATAAGTAAAATTTCTGCAATTTTGCTTCAAAATAAGGGAAATTTCTGGAATTTTGCCCCAAAATAAGTGGAATTTCTGAGTTTTGCCCCAAAATAAGGAGAATTTCTGTCTTTTTGCCCCAACATATAGGGAATTTCTGCCTTTTTGCCCCACAATTAGGGGATTTTCGTCAATTCTGCACCAAAATAGGGGGGATTTCTGCTTTTTTGCCCGAAAATAAGGGGAATGTATACCTTTTGCCACAAAAAAGAGAAATTTCTTCATTTTTGCCCCCAAATAAGAGGAATTTCTGCCTTCTTACCTCAAAATATGTGAAATTTCTGCCTTTTTACCCAAAATAAACGGAATTTCTGTCTTTTTGCCCCAAAATGAAAGGAATTTTTGAATTTTGCCCTGAAATAAGTGAAATTTCAGCAATTTTGCCCCAAAATAAGGGAAATTTCTGCCTTTTTGCCACAAAATAAAGGGAATTTCTGTCTTTTTGCCTCAAAATAAGGGGAATTTCAGCATTTTACCTCATAATAAGGGGAATCTCTGATTTTTTGCCCCAAAATATGGGGAATTTCTGCATTTTCCCCAAAATAAAGAAAATTTCTGCAATTTTGTACCAAAATAAAAGAAATTTCTGCCTTTTTTCCCCAAAATAAGAGAAATTTCTGTGCTTTTTCCCTGAAATAAGTGAAATTTCTGCAATTTTGCCCCAAAATAAGGGAAATTTCTGCAATTTTGCCCCAAAATAAAGGAAATTTCTGCAATTTTGCCCCAAAATAAGGGGAATTTATGACTTTTTGCCCTGAAATAAGGAGAATTTCTGTCTTTTTGTTCCAAAATAATGTGAATTTCTGCATTTTCCCTCAAACTTAGGGGATAATGTGCAATTTTGCTTCAAAATATGGGGAAATCTGCCTTATTGCACAAAAATAGAGGGAATTTCTGCATTTTTGCACCAATATAAGGGGAATTTCTGAAATTTAGCTTTAAAATACGGGGAATTTCTGCGTTATTGTCCGAAATAAAGTGGAATTTCTGCCTTTTTGCCCTGAAATATTTGAAATTTCTGCAATTTTACCCCAAAATAAGGGGAATTTCTGTTTTTGGCCCCAAAATTAGGGAATTTCTGTTTTTCGCCCCAAAATAAGGCAAATTTCTGACTTTTTGCCCTGAAATAATTGAAATTTCTGCAATTTTGCCCTAAAATAATAGGAATTTCTGCCTTTTTGCCGAAAATAAGGGGAAATTCAGCATTTTACCTCCAAATAAGGGGAATTTCTGCCTTTTTGCCACAAAATATGGGGAATTTCTGCATTTTTTCCCCAAAATTACAGGAATTTCAGGCTTTTTACCTCAAAATAAGGGGAATTTCTGCCTTTATCCCCAAAATATGGGTAATTTTTGCTTTTTGTTCCAAAATAAGGAAAATTTCTACAATTTTGTATCAAAATAAAAGAGATTTCTGCCTTTTTTCCCCAAAATAAATGGAATTTCTGACTTTTTGTCCTGAAATAAATGAAATTCCTGCAATTATGCCCGAAAATAAGGGAAATTTGTGCATTTTGCCCCCAAATGAGAGGAATTTCTGCCTTTTTTCCCCAAAATATGGGGAATTTCAGCCTTTTTGCACCAAAGTATGGGGAATTTCTGCCTTTTTGCCACAAAATAAGAAAAATTTCTGCAGTCTGTAACAATGTAAAAGAAATTTCTAAAATTTTGCCCCAAAATAAGGGAAATTTCTGATTTTTGCCCCAAAATAAAAAGAATTTCTCTATTTTTGCCCCACAATAAAGGGAAATTCTGCCTTTTTGCCCCAAAATTAGGGGAGTTTCTGCAATTTTGCTCCAAAATACGAGAAATTTCTGCCTTTTTACCCGAAATTAAGTGGATTTTCTGCCTTTTTGCCCCCAAATAAGGGAAATTTCTGCAATTTTATCCCAAAATAAGGGGAATTTCTGCATTTTGCCCCGAAATAAGGGGAATTTCTGCCGTTTTGCCCTGAAATATGTGAAATTTCTGCAATTTTACCCCAAAATAAGGTGAATTTCTGCCTTTTTGCCCCAAAATAATGGGAATTTCTTCCTTTTTGCCCCAAAATAAGAAAATTTTTTGCTTTTTTTCTCTGAAATAAGTGAAATTTCTGCAATTTTGCCCTAAAATAAGGGAAATTTCTGCAATTTTTCCCCATAATAAGGGAAATTTCTGCAATTTTGCCCCAAAATAAAGGGAATTTCTGATTTTGCCCCCAAATAAGGGAGATTTCTGCAATTTTGCCCTAAAATAAGGGGATTTTCTGCCTTTTTGCCGAAAATAAGGGGAATTTCTGACATTTTGCCGCCAAATAAGTGAAATTTCTGCAGTTTTACCCCAAAATAAGGGGAATTTCTGCTTTTTTACCCAAAAATTAGGGGAATTTCCGCAATTTTGCTCCAAAATACGGGTAATTTCTGCCTTTTTGCCCGAAAATAAAGGGAATGTATAACTTTTTGCTATAAAAAAAGCAAATTTCTTCATTTTTGCCCCAAAATAAGGGGATTTTCCACCTTTTTGACTCAAAATAAGTGCAATTTCTGCCTTTTCCCCAAAATAAACGAAATTTCTGTCTTTTTGCCCCAAAATAATGGGAATTTCAGCCTTTTTACCTCAAAATAAGGGGAATTTCTGCCTTTTTGCCCCAAAATATTGGGAATTTCTGACTTTTTGCCCCAAAATAAGAAAAATTTCTGCAATTTTGTACCAAAATAAAAAAAAATTTCTGCCTTTTTGCCCCCAAATAAGGGGAATTTTGGCCTTTTTACCTCAAAATAAGGGGAATTTCTGCATTTTTGCCACAAAATATTAGGAATTTCTGCCTTTTTGCCCCAAAATATGGGGAATTTCAGGATTTTACCTCAAAATAAGGGGAATTTCAGCCTTTTTGCACCAAAATATGGGGAATTTCTGCCTTTTTGCCACAAAATAAGAAAAATTTCTGCAAGTCTGTAACAATATAAAAGAAATTTCTAAAATTTTGTTCCAAAATAAAGGAAATTTCTGATTTTTGCCCCAAAATAAAAAAAATTTCTCTATTTTTGCCCCACAATAAAGGGAAATTCTGCCTTTTTGCCCCAAAATTAGGGGAGTTTCTGCAATTTTGCTCCAAAATACGAGAAATTTCTGCCTTTTTACCCGAAATTAAGTGGATTTTCTGCCTTTTTGCCCCCAAATAAGGGAAATTTCTGCAATTTTATTCCAAAATACGGGAAATTTCTGCCTTTTTGCCCAAAATAAGGGGAATTTCTGCCGTTTTGCCCTGAAATATGTGAAATTTCTGCAATTTTACCCCAAAATAAGGTGAATTTCTGCCTTTTTGCCCCAAAATAATGGGAATTTCTGCCTTTTTGCCCCAAAATAAGAAAAATTTTTTGCTTTTTTTCTCTGAAATAAGTGAAATTTCTGCAATTTTGCCCTAAAATAAGGGAAATTTCTGCAATTTTTCCCCAAAATAAGGGGAATTTTGTTTTTGCCCCCAAATAAGGGAAATTTCTGCAATTTTGCCCTAAAATAAGGGGATTTTCTGCATTTTTTGCCAAAAATAAGGGGAATTTCTGACATTTTGCCGCAAAATAAGTGAAATTTCTGCAGTTTTACCCCAAAATAAAAAAAAATTTCTGCCTTTTTGCCGAAAAATTAGGGGAATTTCTGCAATTTTGCTCCAAAATACAAAGAATTTCTTCCTTTTTGCCCGAAAATAAAGGGAATGTATACCTTTTTGCCATAAAAAAGCAAATTTCTTCATTTTTGCCCCAAAATAAGGGAATTTTCCACCTTTTGACTCAAAATAAGTGCAATTTCTGCCTTTTCCCCAAAATAAACGAAATTTCTGTATTTTTGCCCCAAAATAAGGGGAATTTCAACCTTATTACCTCAAAATAAGGGGAATTTCTGCCTTTTTGCCCCAAAATATGGGGAATTTCTGACTTTTTGCCCCAAAATAAGAAAAATTTCTGCAATTTTGTACCAAAAAAAAAAAAAATTTCTGCCTTTTTGCCTTCCAAAAAAAATTTCTGCCTTTTTCCCCTGAAATACGTGAAATTTCTGCAATTTTGCCCCAAAACAAGGATAATTTCTTCAATTTTGCCCCAAAATAAGGGGAATTTCTGACTGTTTGCTCCCGAAAAAGGAGATTTTCTGTCTTTTTGCCCCAAAATAAGGAGAATTTCTGCCTTTTTGCCCGAAAATTATGAGAATTTCTGCAATTTTGCTTCAAAATACAGGGAATTTCTGCCTTTTAGCCCCAAAATAAAGGGAATTTCTGCATTTTACCTCAAATTGAGAATAATTTCTGCCTTTTGCCTCAAAATAAGGGGAATTTTCTGCCTTTTTGTTTCAAAATAAGAAAAATTTCTTCAATTTTGTACCATAATAAAAAAAATTTCTGCTCTTTGCCCCAAAATAAAAGGAATTTCTGACTTTTTGCCCTGAAATAAATGAAATTTCTGCAATTTTGCCCGAAAATAAGGGAAATTTGTGCCTCTTTGCCCCAAAATAAGAAGAAGTTTTGCCTTTTGCCCCAAAATATGGGGAATTTCAGCATTTTACCTCAAAATAAGAATTTCAGCCTTTTTGCCCCAAAATAAGGAAAATTTCTGCAATTTTGCCCCAAAATAAGGGGAATTTCTTCTTTTTTGTGCCAAAATAAAGGATATTTCAGCCTTTTTACCTGAAAATAAGTGAAATTTCTGCAATTTTGCCCCAAATAAGGGAAATTTCTGCAATTTTGCCTCACAATAAGGTAAATTCCTGCAATTTTGCCCCAAAATAAGTGGAATTTCTGAGTTTTGTCCCAAAATAAGGAGAATTTCTGTCTTTTTGCCCCAACATATAGGGAATTTCTGCCTTTTGGCCCAACAATTAGGGGAATTTCTTCATTTTTGCTTCAAAATAAGGGGAATTTCTGCCTTTCTGCCTTAAAATAAGGGGAATTTCTGTCTTTTTGCCCTGAAATATGTGAAATTTCTGCAATTTTACCCCAAAATAAGGAGAATTTCTGCCTTTTTGCCCCAAAATAATGGAAATTTCTGCCTTTTTGCCCCAAAATAAGAAAAATTTTGCTTTTTTTCTCTGAAATAAGTGAAATTTCTGCAATTTTGCCCTAAAATAAGGGAAATTTCTGCAATTTTTCCCCATAATAAGGGAAATTTCTGCAATTTTGCCCCAAAATTAGGGGAATTTCTGTTTTTTGCCCCCAAATAAGAAAAATTTCTGCAATTTTGCCCTAAAATAAGAAGAATTTCTGCCTTTTTGCCCTAAAATAAGAAGAATTTCTACCTTTTTGCCCAAAAATAAAGAAAATTACTGTATTTTTTACCCTAAAATTAGGTGAATTTCTGCAATTTATTCTCTAAAATACGGGAATTTTCTGCCTTTTTTGCCGAAAATAAGGGGAATTTCTGACATTTTGCCGCGAAATAAGTGAAATTTCTGCAATTTTGCCCCAAAATAAGGGAAATTTCTGCAATTTTTCCCTAAAATAAGGGGATTATCTGCTTTTTTTGCCGAAAATAAGGGGAATTTCTGACATTTTCCCGCAAAAAAGTGAAATTTCTGCAATTTTGACCCAAAATAAGGGAAATTTCTGCAATTTTGCCCCAATGTAAAGGAAATTTCTGCAATTTTGCCCCAAAATAAGGAAAATTTCTGACTGTTTGCTCCCGAAAAAGGAGATTTTCTGTCTTTTTGCCCCAAAATAAGGAGAATTTTTGCCTTTTGCCCGAAAATTATGAGAATTTCTGCAATTTTGCTTCAAAATACGGGGAATTTCTGCCTTTTAGCCCCAAAATAAAGGGAATTTCTGCATTTTACCACAAAATAAGAATAGTTTCTGCCTTTTGCCTCAAAATAAGGGGAATTTTCTGCCTTTTTGTTTCAAAATAAGAAAAATTTCTTCAATTTTGTACCATAATAAAAGAAATTTCTGCTCTTTGCCCCAAAATAAATGGAATTTCTGAATTTTTGTCCTGAAATAAATGAAATTTCTGCAATTTTGCCCGAAAATAAGGGAAATTTGTGCCTTTTTGCCCCAAAATAAGAAAAATTTTTGCCTTTTGCCCCAAAATATGGGGAATTTCAGCATTTTACCTCAAAATAAGAAGAATTTCAGCCTTTTTGCCCCAAAATAAGAAAAATTTCTGCAATTTTGCCCCAAAATAAGGGGAATTTCTTCCTTTTTGCCCCAAAATAAAGGATATTTCAGTCTTTTTACGTGAAAATAAGTGAAATTTCTGCAATTTTGCCCCAAATAAGGGAAATTTCTGCAATTTTGCCCCAAAATAAGGTAAATTCCTGCAATTTTGCCCCAAAATAAGTGGAATTTTTGAGTTTTGCCCCAAAATAAGGAGAATTTCTGTCTTTTTGCCCCAACATATAGGGAATTTCTGCCTTTTTGCCCCACAATTAGGGGAATTTCTGTCTTTTTTGCCCCAAAATAAGGAAAATTTCTGACTTATTACCCTGAAATAAGTGAAATGTCTGCAATTTTGCCCCAAAATAAGAAAAATTTCTGCCTTTTTGCACCCAAATAAGGGGAATTTCAGCCTTTTTACCTCAAAATAAGTGAAATTTCTGCAATTTTGCCCCAAATTAAGTGAAATTTTTGCAATTTTGCCCCAAAATAAGGGAAATTTCTGGAATTTTGCCCCAAAATAAGTGGAAATTCTGAGTTTTGTCCCAAAATAAGGAGAATTTTTGTCTTTTTGCCCCAACATATAGGGAATTTCTGCCTTTATGCCCCACAATTTGGGGATTTTCTGCAATTGTGCTCCAAAATACAGGGAATTTCTGCCTTTTTGCCCGAAAATAAGGGGAATGTATACCTTTTGCCACAAAAAAGGGAAATTTCTTCATTTTTGCCGCAAAATAAGAGGAATTTCTGCCTTTTTGTCCCACAATTAGGGGAATTTCTGTCTTTTTTGCCCCAAAATAAGGAAAATTTCTGACTTATTACCCTGAAATAAGTGAAATGTCTGCAATTTTGCCCCAAAATAAGAAAAATTTCTGCCTTTTTGCACCCAAATAAGGGGAATTTCAGCCTTTTTACCTCAAAATAAGGGGAATTTCTGCATTTTTGCCACAAAATATTAGGAATTTCTGCCTTTTTGCCCCAAAATAAGAAAAATTTCTGCCATTTTTACCTGAAATAAGTGAAATTTCTGCAATTTTCCCCCAAAATAAGTGAAATTTTTGCAATTTTGCCCCAAAATAAGGGAAATTTCTGGAATTTTGCCACAAAATAAGTGGAAATTCTGAGTTTTGTCCCAAAATAAGGAGAATTTTTGTCTTTTTGCCCCAACATATAGGGAATTTCTGCCTTTATGCCCCACAATTTGGGGATTTTCTGCAATTGTGCTCCAAAATACAGGGAATTTCTGCCTTTTTGCCCGAAAATAAGGGGAATGTATACCTTTTGCCACAAAAAAGGGAAATTTCTTCATTTTTGCCGCAAAATAAGAGGAATTTCTGCCTTTTTGTCCCACAATTAGGGGAATTTCTGTCTTTTTTGCCCCAAAATAAGGAAAATTTCTGACTTATTACCCTGAAATAAGTGAAATGTCTGCAATTTTGCCCCAAAATAAGAAAAATTTCTGCCTTTTTGCACCCAAATAAGGGGAATTTCAGCCTTTTTACCTCAAAATAAGGGGAATTTCTGCATTTTTGCCACAAAATATTAGGAATTTCTGCCTTTTTGCCCCAAAATAAGAAAAATTTCTGCCATTTTTACCTGAAATAAGTGAAATTTCTGCAATTTTGCCCCAAAATAAGTGAAATTTCTGCAATTTTGCCCCAAAATAAGGGAAATTTCTGGAATTTTGCCCCAAAATAAGTGGAAATTCTGAGTTTTGTCCCAAAATAAGGAGAATTTTTGTCTTTTTGCCCCAACATATAGGGAATTTCTGCCTTTTTGCCCCACAATTAGGGGATTTTCTGCAATTGTGCTCCAAAATACGGGGAATTTCTGCCTATTTGCCCGAAAATAAGGGGAATGTATACCTTTTGCCACAAAAAAGGGAAATTTCTTCATTTTTGCCGCAAAATAAGAGGAATTTCTGCCTTCTTACCTCAAAATAACTGAAATTTCTGCTTTTTTACCCAAAAATAAACGGAATTTCTCTCTTTATGTTTCAAAATAAAAGGAATTTTTGAATTTTGCTCTGAAATAGGTGAAATTTCTGCAATTTTGCCCCAAAATAAGGGAAATTTCTGCCTTTTTGCCACAAAATAATGGGAATTTCTGTCTTTTTGCCTCAAAATAAGGGGAATTTCAGCATTTTACCTCATAATAAGGGTTTCTCTGCCTTTTTGCCCAAAAATATGGGGAATTTCTGCATTTTCCCCAAAATAAAGAATATTTCTGCAATTTTGTACCAAAATAAAAGAAATTTCTGCCTTTTTCCCCAAAATAAGAGAAATTTCTGTGCTTTTTCTCTGAAATAAGTGAAATTTCTGCAATTTTGCCCCAAAATAAGGGAAATTTCTGACTTCTTGTACTGAAATAAAAAGAATTTCTGTCTTTTTGTTCCAAAATAATGTGAATTTCTGCATTTTCCCTCAAAATTAGGGGAATATGTGCAATTTTGCTTCAAAATACGGGGAAATCTGCCTTATTGCACAAAAATAAAAGGCATTTCTGCATTTTTGCACCAATATAAGGGGAATTTCTGAAATTTAGCTTTAAAATACGGGGAATTTCTGCGTTATTGTCTGAAATAAAGTGGAATTTCTGCCTTTTTGCCCTGAAATATTTGAAATTTCTGCAATTTTACCCCAAAATAAGTGGAATTTTTGTTTTTGGCCCCAAAATTAGGGGAATTTCTGCTTTTTGCCCCAAAATAAGGCAAATTTCTGACGTTTTGCCCTGAAATAATTAAAATTTCTGCAATTTTGCCCCAAAATAATAGGAATTTCTGCCTTTTTGCCGAAAATAAGAGGAATTTCAGCATTTTACCTCTAAATAAGGGGAATTTCTGCCTTTTTGCCACAAAATATAGGGAATTTCTCCCCTATTACCCTTAAATAAGGAAAATTTCTGCTTTTCTGCCCCAATTAACAGGAATTTCTGCCTTTTTGCCACAAAGTAAAGAGAATTTCTGCCTTTTTGCCCCAAAATAACGGGAATTTCAGCCTTTTTACCACAAAATAAGGGGAATTTCTGCCTTTTCCCCCAAAATATGGGTAATTTTTGCCTTTTTCTTCCAAAATAAGGAAAATTTCTACAATTTTGTATCAAAATAAAAGAAATTTCTGCTTTTTGCCCCAAAATAAAAGGAATTTCTGACTTTTTGCCCTGAAATAAATGAAATTCCTGCAATTATGCCTGAAAATACGGGAAATTTGTGCCTTTTTGCCCCCAAATGAGGGGAATTTCTGCCTTTTTGCCCCAAAATATGGGGAATTTCAGGATTTTACCTCATCATAAGGGGAATTTCAGCATTTTTGCACCAAAATATGGGGAATTTCTGACTCTTTGCCCCAAAATAATAAAAATTTCTGCAATTTTGTACCAAAATAAAAAAAATTTCTGCCTTTTTTCCCCGCAAAAAAAATTTCCGCCTTTTTTCCCTGAAATAAGTGAAATTTCTGCAATTTTGCCCCAAAATAAGGGGAATTTCTGACTGTTTGCTCCCGAAAAAGGAGATTTTCTGTCTTTCTGCCCCAAAATAGGGAGAATTTCTGCCTTTTTGCCCGAAAATTATGAGAATTTCTGCAATTTTGCTTCAAAATACAGGGAATTTCTGCCTTTTAGCCCCAAAATAAAGGGAATTTCTGCATTTTACCTCAAATTGAGAATAATTTCTGCCTTTTGCCTCAAAATAAGGGGAATTTTCTGCCTTTTTGTTTCAAAATAAGATAAATTTCTTCAATTTTGTACCATAATAAAAGAAATTTCTGCTCTTTGCCCCAAAATAAAAGGAATTTCTGACTTTTTGCCCTGAAATAAATGAAATTTCTGCAATTTTGCCCGAAAATAAGGGAAATTTGTGCCTCTTTGCCCCAAAATAAGAAGTTTTGCCTTTTGCCCCAAAATATGGGGAATTTCAGCATTTTACCTCAAAATAAGAATTTCAGCCTTTTTGCCCCAAAATAAGTGAAATTTCTGCAAATTTGCCCCAAAATAAGGAAAATTTCTGTAATTTTGCCCCAAAATAAGTGGAATTTCTGAGTTTTGCCCAAAAAAAGGAGAATTTCTGTCTTTTTGCCCCAACATATAGGGAATTTCTGCCTTTTTGCCCCACAATTAGGGGATTTTCTGCAATTGTGCTCCAAAATACGGGGAATTTCTGCTTTTTTGCCCGAAAATAAGGGGAATGTATACCTTTTGCCACAAAAAAGGGAAATTTCTTCATTTTTGCCGCAAAATAAGAGGAATTTCTGCCTTCTTACCTCAAAATAAGTGAAATTTCTGCCTTTTTACCCAAAAGTAAACGGAATTTCTGTCTTTTTTCCCCAAAATAAAAGCAATTTTTGAATTTTGCCCTGAAATAAGTGAAATTTCTGCAATTTTGCCCCAAAATAAGGGAAATTTCTGGAATTTTGCCCCAAAATAAATGGAATTTCAGAGTTTTGCCCGAAAATAAGGAGAATTTCTGTCTTTTTGCCCCAACATATAGGGAATTTCTGCCTTTTTGCCCCACAATTAGGGGAATTTCTGCAATTTTGCTCCAAAATACGGGGAATTTCTGCCTTTTTGCCTTCAAATAAAGGGAAATTTAGCCTTCTTATCTCAAAATAAGGGGAATTTCTACATTTTTGCCACAAAATATTTGGAATTTCTGCCTTTTTGCCCCAAAATAAGGAAAATTTCTGCCTTTTTTCCCTGAAATAAGTGAAATTTCTGCAATTTTGCCCCAAAATAAGTGAAATTTCTGCCTTTTTGCCCCCAAATAAGGGGAATTTCAGCCTTTTTACCTCAAACTAAGGGGAATTTCTGCTTTTTTGCCCCAAAATATGGGAAATTTCTGCCTTTTTGCCACAAAATAAGAAAAATTTCTGCAATTCTGTACCAAAATAAAAGAAATTTCTAAAATTTTGCCCCAAAATAAGGGAAATTTCTGATTTTTGCCCCGAAATAAGGAGAATTTCTGTATTTTTGCCCCAAAATAAAGGGAATTTCTGCCTTTTCGCCCCAAAATTAGGGGAGTTTCTGCAATTTTGCTTCAAAATACAGGGAATTTCTTCCTCTTTTCCCGAAAATAAGGGGAACTTCTGCCGATTATCCCCAAATAAAGGGATTTTTTGCATTTTTGTCTCAATATTAGGGGAATTTATGCAATTTTGCTCCAAAATACAGGGAATTTCTGCCTTTTTGCCCGAAATTAAGGGGATTTTCTGCCTTTTTGCCCCCAAATAAGGGAAATTTCTGCAATTTTAACCCAAAATATGAAGAATTTCTGCCTTTTTCCCCCAAATAAGGGGAATTTCTGCCTTCTTGCCCTGAAATATGTGAAATGTCTGAAATTTTACCCCAAAAGAAGGTGAATTTCTGTCTTTGTGCCCCAAAATAATGGAAATTTCTGCATTTTGCCCTAAAATAAAAAAAAAATTTTTTGTTTTTTTCTCTGAAATAAATGAAATTTCTGCAATTTTGCCTTACAATAAAAGAAATTTCTGCAATTTTTCCCCATAATAAAGGAAATTTCTGCAATTTTTTCTAAAATAAGGGGAATTTCTGTTTTTTGCCACAAAATAAGGGGAATTTCTGCCTTTTTGCCTTAAAATAAAGAAAATTACTGCATGTTTTACCCCAAAATTAGGTGAATTTCTGCAATTTTGCTCCAAAATACGGGAATTTTCTTTTTTTTCCCCGAAAATGAAGTGAATTTCTGCCATTTTGCCACGAAATAAGTGAAATTTCTGCAGTTTTACCCCAAAATAAGAAGAAGTTCTGCGTTTTTGCCCCAAAATTAGAGGAATTTCTGCAATTTTGCTCCAAAATACAGGGAATTTCTGCCTTTTTGCCCGAAAATAAAAAGAATGTATACCTTTTTGCCATAAAAAAAGGAAATTTCTTCATTTTTACTCCAAAATAAGGGGATTTTCCGCCTTTTTGACTCAAAATAAGTGCAATTTCTGACTTTTCCCCAAAAATAAATGGAATTTCTGTGTTTTTGCCCTAAAATAAGGGGAATTTCTGACTTTTTGCCCTGAAATAAGTTAAATTTCTAAAATTTTTCCCCAAAATAAGGGAAATGTCTGCTTTTTGCCCCAAAATAAGGGGAATGTCAGCCTTTTTACCTCAAAATAAGGGGAATTTCTGCATATTTGCCCCAAATAATGGAAAATTTCTGCCTTTTTGCCTTAAAATAAGAAAAATTTCTGCAATTTTTTACCAAAATAAAAAAAAATTTCTGCCTTTTTGCCCCAAAATAAGAAAATTTCTGCTTTTTTTTCTGAAATAAGTAAAATTTCTGCAATTTTGCCTCAAAATAAGTGAAATTTCTGCAATTTTGCCCCAAAAGAAGGGAAATTTCTGGAATTTTGCCCCAAAATAAGTGGAATTTCTGAGTTTTGCCCCAAAATAAGATGAATTTCTGTATTTTTGCTCCAACATATAGGGAATTTATGCCTTTTTGCCCCACAATTAGGGGAATTTCTGCAATTTTGCTCCAAAATACGGGGAATTTCTGCCTTTTTGCCCGAAAATAATAAGAGTGCATATCTTTTTGCCATAAAAAAATGAAATTTCTTAATTTTTGCTCCAAAATAAGGGGAATTTCTGCTTTTTTGCCTCTAAATAAGTGGAATTTCTGTCTTTTTCCCCCAAACAAAGAAAATTTTTGTCTTTTTTTCCCCCCAAATAAAAAAAATTTCTGAATTATTATTCTGAAATAAGTGAAATTTCTGCAATTTTGCACCAAAATACGGGAAATTTCTGCCTTTTTGCCTCCAAATAAGGGGAATTTCAGCCTTTTTACCTCAAAACAAGGAAAATTTCTTCATTTTTACCCCAAAATAATTGGATTTTCTGCCTTTTTGACTCAAAATAAGTGAAATTTCTGCAATTTTTGCCCAAAATAAGGGAAATGTCTGCTTTTTGCCCCAAAATAAGGGGAATTTCTGAATTTATGCCCCAAAATAAGGGGAATTTCAGCATTTTTACCTCAAAATAAGGGGAATTTCTGCATTTTTGCCCCAAAATATGGGAAATTTGTGCCTTTTTGCCAAAAATAAAAAAAATTTCTGCAATTTTGTACCAAAATAAAAGAAATTTCTTCCTTTTTGCCCCAAATTAAGAAAATTTCTGCTTTTTTTCTGAAATAAGTGAAATTTCTGCAATTTTGCGCCAAAATAAGTGAAATTTCTGAGTTTTGCTCTAAAACAAGGAGAATTTCTGTCTTTTTGCCCCAACATATGGAGAATTTCTGCCTTTTTGCCCCACAATTAGGGGAATTTCTGCAATTTTGCTCCAAAATACGGGGAATTTCTGCCTTTTTGCCCAAAAATAAGAAGAATGCATACCTTTTTGCCATAAAAAAGGGAAATTTCTTCATTTTTGCTCCAAAATAAGGGGAATTTCTGCTTTTTTGCCTCTAAAAAAGTGGAATTTCTGTCTTTTTCCCCCAAAACAAAGGGAATTTCTTTTTTTTGCCCCAAAATAAGAAAAATTTCTGACTTATTTCTCTGAAATAAGTGAAATTACTGCAATTTTGTCCCAAAATAAGAGAAATTTCTGCCTTTTTGCTCCCAAATAAGGGGAATTTCAGCTTTTTTACCTTAAAATAAGGGGAATTTCTGCAATTTTTCCCCAAAATAAGGGAAATTTCTGCCTTTTTGCCCCCAAATAAGGGGAATTTCAGCCTTTTTACCTCAAAACAAGGGGAATTTCTTCATTTTTACCCCAAAATAAGTGGATTTTCTGCCTTTTTGCCTCTAAATAAGTGGAATTTCTGTCTTTTTCCCCCAAAACAAAGGGAATTTCTGTCCTTTTTGCCCCAAAATAAGGAAAATTTCTGACTTATTACCCTGAAATAAGTGAAATTTGTGAAATTTTGCCCCAAAATAAGGGAAATTTCTCCCTTTTTGCCCCCAAATAAGGGGAATTTCAGCCTTTTTACCTCAAAATAAAAGGAATTTCTGCATTTTTGCCCCAACATATGGGAAATTTATGCCTTTTTGCCCTAAATTAAGAAAATTTCTGCAATTTTGTATTAAAATAAAAGAAATTTTTGCCTTTTTGTCCCAAAATAAGAAAATTTCTCTTTTTTTTCCTGAAATATGTGAAATTTCTGCAATTTTGCCCCAAAATAAGTGAAATTTCTGTCTTTTTGCCCCAAAATAAGGGGAATATCAGCCTTTTTACCTCAAAATAAAAGGAATTTCTGCATTTTTGTTCCAAAATATGGGAAATTTCTGCCTTTTTGCCACAAAATAAGAAAAATTTTTTCAATTCTGTACAAAATAAAAGAAATTTCTAAAATTTTGCCCCAAAATTAAAGAAATTTCTGATTTTTGCCCCGAAATAATTAGAATTTCTATATTTTTGCCCCAAAATAAAGGGAATTTCTGCTTTTTTGCCTGAAAATAAAAAAAATTTCTGAAATTTTGTACCAATATATAAGAAATTTCTGCCTTTTTGCACCAAAATAAGAAAATTCTGCTTTTTTTTTCTGAAATAAGTAAAATTTCTGCAATTTTGCCCCAAAATAAGTGAAATTTCTGCAATTTTGCCCCAAATAAGGGAAATTTCTGGAATTTTGCCCCAAAATAAGTGGAATTTCTGAGTTTTGCCTCAAAATAAGGAGAATTTCTGTATTTTTGCCCTAACATACAGGGAATTTCGGACTTTTTGCCCCACAATTAGGGGAATTTCTGCAATTTTGCTCCAAAATACGGGGAATTTCTGCTTTTTAGCCTGAAAATAAGGGGAATGCATACCTTTTGCCACAAAAAAAAGAAATTTTTTCATTTTTACGCCAAAATAAAAGGAATTTCTGATTTTTTGCCTCAAAAAAGTGGAATTTCTGTCTTTTTCCTCCAAAACAAAAAGAATTTCTCTCTTTTTTACCCCAAAATAAAGAAAATTTCTGACTTATTATTCTGAAATAAGTGAAATTTCTGCAATTTTGCCCCAAAATAAGGGAAATTTCTGCCTTTTTACCCCCAAATAAGGGGAATTTCAGCCTTTTTACCTCAAAATAAGGGGAATTTCTGCATTTTTGCCCCAAAATATGGGAGATTTCTGCCTTTTTGCCCCAAAATAAGAAAAATTTCTGCAATTTTGTATCAAAATAAAAGAAATTTCCGCCTTTTTGCACCAAAATAAGAAAATATCTGCTTTTTTTCTGAAATAAGTGAAATTTCTGCAATTTTGCCCCAAAATAAGGGAAATTTCTAGAATTTTGCCCCAAAATAAGTGGAATTTCTGAGTTTTGCCCCAAATAAGGAGAATTTCTGTCTTTTTGCCACAACATATAGAGAATTTCTGCCTTTTTGCCCCACAATTAGGGGAATATCTGCACTTTTGCTCCAAAATACGGGGAATTTCTGCCTTTTTGCCCGAAAATAAGAAGAATGCATACCTTTTTGCCATAAAAAGGGAAATTTCTTCATTTTTGCTCCAAAATAAGGGGAATTTCTGCTTTTTTGCCTCTAAAAAAGTGGAATTTCTGTCTTTTTCCCCCAAAACAAAGGGAATTTCTTTTTTTTTGCCCCAAAATAAGAAAAATTTCTGACTTATTACTCTGAAATAAGTGAAATTACTGCAATTTTGTCCCAAAATAAGGGAAATTTCTGCCTTTTTGCCCCCATATAAGGGGAATTTCAGCTTTTTTACCTTAAAATAAGAGGAATTTCTGCAATTTTTCCCCAAAATAAGGGAAATTTCTGCTTTTTGCCCCCAAATAAGGGAAATTTCAGCCTTTTTACCTCAAAACAAGGGGAATTTCTTCATTTTTACCCCAAATAAGTGGATTTTCTGCCTTTTTGACTCAAAATAAGTGAAATTACTGCAATTTTGTCCCAAAATAAGGGAAATTTCTGCCTTTTTGCCCCCAAATTAGGGGAATTTCAGCTTTTTTACCTCAAAATAAGGGGAATTTCTGCTATTTTGCCCCAAAATAAGGGAAATTTCTGCCTTTTTGCCCCCAAATAAGGGGAATTTCAGCCTTTTTACCTCAAAACAAGAGGAATTTCTTCATTTTTACCCCAAAATAAGTGGATATTCTGCCTTTTTGACTCAAAATAAGTGAAATTTCTGCAATTTTTGCCCAAAATAAGGGAAATGTCTGCTCTTTGCCCTAAATAAGGGGATTTCTGACTTTATGCCCCAAAATAAAAGGAATTTCAGCATTTTTACCTCAAAATAAGAGGAATTTCTGCATTTTTGCCCCAAAATATGGGAAATTTCTGCCTTTTTGCCCAAAATAAGAAAAATTTCTGCAATTTTGTACCAAAATAAAAGAAATTTCTGTCTTTTTTCCCCTGAAATAAGTGAAATTTCTGCAATTTTGCCCCAAAATAACTGAAATTTCTGCAATCTTGTTCCAAAATAAGGGAAATTTCTGGAATTTTGCCCCAAAATAAGTGGAATTTCTGAGTTTTTTCCCAAAACAAGGAGAATTTCTGTCTTTTTGCCCCACCATATAAGGAATTTCTGCATTTTTGCCGCACAATTAGGGGAATTTCTGCAATTTTGCTCCAAAATACAGGGAATTTCTGCCTTTTTGCCCGAAAATAAGAAGAATGCATATATTTTTGCCATAAAAAAGGGAAATTTCTTCATTTTTGCTCCAAAAGAAGGGGGTATTTCTGCTTTTTTGCCTCTAAATAAGTGGAATTTCTGTCTTTTCCCCCCAAAACAAAGGCAATTTCTTTCTTTTTTGTCCCAACATAAGGGAAATTTCTGACTTATTACCCTGAAATAAGTGAAATTTCTGCAATTTTCCCCCAAAATAAGGGAAATTTCTCCCTTTTTGCCCCCAAATAAGAGGAATTTCAGCCTTTTTACCTCAAAATAAGGGGAATTTCTGCATTTTTGCCCCAAAATGTGGGAGATTTCTGCCTTTTTGCCCCAAAATAAGAAAAATTTCTGCAATTTTGTATCAAAATAAAAGAAATTTCCGCCTTTTTGCACTAAAATAAGAAAATACCTGCTTTTTTTCTGAAATAAGTGAAATTTCTGCAATTTTGCCCCAAAATAAGGGAAATTTCTGGAATTTTGCCCCAAAATAAGTGGAATTTCTGAGTTTTGCCCCAAAATAAGGAGAATTTCTGTCTTTTTGCCCCAACATATAGAGAATTTCTGCCTTTTTGCCCCACAATTAGGGGAATTTCTGCAATTTTGCTCCAAAATACGGGGAATTTCTGCCTTTTTGCCCGAAAATAAGAAGAATGCATACCTTTTTGCCATAAAAAAGGGAAATTTCTTCATTTTTGCTCCAAAATAAGGAGAATTTCTGCTTTTTTGCCTCTAAAAAAGTGGAATTTCTGTCTTTTTCCCCCAAAACAAAGGGAATTTCTTTTTTTTTTTGCCCCAAAATAAGAAAAATTTCTGACTTATTACTCTGAAATAAGTGAAATTACTGCAATTTTGTCCCAAAATAAGGGAAATTTCTGCCTTTTTGCCCCCAAATTAGGGGAATTTCAGCTTTTTTACCTCAAAATAAGGGGAATTTCTGCAATTTTGCCCCAAAATAAGGGAAATTTCTGCATTTTTGCCCCCAAATAAGGGGAATTTCAGCCTTTTAAACTCAAAACAAGAGGAATTTCTTCATTTTTACCCCAAAATAAGTGGATATTCTGCCTTTTTGACTCAAAATAAGTGAAATTTCTGCAATTTTTGCCCAAAATAAGGGAAATGTCTGCTCTTTGCCCTAAATAAGGGGAATTTCTGACTTTATGCCCCAAAATAAAAGGAATTACAGCATTTTTACCTCAAAATAAGGGGAATTTCTGCATTTTTGCCCCAAAATATGAGAAATTTCTGCCTTTTTGCCCAAAATAAGAAAAATTTCTGCAATTTTGTACCAAAATAAAAGAAATTTCTGTCTTTTTTCCCCTGAAATAAGTGAAATTTCTGCAATTTTGCCCCAAAATAACTGAAATTTCTGCAATCTTGTTCCAAAATAAGAAAAATTTCTGGAATTTTGCCCCAAAATAAGTGGAATTTCTGAGTTTTTTACCAAAATAAGCAGAATTTCTGTCTTTTTGCCCCACCATATAAGGAATTTCTGCATTTTTGCCCCACAATTAGGGGAATTTCTGCAATTTTGCTCCAAAATACGGAGAATTTCTGCCTTTTTGCCCGAAAATAAGAAGAATGCATAACTTTTTGCCATAAAAAAGGGAAATTTCTTCATTTTTGCTCCAAAATAAGGGGAATTTCTGCTTTTTTGCCTCTAAAAAAGTGGAATTTCTGTCTTTTTCCCCCAAACAAAGGGAATTTCATTTTTTATGCCCCAAAATAAGAAAAATTTCTGACTTATTACTCAGAAATAAGTGGAATTACAGCAATTTTGTCCCAAAATAAGGGAAATTTCTGCCTTTTTGCCCCCAAATAAGGGGAATTTCAGCTTTTTTACCTTAAAATAAGGGGAATTTCTGCAATTTTTCCCCAAAATAAGGGAAATTTCTGCCTTTTTGCCCCCAAATAAGGGAAATTTCAGCCTTTTTACCTCAAAACAAGGGGAATTTCTTCATTTTTACCCCAAAATAAGTGGATTTTCTGCCTTTTTGACTCAAAATAAGTGAAATTACTGCAATTTTGTCCCAAAATAAGGGAAATTTCTGCTTTTTTGCCCCCAAATTAGGGGAATTTCAGCTTTTTTACCTCAAAATAAGGGGAATTTCTGCAATTTTGCCCCAAAATAAGGGAAATTTCTGCCTTTTTGCCCCCAAATAAGGGGAATTTCAGCCTTTTTACCTCAAAACAAGAGGAATTTCTTCATTTTTACCCCAAAATAAGTGGATATTCTGCCTTTTTGACTCAAAATAAGTGAAATTTCTGCAATTTTTGCCCAAAATAAGGGAAATGTCTGCTCTTTGCCCTAAATAAGGGGAATTTCTGACTTTATGCCCCAAAATAAAGGAATTTCAGCATTTTTACCTAAAAATAAGGGGAATTTCTGCATTTTTGCCCCAAAATATGGGAAATTTCTGCCTTTTTGCCCAAAATAAGAAAAATTTCTGCAATTTTGTACCAAAATAAAAGAAATTTCTGTCTTTTTTCCCCTGAAATAAGTGAAATTTCTGCAATTTTGCCCCAAAATAACTGAAATTTCTGCAATCTTGTTCCAAAATAAGGGAAATTTCTGGAATTTTGCCCCCTAATAAGTGGAATTTCTGAGTTTTTTACCAAAATAAGGAGAAATTCTGTCTTTTTGCCCCACCATATAAGGAATTTCTGCATTTTTGCCCCACAATTAGGGGAATTTCTGCAATTTTGCTCCAAAATACAGGGAATTTCTGCCTTTTTGCCCGAAAATAAGAAGAATGCATATCTTTTTGCCATAAAAAAGGGAAATTTCTTCATTTTTGCTCCAAAAGAAGGGGGTATTTCTGCTTTTTTGCCTCTAAATAAGTGGAATTTCTGTCTTTTCCCCCCAAAACAAAGGGAATTTCTGTCTTTTTTGCCCCAAAATAAGGGAAATTTCTGGCTTATTACCCTGAAATAAGTGAAATTTCTGGAATTTTCCCCCAAAATAAGGGAAATTTCTCCCTTTTTGCCCCCAAATAAGGAGAATTTCAGTCTTTTTACCTCAAAATAAAAGGAATTTCTACATTTTTGCCCCAACATATGGGAAATTTATGCCTTTTTGCCCCAAAATAAGAAAATTTCTGCAATTTTGTACCAAAATAAAAGAAATTTTTGCCCTTTTGCCCCAAAATAAGAAAATTTTTCTATTTTTTTCTGAAATATGTGAAATTTCTGCAATTTTGCCCCAAAATAAGTGAAATTTCTGTCTTTTTGCCCCAAAATACAGGGAATATCAGCCTTTTTACCTCAAAATAAGGGGAATTTTTGCATTTTTGTTCCAAAATATGGGAAATTTCGGCCTTTTTGCCACAAAATAAGAAAAATTTTTTCAATTCTGTACAAAATAAAAAAAAATTCTAAAATTTTGCCCCAAAATTAAAGAAATTTCTGATTTTTGCCCCGAAATAATTAGAATTTCTATATTTTTGCCCCAAAATAAAGAAAATTTCTGCCTTTTTGCCCCAAAATAAGAAAAATTTCTGAAATTTTGTACCAAAATAAAAGAAATTTCTGCCTTTTTGCACCAAAATAAGAAAATTTCTGCTTTTTTTTCAGAAATAAGTAAAATTTCTGCAATTTTGCCCCAAAATAAGGGAAATTTCTGGAATTTTGCCCCAAAATAAGTGGAATTTCTGAGTTTTGCCCCAAAATAAGGAGAATTTCTGTCTTTTTGCCCTAACATACAAGGAATTTCTGACTTTTTGCCCCACAATTAGAAGAATTTCTGCAATTTTGCTCCAAAATACGGGGAATTTCTGCTTTTTAGCCTGAAAATAAGGGGAATGCATACCTTTTGCCACAAAAAAAAAGAAATTTCTTCATTTTTCCGCCAAAATAAAATAAATTTCTGCTTTTTTGCCTCAAAAAAGTGGAATTTCTGTCTTTTTCCCCCAAAACAAAGGGAATTTCTCTTATTTTTGCCCCAAAATAAGGAAAATTTCTGACTTATTATTCTGAAATAAGTGAAATTTCTGCAATTTTGCCCCAAAATAAGGGAAATTTCTGCCTTTTTGCCCCCAAATAAAGGGAATTTCAGCCTTTTTACCTCAAAATAAGGTGAATTTCTGCATTTTTGCCCCAATATATGGGAGATTTCTGCCTTTTTGCCCCAAAATAATAAAAATTTCTGCAATTTTGTATCAAAATAAAAGAAATTTCCGCCTTTTTGCACCAAAATAAGAAAATATCTGCTTTTTTTTTGAAATAAGTGAAATTTCTGCAATTTTGCCCCAAAATAAGGGAAATTTCTGGAATTTTGCCCCAAAATAAGTGGAATTTCTGAGTTTTGCCCCAAAATAAGGAGAATTTCTGTCTTTTTGCCCCAACATATAGAGAATTTCTGCCTTTTTGCCCCACAATTAGGGGAATTTCATCAATTTTGCTCCAAAATATGGAGGATTTCTGCCTTTTTGCCCGAAAATAAGAAGAATGCATAACTTTTTGCCATAAAAAAGGGAAATTTCTTCATTTTTGCTCCAAAATAAGGGGAATTTCTGCTTTTTTGCCTCTAAAAAAGTGGAATTTCTGTCTTTTTCCCCCAAAACAAAGGGAATTTCATTTTTTTTGCCCCAAAATAAGAAAAATTTCTGACTTATTACTCAGAAATAAGTTGAATTACGGCAATTTTGTCCCAAAATAAGGGAAATTTCTGCCTTTTTGCCCCCAAATAAGGGGAATTTCAGCTTTTTTACCTTAAAATAAGGGGAATTTCTGCAATTTTTCCCCAAAATAAGGGAAATTTCTGCCTTTTTGCCCCCAAATAAGGGAAATTTCAGCCTTTTTACCTTAAAACAAGGGGAATTTCTTCATTTTTACCCCAAAATAAGTGGATTTTCTGCCTTTTTGACTCAAAATAAGTGAAATTACTGCAATTTTGTCCCAAAATAAGGGAAATTTCTGCCTTTTTGCCCCCAAATTAGGGGAATTTCAGCTTTTTTACCTCAAAATAAGGGGAATTTCTGCAATTTTGCCCCAAAATAAGGGAAATTTCTGCATTTTTGCCCCCAAATAAGGGGAATTTCAGCCTTTTTACCTCAAAACAAGAGGAATTTCTTCATTTTTACCCCAAAATAAGTGGATATTCTGCCTTTTTGACTCAAAATAAGTGAAATTTCTGCAATTTTTGCCCAAAATAAGGGAAATGTCTGCTCTTTGCCCTAAATAAGGGGAATTTCTGACTTTATGCCCCAAAATAAAAGGAATTTCAGCATTTTTACCTCAAAATAAGGGGAATTTCTGCATTTTTGCCCCAAAATATGGGAAATTTCTGCCTTTTTGCCCAAAATAAGAAAAATTTCTGCAATTTTGTACCAAAATAAAAGAAATTTCTGTCTTTTTTCCCCTGAAATAAGTGAAATTTCTGCAATTTTGCCCCAAAATAACTGAAATTTCTGCAATCTTGTTCCAAAATAAGGGAAATTTCTGGAATTTTGCCCCAAAATAAGTGGAATTTCTGAGTTTTTTACCAAAATAAGGAGAAATTCTGTCTTTTTGCCCCACCATATAAGGAATTTCTGCATTTTTGCCCCACAATTAGGGGAATTTCTGCAATTTTGCTCCAAAATACAGGGAATTTCTGCCTTTTTGCCCGAAAATAAGAAGAATGCATATCTTTTTGCCATAAAAAAGGGAAATTTCTTCATTTTTGCTCCAAAAGAAGGGGGTATTTCTGCTTTTTTGCCTCTAAATAAGTGGAATTTCTGTCTTTTCCCCCCAAAACAAAGGGAATTTCTGTCTTTTTTGCCCCAAAATAAGAGAAATTTCTGGCTTATTACCCTGAAATAAGTGAAATTTCTGAAATTTTCCCCCAAAATAAGGGAAATTTCTCCCTTTTTGCCCCCAAATAAGGGGAATTTCAGTCTTTTTACCTCAAAATAAAAGGAATTTCTGCATTTTTGCACCAACATATGGGAAATTTATGCCTTTTTGCCCCAAAATAAGAAAATTTCTGCAATTTTTTACCAAAATAAAAGAAATTTTTGCCCTTTTGCCCCAAAATAAGAAAATTTTTCTTTTATTTCTGAAATATGTGAAATTTCTGCAATTTTGCCCCAAAATAAGTGAAATTTCTGTCTTTTTGCCCCAAAATACGGGGAATATCAGCCTTTTTACCTCAAAATAAGGGGGATTTTTGCATTTTTGTTCCAAAATATGGGAAATTTCGGCCTTTTTGCCACAAAATAAGAAAAATTTTTTCAATTCTGTACAAAATAAAAAAAATTCTAAAATTTTGCCCCAAAATTAAAGAAATTTCTGATTTTTGCCCCGAAATAATTAGAATTTCTATATTTTTGCCCCAAAATAAAGGGAATTTCTGCCTTTTTGCCCCAAAATAAGAAAAATTTCTGAAATTTTGTACCAAAATAAAAGAAATTTCTGCCTTTTTGCACCAAAATAAGAAAATTTCTGCTTTTTTTTCAGAAATAAGTAAAATTTCTGCAATTTTGCCCCAAAATAAGTGAAATTTCTGCAATTTTGCCCCAAAATAAGGGAAATTTCTGGAATTTTGCCCCAAAATAAGTGGAATTTCTGAGTTTTGCCCCAAAATAAGTGGAATTTCTGTATTTTTGCCCTAACATACAAGGAATTTCTGACTTTTTGCCCCACAATTAGGGGAATTTCTGCAATTTTGCTCCAAAATACGGGGAATTTCTGCTTTTTAGCCTGAAAATAAGGGGAATGCATACCTTTTGCCACAAAAAAAAGAAATTTCTTCATTTTTCCGCCAAAATAAAATAAATTTCTGCTTTTTTGCCTCAAAAAAGTGGAATTTCTGTCTTTTTCCCCCAAAACAAAGGGAATTTCTCTTATTTTTGCCCCAAAATAAAAAAAATTTCTGACTTATTATTCTGAAATAAGTGAAATTTCTGCAATTTTGCCCCAAAATAAGGGAAATTTCTGCCTTTTTGCCCCCAAATAAGGGGAATTTCAGCCTTTTTACCTCAAAATAAGGTGAATTTCTGCATTTTTGCCCCAATATATGGGAGATTTCTGCCTTTTTGCCCCAAAATAAGAAATATTTCTGCAATTTTGTATTAAAATAAAAGAAATTTCCGCCTTTTTGCACCAAAATAAGAAAATATCTGCTTTTTTTCTGAAATAAGTGAAATTTCTGCAATTTTGCCCCAAAATAAGGGAAATTTCTGGAATTTTGCCCCAAAATAAGTGGAATTTCTGAGTTTTGCCCCAAAATAAGGAGAATTTCTGTCTTTTTGCCCCAACATATAGAGAATTTCTGCCTTTTTGCCCCACAATTAGGGGAATTTCATCAATTTTGCTCCAAAATACGGAGAATTTCTGCCTTTTTGCCCGAAAATAAGAAGAATGCATAACTTTTTGCCATAAAAAAGGGAAATATCTTCATTTTTGCTCCAAAATAAGGGGAATTTCTGCTTTTTTGCCTCTAAAAAAGTGGAATTTCTGTCTTTTTCCCCCAAAACAAAGGGAATTTCATTTTTTTTGCCCCAAAATAAGAAAAATTTCTGACTTACTACTCTGAAATAAGTGGAATTACGGCAATTTTGTCCCAAAATAAGGGAAATTTCTGCCTTTTTGCCCCCAAATAAGGGGAATTTCAGCTTTTTTACCTTAAAATAAGGGGAATTTCTGCAATTTTTCCCCAAAATAAGGGAAATTTCTGCTTTTTTGCCCCCAAATAAGGGAAATTTCAGCCTTTTTACCTCAAAACAAGGGGAATTTCTTCATTTTTACCCCAAAATAAGTGGATTTTCTGCCTTTTTGCCCCCAAATTAGGGGAATTTCAGCTTTTTTACCTCAAAATAAGGGGAATTTCTGCAATTTTGTCCCAATATAAGGGAAATTTCTGCCTTTTTGCCCCCAAATAAGGGGAATTTCAGCCTTTTTACCTCAAAACAAGAGGAATTTCTTCATTTTTACCCCAAAATAAGTGGATATTCTGCCTTTTTGACTCAAAATAAGTGAAATTTCTGCAATTTTTGCCCAAAATAAGGGAAATGTCTGCTCTTTGCCCTAAATAAGGGGAATTTCTGACTTTATGCCCCAAAATAAAAGGAATTTCAGCATTTTTACCTCAAAATAAGGGGAATTTCTGCATTTTTGCCCCAAAATATGGGAAATTTCTGCCTTTTTGCCCAAAATAAGAAAAATTTCTGCAATTTTGTACCAAAATAAAAGAAATTTCTGTCTTTTTTCCCCTGAAATAAGTGAAATTTCTGCAATTTTGCCCCAAAATAAGTGAAATTTCTGCAATCTTGTTCCAAAATAAGGGAAATTTCTGGAATTTTGCACCAAAATAAGTGGAATTTCTGAGTTTTTTACCAAAATAAGGAGAAATTCTGTCTTTTTGCCCCACCATATAAGGAATTTCTGCATTTTTGCCCCACAATTAGGGGAATTTCTGCAATTTTGCTCCAAAATACAGGGAATTTCTGCCTTTTTGCCCGAAAATAAGAAGAATGCATATCTTTTTGCCATAAAAAATGGAAATTTCTTCATTTTTGCTCCAAAAGAAGGGGGTATTTCTGCTTTTTTGCCTCTAAATAAGTGGAATTTCTGTCTTTTCCCCCCAAAACAAAGGGAATTTCTGTCTTTTTTGCCCCAAAATAAGGGAAATTTCTGGCTTATTACCCTGAAATAAGTGAAATTTCTGAAATTTTCCCCCAAAATAAGGGAAATTTCTCCCTTTTTGCCCCCAAATAAGGGGAATTTCAGTCTTTTTACCTCAAAATAAAAGGAATTTCTGCATTTTTGCCCCAACTTATGGGAAATTTATGCCTTTTTGCCCCAAAATAAGAAAATTTCTGCAATTTTGTACCAAAATAAAAGAAATTTTTGCCCTTTTGCCCCAAAATAAGAAAATTTTTCTTTTTTTTTCTGAAATATGTGAAATTTCTGCAATTTTGCCCCAAAATAAGTGAAATTTCTGTCTTTTTGCCCCAAAATACGGGGAATATCAGCCTTTTTACCTCAAAATAAGGGGGATTTTTGCATTTTTGTTCCAAAATATGGGAAATTTCTGCCTTTTTGCCACAAAATAAGAAAAAATTTTTCAATTCTGTACAAAATAAAAAAAATTCTAAAATTTTGCCCCAAAATTAAAGAAATTTCTGATTTTTGCCCCGAAATAATTAGAATTTCTATATTTTTGCCCCAAAATAAAGGGAATTTCTGCCTTTTTGCCCCAAAATAAGAAAAATTTCTGAAATTTTGTACCAAAATAAAAGAAATTTCTGCCTTTTTGCACCAAAATAAGAAAATTTCTGCTTTTTTTTTCAGAAATAAGTAAAATTTCTGCAATTTTGCCCCAAAATAAGTGAAATTTCTGCAATTTTGCCCCAAAATAAGGGAAATTTCTGGAATTTTGCCCAAAAATAAGTGGAATTTCTGAGTTTTGCCCCAAAATAAGTGGAATTTCTGTATTTTTGCCCTAACATACAAGGAATTTCTGACTTTTTGCCCCACAATTAGGGGAATTTCTGCAATTTTGCTCCAAAATACGGGGAATTTCTGCTTTTTAGCCTGAAAATAAGGGGAATGCATAACTTTTGCCACAAAAAAAATATTTCTTCATTTTTCCGCCAAAATAAAATAAATTTCTGCTTTTTTGCCTCAAAAAAGTGGAATTTCTGTCTTTTTCCCCCAAAACAAAGGGAATTTCTCTTATTTTTGCCCCAAAATAAGGAAAATTTCTGACTTATTATTCTGAAATAAGTGAAATATCTGCAATTTTGCCCCAAAATAAGGGAAATTTCTGCCTTTTTGCCCCCAAATAAGAGGAATTTCAGACTTTTTACCTCAAAATAAGGTGAATTTCTGCATTTTTGCCCCAATATATGGGAGATTTCTGCCTTTTTGCCCCAAAATAAGAAAAATTTCTGCAATTTTGTATCAAAATAAAAGAAATTTCCGCCTTTTTGCACCAAAATAAGAAAATATCTGCTTTTTTTCTGAAATAAGTGAAATTTCTGCAATTTTGCCCCAAAATAAGGGAAATTTCTGGAATTTTGCCCCAAAATAAGTGGAATTTCTGAGTTTTGCCCCAAAATAAGGAGAATTTCTGTCTTTTTGCCCCAACATATAGAGAATTTCTGCCTTTTTGCCCCACAATTAGGGGAATTTCATCAATTTTGCTCCAAAATACGGAGAATTTCTGCCTTTTTGCCCGAAAATAAGAAGAATGCATAACTTTTTGCCATAAAAAAGGGAAATTTCTTCATTTTTGCTCCAAAATAAGGGGAATTTCTGCTTTTTTGCCTCTAAAAAAGTGGAATTTCTGTCTTTTTCCCCCAAAACAAAGGGAATTTCATTTTTTTTGCCCCAAAATAAGAAAAATTTCTGACTTATTACTCAGAAATAAGTGGAATTACGGCAATTTTGTCCCAAAATAAGGGAAATTTCTGCCTTTTTGCCCCCAAATAAGGGGAATTTCAGCTTTTTTACCTTAAAATAAGGGGAATTTCTGCAATTTTTCCCCAAAATAAGGGAAATTTCTGCCTTTTTGCCCCCAAATAAGGGAAATTTCAGCCTTTTTACCTCAAAACAAGGGGAATTTCTTCATTTTTACCCCAAAATAAGTGGATTTTCTGCCTTTTTGACTCAAAATAAGTGAAATTACTGCAATTTTGTCCCAAAATAAGGGAAATTTCTGCCTTTTTGCCCCCAAATTAGGGGAATTTCAGCTTTTTTACCTCAAAATAAGGGGAATTTCTGCAATTTTGCCCCAAAATAAGGGAAATTTCTGCCTTTTTGCCCCCAAATAAGGGGAATTTCAGCCTTTTTACCTCAAAACAAGAGGAATTTCTTCATTTTTACCCCAAAATAAGTGGATATTCTGCCTTTTTGACTCAAAATAAGTGAAATTTCTGCAATTTTTGCCCAAAATAAGGGAAATGTCTGCTCTTTGCCCTAAATAAGGGGAATTTCTGACTTTATGCCCCAAAATAAAAGGAATTTCAGCATTTTTACCTCAAAATAAGGGGAATTTCTGCATTTTTGCCCCAAAATATGGGAAATTTCTGCCTTTTTGCCCAAAATAAGAAAAATTTCTGCAATTTTGTACCAAAATAAAAGAAATTTCTGTCTTTTTTCCCCTGAAATAAGTGAAATTTCTGCAATTTTGCCCCAAAATAACTGAAATTTCTGCAATCTTGTTCCAAAATAAGGGAAATTTCTGGAATTTTGCCCCAAAATAAGTGGAATTTCTGAGTTTTTTACCAAAATAAGGAGAAATTCTGTCTTTTTGCCCCACCATATAAGGAATTTCTGCATTTTTGCCCCACAATTAGAAGAATTTCTGCAATTTTGCTCCAAAATACAGGGAATTTCTGCCTTTTTGCCCGAAAATAAGAAGAATGCATATCTTTTTGCCATAAAAAATGGAAATTTCTTCATTTTTGCTCCAAAAGAAGGGGGTATTTCTGCTTTTTTGCCTCTAAATAAGTGGAATTTCTGTCTTTTCCCCCCAAAACAAAGGGAATTTCTGTCTTTTTTGCCCCAAAATAAGGGAAATTTCTGGCTTATTACCCTGAAATAAGTGAAATTTCTGAAATTTTCCCCCAAAATAAGGGAAATTTCTCCCTTTTTGCCCCCAAATAAGGGGAATTTCAGTCTTTTTACCTCAAAATAAAAGGAATTTCTGCATTTTTGCACCAACATATGGGAAATTTATGCCTTTTTGCCCCAAAATAAGAAAATTTCTGCAATTTTGTACCAAAATAAAAGAAATTTTTGCCCTTTTGCCCCAAAATAAGAAAATTTTTCTTTTTTTTCTGAAATATGTGAAATTTCTGCAATTTTGCCCCAAAATAAGTGAAATTTCTGTCTTTTTGCCCCAAAATACGGGGAATATCAGCCTTTTTACCTCAAAATAAGGGGGATTTTTGCATTTTTGTTCCAAAATATGGGAAATTTCGGCCTTTTTGCCACAAAATAAGAAAAATTTTTTCAATTCTGTACAAAATAAAAAAAATTCTAAAATTTTGCCCCAAAATTAAAGAAATTTCTGATTTTTGCCCCGAAATAATTAGAATTTCTATATTTTTGCCCCAAAATAAAGGGAATTTCTGCCTTTTTGCCCCAAAATAAGAAAAATTTCTGAAATTTTGTACCAAAATAAAAGAAATTTCTGCCTTTTTGCACCAAAATAAGAAAATTTCTGCTTTTTTTTTCAGAAATAAGTAAAATTTCTGCAATTTTGCCCCAAAATAAGTGAAATTTCTGCAATTTTGCCCCAAAATAAGGGAAATTTCTGGAATTTTGCCCCAAAATAAGTGGAATTTCTGAGTTTTGCCCCAAAATAAGTGGAATTTCTGTATTTTTGCCCTAACATACAAGGAATTTCTGACTTTTTGCCCCACAATTAGGGGAATTTCTGCAATTTTGCTCCAAAATACGGGGAATTTCTGCTTTTTAGCCTGAAAATAAGGGGAATGCATAACTTTTGCAACAAAAAAAGAAATTTCTTCATTTTTCCGCCAAAATAAAATAAATTTCTGCTTTTTTGCCTCAAAAAAGTGGAATTTCTGTCTTTTTCCCCCAAAACAAAGGGAATTTCTCTTATTTTTGCCCCAAAATAAAAAAAATTTCTGACTTATTATTCTGAAATAAGTGAAATTTCTGCAATTTTGCCCCAAAATAAGGGAAATTTCTGCCTTTTTGCCCCCAAATAAGGGGAATTTCAGCCTTTTTACCTCAAAATAAGGTGAATTTCTGCATTTTTGCCCCAATATATGGGAGATTTCTGCCTTTTTGCCCCAAAATAAGAAAAATTTCTGCAATTTTGTATTAAAATAAAAGAAATTTCCGCCTTTTTGCACCAAAATAAGAAAATATCTGCTTTTTTTCTGAAATAAGTGAAATTTCTGCAATTTTGCCCCAAAATAAGGGAAATTTCTGGAATTTTGCCCCAAAATAAGTGGAATTTCTGAGTTTTGCCCCAAAATAATGAGAATTTCTGTCTTTTTGCCCCAACATATAGAGAATTTCTGCCTTTTTGCCCCACAATTAGGGGAATTTCATCAATTTTGCACCAAAATACGGAGAATTTCTGCCTTTTTGCCCGAAAATAAGAAGAATGCATAACTTTTTGCCATAAAAAAGGGAAATTTCTTTATTTTTGCTCCAAAATAAGGGGAATTTCTGCTTTTTTGCCTCTAAAAAAGTGGAATTTCTGTCTTTTTCCCCCAAAACAAAGGGAATTTCATTTTTTTTGCCCCAAAATAAGAAAAATTTCTGACTTATTACTCTGAAATAAGTGGAATTACGGCAATTTTGTCCCAAAATAAGGGAAATTTCTGCCTTTTTGCCCCCAAATAAGGGGAATTTCAGCTTTTTTACCTTAAAATAAGGGGAATTTCTGCAATTTTTCCCCAAAATAAGGGAAATTTCTGCTTTTTTGCCCCCAAATAAGGGAAATTTCAGCCTTTTTACCTCAAAACAAGGGGAATTTCTTCATTTTTACCCCAAAATAAGTGGATTTTCTGCCTTTTTGACTCAAAATAAGTGAAATTACTGCAATTTTGTCCCAAAATAAGGGAAATTTCTGCCTTTTTGCCCCCAAATTAGGGGAATTTCAGCTTTTTTACCTCAAAATAAGGGGAATTTCTGCAATTTTGTCCCAATATAAGGGAAATTTCTGCCTTTTTGCCCCCAAATAAGGGGAATTTCAGCCTTTTTACCTCAAAACAAGAGGAATTTCTTCATTTTTACCCCAAAATAAGTGGATATTCTGCCTTTTTGACTCAAAATAAGTGAAATTTCTGCAATTTTTGCCCAAAATAAGGGAAATGTCTGCTCTTTGCCCTAAATAAGGGGAATTTCTGACTTTATGCCCCAAAATAAAAGGAATTTCAGCATTTTTACCTCAAAATAAGGGGAATTTCTGCATTTTTGCCCCAAAATATGGGAAATTTCTGCCTTTTTGCCCAAAATAAGAAAAATTTCTGCAATTTTGTACCAAAATAAAAGAAATTTCTGTCTTTTTTCCCCTGAAATAAGTGAAATTTCTGCAATTTTGCCCCAAAATAAGTGAAATTTCTGCAATCTTGTTCCAAAATAAGGGAAATTTCTGGAATTTTGCACCAAAATAAGTGGAATTTCTGAGTTTTTTACCAAAATAAGGAGAAATTCTGTCTTTTTGCCCCACCATATAAGGAATTTCTGCATTTTTGCCCCACAATTAGAAGAATTTCTGCAATTTTGCTCCAAAATACAGGGAATTTCTGCCTTTTTGCCCGAAAATAAGAAGAATGCATATCTTTTTGCCATAAAAAATGGAAATTTCTTCATTTTTGCTCCAAAAGAAGGGGGTATTTCTGCTTTTTTGCCTCTAAATAAGTGGAATTTCTGTCTTTTCCCCCCAAAACAAAGGGAATTTCTGTCTTTTTTGCCCCAAAATAAGGGAAATTTCTGGCTTATTACCCTGAAATAAGTGAAATTTCTGAAATTTTCCCCCAAAATAAGGGAAATTTCTCCCTTTTTGCCCCCAAATAAGGGGAATTTCAGTCTTTTTACCTCAAAATAAAAGGAATTTCTGCATTTTTGCCCCAACTTATGGGAAATTTATGCCTTTTTGCCCCAAAATAAGAAAATTTCTGCAATTTTGTACCAAAATAAAAGAAATTTTTGCCCTTTTGCCCCAAAATAAGAAAATTTTTCTTTTTTTTCTGAAATATGTGAAATTTCTGCAATTTTGCCCCAAAATAAGTGAAATTTCTGTCTTTTTGCCCCAAAATACGGGGAATATCAGCCTTTTTACCTCAAAATAAGGGGGATTTTTGCATTTTTGTTCCAAAATATGGGAAATTTCGGCCTTTTTGCCACAAAATAAGAAAAATTTTTTCAATTCTGTACAAAATAAAAAAAATTCTAAAATTTTGCCCCAAAATTAAAGAAATTTCTGATTTTTGCCCCGAAATAATTAGAATTTCTATATTTTTGCCCCAAAATAAAGGGAATTTCTGCCTTTTTGCCCCAAAATAAGAAAAATTTCTGAAATTTTGTACCAAAATAAAAGAAATTTCTGCCTTTTTGCACCAAAATAAGAAAATTTCTGCTTTTTTTTTCAGAAATAAGTAAAATTTCTGCAATTTTGCCCCAAAATAAGTGAAATTTCTGCAATTTTGCCCCAAAATAAGGGAAATTTCTGGAATTTTGCCCCAAAATAAGTGGAATTTCTGAGTTTTGCCCCAAAATAAGTGGAATTTCTGTATTTTTGCCCTAACATACAAGGAATTTCTGACTTTTTGCCCCACAATTAGGGGAATTTCTGCAATTTTGCTCCAAAATACGGGGAATTTCTGCTTTTTAGCCTGAAAATAAGGGGAATGCATAACTTTTGCAACAAAAAAAGAAATTTCTTCATTTTTCCGCCAAAATAAAATAAATTTCTGCTTTTTTGCCTCAAAAAAGTGGAATTTCTGTCTTTTTCCCCCAAAACAAAGGGAATTTCTCTTATTTTTGCCCCAAAATAAAAAAAATTTCTGACTTATTATTCTGAAATAAGTGAAATTTCTGCAATTTTGCCCCAAAATAAGGGAAATTTCTGCCTTTTTGCCCCCAAATAAGGGGAATTTCAGCCTTTTTACCTCAAAATAAGGTGAATTTCTGCATTTTTGCCCCAATATATGGGAGATTTCTGCCTTTTTGCCCCAAAATAAGAAAAATTTCTGCAATTTTGTATTAAAATAAAAGAAATTTCCGCCTTTTTGCACCAAAATAAGAAAATATCTGCTTTTTTTCTGAAATAAGTGAAATTTCTGCAATTTTGCCCCAAAATAAGGGAAATTTCTGGAATTTTGCCCCAAAATAAGTGGAATTTCTGAGTTTTGCCCCAAAATAAGGAGAATTTCTGTCTTTTTGCCCCAACATATAGAGAATTTCTGCCTTTTTGCCCCACAATTAGGGGAATTTCATCAATTTTGCACCAAAATACGGAGAATTTCTGCCTTTTTGCCCGAAAATAAGAAGAATGCATAACTTTTTGCCATAAAAAAGGGAAATTTCTTTATTTTTGCTCCAAAATAAGGGGAATTTCTGCTTATTTGCCTCTAAAAAAGTGGAATTTCTGTCTTTTTCCCCCAAAACAAAGGGAATTTCATTTTTTTTGCCCCAAAATAAGAAAAATTTCTGACTTATTACTCTGAAATAAGTGGAATTACGGCAATTTTGTCCCAAAATAAGGGAAATTTCTGCCTTTTTGCCCCCAAATAAGGGGAATTTCAGCTTTTTTACCTTAAAATAAGGGGAATTTCTGCAATTTTTCCCCAAAATAAGGGAAATTTCTGCTTTTTTGCCCCCAAATAAGGGAAATTTCAGCCTTTTTACCTCAAAACAAGGGGAATTTCTTCATTTTTACCCCAAAATAAGTGGATTTTCTGCCTTTTTGACTCAAAATAAGTGAAATTACTGCAATTTTGTCCCAAAATAAGGGAAATTTCTGCCTTTTTGCCCCCAAATTAGGGGAATTTCAGCTTTTTTACCTCAAAATAAGGGGAATTTCTGCAATTTTGTCCCAATATAAGGGAAATTTCTGCCTTTTTGCCCCCAAATAAGGGGAATTTCAGCCTTTTTACCTCAAAACAAGAGGAATTTCTTCATTTTTACCCCAAAATAAGTGGATATTCTGCCTTTTTGACTCAAAATAAGTGAAATTTCTGCAATTTTTGCCCAAAATAAGGGAAATGTCTGCTCTTTGCCCTAAATAAGGGGAATTTCTGACTTTATGCCCCAAAATAAAAGGAATTTCAGCATTTTTACCTCAAAATAAGGGGAATTTCTGCATTTTTGCCCCAAAATATGGGAAATTTCTGCCTTTTTGCCCAAAATAAGAAAAATTTCTGCAATTTTGTACCAAAATAAAAGAAATTTCTGTCTTTTTTCCCCTGAAATAAGTGAAATTTCTGCAATTTTGCCCCAAAATAAGTGAAATTTCTGCAATCTTGTTCCAAAATAAGGGAAATTTCTGGAATTTTGCACCAAAATAAGTGGAATTTCTGAGTTTTTTACCAAAATAAGGAGAAATTCTGTCTTTTTGCCCCACCATATAAGGAATTTCTGCATTTTTGCCCCACAATTAGAAGAATTTCTGCAATTTTGCTCCAAAATACAGGGAATTTCTGCCTTTTTGCCCGAAAATAAGAAGAATGCATATCTTTTTGCCATAAAAAATGGAAATTTCTTCATTTTTGCTCCAAAAGAAGGGGGTATTTCTGCTTTTTTGCCTCTAAATAAGTGGAATTTCTGTCTTTTCCCCCCAAAACAAAGGGAATTTCTGTCTTTTTTGCCCCAAAATAAGGGAAATTTCTGGCTTATTACCCTGAAATAAGTGAAATTTCTGAAATTTTCCCCCAAAATAAGGGAAATTTCTCCCTTTTTGCCCCCAAATAAGGGGAATTTCAGTCTTTTTACCTCAAAATAAAAGGAATTTCTGCATTTTTGCCCCAACTTATGGGAAATTTATGCCTTTTTGCCCCAAAATAAGAAAATTTCTGCAATTTTGTACCAAAATAAAAGAAATTTTTGCCCTTTTGCCCCAAAATAAGAAAATTTTTCTTTTTTTTTCTGAAATATGTGAAATTTCTGCAATTTTGCCCCAAAATAAGTGAAATTTCTGTCTTTTTGCCCCAAAATACGGGGAATATCAGCCTTTTTACCTCAAAATAAGGGGGATTTTTGCATTTTTGTTCCAAAATATGGGAAATTTCTGCCTTTTTGCCACAAAATAAGAAAAATTTTTTCAATTCTGTACAAAATAAAAAAAATTCTAAAATTTTGCCCCAAAATTAAAGAAATTTCTGATTTTTGCCCCGAAATAATTAGAATTTCTATATTTTTGCCCCAAAATAAAGGGAATTTCTGCCTTTTTGCCCCAAAATAAGAAAAATTTCTGAAATTTTGTACCAAAATAAAAGAAATTTCTGACTTTTTGCACCAAAATAAGAAAATTTCTGCTTTTTTTTTTCAGAAATAAGTAAAATTTCTGCAATTTTGCCCCAAAATAAGTGAAATTTCTGCAATTTTGCCCCAAAATAAGGGAAATTTCTGGAATTTTACCCCAAAATAAGTGGAATTTCTGAGTTTTGCCCCAAAATAAGTGGAATTTCTGTATTTTTGCCCTAACATACAAGGAATTTCTGACTTTTTGCCCCACAATTAGGGGAATTTCTGCAATTTTGCTCCAAAATACGGGGAATTTCTGCTTTTTAGCCTGAAAATAAGGGGAATGCATAACTTTTGCCACAAAAAAAATATTTCTTCATTTTTCCGCCAAAATAAAATAAATTTCTGCTTTTTTGCCTCAAAAAAGTGGAATTTCTGTCTTTTTCCCCCAAAACAAAGGGAATTTCTCTTATTTTTGCCCCAAAATAAGGAAAATTTCTGACTTATTATTCTGAAATAAGTGAAATATCTGCAATTTTGCCCCAAAATAAGGGAAATTTCTGCCTTTTTGCCCCCAAATAAGGGGAATTTCAGCCTTTTTACCTCAAAATAAGGTGAATTTCTGCATTTTTGCCCCAATATATGGGAGATTTCTGCCTTTTTGCCCCAAAATAAGAAAAATTTCTGCAATTTTGTATCAAAATAAAAGAAATTTCCGCCTTTTTGCACCAAAATAAGAAAATATCTGCTTTTTTTCTGAAATAAGTGAAATTTCTGCAATTTTGCCCCAAAATAAGGGAAATTTCTGGAATTTTGCCCCAAAATAAGTGGAATTTCTGAGTTTTGCCCCAAAATAAGGAGAATTTCTGTCTTTTTGCCCCAACATATAGAGAATTTCTGCCTTTTTGCCCCACAATTAGGGGAATTTCTGCAATTTTGCTCCAAAATACGGGGAATTTCTGCCTTTTTGCCCGAAAATAAGAAGAATGCATACGTTTTTGCGATAAAAAAGGGAAATTTCTTCATTTTTGCTCCAAAATAAGGGGAATTTCTGCTTTTTTGCCTCTAAAAAAGTGGAATTTCTGTCTTTTTCCCCCAAAACAAAGGGAATTCCTTTTTCTTTGCCCCAAAATAAGAAAAATTTCTGACTTATTACTGTGAAGTAAGTGAAATTTCTGCAATTTTGCTCCAAAATACGGGGAATTTCTGCTTTTTAGCCTGAAAATAAGGGGAATGTATACCTTTTGCCACAAAAAAAAAGAAATTTCTTCATTTTTACACCAAAATAAAAGGAATTTCTGCTTTTTTGCCTCAAAAAAGTGGAATTACTGTCTTTTTCCCCCAAAACAAAGGGAATTTCTCTTATTTTTGCCCCAAAATAAGGAAAATTTCTTACTTATTATTCTGAAATAAGTGAAATTTCTGAAATTTTGCCCCAAAATAAGGGAAATTTCTGCCTTCTTGCCCCCAAATAAGGGGAATTTCAGCCTTTTTACCTCAAAATAAGGGGAATTTCTGCATTTTTGCCCCAAATTATGGGAGATTTCTGCCTTTTTGCCCCAAAATAAGACAAATTTCTGCAATTTTGTATCAAAATAAAAGAAATTTCCGCCTTTTTGCACCAAAATAAGAAAATATCTGCTTTTTTTTCTGAAATAAGTGAAATTTCTGCAATTTTGCCCCAAAATAAGGGAAATTTCTGGAATTTTGCCCCAAAATAAGTGGAATTTCTGAGTTTTGCCCCAAAATAAGGAGAATTTCTGTTTTTTTGCCCCAACATATAGAAAATTTCTGCCTTTTTGCCCCACAATTAGGGGAATTTCTGCAATTTTGCTCCAAAATACGGGGAATATCTGCCTTTTTGCCCGAAAATAAGAAGAATGCATACCTTTTTGCAATAAAAAAGGGAAATTTCTTCATTTTTGCTCCAAAATAAGGGGAATTTCTGCCTTTTTGCCTCTAAATAAGTGGAATTTCTGTCTTTTTCCCCCAAAACAAAGGGAATTTCTTTTTTTTTTGCCCCAAAATAAAAAAAATTTCTGACTTATTACCCTGAAATAAGTGAAATTTCTGCAATTTTGTCCCAAAATAAGGGAAATTTCTGCCTTTTTGCCCCCAAATAAGGGGAATTTCAGCTTTTTTACCTTAAAATAAGGGAAATTTCTGCAATTTCTCTCCAAAATAAGGGAAATTTCTGCCTTTTTGCCCCCAAATAAGGGAAATTTCAGCCTTTTTACCTCAAAACAAGAGGAATTTCTTCATTTTTACCCCAAAATAAGTGGATTTTCTGCCTTTTTGACTCAAAATAAGTGAAATTTCTGCAATTTTTGCCCAAAATAAGGGAAATGTCTGCTCTTTGCCCTAAATAAGGGGAATTTCTGACTTTATGCCCCAAAATAAAAGGAATTTCAGCATTTTTACCTCAAAATAAGGGGAATTTCTGCATTTTTGCCCCAAAATATGGGAAATTTCTGCATTTTTGCCCAAAATAAGAAAAATTTTTGCAATTTTGTACCAAAATAAAAGAAATTTCTGTCTTTTTTCCCCTGAAATAAGTGAAATTTCTGCAATTTTGCCCCAAAATAACTGAAATTTCTGCAATCTTGTTCCAAAATAAGGGAAATTTCTGGAATTTTGCCCCAAAATAAGTGGAATTTCTGAGTTTTGCCCCAAAATAAGGAAAATTTCTGTCTTTTTGCCCCACCATATAAGGAATTTCTGCATTTTTGCCCACAATTAGGGGAATTTCTGCAATTTTGTTCCATAATACAGGGAATATCTGCCTTTTTGCCCAAAAATAAGAAGAATGCATACCTTTTTGCCATAAAAAAGGGAAATTTCTTCATTTTTGCTCCAAAATAAGGGGAATTTCTGCTTTTTGCCTCTAAATAAGTGGAATTTCTGTCTTTTCCCCCCAAAACAAAGAAAATTTCTGTCCTTTTGGCCCCAAAATAAGGAAAATTTCTGACTTATTACCCTGAAATAAGTGAAATTTCTGAAATTTTTCCCCAAAATAAGGGAAATTTCTGTATTTTTGCCCGCAAATAAGGGGAATTTCAGCCTTTTTACCTCAAAATAAGGGGAACTTCTGCATTTTTGCCACAAAATATTAGGAATTTCTGCATTTTTGCCCCAAAATAAAAAAAATTTCTGCCTTTTTTCCCTGAAATAAGTTATATTTCTGGAATTTTGCCCAAAAATTGGAATTTCTGAGTTTTGCCCCAAAATAAGGAGAATTTTTGTTTCTTTGCCCTACCATATTGGGAATTTCTTCCTTTTTGCCCCACAATTACGGGAATTTCTGCAATTTTGCTCCAAAATACGGGGGATTTCTGCTTTTTAGCCCGAAAATAAGGGGAATGTATACCTTTTGCCACAAAACATGGAAATTTCTTCATTTTTACTCCAAAATAAAAGGAATTTCTGCTTTTTTGCGTCAAAAAAGTGGAATTTCTGTCTTTTTCCCCAGAACAAATGGAATTTCTGTCTTTTTTGCCCCAAAAGAAGGAAAATTTCTGACTTATTACCCTGAAATAAGTGAAATTTCGGCAATTTTGCCTCAAAATAAGGGAAATTTTTGCCTTTTTGCCCCCAAATAAGGGGAATTTTAGCCTTTTTACCTCAAAGTAAGAGGAATTTCTGCATTTTTGCCCCAATATATGGGAGATTTCTGCCTTTTTGCCCCAAAATAAGAAAAATTTCTGCAATTTTGTATCAAAATGAAAGAAATTTTTGCCTTTTTGCACCAAAATAAGAAAATTTCTGCTTTCTTTCTGAAATAAGTGAACTTTCTGCAATTTTGCCCCAAAATAAGGGAAATTTCTGCCTTTTTGCCCCCAAATAAGAAAAATTTCAGCCTTTTTACCTCAAAATAAGGGGAATTTTTGCATTTTTGCCACAAAATATGAGGAATTTCTGCCTTTTTGCCCCAAAATAAAAAAAATTTCTGCCTTTTTTCCCTGAAATAAGTGAAATTTCTGCAATTTTGCCCCAAAATAAAAAAAATTTCTGCAAGTTTGCCACAAAATATGTGGAATTTCGGAGTTGCCCCAAATAAGGAGAATTTCTGTCTTTTTGCCCCAACATATAGGGCATTTCTGCCTTTTTGCCCCAAAATTAGGGGTATTTCTGCAATTTTCTCCAAAATACGGGGAATTTCTGCATTTTTGTTCCAAAATATGGGAAATTTCTGCCTTTTTGCCACAAAATAATAAAAATTTCTTCAATTCTGTACCAAAATAAAAGAAATTTCTAAAATTTTGCCCCAAAATAAGGGAAATTTCTGATTTTTACCCCGAAATAAGAAGAATATCTGTATTTTTGCCCCAAAATAAAGGGAATTTCTGCCTTTTTGCCCCAAAATTAGGGGAGTTTCTGCAATTTTGCTTTAAAATACAGGGAATTTCTGCCTCTATTCCCGAAAATAAGAAGAACTTCTGCCGATTTGCCCCAAATAAAGGGAATTTCTGCATTTTTGCCCCAATATTACAAGAATTTCTGCAATTTTGCTCCAAAATACGAGGAATTTCTGCATTTTGCCCGAAATTAAGGGGATTTTCTGCCTTTTTGCCCCAAAACAACTGACATTTCTGGAATTTTATCCCAATATAAGGGGAATTTCTGCCTTTTTGCCCCCAAATAAGAAGAATTTTTGCCTTTTTGCCCTTAAATATGTGAAATGTCTGCAATTTTACCCAGAAATAAGGTGAAATCTGCCTTTTTGCCCCAAAATAATGAGAATTTCTGCATTTTGCCCTAAAATAAGAAAAATTTTTGCTTTTTTCCCTGAAATAAGTGAAATTTCTGCAATTTTGCCTCAAAATAAGGGAAATTTCTGCCCTTTTGCTCCCAAATAAGGGGAATTTCAGCCTTTTTACCTCAAAATAAGAGGAATTTCTGCATTTTTACCCCAAAATATGGGAGATTTCTGCCTTTTTGCCCCAAAATAAGAAAAATTTCTGCAATTTTGTACCAAAATAAAAGAAATTTCTGCCTTTTTGCACCAAAATAAGAAAATTCTGCTTTTTTTCTGAAATAAGTGAAATTTCTGCAATTTTTTCCGAAAGTAAGTGAAATTTCTGCAATTTTGCCCCAAAATAAGGGAAATTTCTGGAATTTTGCCCCAAAATAAGTGGAATTTCTGAGTTTTGCCCCAAAATAAGGAGAATTTCTGTCTTTTTGCCCCAACATATAGGGATTTTCTGCCTTTTTGCCCCACTATTAGGGGAATTTCTGAAATTTTGCTCCAAAATACGGGGAATTTCTGCCTTTTTGCCCGAAAATAGGAAGAATGCATACCTTTTTGCCATAAAAAAGGGAAATTTCTTCATTTTTGTTCCAAATAAGGAGAATTTCTGCTTTTTTGCCTCTAAATAAGTGGAATTTCTGTCTTTTTCCCCCCAAAAAAAGGGAATTTCTGTCTTTTTGGCCCCAAAATAAGGAAAATTTTTGACTTATTACCCTGAAATAAGTGAAATTTCTGCAATTTTGCCCCCAAATAAGGGAAATTTCTGCCTTTTTGCCCCAAATAAGGGAAATTTCAGCTTTTTTACCTCAAAATAATGGGAATTTCTGCAGTTTTGCCACAAAATATTAGGAATTTCTGCTTTTTTGCCCCAAAATAAGAAAAATTTCTGCCTTTTTTCCCTGAAATAAGTGAAATTTCTGCAATTTTGCCCCAAAATAAGTGAAATTTCTGCAATTTTGCCCCAAAATAAGGAAAATTTCTAGAATTTTACCCCAAAATAAGTGGAATTTCTGAGTTTTGCCCCAAAATAAAGAGAATTTCTGTCTTTTTGCCCCATACATATAGAGAATTTCTGTATTTTTGCTCCAAAATTAGAGGAATTTATGCAATTTTGCTCCAAAATACGGGGAATTTCTGCTTTTTTGCCCGAAAATAAAAAGAATGCATACCTTTTTGCCATAAAAAAGGGAAATTTCTTCATTTTTGCTCCAAAATAAGCGGAATTTCTGCTTTTTTGCCTCTAAATAAGTGGAATTTCTGTCTTTTCCCCCAAAACAAAGGGAATTTTCGTCCTTTTGGCCCTAAATTAAAGATAATTACTGCCTTTCTTCCCTGAAATAAGTGAAATTTCTGCAATTTTGCCTCAAAATAAGGGAAATTTCTGCCCTTTTGCCCCCAAATAAGGGGAATTTCAGCCTTTTTACCTCAAAATAAGAGGAATTTCTGCATTTTTGCCCCAAAATATGGGAGATATCTGCCTATTTGCCCCAAAATGAGAAAAATTTCTGCAATTTTGTACCAAAATATAAGAAATTTTTGCCTTTTTGCACCAAAATAAGAAAATTCTGCTTTTTTTCTGAAATAAGTGAAATTTCTGCAATTTTGCCCGAAAATAAGTGAAATTTCTGCAATTTTGCCCCAAAATAAGGGAAATTTCTGGAATTTTGCCCCAAAATAAGTGGAATTTCTTAGTTTTGCCCCAAAATAAGGAGAATTTCTGTCTTTTTGCCCCAACATATAGGCAATTTCTGCCTTTTTGCCCCACAATTAGGGGAATTTCTGCTTTTTTGCCTCTAAAAAAGTGGAATTTCTGTCTTTTTCCACCAGAACAAAGAGAATTTCTGTCTTTTTTGCCACAAAATAAGGAAAATTTCTGACTTATTACCTTGAAATTAGTGAAATTTCTGCAATTTTGCCCCAAAATAAGTGAAATTTCTGCAATTTTGCCCCAAAATAAGGGAAATTTCTGGAATTTTGCCCCAAAATAAGTGGAATTTCTGAGTTTTTCCCCAAAATAAGAAGAATTTCTGTCTTTTTGCCCTAACATACAGGGAATTTCTGACTTTTTGCCCCACAATTAGGGGAATTTCTGCAATTTTGCTTTAAAATACGGGGAATTTCTGCTTTTTAGGCTGAAAATAAAGGGAATGTATACCTTTTGCCATAAAAAAAAAGAAATTTCTTCATTTTTACTCCAAAATAAAAGGAATTTTTGCTTTTTTGCCTCTAAAAAAGTGAAATTTCTGTCTTTTTCCCTCAAAACAAAGGGAAATTCTGTTATTTTTGCCCCAAAATAAGGAAAATTTCTGACTTATTACTCTGAAATAAATGAAATTTCTGCAATTTTGCCCCAAAATAAGAGAAATTTCTGCCTTTTTGTCCCCAAATAAGGGGAATCTCAGCTTTTTTACCTCAAAATAAGGGGAATTTCTGCATTTTTGCCCCAAAATATAGGAGATTTCTGCCTTTTTGCACCAAAATAAAAAAAATTTCTGCAATTTTGTATTAAAATAAAAGAAATTTCTGACTTTTTGCACCAAAATAAGAAAATTTCTGCTTTTTTTTCTGAAATAAATGAAATTTCTGCAATTTTTCCCCAAATAACTGAAATTTCAGCAATTTTGCCCCAAAATAAGGGAAATTTCTGGAATTTTGCCCCAAAATAAGTGGAATTTCTGAGTTTTGCCCCAAAATTAGAAGAATTTCTGTCTTTTTGCCCCAACATATAGGGAATTTCTGCCTTTTTGCCCCACAATTAGGGGAATTTCTGCAATTTTGCTCCAAAATACAGGGAATTTCTGCCTTTTTGCCCGAAAATAAGAATGCATACCTTTTTGCCAAAAAAAAAAAAAAATGGAAATTTCTTCATTTTTGCTCCAAAATAAGGGGAATTTCTGCTTTTTTGCCTCTAAATAAGTGGAATTTCTGTTTTTTTCCCCCAAAACAAAGGGGATTTCTGTTCTTTTGGCCAGAAAATAAGGAAAATTTCTGACTTATTACCCTGAAATAAGTTAAATTTCTGCAATTTTGCATCAAAAAAGGGAAATTTCTGCCTTTTTGCCCCTAAATAAAGAGAATTTCAGCCTTTTTACCTCAAAATAAGAGGAATTTCTGCATTTTTGCCACAAAATATTAGGAATTTCTGGATTTTTGCTTCAAAATAAGAAAAATTTCTGCCTTTTTTCCCTGAAATGAGTGAAATTTCTAAATTTTGCCCCAAAATAAGTGGAATTTCTGCAATTTTGCCCCAAAATAAGGGAAATTTCTGTTTTTTGCCCCCCAATAAGCGGAATTTCTGCCTTTTTACCTCAAAATAAGTGGAATTTCTGCATTCTTGCCACAATATGTGGAATTTCTGCATTTTTGCCCCAAAATAAGGAAAATTTCTGTCTTTTTACCATGAAATAAGTGAAATTTCTGCACCTCTGCCCCAAAATAAGTGAAATTTCTGCAATTTTGCCCCAAAATAAGGGAAATTTCTTGAATTTTGCCCCAAAATAAGTGGAATTTCTGAGTTTTGCCCCAAAATAAGGAGAATTTCTGTCTTTTTGCACCAACATATAGGGAATTTCTGCCTTTTTGCCCCACAATTAGGGGAATTTCTGCAATTTTGCTCCAAAATACGGGGAATTTCTGCCTTTTTGCCCGAAAATAAGAAGAATGCAAACTTTTTTGCCATAAAAAAGGGAAATTTCTTCATTTTTGCTCCAAAATAAGGGGAATTTCTGCTTTTTTGCCTCTAAATAAGTGAAATTTCTGTCTTTTTCCCCCAAACAAAGGGAATTTCTGTCCTTTGGGTCCCAAAATAAGGAAAATTTCTGACTTATTACCCTGAAATAAGTGAAATTTCTGCAATTTTGCCCCAAAATAAGGGAAATTTCTGCAATTTTGCCCCAAAATAACGGAAATTTCTGGAATTTTGCCCCAAAATATGTGGAATTTCTGAGTTTTGCCCCAAAATAAGGAGAATTTCTGTCTTTTTGCCCTAACATAACGGGAATTTCTGCCTTTTTTCCCTACAATTAGGGGAATTTCTGCAATTTTGCTCCAAAATACGGGGAATTTCTGCCTTTTTGCCCGAAAATAAGAAGAATGCATACATTTTTGCCATAAAAAAGGGAAATTTCTTCAGTTTTGCTCCAAAATAAGGGGAATTTCTGCTTTTTTGCCTCTAAATATGTGGAATTTCTTTATCCCCAAAAACAAAGGGAATTTCTGACTTTTTTGCCCCAAAATAAGGAAAATTTCTGACTTATTACCCTGAAATAACTGAAATTTCTGCAATTTTGCTCGAAAATAAGGGAAATTTCTGCCTTTTTCCTGCCAAATAAGGGGAATTTAAGCCTTGTTACCTCAAAATAAGAGGAATTTCTGCATTTTTGCGCCAAAATATGGGAGATTTCTGCCTTTTTGTTCCAAAATAAGAATAATTTATGCAATTTTGTACCAAAATAAAAGAAACTTCTGCCTTTTTGCACCAAAATAAGAAAATTTCTGCTTTTTTTTCTGAAATAAGTGAAATTAATGCAATTTTGCTCCAAAATAAGTGAAATTTCTGCAATTTTGCCCCAAAATAAGTGAAATTTCTGCAATTTTGCCCCAAAATAAGGGAAATTTCTGGAATTTTGCCCCAAAATAAGTGGAATTTCTGAGTTTTTCCCCAAAATAAGAAGAATTTCTGTCTTTTTGCCCTAACATACAGGGAATTTCTGACTTTTTGCCCCACAATTAGGGGAATTTCTGCAATTTTGCTTTAAAATACGGGGAATTTCTGCTTTTTAGGCTGAAAATAAAGGGAATGTATACCTTTTGCCATAAAAAAAAAAGAAATTTCTTCATTTTTACTCCAAAATAAAAGGAATTTTTGCTTTATTGCCTCTAAAAAAGTGAAATTTCTGTCTTTTTCCCTCAAAACAAAGGGAAATTCTGTTATTTTTGCCCCAAAATAAGGAAAATTTCTGACTTATTACTCTGAAATAAATGAAATTTCTGCAATTTTGCCCCAAAATAAGAGAAATTTCTGCCTTTTTGTCCCCAAATAAGGGGAATCTCAGCTTTTTTACCTCAAAATAAGGGGAATTTCTGCATTTTTGCCCCAAAATATAGGAGATTTCTGCCTTTTTGCACCAAAATAAAAAAAATTTCTGCAATTTTGTATTAAAATAAAAGAAATTTCTGACTTTTTGCACCAAAATAAGAAAATTTCTGCTTTTTTTTCTGAAATAAATGAAATTTCTGCAATTTTTCCCCAAATAACTGAAATTTCAGCAATTTTGCCCCAAAATAAGGGAAATTTCTGGAATTTTGCCCCAAAATAAGTGGAATTTCTGAGTTTTGCCCCAAAATTAGAAGAATTTCTGTCTTTTTGCCCCAACATATAGGGAATTTCTGCCTTTTTGCCCCACAATTAGGGGAATTTCTGCAATTTTGCTCCAAAATACAGGGAATTTCTGCCTTTTTGCCCGAAAATAAGAATGCATACCTTTTTGCCAAAAAAAAAAAAAATGGAAATTTCTTCATTTTTGCTCCAAAATAAGGGGAATTTCTGCTTTTTTGCCTCTAAATAAGTGGAATTTCTGTTTTTTTCCCCCAAAACAAAGGGGATTTCTGTTCTTTTGGCCAGAAAATAAGGAAAATTTCTGACTTATTACCCTGAAATAAGTTAAATTTCTGCAATTTTGCATCAAAAAAGGGAAATTTCTGCCTTTTTGCCCCTAAATAAAGAGAATTTCAGCCTTTTTACCTCAAAATAAGAGGAATTTCTGCATTTTTGCCACAAAATATTAGGAATTTCTGGATTTTTGCTTCAAAATAAGAAAAATTTCTGCCTTTTTTCCCTGAAATGAGTGAAATTTCTAAATTTTGCCCCAAAATAAGTGGAATTTCTGCAATTTTGCCCCAAAATAAGGGAAATTTCTGTTTTTTGCCCCCCAATAAGCGGAATTTCTGCCTTTTTACCTCAAAATAAGTGGAATTTCTGCATTCTTGCCACAATATGTGGAATTTCTGCATTTTTGCCCCAAAATAAGGAAAATTTCTGTCTTTTTACCATGAAATAAGTGAAATTTCTGCACCTTTGCCCCAAAATAAGTGAAATTTCTGCAATTTTGCCCCAAAATAAGGGAAATTTCTTGAATTTTGCCCCAAAATAAGTGGAATTTCTGAGTTTTGCCCCAAAATAAGGAGAATTTCTGTCTTTTTGCACCAACATATAGGGAATTTCTGCCTTTTTGCCCCACAATTAGGGGAATTTCTGCAATTTTGCTCCAAAATACGGGGAATTTCTGCCTTTTTGCCCGAAAATAAGAAGAATGCAAACTTTTTTGCCATAAAAAAGGGAAATTTCTTCATTTTTGCTCCAAAATAAGGGGAATTTCTGCTTTTTTGCCTCTAAATAAGTGAAATTTCTGTCTTTTTCCCCCAAACAAAGGGAATTTCTGTCCTTTGGGTCCCAAAATAAGGAAAATTTCTGACTTATTACCCTGAAATAAGTGAAATTTCTGCAATTTTGCCCCAAAATAAGGGAAATTTCTGCAATTTTGCCCCAAAATAACGGAAATTTCTGGAATTTTGCCCCAAAATATGTGGAATTTCTGAGTTTTGCCCCAAAATAAGGAGAATTTCTGTCTTTTTGCCCTAACATAACGGGAATTTCTGCCTTTTTTCCCTACAATTAGGGGAATTTCTGCAATTTTGCTCCAAAATACGGGGAATTTCTGCCTTTTTGCCCGAAAATAAGAAGAATGCATACATTTTTGCCATAAAAAAGGGAAATTTCTTCAGTTTTGCTCCAAAATAAGGGGAATTTCTGCTTTTTTGCCTCTAAATATGTGGAATTTCTTTATCCCCAAAAACAAAGGGAATTTCTGACTTTTTTGCCCCAAAATAAGGAAAATTTCTGACTTATTACCCTGAAATAACTGAAATTTCTGCAATTTTGCTCGAAAATAAGGGAAATTTCTGCCTTTTTCCTGCCAAATAAGGGGAATTTAAGCCTTGTTACCTCAAAATAAGAGGAATTTCTGCATTTTTGCGCCAAAATATGGGAGATTTCTGCCTTTTTGTTCCAAAATAAGAATAATTTATGCAATTTTGTACCAAAATAAAAGAAACTTCTGCCTTTTTGCACCAAAATAAGAAAATTTCTGCTTTTTTTTCTGAAATAAGTGAAATTAATGCAATTTTGCTCCAAAATAAGTGAAATTTCTGCAATTTTGCCCCAAAATAAGGGAAATTTCTTCAGTTTTGCTCCAAAATAAGGGGAATTTCTGCTTTTTTGCCTCTAAATAAGTGGAATTTCTGTCTTTATCCCCCAAAACAAAGGGAATTTCTGTCTTTTTTGCCCCAAAATAAGGAAAATTTCTGACTTATTACTCTGAAATAAGTGAAATTTCTGCAATTTTGCCTCAAAATAAGGGAAATTTCTGCCTTTTTGCCCCCAAATAAGGGGAATTTCTGCCTTTTTACCTCAAAATAAGGGGAATTTCTGCATTTTTCCAACAAAATATTTGGAATTTCTGCATTTTTCCCCCAAAATAAGGAAAATTTCTGCCTTTTTACCATGAAATAAGTGAAATTTCTGCAACTTTGCCCCAAAATAAGTGAAATTTCTGCAATTTTGACCCAAAATAAGGGAAATTTCTGGAATTTTGCCCCAAAATAAGTGGAATTTCTGAGTTTTGCCCGAAAATAAGAAGAATTTCTGTCTTTTTGCCCTAACATATAGGGAATTTCTGCCTTTTTGCCCCACAATTAGGGGAATTTCTGCAATTTTGCTCCAAAATACGGGTAATTTCTGCTTTTTAGCCCAAAAATAAGTGGAATGCATACCTTTTGCCACAAAAAAGGGTAATTTCTTCATTTTTACTCCAAAATAAAAGGAATTTCTGCTTTTTTGCCTCTAAAAAAGTGGAATTTCTGTCTTTTTCCCCCAAAACAAAGGGAATTTCTGTCTTTTTTGCCCCAAAATAACGAAAATTTCTGACTTATTACACTGAAATAAGTGAAATTTCTGCAATTTTCCTCAAAATAAAGTAAATTTCTGCCTTTTTGCCCCCAAATAAGGGAAATTTCAGCCTTTTTACCTCAAAATAAGAGGAATTTCTGCATTTGTGCCCCAAAATATGAGAGATTTCTGCCTTTTTGCCCCAAAATAAGAAAAATTTCTGCAATTTTGTACCAAAATAAAAGATATTTCTGCCTTTTTGCTACAAAATAGAAAAATTTCTGAATTTTTTTTGAAATAAGTTAAATTTCTGCAATTTTGCCCCAAAATAAGTGAAATTTCTGCAATTTTGCCACAAAATAAGGGAAATTTCTGGAATTTTGCCCCAAAATAAGTGGAATTTCTGAGTTTTGCCCCAAAATAAGGAGAATTTCTGTCTTTTTGCACCAACATATAGGGAATTTCTGCCTTTTTGCCCCACAATTAGGGGAATTTCTGCAATTTTGCTCCAAAATACGGGGAATTTCTGCCTTTTTGCCCGAAAATAAGAAGAATGCAAACTTTTTTGCCATAAAAAAGGGAAATTTCTTCATTTTTGCTCCAAAATAAGGGGAATTTCTGCTTTTTTGCCTCTAAATAAGTGAAATTTCTGTCTTTTTCCCCCAAACAAAGGGAATTTCTGTCCTTTGGGTCCCAAAATAAGGAAAATTTCTGACTTATTACCCTGAAATAAGTTAAATTTCTGCAATTTTGCCCCAAAATAAGTGAAATTTCTGCAATTTTGCCACAAAATAAGGGAAATTTCTGGAATTTTGCCCCAAAATAAGTGGAATTTCTGAGTTTTGCCCCAAAATAAGGGAAATTTCTGTTTTTTGCCCCCCAATAAGCGGAATTTCTGCCTTTTTACCTCAAAATAAGTGGAATTTCTGCATTCTTGCCACAATATGTGGAATTTCTGCATTTTTGCCCCAAAATAAGGAAAATTTCTGTCTTTTTACCATGAAATAAGTGAAATTTCTGCACCTTTGCCCCAAAATAAGTGAAATTTCTGCAATTTTGCCCCAAAATAAGGGAAATTTCTGGAATTTTGCCCCAAAATAAGTGGAATTTCTGAGTTTTTCCCCAAAATAAGAAGAATTTCTGTCTTTTTGCCCTAACATACAGGGAATTTCTGACTTTTTGCCCCACAATTAGGGGAATTTCTGCAATTTTGCTTTAAAATACGGGGAATTTCTGCTTTTTAGGCTGAAAATAAGGGGAATGTATACCTTTTGCCATAAAAAAAAAAAGAAATTTCTTCATTTTTACTCCAAAATAAAAGGAATTTTTGCTTTTTTGCCTCTAAAAAAGTGGAATTTCTGTCTTTTTCCCTCAAAACAAAGGGAAATTCTGTTATTTTTGCCCCAAAATAAGGAAAATTTCTGACTTATTACTCTGAAATAAATGAAATTTCTGCAATTTTGCCCCAAAATAAGAGAAATTTCTGCCTTTTTGTCCGCAAATAAGGGGAATCTCAGCTTTTTTACCTCAAAATAAGGGGAATTTCTGCATTTTTGCCCCAAAATATAGGAGATTTCTGCCTTTTTGCACCAAAATAAAAAAAATTTCTGCAATTTTGTATTAAAATAAAAGAAATTTCTGACTTTTTGCACCAAAATAAGAAAATTTCTGCTTTTTTTTCTGAAATAAATGAAATTTCTGCAATTTTTCCCCAAATAACTGAAATTTCAGCAATTTTGCCCCAAAATAAGGGAAATTTCTGGAATTTTGCCCCAAAATAAGTGGAATTTCTGAGTTTTGCCCCAAAATTAGAAGAATTTCTGTCTTTTTGCCCCAACATATAGGGAATTTCTGCCTTTTTGCCCCACAATTAGGGGAATTTCTGCAATTTTGCTCCAAAATACAGGGAATTTCTGCCTTTTTGCCCGAAAATAAGAATGCATACCTTTTTGCCAAAAAAAAAATGGAAATTTCTTCATTTTTGCTCCAAAATAAGGGGAATTTCTGCTTTTTTGCCTCTAAATAAGTGGAATTTCTGTTTTTTTCCCCCAAAACAAAGGGGATTTCTGTTCTTTTGGCCAGAAAATAAGGAAAATTTCTGACTTATTACCCTGAAATAAGTTAAATTTCTGCAATTTTGCATCAAAAAAGGGAAATTTCTGCCTTTTTGCCCCCAAATAAAGAGAATTTCAGCCTTTTTACCTCAAAATAAGAGGAATTTCTGCATTTTTGCCACAAAATATTAGGAATTTCTGGATTTTTGCTTCAAAATAAGAAAAATTTCTGCCTTTTTTCCCTGAAATGAGTGAAATTTCTAAATTTTGCCCCAAAATAAGTGGAATTTCTGCAATTTTGCCCCAAAATAAGGGAAATTTCTGTTTTTTGCCCCCCAATAAGCGGAATTTCTGCCTTTTTACCTCAAAATAAGTGGAATTTCTGCATTCTTGCCACAATATGTGGAATTTCTGCATTTTTGCCCCAAAATAAGGAAAATTTCTGTCTTTTTACCATGAAATAAGTGAAATTTCTGCACCTTTGCCCCAAAATAAGTGAAATTTCTGCAATTTTGCCCCAAAATAAGGGAAATTTCTTGAATTTTGCCCCAAAATAAGTGGAATTTCTGAGTTTTGCCCCAAAATAAGGAGAATTTCTGTCTTTTTGCACCAACATATAGGGAATTTCTGCCTTTTTGCCCCACAATTAGGGGAATTTCTGCAATTTTGCTCCAAAATACGGGGAATTTCTGCCTTTTTGCCCGAAAATAAGAAGAATGCAAACTTTTTTGCCATAAAAAAGGGAAATTTCTTCATTTTTGCTCCAAAATAAGGGGAATTTCTGCTTTTTTGCCTCTAAATAAGTGAAATTTCTGTCTTTTTCCCCCAAACAAAGGGAATTTCTGTCCTTTGGGTCCCAAAATAAGGAAAATTTCTGACTTATTACCCTGAAATAAGTGAAATTTCTGCAATTTTGCCCCAAAATAAGGGAAATTTCTGCAATTTTGCCCCAAAATAACGGAAATTTCTGGAATTTTGCCCCAAAATATGTGGAATTTCTGAGTTTTGCCCCAAAATAAGGAGAATTTCTGTCTTTTTGCCCTAACATAACGGGAATTTCTGCCTTTTTTCCCTACAATTAGGGGAATTTCTGCAATTTTGCTCCAAAATACGGGGAATTTCTGCCTTTTTGCCCGAAAATAAGAAGAATGCATACATTTTTGCCATAAAAAAGGGAAATTTCTTCAGTTTTGCTCCAAAATAAGGGGAATTTCTGCTTTTTTGCCTCTAAATATGTGGAATTTCTTTATCCCCAAAAACAAAGGGAATTTCTGACTTTTTTGCCCCAAAATAAGGAAAATTTCTGACTTATTACCCTGAAATAACTGAAATTTCTGCAATTTTGCTCGAAAATAAGGGAAATTTCTGCCTTTTTCCTGCCAAATAAGGGGAATTTAAGCCTTGTTACCTCAAAATAAGAGGAATTTCTGCATTTTTGCGCCAAAATATGGGAGATTTCTGCCTTTTTGTTCCAAAATAAGAATAATTTATGCAATTTTGTACCAAAATAAAAGAAACTTCTGCCTTTTTGCACCAAAATAAGAAAATTTCTGCTTTTTTTTCTGAAATAAGTGAAATTAATGCAATTTTGCTCCAAAATAAGTGAAATTTCTGCAATTTTGCCCCAAAATAAGGGAAATTTCTTCAGTTTTGCTCCAAAATAAGGGGAATTTCTGCTTTTTTGCCTCTAAATAAGTGGAATTTCTGTCTTTATCCCCCAAAACAAAGGGAATTTCTGTCTTTTTTGCCCCAAAATAAGGAAAATTTCTGACTTATTACTCTGAAATAAGTGAAATTTCTGCAATTTTGCCTCAAAATAAGGGAAATTTCTGCCTTTTTGCCCCCAAATAAGGGGAATTTCTGCCTTTTTACCTCAAAATAAGGGGAATTTCTGCATTTTTCCAACAAAATATTTGGAATTTCTGCATTTTTCCCCCAAAATAAGGAAAATTTCTGCCTTTTTACCATGAAATAAGTGAAATTTCTGCAACTTTGCCCCAAAATAAGTGAAATTTCTGCAATTTTGACCCAAAATAAGGGAAATTTCTGGAATTTTGCCCCAAAATAAGTGGAATTTCTGAGTTTTGCCCGAAAATAAGAAGAATTTCTGTCTTTTTGCCCTAACATATAGGGAATTTCTGCCTTTTTGCCCCACAATTAGGGGAATTTCTGCAATTTTGCTCCAAAATACGGGTAATTTCTGCTTTTTAGCCCAAAAATAAGTGGAATGCATACCTTTTGCCACAAAAAAGGGTAATTTCTTCATTTTTACTCCAAAATAAAAGGAATTTCTGCTTTTTTGCCTCTAAAAAAGTGGAATTTCTGTCTTTTTCCCCCAAAACAAAGGGAATTTCTGTCTTTTTTGCCCCAAAATAACGAAAATTTCTGACTTATTACACTGAAATAAGTGAAATTTCTGCAATTTTCCTCAAAATAAAGTAAATTTCTGCCTTTTTGCCCCCAAATAAGGGAAATTTCAGCCTTTTTACCTCAAAATAAGAGGAATTTCTGCATTTGTGCCCCAAAATATGAGAGATTTCTGCCTTTTTGCCCCAAAATAAGAAAAATTTCTGCAATTTTGTACCAAAATAAAAGATATTTCTGCCTTTTTGCTACAAAATAGAAAAATTTCTGAATTTTTTTTGAAATAAGTTAAATTTCTGCAATTTTGCCCCAAAATAAGTGAAATTTCTGCAATTTTGCCACAAAATAAGGGAAATTTCTGGAATTTTGCCCCAAAATAAGTGGAATTTCTGAGTTTTGCCCCAAAATAAGGAGAATTTCTGTCTTTTTGCACCAACATATAGGGAATTTCTGCCTTTTTGCCCCACAATTAGGGGAATTTCTGCAATTTTGCTCCAAAATACGGGGAATTTCTGCCTTTTTGCCCGAAAATAAGAAGAATGCAAACTTTTTTGCCATAAAAAAGGGAAATTTCTTCATTTTTGCTCCAAAATAAGGGGAATTTCTGCTTTTTTGCCTCTAAATAAGTGAAATTTCTGTCTTTTTCCCCCAAACAAAGGGAATTTCTGTCCTTTGGGTCCCAAAATAAGGAAAATTTCTGACTTATTACCCTGAAATAAGTTAAATTTCTGCAATTTTGCCCCAAAATAAGTGAAATTTCTGCAATTTTGCCACAAAATAAGGGAAATTTCTGGAATTTTGCCCCAAAATAAGTGGAATTTCTGAGTTTTGCCCCAAAATAAGGGAAATTTCTGTTTTTTGCCCCCCAATAAGCGGAATTTCTGCCTTTTTACCTCAAAATAAGTGGAATTTCTGCATTCTTGCCACAATATGTGGAATTTCTGCATTTTTGCCCCAAAATAAGGAAAATTTCTGTCTTTTTACCATGAAATAAGTGAAATTTCTGCACCTTTGCCCCAAAATAAGTGAAATTTCTGCAATTTTGCCCCAAAATAAGGGAAATTTCTTGAATTTTGCCCCAAAATAAGTGGAATTTCTGAGTTTTGCCCCAAAATAAGAAGAATTTCTGTCTTTTTGCACCAACATATAGGGAATTTCTGACTTTTTGCCCCACAATTAGGGGAATTTCTGCAATTTTGCTTTAAAATACGGGGAATTTCTGCTTTTTAGGCTGAAAATAAGGGGAATGTATACCTTTTGCCATAAAAAAAAAGAAATTTCTTCATTTTTACTCCAAAATAAAAGGAATTTTTGCTTTTTTGCCTCTAAAAAAGTGGAATTTCTGTCTTTTTCCCTCAAAACAAAGGGAAATTCTGTTATTTTTGCCCCAAAATAAGGAAAATTTCTGACTTATTACTCTGAAATAAATGAAATTTCTGCAATTTTGCCCCAAAATAAGAGAAATTTCTGCCTTTTTGTCCCCAAATAAGGGGAATCTCAGCTTTTTTACCTCAAAATAAGGGGAATTTCTGCATTTTTGCCCCAAAATATAGGAGATTTCTGCCTTTTTGCACCAAAATAAAAAAAATTTCTGCAATTTTGTATTAAAATAAAAGAAATTTCTGACTTTTTGCACCAAAATAAGAAAATTTCTGCTTTTTTTTCTGAAATAAATGAAATTTCTGCAATTTTTCCCCAAATAACTGAAATTTCAGCAATTTTGCCCCAAAATAAGGGAAATTTCTGGAATTTTGCCCCAAAATAAGTGGAATTTCTGAGTTTTGCCCCAAAATTAGAAGAATTTCTGTCTTTTTGCCCCAACATATAGGGAATTTCTGCCTTTTTGCCCCACAATTAGGGGAATTTCTGCAATTTTGCTCCAAAATACAGGGAATTTCTGCCTTTTTGCCCGAAAATAAGAATGTATACCTTTTTGCCAAAAAAAAAAAAATGGAAATTTCTTCATTTTTGCTCCAAAATAAGGGGAATTTCTGCTTTTTTGCCTCTAAATAAGTGGAATTTCTGTTTTTTTCCCCCAAAACAAAGGGGATTTCTGTTCTTTTGGCCAGAAAATAAGGAAAATTTCTGACTTATTACCCTGAAATAAGTTAAATTTCTGCAATTTTGCATCAAAAAAGGGAAATTTCTGCCTTTTTGCCCCCAAATAAAGAGAATTTCAGCCTTTTTACCTCAAAATAAGAGGAATTTCTGCATTTTTGCCACAAAATATTAGGAATTTCTGGATTTTTGCTTCAAAATAAGAAAAATTTCTGCCTTTTTTCCCTGAAATGAGTGAAATTTCTAAATTTTGCCCCAAAATAAGTGGAATTTCTGCAATTTTGCCCCAAAATAAGGGAAATTTCTGTTTTTTGCCCCCCAATAAGCGGAATTTCTGCCTTTTTACCTCAAAATAAGTGGAATTTCTGCATTCTTGCCACAATATGTGGAATTTCTGCATTTTTGCCCCAAAATAAGGAAAATTTCTGTCTTTTTACCATGAAATAAGTGAAATTTCTGCACCTTTGCCCCAAAATAAGTGAAATTTCTGCAATTTTGCCACAAAATAAGGGAAATTTCTGGAATTTTGCCCCAAAATAAGTGGAATTTCTGAGTTTTGCCCCAAAATAAGGAGAATTTCTGTCTTTTTGCACCAACATATAGGGAATTTCTGCCTTTTTGCCCCACAATTAGGGGAATTTCTGCAATTTTGCTCCAAAATACGGGGAATTTCTGCCTTTTTGCCCGAAAATAAGAAGAATGCAAACTTTTTTGCCATAAAAAAGGGAAATTTCTTCATTTTTGCTCCAAAATAAGGGGAATTTCTGCTTTTTTGCCTCTAAATAAGTGAAATTTCTGTCTTTTTCCCCCAAACAAAGGGAATTTCTGTCCTTTGGGTCCCAAAATAAGGAAAATTTCTGACTTATTACCCTGAAATAAGTTAAATTTCTGCAATTTTGCCCCAAAATAAGTGAAATTTCTGCAATTTTGCCACAAAATAAGGGAAATTTCTGGAATTTTGCCCCAAAATAAGTGGAATTTCTGAGTTTTGCCCCAAAATAAGGGAAATTTCTGTTTTTTGCCCCCCAATAAGCGGAATTTCTGCCTTTTTACCTCAAAATAAGTGGAATTTCTGCATTCTTGCCACAATATGTGGAATTTCTGCATTTTTGCCCCAAAATAAGGAAAATTTCTGTCTTTTTACCATGAAATAAGTGAAATTTCTGCACCTTTGCCCCAAAATAAGTGAAATTTCTGCAATTTTGCCCCAAAATAAGGGAAATTTCTTGAATTTTGCCCCAAAATAAGTGGAATTTCTGAGTTTTGCCCCAAAATAAGGAGAATTTCTGTCTTTTTGCACCAACATATAGGGAATTTCTGCCTTTTTGCCCCACAATTAGGGGAATTTCTGCAATTTTGCTCCAAAATACGGGGAATTTCTGCCTTTTTGCCCGAAAATAAGAAGAATGCAAACTTTTTTGCCATAAAAAAGGGAAATTTCTTCATTTTTGCTCCAAAATAAGGGGAATTTCTGCTTTTTTGCCTCTAAATAAGTGAAATTTCTGTCTTTTTCCCCCAAACAAAGGGAATTTCTGTCCTTTGGGTCCCAAAATAAGGAAAATTTCTGACTTATTACCCTGAAATAAGTGAAATTTCTGCAATTTTGCCCCAAAATAAGTGAAATTTGTGCAATTTTGCCCCAAAATAATGGAAATTTCTGGAATTTTGCCCCAAAATATGTGGAATTTCTGAGTTTTGCCCCAAAATAAGGAGAATTTCTGTCTTTTTGCCCTAACATAACGGGAATTTCTGCCTTTTTTCCCTACAATTAGGGGAATTTCTGCAATTTTGCTCCAAAATACGGGGAATTTCTGCCTTTTTGCCCGAAAATAAGAAGAATGCATACATTTTTGCCATAAAAAAGGGAAATTTCTTCAGTTTTGCTCCAAAATAAGGGGAATTTCTGCTTTTTTGCCTCTAAATATGTGGAATTTCTTTATCCCCAAAAACAAAGGGAATTTCTGACTTTTTTGCCCCAAAATAAGGAAAATTTCTGACTTATTACCCTGAAATAACTGAAATTTCTGCAATTTTGCTCGAAAATAAGGGAAATTTCTGCCTTTTTCCTGCCAAATAAGGGGAATTTAAGCCTTGTTACCTCAAAATAAGAGGAATTTCTGCATTTTTGCGCCAAAATATGGGAGATTTCTGCCTTTTTGTTCCAAAATAAGAATAATTTATGCAATTTTGTACCAAAATAAAAGAAACTTCTGCCTTTTTGCACCAAAATAAGAAAATTTCTGCTTTTTTTTCTGAAATAAGTGAAATTAATGCAATTTTGCTCCAAAATAAGTGAAATTTCTGCAATTTTGCCCCAAAATAAGGGAAATTTCTTCAGTTTTGCTCCAAAATAAGGGGAATTTCTGCTTTTTTGCCTCTAAATAAGTGGAATTTCTGTCTTTATCCCCCAAAACAAAGGGAATTTCTGTCTTTTTTGCCCCAAAATAAGGAAAATTTCTGACTTATTACTCTGAAATAAGTGAAATTTCTGCAATTTTGCCTCAAAATAAGGGAAATTTCTGCCTTTTTGCCCCCAAATAAGGGGAATTTCTGCCTTTTTACCTCAAAATAAGGGGAATTTCTGCATTTTTCCAACAAAATATTTGGAATTTCTGCATTTTTCCCCCAAAATAAGGAAAATTTCTGCCTTTTTACCATGAAATAAGTGAAATTTCTGCAACTTTGCCCCAAAATAAGTGAAATTTCTGCAATTTTGACCCAAAATAAGGGAAATTTCTGGAATTTTGCCCCAAAATAAGTGGAATTTCTGAGTTTTGCCCGAAAATAAGAAGAATTTCTGTCTTTTTGCCCTAACATATAGGGAATTTCTGCCTTTTTGCCCCACAATTAGGGGAATTTCTGCAATTTTGCTCCAAAATACGGGTAATTTCTGCTTTTTAGCCCAAAAATAAGTGGAATGCATACCTTTTGCCACAAAAAAGGGTAATTTCTTCATTTTTACTCCAAAATAAAAGGAATTTCTGCTTTTTTGCCTCTAAAAAAGTGGAATTTCTGTCTTTTTCCCCCAAAACAAAGGGAATTTCTGTCTTTTTTGCCCCAAAATAACGAAAATTTCTGACTTATTACACTGAAATAAGTGAAATTTCTGCAATTTTCCTCAAAATAAAGTAAATTTCTGCCTTTTTGCCCCCAAATAAGGGAAATTTCAGCCTTTTTACCTCAAAATAAGAGGAATTTCTGCATTTGTGCCCCAAAATATGAGAGATTTCTGCCTTTTTGCCCCAAAATAAGAAAAATTTCTGCAATTTTGTACCAAAATAAAAGATATTTCTGCCTTTTTGCTACAAAATAGAAAAATTTCTGAATTTTTTTTGAAATAAGTTAAATTTCTGCAATTTTGCCCCAAAATAAGTGAAATTTCTGCAATTTTGCCACAAAATAAGGGAAATTTCTGGAATTTTGCCCCAAAATAAGTGGAATTTCTGAGTTTTGCCCCAAAATAAGGAGAATTTCTGTCTTTTTGCACCAACATATAGGGAATTTCTGCCTTTTTGCCCCACAATTAGGGGAATTTCTGCAATTTTGCTCCAAAATACGGGGAATTTCTGCCTTTTTGCCCGAAAATAAGAAGAATGCAAACTTTTTTGCCATAAAAAAGGGAAATTTCTTCATTTTTGCTCCAAAATAAGGGGAATTTCTGCTTTTTTGCCTCTAAATAAGTGAAATTTCTGTCTTTTTCCCCCAAACAAAGGGAATTTCTGTCCTTTGGGTCCCAAAATAAGGAAAATTTCTGACTTATTACCCTGAAATAAGTTAAATTTCTGCAATTTTGCCCCAAAATAAGTGAAATTTCTGCAATTTTGCCACAAAATAAGGGAAATTTCTGGAATTTTGCCCCAAAATAAGTGGAATTTCTGAGTTTTGCCCCAAAATAAGGGAAATTTCTGTTTTTTGCCCCCCAATAAGCGGAATTTCTGCCTTTTTACCTCAAAATAAGTGGAATTTCTGCATTCTTGCCACAATATGTGGAATTTCTGCATTTTTGCCCCAAAATAAGGAAAATTTCTGTCTTTTTACCATGAAATAAGTGAAATTTCTGCACCTTTGCCCCAAAATAAGTGAAATTTCTGCAATTTTGCCCCAAAATAAGGGAAATTTCTTGAATTTTGCCCCAAAATAAGTGGAATTTCTGAGTTTTGCCCCAAAATAAGAAGAATTTCTGTCTTTTTGCACCAACATATAGGGAATTTCTGACTTTTTGCCCCACAATTAGGGGAATTTCTGCAATTTTGCTTTAAAATACGGGGAATTTCTGCTTTTTAGGCTGAAAATAAGGGGAATGTATACCTTTTGCCATAAAAAAAAAGAAATTTCTTCATTTTTACTCCAAAATAAAAGGAATTTTTGCTTTTTTGCCTCTAAAAAAGTGGAATTTCTGTCTTTTTCCCTCAAAACAAAGGGAAATTCTGTTATTTTTGCCCCAAAATAAGGAAAATTTCTGACTTATTACTCTGAAATAAATGAAATTTCTGCAATTTTGCCCCAAAATAAGAGAAATTTCTGCCTTTTTGTCCCCAAATAAGGGGAATCTCAGCTTTTTTACCTCAAAATAAGGGGAATTTCTGCATTTTTGCCCCAAAATATAGGAGATTTCTGCCTTTTTGCACCAAAATAAAAAAAATTTCTGCAATTTTGTATTAAAATAAAAGAAATTTCTGACTTTTTGCACCAAAATAAGAAAATTTCTGCTTTTTTTTCTGAAATAAATGAAATTTCTGCAATTTTTCCCCAAATAACTGAAATTTCAGCAATTTTGCCCCAAAATAAGGGAAATTTCTGGAATTTTGCCCCAAAATAAGTGGAATTTCTGAGTTTTGCCCCAAAATTAGAAGAATTTCTGTCTTTTTGCCCCAACATATAGGGAATTTCTGCCTTTTTGCCCCACAATTAGGGGAATTTCTGCAATTTTGCTCCAAAATACAGGGAATTTCTGCCTTTTTGCCCGAAAATAAGAATGTATACCTTTTTGCCAAAAAAAAAAAAATGGAAATTTCTTCATTTTTGCTCCAAAATAAGGGGAATTTCTGCTTTTTTGCCTCTAAATAAGTGGAATTTCTGTTTTTTTCCCCCAAAACAAAGGGGATTTCTGTTCTTTTGGCCAGAAAATAAGGAAAATTTCTGACTTATTACCCTGAAATAAGTTAAATTTCTGCAATTTTGCATCAAAAAAGGGAAATTTCTGCCTTTTTGCCCCCAAATAAAGAGAATTTCAGCCTTTTTACCTCAAAATAAGAGGAATTTCTGCATTTTTGCCACAAAATATTAGGAATTTCTGGATTTTTGCTTCAAAATAAGAAAAATTTCTGCCTTTTTTCCCTGAAATGAGTGAAATTTCTAAATTTTGCCCCAAAATAAGTGGAATTTCTGCAATTTTGCCCCAAAATAAGGGAAATTTCTGTTTTTTGCCCCCCAATAAGCGGAATTTCTGCCTTTTTACCTCAAAATAAGTGGAATTTCTGCATTCTTGCCACAATATGTGGAATTTCTGCATTTTTGCCCCAAAATAAGGAAAATTTCTGTCTTTTTACCATGAAATAAGTGAAATTTCTGCACCTTTGCCCCAAAATAAGTGAAATTTCTGCAATTTTGCCACAAAATAAGGGAAATTTCTGGAATTTTGCCCCAAAATAAGTGGAATTTCTGAGTTTTGCCCCAAAATAAGGAGAATTTCTGTCTTTTTGCACCAACATATAGGGAATTTCTGCCTTTTTGCCCCACAATTAGGGGAATTTCTGCAATTTTGCTCCAAAATACGGGGAATTTCTGCCTTTTTGCCCGAAAATAAGAAGAATGCAAACTTTTTTGCCATAAAAAAGGGAAATTTCTTCATTTTTGCTCCAAAATAAGGGGAATTTCTGCTTTTTTGCCTCTAAATAAGTGAAATTTCTGTCTTTTTCCCCCAAACAAAGGGAATTTCTGTCCTTTGGGTCCCAAAATAAGGAAAATTTCTGACTTATTACCCTGAAATAAGTTAAATTTCTGCAATTTTGCCCCAAAATAAGTGAAATTTCTGCAATTTTGCCACAAAATAAGGGAAATTTCTGGAATTTTGCCCCAAAATAAGTGGAATTTCTGAGTTTTGCCCCAAAATAAGGGAAATTTCTGTTTTTTGCCCCCCAATAAGCGGAATTTCTGCCTTTTTACCTCAAAATAAGTGGAATTTCTGCATTCTTGCCACAATATGTGGAATTTCTGCATTTTTGCCCCAAAATAAGGAAAATTTCTGTCTTTTTACCATGAAATAAGTGAAATTTCTGCACCTTTGCCCCAAAATAAGTGAAATTTCTGCAATTTTGCCCCAAAATAAGGGAAATTTCTTGAATTTTGCCCCAAAATAAGTGGAATTTCTGAGTTTTGCCCCAAAATAAGGAGAATTTCTGTCTTTTTGCACCAACATATAGGGAATTTCTGCCTTTTTGCCCCACAATTAGGGGAATTTCTGCAATTTTGCTCCAAAATACGGGGAATTTCTGCCTTTTTGCCCGAAAATAAGAAGAATGCAAACTTTTTTGCCATAAAAAAGGGAAATTTCTTCATTTTTGCTCCAAAATAAGGGGAATTTCTGCTTTTTTGCCTCTAAATAAGTGAAATTTCTGTCTTTTTCCCCCAAACAAAGGGAATTTCTGTCCTTTGGGTCCCAAAATAAGGAAAATTTCTGACTTATTACCCTGAAATAAGTGAAATTTCTGCAATTTTGCCCCAAAATAAGTGAAATTTGTGCAATTTTGCCCCAAAATAATGGAAATTTCTGGAATTTTGCCCCAAAATATGTGGAATTTCTGAGTTTTGCCCCAAAATAAGGAGAATTTCTGTCTTTTTGCCCTAACATAACGGGAATTTCTGCCTTTTTTCCCTACAATTAGGGGAATTTCTGCAATTTTGCTCCAAAATACGGGGAATTTCTGCCTTTTTGCCCGAAAATAAGAAGAATGCATACATTTTTGCCATAAAAAAGGGAAATTTCTTCAGTTTTGCTCCAAAATAAGGGGAATTTCTGCTTTTTTGCCTCTAAATATGTGGAATTTCTTTATCCCCAAAAACAAAGGGAATTTCTGACTTTTTTGCCCCAAAATAAGGAAAATTTCTGACTTATTACCCTGAAATAACTGAAATTTCTGCAATTTTGCTCGAAAATAAGGGAAATTTCTGCCTTTTTCCTGCCAAATAAGGGGAATTTAAGCCTTGTTACCTCAAAATAAGAGGAATTTCTGCATTTTTGCGCCAAAATATGGGAGATTTCTGCCTTTTTGTTCCAAAATAAGAATAATTTATGCAATTTTGTACCAAAATAAAAGAAACTTCTGCCTTTTTGCACCAAAATAAGAAAATTTCTGCTTTTTTTTCTGAAATAAGTGAAATTAATGCAATTTTGCTCCAAAATAAGTGAAATTTCTGCAATTTTGCCCCAAAATAAGGGAAATTTCTTCAGTTTTGCTCCAAAATAAGGGGAATTTCTGCTTTTTTGCCTCTAAATAAGTGGAATTTCTGTCTTTATCCCCCAAAACAAAGGGAATTTCTGTCTTTTTTGCCCCAAAATAAGGAAAATTTCTGACTTATTACTCTGAAATAAGTGAAATTTCTGCAATTTTGCCTCAAAATAAGGGAAATTTCTGCCTTTTTGCCCCCAAATAAGGGGAATTTCTGCCTTTTTACCTCAAAATAAGGGGAATTTCTGCATTTTTCCAACAAAATATTTGGAATTTCTGCATTTTTCCCCCAAAATAAGGAAAATTTCTGCCTTTTTACCATGAAATAAGTGAAATTTCTGCAACTTTGCCCCAAAATAAGTGAAATTTCTGCAATTTTGACCCAAAATAAGGGAAATTTCTGGAATTTTGCCCCAAAATAAGTGGAATTTCTGAGTTTTGCCCGAAAATAAGAAGAATTTCTGTCTTTTTGCCCTAACATATAGGGAATTTCTGCCTTTTTGCCCCACAATTAGGGGAATTTCTGCAATTTTGCTCCAAAATACGGGTAATTTCTGCTTTTTAGCCCAAAAATAAGTGGAATGTATACCTTTTGCCACAAAAAAGGGAAATTTCTTCATTTTTACTCCAAAATAAAAGGAATTTCTGCTTTTTTGCCTCTAAAAAAGTGGAATTTCTGTCTTTTTCCCCCAAAACAAAGGGAATTTCTGTCTTTTTTGCCCCAAAATAACGAAAATTTCTGACTTATTACACTGAAATAAGTGAAATTTCTGCAATTTTCCTCAAAATAAAGTAAATTTCTGCCTTTTTGCCCCCAAATAAGGGAAATTTCAGCCTTTTTACCTCAAAATAAGAGGAATTTCTGCATTTGTGCCCCAAAATATGAGAGATTTCTGCCTTTTTGCCCCAAAATAAGAAAAATTTCTGCAATTTTGTACCAAAATAAAAGATATTTCTGCCTTTTTGCTACAAAATAGAAAAATTTCTGAATTTTTTTTGAAATAAGTTAAATTTCTGCAATTTTGCCCCAAAATAAGTGAAATTTCTGCAATTTTGCCACAAAATAAGGGAAATTTCTGAAATTTTGCCCCAAAATAAGTGGAATTTCTGAGTTTTGCCCCAAAATAAGGAGAATTTCTGTCTTTTTGCACCAACATATAGGGAATTTCTGCCTTTTTGCCCCACAATTAGGGGAATTTCTGCAATTTTGCTCCAAAATACGGGGAATTTCTGCCTTTTTGCCCGAAAATAAGAAGAATGCAAACTTTTTTGCCATAAAAAAGGGAAATTTCTTCATTTTTGCTCCAAAATAAGGGGAATTTCTGCTTTTTTGCCTCTAAATAAGTGAAATTTCTGTCTTTTTCCCCCAAACAAAGGGAATTTCTGTCCTTTGGGTCCCAAAATAAGGAAAATTTCTGACTTATTACCCTGAAATAAGTTAAATTTCTGCAATTTTGCCCCAAAATAAGTGAAATTTCTGCAATTTTGCCACAAAATAAGGGAAATTTCTGGAATTTTGCCCCAAAATAAGTGGAATTTCTGAGTTTTGCCCCAAAATAAGGGAAATTTCTGTTTTTTGCCCCCCAATAAGCGGAATTTCTGCCTTTTTACCTCAAAATAAGTGGAATTTCTGCATTCTTGCCACAATATGTGGAATTTCTGCATTTTTGCCCCAAAATAAGGAAAATTTCTGTCTTTTTACCATGAAATAAGTGAAATTTCTGCACCTTTGCCCCAATATAAGTGAAATTTCTGCAATTTTGCCCCAAAATAAGGGAAATTTCTTGAATTTTGCCCCAAAATAAGTGGAATTTCTGAGTTTTGCCCCAAAATAAGGAGAATTTCTGTCTTTTTGCACCAACATATAGGGAATTTCTGCCTTTTTGCCCCACAATTAGGGGAATTTCTGCAATTTTGCTCCAAAATACGGGGAATTTCTGCCTTTTTGCACGAAAATAAGAAGAATGCAAACTTTTTTGCCATAAAAAAGGGAAATTTCTTCATTTTTGCTCCAAAATAAGGGGAATTTCTGCTTTTTTGCCTCTAAATAAGTGAAATTTCTGTCTTTTTCCCCCAAACAAAGGGAATTTCTGTCCTTTGGGTCCCAAAATAAGGAAAATTTCTGACTTATTACCCTGAAATAAGTGAAATTTCTGCAATTTTGCCCCAAAATAAGTGAAATTTCTGCAATTTTGCCCCAAAATAACGGAAATTTCTGGAATTTTGCCCCAAAATAAGTGGAATTTCTGAGTTTTGCCCCAAAATAAGGAGAATTTCTGTATTTTTGCACTAACATAAAGGAAATTTCTGCCTTTTTGCCCCACAATTAGGGGAATTTCTGCAATTTGGCTCCAAAATACGGTAAGTTTCTTCTTTTTATCCTGAAAATAAGGGGAATGTATACCTTTTGCCACAAAAAAAAGAAATTTCTTCATTTTTCCTCCAAAATAAAATGAATTTCTGCTTTTTTGCCGCTAAAAAAGTGGAATTTCTTTTATTTTCCCCCAAAACAAAGGGAATTTCTGTCTCTTTTGCCCCAAAATAAGGAAAATTTCTGACTTATTACCCTGAAATAAGTGAAATTTCTGCAATTTTGCCTCAAAATAAGGGAAATTTCTGCCTTTTTGCCCCCAAATAAGGGAAATTTCTACCTTTTTACCTCAAAAATAAGCGGAATTTCTGCATTTTTGCCCCAAAATATGGGAGATTTCTGCCTTTTTGCCCCAAAATAAGAAAAATTTCTGCAATTTTGTACCAAAATAGAAATTTCTGCCTTTTTGCACCAAAATAAGTGAACTTTCTGCAATTTTGCCCCAAAATAAGGGAAATTTCTGTTTTTTGCCCCTAAATAAGGGAAATTTCTGCCTTTTTACCTCAATATAAGGGGAATTTCTGCATTTTTGCCACAAAATATTTAGAATTTCTGCATTTTTGCCCCCAAAATAAGGATAATTTCTGCCTTTTTACCATGAAATAAGTGAAATTTCTGCAATTTTGCCACAAAATAAGTGAAATTTCTGCAATTTTGCCCCAAAATAAGGGAAATTTCTGGAATTTTGCCCCCAAAATAAGTGGAATTTCTGAGTTTTGCCCCAAAATAAGGAGAATTTCTGTCTTTTTGCCCCAACATATAGGGAATTTCTGCCTTTTTGCCCCACAATTAGGGAAATTTCTGCAATTTTGCTCCAAAATACGGGTAATTTCTGCTTTTTAGCCCAAAAATAAGTGGAATGTATACCTTTTGCCACAAAAAAGGGAAATTTGTTCATTTTTACTCCAAAGTAAAAGGAATTTCTGCTTTTTTGCCTCTAAAAAAGTGGAATTTCTGTCTTTTTCCCCCAAAACAAAGGGAATTTCTCTCTTTTTTGCCCCAAAATAACGAAAATTTCTGACTTATTACACTGAAATAAGTGAAATTTCTGCAATTTTGCCTCAAAATAAGAGAAATTACTGCCCTTTTGCCCCCAAATAAGGGAAATTTCAGCCTTTTTACCTCAAAATAAGAGGAATTTCTGCATTTTTGCCCCAAAATATGGGGATTTCTGCCTTTTTGCTTCAAAATAAGAAAAATTTCTGCAATTTTGTACCAAAATAAAAGAAATTTCTGCCTTTTTGCACCAAAATAGGAAAATTTCTGAATTTTTTTCAGAAATAAGTTAAATTTCTGCAATTTTGCCCCAAAATAAGTGAAATTTCTGCAATTTTGCCCCAAAATAAGGGAAATTTCTGGAATTTTCCCCAAAATAAGTGGAATTTCTGAGTTTTGCCCCAAAATAAGGAGAATTTCTGTCTTTTTGCCCCAACATATAGAGAATTTCTCACTTTTTGCCCCACAATTAGGGGAATTTCTGCAATTTTGCTCGAAAATACGGGGAATTTCTGCCTTTTTGCCCGAAAATAAGAAGAATGCATACCTTTTTGCCATAAAAAAGGGAAATTTCTTCAGTTTTGCTCCAAAATAAGGGGAATTTCTGCTTTTTTGCCTCTAAATAAGTGGAATTTCTGTCTTTATCCCTCAAAACAAAAGAAATTTCTGTCTTTATTGCCCCAAAATAAGGAAAATTTCTGACTTATTACCCTGAAATAAGTGAAATTTCTGCAATTTTGCCCCAAAATAAGGGAAATTTCTGCCTTTTTGCCCCCACATAAGGGGAATTTCAGCCTTTTTACCTCAAAATAAGAGGAATTTCTGCATTTTTGCCCCAAAATATGGGAGATTTCTGCCTTTTTCTTCCAAAATAAGAATAATTTATGCAATTTTGTACCAAAATAAAAGAAATTTCTGCCTTTTTGCACCAAAATAAGAAAATTTCTGCTTTTTTTTCTGAAATAAGTGAAATGTCTGCAATTTTGCCCCAAAATAAGTGAAATTTCTGCAATTTTGCCCGAAAATAAGGGAAATTTCTGGAATTTTGCCCGAAAATAAGTGGAATTTCTGAGTTTTGCCCCAAAATAAGCAGAATTTCTGTCTTTTTGCCCCAACATATAGGGAATTTCTGTTTTTTTGCCCCACAATTAGGGGAATTTCTGCAATTTTGCTTCAAAATACGGGGAATTTCTGCCTTTTTGCCCGAAAATAAGAAGAATGCATACCTTTTTGCCATAAAAAAAGGAAATTTCTTCATTTTTGCTCCAAAATAAGGGGAATTTCTGCTTTTTTGCCTCTAAATAAGTGAAATTTCTGTCTTTTTCCCCCAAAACAAAGGAAATTTCTGTCCTTTTGGCGCCAAAATAAGGAAAATTTCTGACTTATTACCTTGAAATAAGTGAAATTTCTGCAATTTGCCCCAAAATAAGTGAAATTTCTGCAATTTTGCCCCAAAATAACGGAAATTTCTGGAATTTTGCCCCAAAATATGTGGAATTTCTGAGTTTTGCCCCAAAATAAGGAGAATTTCTGTCTTTTTGCCCTAACATAAAGGAAATTTCTGCCTTTTTGCCCCACAATTAGGGTAATTTCTGCAATTTTGCTCCAAAATACGGGGAATTTCTTCTTTTTAGCCTGAAAATAAGGGGATTGTATACCTTTTGCCACAAAAAAAAAAGAAATTTCTTCATTTTTACTCCAAAATAAAATGAATTTCTGCTTTTTTACCGCTAAAAAAGTGGAATTTCTGTTTTTTTCCCCCAAAACAAAGGGAATTTCTGTCTTTTTTGCCCCAAAATAACGAAAATTTCTGACTTATTACACTGAAATAAGTGAAATTCCTGCAATTTTGCATCAAAATAATGGAAATTTCTGCATTTTGCCCCCAAATAAGGGAAATTTCTACCTTTTTACCTCAAAATAAGCAGAATTTCTGCATTTTTGCCCAAAAGTATGGGAGATTTCTGCCCTTTTGCCCCAAAATAAAAAAAATTTCTGCAATTTTGTACCAAAATAGAAATTTCTGCCGTTTTGCACCAAAATAGGAAAATTTCTGAATTTTTGTCTGAAATAAGTGAAATTTCTGCAATTTTGCCCCAACATAAGTGAACTTTCTGCAATTTTGCCCCAAATAAGGGAAATTTCTGTTTTTTGCCCCCAAATAAGGGGAATTTCTGCCTTTTTACCTCAATATAAGGGAATTTCTGCATTTTTGCTACAAAATATTTGGAATTTCTGCATTTTTGCCCCAAAATAAAGATAATTTCTGCCTTTTTACTATGAAATAAGTGAAATTTCTGCAATTTTGCCCCAAATAACTGAAATTTCTGCAATTTTGCCCCAAAATAAGGGAAATTTCTGGAATTTTGCCCCAAAATAAGTGGAATTTCTGAGTTTTGCCCCAAAATAAGGAGAATTTCTGTCTTTTTGCCTTAACATATAGAGAATTTCTGCCTTTTTGCCCCACAATTAGGGGAATTTCTGCAATCTTGCTCCAAAATACGGGTAATTTCTGCTTTTTAGCCCAAAAATAAGTGGAATGTATACCTTTGGACACAAAAAAGGGAAATTTCTTCATTTTTACTCCAAAATAATAGGAATTTCTGCTTTTTTGCCTCTAAAAAAGTGAAATTTCTGTCTTTTTCCCCCAAAACAAAGGGAATTTCTGTCTTTTTTGCCCCAAAATAACGAAAATTTCTGACTTATTACAATGAAATAAGTGAAATTTCTGCAATTTTGCCCCAAAATAAGTGAAATTTCTGCAATTTTGTCCCAAAATAAGGGAAATTTCTGGAATTTTGTCGCAAAATAAGTGGAATTTCTGAGTTTTGCCCCAAAATAAGGAGAATTTCTGTCTTTTTCCCCAACATATAGGGAATTTCTGCCTTTTGCCCCACAATTAGGGGAATTTCTGCAAGTTTGCTCCAAAATACGGGTAATTTCTGCTTTTTAGCCCAAAAATAAGTGGAATGTATACATTTTGCCACAAAAAAAGGAAATTTCTTCATTTTTACTCCAAAATAAAAGTAATTTCTGCTTTTTTGCCTCTAAAAAAGTGGAATTTCTGTCTTTTCCCCCCAAAACAAAGGGAATTTCTGTGTTTTTTGCAACAAAAGAAGGAAAATTTCTGACTTATTACCCTGAAAAAGTGAAATTTCTGCAATTTTGCCTCAAAATAAGGGAAATTTCTGCATTTTGGCCCCCAAATAAGGGGAATTTCAGCCTTTTTACCTCAAAATAAGAGAAATTTCTGCATTTTTGCCACAAAATATGGGAGATTTCTGCCTTTTTGCCCCAAAATAAGAAAAATTTCTGCAATTTTGTACCAAAATAAAAGAAATTTCTGCCTTTTTGCACCAAAATAAATAAATTCTGCTTTTTTTTCTGAAATAAGTGAAATTTCTGCAATTTTGCCCCAAAATAAGTGAAATTTCTGCAATTTTGCCCTAAAATAAGGGAAATTTCTGGAATTTTGCACCAAAATAAGTGGAATTTCTGAGTTTTGCCCCAAAATAAGCAGAATTTCTGTCTTTTTGCCCCAACATATAGGGAATTTCTGCCTTTTTGTTCCACAATTAAGGGAATTTCTGCAATTTTCTCCGAAGTACGGGGAATTTCTGCCTTTTTGCCCGAAAATAAGAAGAATGCATACCTTTTTGCCATAAAAAAAGGAAATTTCTTCATTTTTGCTCCAAAATAAGGGCAATTTCTGCTTTTTTGCCTCTAAATAAGTGAAATTTCTGTCTTTTTCCCCCAAAACAAAGGGAATTTCTGTCCTTTTGGCGCCAAAATAAGGAAAATTTCTGACTTATTACCTTGAAATAAGTGAAATTTCTGCAATTTTGCCCCAAAATAAGTGAAATTTCTGCAATTTTGCCCCAAAATAACGGAAATTTCTGGAATTTTGCCCCAAAATAAGTGGAATTTCTGAGTTTTGCCCCAAAATAAGGAGAATTTCTGTCTTTTTGCCCTAACATAAAGGAAATTTCTGCCTTTTTGCCCCACAATTAGGGGAATTTCTGCAATTTTGCTCCAAAATACGGGGAATTTCTTCTTTTTAGCCTGAAAATAAGGGGAATGTATACCTTTTGCCACAAAAAAAAAGAAATTTCTTCATTTTTACTCCAAAATAAAATGAATTTCTGCTTTTTTACCGCTAAAAAAGTGGAATTTCTGTTTTTTTCCCCCAAAACAAAGGGAATTTCTGTCTTTTTTGCCCCAAAATAACAAAAATTTCTGACTTATTACACTGAAATAAGTGAAATTCCTGCAATTTTGCATCAAAATAATGGAAATTTCTGCATTTTGCCCCCAAATAAGGGAAATTTCTACCTTTTTACCTCAAAATAAGCAGAATTTCTGCATTTTTGCCCAAAAGTATGGGAGATTTCTGCCCTTTTGCCCCAAAATAAAAAAAATTTCTGCAATTTTGTACCAAAATAGAAATTTCTGCCGTTTTGCACCAAAATAGGAAAATTTCTGAATTTTTGTCTGAAATAAGTGAAATTTCTGCAATTTTGCCCCAAAATAAGTGAACTTTCTGCAATTTTGCCCCAAATAAGGGAAATTTCTGTTTTTTGCCCCCAAATAAGGGGAATTTCTGCCTTTTTACCTCAATATAAGGGGAATTTCTGCATTTTTGCTACAAAATATTTGGAATTTCTGCATTTTTGCCCCAAAATAAAGATAATTTCTGCCTTTTTACTATGAAATAAGTGAAATTTCTGCAATTTTGCCCCAAATAAGTGAAATTTCTGCAATTTTGCCCCAAAATAAGGGAAATTTCTGGAATTTTGCCCCAAAATAAGTGGAATTTCTGAGTTTTGCCCCAAAATAAGGAGAATTTCTGTCTTTTTGCCTTAACATATAGAGAATTTCTGCCTTTTTGCCCCACAATTAGGGGAATTTCTGCAATCTTGCTCCAAAATACGGGTAATTTCTGCTTTTTAGCCCAAAAATAAGTGGAATGTATACCTTTGGCCACAAAAAAGGGAAATTTCTTCATTTTTACTCCAAAATAATAGGAATTTCTGCTTTTTTGCCTCTAAAAAAGTGAAATTTCTGTCTTTTTCCCCCAAAACAAAGGGAATTTCTGTCTTTTTTGCCCCAAAATAATGAAAATTTCTGACTTATTACAATGAAATAAGTGAAATTTCTGCAATTTTGCCCCAAAATAAGTGAAATTTCTGCAATTTTGCCCCAAAATAAGGGAAATTTCTGGAATTTTGTCGCAAAATAAGTGGAATTTCTGAGTTTTGCCCCAAAATAAGGAGAATTTCTGTCTTTTTCCCCAACATATAGGGAATTTCTGCCTTTTGCCCCACAATTAGGGGAATTTCTGCAATTTTGCTCCAAAATACGGGTAATTTCTGCTTTTTAGCCCAAAAATAAGTGGAATGTATACATTTTGCCACAAAAAAAGGAAATTTCTTCATTTTTACTCCAAAATAAAAGGAATTTCTGCTTTTTTGCCTCTAAAAAAGTGGAATTTCTGTCTTTTTCCCCCAAAACAAAGGGAATTTCTGTGTTTTTTGCAACAAAAGAAGGAAAATTTCTGACTTATTACCCTGAAATAAGTGAAATTTCTGCAATTTTGCCTCAAAATAAGGGAAATTTCTGCCTTTTGGCCCCCAAATAAGGGGAATTTCAGCCTTTTTACCTCAAAATAAGAGAAATTTCTGCATTTTTGCCACAAAATATGGGAGATTTCTGCCTTTTTGCCCCAAAATAAGAAAAATTTCTGCAATTTTGTACCAAAATAAAAGAAATTTCTGCCTTTTTGCACCAAAATAAATAAATTCTGCTTTTTTTTCTGAAATAAGTGAAATTTCTGCAATTTTGCCCCAAAATAAGTGAAATTTCTGCAATTTTGCCCTAAAATAAGGGAAATTTCTGGAATTTTGCACCAAAATAAGTGGAATTTCTGAGTTTTGCCCCAAAATAAGCAGAATTTCTGTCTTTTTGCCCCAACATATAGGGAATTTCTGCCTTTTTGTTCCACAATTAAGGGAATTTCTGCAATTTTCTCCGAAGTACGGGGAATTTCTGCCTTTTTGCCCGAAAATAAGAAGAATGCATACCTTTTTGCCATAAAAAAAGGAAATTTCTTCATTTTTGCTCCAAAATAAGGGCAATTTCTGCTTTTTTGCCTCTAAATAAGTGAAATTTCTGTCTTTTTCCCCCAAAACAAAGGGAATTTCTGTCCTTTTGGCGCCAAAATAAGGAAAATTTCTGACTTATTACCTTGAAATAAGTGAAATTTCTGCAATTTTGCCCCAAAATAAGTGAAATTTCTGCAATTTTGCCCCAAAATAACGGAAATTTCTGGAATTTTGCCCCAAAATAAGTGGAATTTCTGAGTTTTGCCCCAAAATAAGGAGAATTTCTGTCTTTTTGCCCTAACATAAAGGAAATTTCTGCCTTTTTGCCCCACAATTAGGGGAATTTCTGCAATTTTGCTCCAAAATACGGGGAATTTCTTCTTTTTAGCCTGAAAATAAGGGGAATGTATACCTTTTGCCACAAAAAAAAAAAGAAATTTCTTCATTTTTACTCCAAAATAAAATGAATTTCTGCTTTTTTACCGCTAAAAAAGTGGAATTTCTGTTTTTTTCCCCCAAAACAAAGGGAATTTCTGTCTTTTTGGCCCCAAAATAAGGAAAATTTCTGACTTATTACCCTGAAATAAGTGAAATTTCTGCAATTTTGCCCCAAAATAAGTGAAATTTCTGCAATTTTGCCCTAATATTAGGGAAATTTCAGGAATTTTGCACCAAAATAAGTGGAATTTCTGAGTTTTGCCCCAAAATAAGGAGAATTTCTGTCTTTTTGCCCCAACATATAGGGAATTTCTGCCTTTTTGCCCCACAATTAGAGGAATTTCTGCAATTTTGCTCCAAAATACGGGGAATTTCTGCCTTTTTGCCCGAAAATAAGAAGAATGCATACCCTTTTGCCATAAAAAATAGAAATTTCTTCAGTTTTGCTCCAAAATAATGGGAATTTCTGCTTTTTTGCCTCTAAATAAGTGGTATTTCTGTTTTTATCCCCCAAAACATGGGAAATTTCTGTCTTTTTTGCCCCAAAATAAAAAAAATTTCTGACTTATTAGCCTAAAATAAGTGAAATTTCTGCAATTTTGCCCCAAAATAAGGGAAATTTCTGCCTTTTTGCCCCCAAATAAGGGGAATTTCAGCCTTTTTACCTCAAAATAAGAGAAATTTTTGCATTTTTGCCCCAAAATATGGGAGATTTCTGACTTTTTGCCCCAAAATAAGAAAAATTTCTGCAATTTTGTACCAAAATAAAAGAAATTTCCGCCTTTTTGCACCAAAATAAGAAAATTCCTGCTTTTTTTTCTGAAATAAGTGAAATTTCTGCAATTTTGCCCCAAAATAAGTGAAATTTCTGCAATTTTGCCCCAAAATACGGGAAATTTCTGGAATTTTGCCCCAATATCAGTGGAATTTCTGAGTTTTGACCCAAAATAAAGAGAATTTGTTTCTTTTTGCCCCAACATATAGGGAATTTCTGCCTTTTTGCCCCACAATTAGGGGAATTTCTGCAATTTTGCTCCAAAATAAGAGGAATTTCTGCTTTTTTGCCTCTAAATAAGTGGAATTTCTGTCTTTTTCCCCCAAAACAAAGGGAATTTCTGTCTTTTTGGCCCCAAAATAAGGAAGATTTCTGACTTATTACCCTGAAATAAGTGAAATTTCTGCAATTTTGCCCCAAAATAAGGGAAATTTCTGCCTTTTTGCCCCCAAATAAGGGAAATTTCAGCCTTATTACCTCAAAATAAGAGGAATTTCTGCATTTTTGCCTCAAAATATGGGGGATTTCTGCCTTTTTGCCCCAAAATAAGAAAAATTTCTGCAATTTTGTACCAAAATAAAAGAAATTTCTGCCTTTTTGCAACAAAATAGAAAAATTTCTGAATTTTTTTCTGAAATAAGTTAAATTTCTGCAATTTTGCCCCAAAATAAATGAAATTTCTGCAATTTTGCCCTAAAATAAGGAAAATTTCTGGAATTTTGCACCAAAATAAGTGGAATTTCTGAGTTTTGCCCCAAAATAAGGAGAATTTCTGTCTTTTTGCCCCAACATATAGGGAATTTCCCCCTTCTTGCCCCACAATTAGGGAAATTTCTGCAATTTTGCTCCAAAATACGGGGAATTTCTGCCTTTTTGCCCGAAAATAAGAAGAATGCATGCCTTTTTACCATAAAAAATAGAAATTTCTTCTGTTTTGCTACAAAATAAGGGGAATTTCTGCTTTTTTGCCTCTAAATAAGTGGAATTTCTGTCTTTTTTCCCCCAAAACAAAGGGAATTTCTGTCTTTTTTGCCCCAAAATAAGGAAAATTTCTGACTTATTACCCTGAAATAAGTGAAATTTCTGCAATTTTGCCTCAAAATAAGGGAAATTTCTGCCTTTTTGCCACCAAATAAGGGGAATTTCAGCCTTTTTACCTCAAAATAAGAGAAATTTCTGCATTTTTGCCCCAAAATATGGGAGATTTCTGCCTTTTTGCCCCAAAATAAGAAAAATTTCTGCAATTTTGTACCAAAATAAAAGAAATTTCCACCTTTTTGCACCAAAATAAGAAAATTTCTGCTTTTTTTTCTAAAATAAGTGAAATTTCTTCAATTTTGCCCAAAAATAAGTGAAATTTCTGCAATTTTGCCCCAAAATAAGGGAAATTTCTGGAATTTTGCCCCAATATCAGTAGAATTTCTGAGTTTTGACCCAAAATAAGGAGAATTTGTTTTTTTTTGCCCCAACATATAGGAAATTTCTCCCTTCTTGTCCCACAATTAGGGGAATTTCTGCAATTTTGCTCCAAAATACGGGTAATTCCTGCTTTTTAGCCCAAAAATAAGTGGAATGTATACCTTTTGCCACAAAAAAGGGAAATTTCTTCATTTTTACTCCAAAATAAAAGGAATTTCTGCTTTTTTTGCCTCTAAAAAAGTGGAATTTCTGTTTTTTTCCCCCAAAACAAAGGAAATTTCTGTCTCTTTTGCCCCAAAATAACGAAAATTTCTGACTTATTATCCTGAAATAAGTGAAATTTCTGCAATTTTGCCTCAAAATAAGGGAAATTTCTTCCTTTTTGCCCCCAAATAAGGGAAATTTCAGCCTTTTTACCTCAAAATAAGAGGAATTTCTGCATTTTTGCCCCAAAATATGAAGATTTCTGCCTTTTTGCCCCAAAATAAGAAAAATTTCTGCAATTTGTACCAAAATAAAAGAAATTTCTGCCTTTTTGCACCAAAATATATAAATTCTGCTTATTTTTCTGAAATAAGTGAAATTTCTGCAATTTTGCCCCAAAATAAGTAAAATTTCTGCAATTTTGCCCCAAAATAAGGGAAATTTCTGGAATTTTGCCCCCAAAATAAGTGGAATTTCTGAGTTTTACCCCAAAATAAGGAGAATTTCTGTCTTTTTGCCCCAACATATAGGGAATTTCTGTTTTTTTGCCCCACAATTAGGGGAATTTCTGCAATTTTGCTTCAAAATACGGGGAATTTCTGCCTTTTTGCCCGAAAATAAGAAGAATGCATACCTTTTTGCCATAAAAAAGGGAAATTTCTTCATTTTTGCTCCAAAATAAGGGGAATTTCTGCTTTTTTGCCTCTAAATAAGTGGAATTTCTGTCTTTTTCCCCCAAAACAAAGGGAATTTCTGTCCTTTTGGCCCCAAAATAAGGATAATTTCTGACTTATTACCCTGAAATAAGTGAAATTTCTGCAATTTTGCCCCAAAATAAAGGAAATTTCTGCCTTTTTGCCCCCAACTAAGGGAAATTTCAGCTTTTTTACCTCAAAATAAGGGGAATTTTGGCATTTTTGCCACAAAATATTAGGAAATTTTTCCTTTTTGCCCCAAAATAAGAAAAATTTCTGCCTTTTTTCCCTGAAATAAGTGAAATTTCTGCAATTTTACCCCAAAATAAGTGAAATTTCTGCAATTTTGCTTTAAAATAAGAAAAATTTCTAGAATTTTGCCCCAAAATAAGTGGAATTTCTGAGTTTTGCCCCAAAATAAGGAGAATTTCTGTCTTTTTGCCCCAACATATAGGGAATTTCTGCCTTTTTGACCTAAAATTAGGGGAATTTTTGCAATTTTGCTCGAAAATACGGGGAATTTCTGCCTTTTTGCCCGAAAATAAGAAGAATGCATACCTTTTTGCCATAAAAAAAAGAAATTTCTACATTTTTACTCCAAAATAAAAGTTATTTCTGCTTTTTTGCCTCTAAAAAAGTGGAATTTCTGTCTTTTCCCCCCAAAACAAAGGGAATTTCTGTTTTTTTTGCCCCAAAATAACGAAAATTTCTGACTTATTACTCTGAAATAAGTGAAATTTCTGCAATTTTGCCCCAAAATAAGAGAAATTCTTCTTTTTTGCCCCCAAATAAGGGGAATTTCAGCCTTTTTACCTCAAAATAAGAAAAATTTCTGCATTTTTGCCCCAAAATATGAGAAATTTATGCCTTTTTGCCTCAAAATTAGGGGAGTTTCTGCAATTTTGCTTCAAAATACAGGGAATTTCTGCCACTTTTTCCGAAAATAAGGGGAACTTCTGCCGATTTGCCCCAAATAATAGGAATTTCTGCATTTTTGCCCCAATATTAGGGGAATTTCTGCAATTTTGCTCCAAAATACGGGAAATTTCTGCTTTTTTGCCAAAAATTAAGGGGATTTTCTGCCTTTTTGCCCCCAAACAAGGGACATTTCTGCAATTTTATCCCAAAATAAGGGGAATTTCTGCCTTTTTGCCCCAAAATAAGGGGAATTTCTACCTTTTTGCCCTGAAATATGTGAAATGTCTGCAATTTAACCACAAAATAAGGTGAATTTCTGCCTTTTGCCCCAAAATAATGGGAATTTCTGCAATTTGCCCTAAAATAAGAAAAGTTTTTGCTTTTTTTCTCTGAAATAAGTGAAATTTCTGCAATTTTGCCTCAAAATAAGGGAAATTTCTGCCCTTTTGCCCCCAAATAAGGGGAATTTCAGCCTTTTTACCTCAAAATAAGAGGAATTTCTGCATTTTTACCCCAAAATATGGGAGATTTCTGCCTTTTTGCCCCAAAATAAGAAAAATTTCTGCAATTTTGTAACAAAATAAAAGAAATTTCTGCCTTTTTGCACCAAAATAAGAAAATTCTGCTTTTTTTCTGAAATAAGTGAAATTTATGTAATTTTGCCTGAAAATAAGTGAAATTTCTGCAATTTTGCCCCCAAATAAGGGAAATTTCTGGAATTTTGCCCCAAAATAAGTGGAATTTCTGAGTTTTGCCCCAAAATAAGGAGAATTTCTGTCTTTTTGCCCCAACATATAGGGAATTTCTGCCTTTTTGCCCCACAATTAGGGGAATATCTGCAAGTTTGCTCCAAAATACGGGGAATTTCTGCCTTTTTGCCCGAAAATAAAGGGAATGTATACCTTTTGCCACAAAAAAAAGAAATTTCTTCATTTTTACTCCAAAATAAAAGGAATTTCTGCTTTTTTGCCTCTAAAAAAGTGGAATTACTGTCTTTTTCCCCCAGAACATATGGAATTTCTGTCTTTTTTGCCCCAAAATAAGGAAAATTTCTGACTTATTACCCTGAAAAAAGTGAAATTTCTGCAATTTTGCCCCAAAATAAGTGAAATTTCTGCAATTGTGCCCCTAAATAAGGGAAATTTCTGCAATTTTGCCCCAAAATAAGTGGAATTTCTGAGTTTTTCACCAAAATAAGGAGAATTTCTGTATTTTGCCCCAACATATAGGGAATTTCTGCCTTTTTGCCCCACAATTAGGGGAATTTCTGCAATTTTGCTCTAAAATAGGGGGAATTTCTGCCTTTTTGCCCGAAAATAAGAAGAATGCATACCTTTTTGCCATAAAAAAGGGAAATTTCTTCATTTTTGCTCCAAAATAAGGGGAATTTCTGCATTTTTGCCTCTAAATAAGTGGAAGTTCTGTCTTTTTCCCTGAAAACAAAGGGAATTTCTGTCTTTTTTGCCCCAAAGTAAGAAAAATTTCTGACTTAGTACCCTGAAATAAGTGAAATTTCTGCAATTTTGCCCCAAAATATGGGAAATTTCTGCCTTTTTGCCCCCAAATAAGGGGAATTTCAGCCTTTTTACCTCAAAATAAGGGGAATTTCTGCATTTTTGCCTCAAAATATGGGAAATTTCTGCGTTTTGCCCCAAAATAAGAAAATTTCTGCTTTTTTTCCCTGAAATAAGTGAAATTTCTGCAATTTTGCCCCAAAATAAGTGAAATTTCTGCAATTTTGGCCAAAAATAAGGGAAATTTCTGAAATTTTGTTCCAAAATAAGTGGAATTTCTGAGTTTTGCCCCAAAATAAGGAGAATTTCTGTCTTTTTGCCCCAACATATAGGGAATTTCTGCAATTTTGCTCTTAAATAAGGGGAATTTCTGCCTTTTTGCCTGAAAATAAGAAGAATGCATACCTTTTTGCCATAAAAAAGGGAAATTTCTTCATTTTTGCTCCAAAATGAGGGGAATTTCTGCATTTTTGCCTCTAAATAAGTGGAATTTCTGTCTTTTTCCCTGAAAACAAAGGGAACTTCTGTCTTTTTTGCCACAAAGTAAGAAAAATTTCTGACTTAGTACCCTGAAATAAGTGAAATTTCTGCAATTTTGCCCCAAAATATGGGAAATTTCTGCCTTTTTGCCCCCAAATAAGGGGAATTTCAGACTTTTTACCTCAAAATAAGGGGAATTTCAGCCTTTTTACCTCAAAATAAGGGGAATTTCTGCTTTTTTGCCTCTAAATAAATGGAATTTCTGTCTTTTTCCACCCATACAAATGGAATTTCTGTATTTTTTGCCCCAAAATAAGGAAAATTTCTGAATTATTACCCTGAAATAAGTGAAATTTCTGCAATTTTGCCCCAGTATAAGAGAAATTTCTGCATTTTTGCCCCCAAATAAGGGGAATTTCAGCCTTTTTACCTCAAAATAAGAAGAATTTCTGCATTTTTGCCTCAAAATATTAGAAATTTCTGACTTTTTGCCCCTAAAAACGGAAAATTTCGGCCTTTTTTCTCTGAAAAAAGTGAAATTTCTTCAATTTTGCCCCAAAATAATTGAAATTTCTGCAATTTTGCCCCAAAATAAGGGGAATTTTGGGAATTTTGCCCCAAAATAAAGGGAATTTCTGAATTTTGCCCCCAAATGAGGAGAATTTCTGTCATTTTGCCCTAACATATAGGGAATTTCTGCCTTTTTGCCCCACAATTAGGGGAATTTCTGCAATTTTGCTCCAAAATATGGGGAATTTCTGCTTTTTTGCCTCTAAATAAGTGGAATTTCTGTCTTTTTCCCCCAAAACAAAGGGAATTTCTGCCTTTTTGCCCGAAAATAAGAAGAATGCATACCTTTTTGCCATAAAAAAGGGAAATTTCTTCATTTTTGCTCCAAAATAAGGGGAATTTCTGCATTTTTGCCTCTAAATAAGTGGAATTTCTGTCTTTTTCCCTGAAAACAAAGGGAATTTCTGTCTTTTTTGCCCCAAAGTAAGAAAAACTTCTGACTTATTACCCTGAAATAAGTGAAATTTCTGCAATTTTTCCCCAAAATAAGGAAAATTTCTGCCTTTTTGCAACCAAATAAGGGGAATTTTAGCCTATTTACCTCAAAATAAGGAAATTTTCTGCAATTTTGCCCCAAAATATCAGAAATTTCTGCTTTTTTGCTTCAAAATAAGAATAATTTCTGCAATTTTGTACCAAAATAAATTTTTGCCTTTTTGCCCCAAAATAAGAAAATTTCTGCTTTTTTTTGAAATAAGTGAAATTTCTGTAATTTTGCCCCAAAATAAGTGAAATTTCTGAGTTTTGCTTTAAAATAAGGAGAATTTCTGTCTTTTTGCCCCAACATATAGGGAATTTCTGACTTTTTGCCCCACAATTAGGGGAATTTCTGCAATTTTGCTCTAAAATAGGGGGAATTTCTGCCTTTTTGCCCGAAAATAAGAAGAATGCATACCTTTTTGCCATAAAAAAGGGAAATTTCTTCATTTTTGCTCCAAAATAAGGGGAATTTCTGCATTTTTGCCTTTAAATAAGTGGAATTTCTGTCTTTTTCCCTGAAAACAAAGGGAATTTCTGTCTTTTTTGCCCCAAAGTAAGAAAAATTTCTGACTTACTACCCTGAAATAAGTGAAATTTCTGCAATTTTGCCCCAAAATATGTGAAATTTCTGCCTTTTTGCCCCCAAATAAGGAGAATTTCAGCCTTTTTAACTCAAAATAAGGGGAATTTCTGCATTTTTGCCTCAAAATATGGGAAATTTCTGCCTTTTTGCCCCAAAATAAGAAAATTTCTGCTTTTTTTCCCTGAAATATGTAAAATTTCTGCAATTTTGCTCCGAAATAAGTGAAATTTCTGCAATTTTGGCCAAAAATAAGGGAAATTTCTGAAATTTTGTTCCAAAATAAGTGGAATTTCTGCATTTTGCCCCAAAATAAGGAGAATTTCTGTCTTTTTGCCCTACAATAAGGGAATTTCTGCAATTTTACTTCAAAATACGGGAAATTTCTGCCTTTTTGCCTGAAAATAAGAAGAATGCATACCTTTTTGCTATAAAAAGGGAAATTTCTGCAATTTTGCTCCAAAATAAGGGGAATTTCTGCTTTTTTGCCTCTAAAAAAATGGAATTTCTGTCTTTTTCCCCCCATACAAATGGAATTTCTGTATTTTTTGCCCCAAAATAAGGAAAATTTCTGAATTATTACCCTGAAATAAGTGAAATTTCTGCAATTTTGCCCCAGTATAAGAGAAATTTCTACATTTTTGCCCCCAAATAAGGGGAATTTCAGCCTTTTTACCTCAAAATAAGGGAAATTTCTGCATTTTTGCCACAAAATATTAGGAATTTCTGCCTTTTTGCCCCCAAAAATGGAAAATTTCGGCCTTTTTTCCCTGAAAAAAGTGAAATTTCTGCAATTTTGCCCCAAAATAATTGAAATTTCTGCAATTTTGCCCCAAAATAAGGGAAATTTTGGGAATTTTGCACCAAAAGAAATGGAATTTCTGAATTTTGCCCCAAAATAAGGAGAATTTCTGTCGTTTTGCCCTAACATATAGGGAATTTCTGCCTTTTTGCCCCAAAATTAGGGGAATTTCTGCAATTTTGCTCCAAAAAACGGGGAATTTCTGCCTTTTTGCCCGAAAACAAGAAGAATGCATACCTTTTTGCCATAAAAAAGGGAAATTTCTCCATTTTTGCTCCAAAATAAGGGGAATTTCTGCATTTTTGCCTCTTAATAAGTGGAATTTCTGTATTTTTCCCCCAAAACAAAGGGAATTTCTGTCTTTTTCGCCCCAAAATAAGGAAAATTTCTGACTTATTACCCTGATATAAGTGAAATTTCTGCAATTTTGCCCCAAAATAAGGGAAATTTCTGCCTTTTTGCAACCAAATAAGGGGAATTTTAGCCTTTTTACCTCAAAATAAGGGGATTTTCTGCATTTTTGCCCCAAAATATGAGAAATTTCTGCGTTTTTGCCCCAAAATAAGAAAATTTTCTGCAATTTTGTACCAAAATAAAAGAAATTTCTGCCTTTTTGCCCCAAAATAAGAAAATTTCTGCTTTTTTTCCTGAAATAAGTGAAATTTCTGCAATTATGCACCAAAATAAATGAAATTTCTGAGTTTTGCTCTAAAATAAAGAGAATTTCTGTCTTTTCCCCCAACATATAGGGAATTTCTGCATTTTTGCCCCACAATAAGGGGAATTTCTGCAATTTTGCTCTAAAATATGGGGAATTTCTGCCTTTTTGCCCGAAAATAAGAAGAATGCATACCTTTTTGCCATAAAAAAGGGAAATTTCTTCATTTTTGCTCCAAAATAAGGGGAATTTCTGCATTTTTGCCTCTAAATAAGTGGAATTTCTGTCTTTTTCCACCAAAACAAAGGGAATTTCTGTCTTTTTTGCCCCAAAGTAAGAAAAATTTCTGACTTATTAGCCTGAAATAAGTGAAATTTCTGCATGTTTGCCTCAAAATATGGGAAATTTCTGCCTTTTTGCCCAAAATAAGAAAAATTTCTGCAATTTTGTACCAAAATAAAAGAAATTTCTGTCTTTTTCCCCTGAAATAAGTGAAATTTCTGCAATTTTGCCCCTAAATAAGTGAAATTTCTGCAATTTTGCCCCAAAATAAGGGAAATTTTTGGAATTTTGCCCCAAAATAAGTGGAATTTCTGAGTTTTGCCCCAAAATATGGAGAATTTCTATCTTTTTGCCCCAACATATAGGGAATTTCTGTTTTTTTGCCCCACAATTAAAGGAATTTCTGCAATTTTGCTCTAAAATAGGGGGAATTTCTGCCTTTTTGCCCGAAAATAAGAAGAATGCATACCTTTTTGCCATAAAAAAGAGAAATTTCTTCATTTTTGCTCCAAGATAATGGGAATTTCTGCTTTTTTGCCTCTAAATAAGTGGAATTTCTGTCTTTTACCCCCAAAACAAAGAGAATTTCTGTTTTTTTTTGCCCCAAAATAAAGAAAATTTCTGACTTATTACCCTGAAATAAGTGAAATTTCTGCAATTTTTCTTCCAAATAAGGAAAATTTCTGCCTTTTTGCAAACAAATAAGGGGAATTTTAGCCTTTTTACCTCAAAATAAGGAAATTTTCTGCAATTTTGCCCCAAAATATGAGAAATTTCTGCTTTTTTGCCCCAAAATAAGAATAATTTCTGCAATTTTGTACCAAAATAAAAGAAAATTCTGCCTTTTTGCCCCAAAATAAGAAAATTTCTGCTTTTTTTTCTGAAATAAGTGAAATTTCTGTAATTTTGCCCCAAAATAAGTGAAATTTCTGAGTTTTGCTTTAAAATAAGGAGAATTTCTGTCTTTTTGCCCCAACATATAGGGAATTTCAGCCTTTTTGCCCCACAATTAGGGGAATTTCTGCAATTTTGCTCTAAAATAGGGGGAATTTCTGCCTTTTTGCCCGAAAATAAGAAGAATGCATACCTTTTTGCCATAAAAAAGGGAAATTTCTTCATTTTTGTGCCAAAATAAGGGGAATTTCTGCATTTTTGCCTCTAAATAAGTGGAATTTCTGTTTTTTTCCCTGAAAACAAAGGGAATTTCTGTCTTTTTTGCCCCAAAGTAAGAAAAATTTCTGACTTAGTACCCTGAAATAAGTGAAATTTCTGCAATTTTGCCCCAAAATATGTGAAATTTCTGCCTTTTTGCCCCCAAATAAGGGGAATTTCAGCCTTTTTACCTCAAAATAAGGGGAATTTCTGCATTTTTGCCTCAAAATATGGGAAATTTCTGCCTTTTTGCCCCAAAATAAGAAAATTTCTGCTTTTTTTCCCTGAAATAAGTGAAATTTCTGCAATTTTGCCCCAAAATAAGTGAAATTTCTGCAATTTTGGCCAAAAATAAGGGAAATTTCTGAAATTTTGTTCTAAAATAAGTGGAATTTCTGAGTTTTGCCCCAAAATAAGGAGAATTTCTGTTTTTTTGCCCTACAATTAAGGGAATTTCTGCAATTTTACTCCAAAATACAGGGAATTTCTGCCTTTTTGCCTGAAAATAAGAAGAATGCATACCTTTTTGCTATAAAAAGGGAAATTTCTGCAATTTTGCTCCAAAATAAGGGGAATTTCTGCTTTTTTGCCTCTAAATAAATGGAATTTCTGTCTTTTTCCCCACATACAAATGGAATTTCTGTATTTTTTGCCCCAAAATAAGGAAAATTTCTGAATTATTACCCTGAAATAAGTGAAATTTCTGCAATTTTGCCCCAGTATAAGAGAAATTTCTGCATTTTTGCCCCCAAATAAGGGGAATTTCAGCCTTTTTACCTCAAAATAAGGGAAATTTCTGCATTTTTGCCACAAAATATTAAGAATTTCTGCCTTTTTGCCCCCAAAAATGGAAAATTTCGGCCTTTTTTCCCTGAAAAAAGTGAAATTTCTGCAATTTTGCCCCTAAATAAATGAACTTTCTGCAATTTTGCCCCAAAATAAGGGAAATTTTGGGAATTTTGCACCAAAAGAAATGGAATTTCTGAATTTTGCCCCAAAATAAGGAGAATTTCTGTCGTTTTGCCCTAACATATAGGGAATTTCTGCCTTTTTGCCCCAAAATTAGGGGAATTTCTGCAATTTTGCTCCAAAAAACGGGGAATTTCTGCCTTTTTGCCCGAAAACAAGAAGAATGCATACCTTTTTGCCATAAAAAAGGGAAATTTCTTCATTTTTGCTCCAAAATAAGGGGAATTTCTGCATTTTTGCCTCTTAATAAGTGGAATTTCTGTCTTTTTCCCCCAAAACAATAGGAATTTCTGTCTTTTTTGCCCCAAAATAAGGAAAATTTCTGACTTATTACCCTGATATAAGTGAAATTTCTGCAATTTTGCCCCAAAATAAGGGAAATTTCTGCCTTTTTGCAACCAAATAACGGGAATTTTAGCCTTTTTACCTCAAAATAAAAGGATTTTCTGCATTTTTGCCCCAAAATATGAGAAATTTCTGCCTTTTTGCCCCAAAATAAGAAAATTTTCTGCAATTTTGTACCAAAATAAAAGAAATTTCTGCCTTTTTGCCCCAAAATAAGAAATTTTCTGCTTTTTTTTTCTGAAATAAGTGAAATTTCTGCAATTTTGCCCCAAAATAAATGAAATTTCTGAGTTTTGCTCTAAAATAAGGAGAATTTCTGTCTTTTCCCCCCAACATATAGGGAATTTCTGCCTTTTTGCCCCACAATAAGGGGAATTTCTGCAATTTTGCTCTAAAATAGGGGGAATTTCTGACTTTTTGCCTGAAAATAAGAAGAATGCATAACTTTTTGCCATAAAAAAGGGAAATTTCTTCATTTTTGCTCCAAAATAAGGGGAATTTCTGCATTTTTGCCTCTAAAGAATTGGAATTTCTGTCTTTTTCCACCAAAACAAAGGGAATTTCTGTCTTTTTTGCGCCAAAGTAATGAAAATTTCTGACTTATTACCCTGAAATAAGTGAAATTTCTGCATTTTTGCCTCAAAATATGGGAAATTTCTGCCTTTTTGCCCAAAATAAGAGAAATTTCTGCAATTTTGTACCAAAATAAAAGAAATTTCTGTCTTTTTCCCCTGAAATAAGTGAAATTTCTGCAATTTTGCCCATAATAAGTGAAATTTCTGCAATTTTGCCCCAAAATAAGGGAAATTTCTGCAATTTTGCCCCAAAATAAGTGGAATTTCTGAGTTTTTCCCCAAAATATGGAGAATTTCTGTCTTTTCCCCAACATATAGGGAATTTCTATTTTTTTCCCACAATTAGGGGAATTTCTGCAATTTTGCTCTAAAATAGGGGGAATTTCTGACTTTTTGCCCGAAAATAAGAAGAATGCATACCTTTTTGCCATAAAAAAGGGAAATTTCTTCATTTTTGCTCCAAAATAATGGGAATTTCTGCTTTTTTGCCTCTAAATAAGTGGAATTTCTGTCTTTTTCCCTGAAAACAAAGGGAATTTCTGTCTTTTTTGCCCCAAAGGAAGAAAAATTTCTGACTTAGTACCCTGAAATAAGTGAAATTTCTGCAATTTTGCCCCAAAATATGGGAAATTTCTGCCTTTTTGCCCCCAAATAAGGGGAATTTCAGACTTTTTACCTCAAAATAAGGGGAATTTCTGCATTTCTGCCTCAAAATAAGTGAAATTTCTGCAATTTTGCCCCAAAATTAGTGAAATTTCTGCAATTTTGGCCAAAAATAAGTTAAATTTCTGAAATTTTGTTTCAAAATAAGTGGAATTTCCGAGTTTTGCCCCAAAATAAGGAGAATTTCTGTCTTTTTGCCCCACAATTAAGGAAATTTCTGCAATTTTACTCCAAAATACGGGGAATTTCTGCCTTTTTGCCTGAAAATAAGAAGAATGCATACCTTTTGGCTATAAAAAGGGAAATTTCTGCAATTTTGCTCCAAAATAAGGGGAATTTCTGCTTTTTTGCCTCTAAATAAATGGAATTTCTTTCTTTTTCCCCCCATACAAATGGAATTTCTGTATTTTTTGCCCCAAAATAAGGAAAATTTCTGAATTATTACCCTGAAATAAGTGAAATTTCTGCAATTTTGCCCCAGTATTAGAGAAATTTCTGCATTTTTGCCCCCAAATAAGGGGAATTTCAGCCTTTTTACCTCAAAATAAGAGGAATTTCTGCATTTTTGCCACAAAATATTAGGAATTTCTGCCTTTTTGCCCCCAAAAACGGAAAATTTCGGCCTTTTTTCCCTGAAAAAAGTGAAATTTCTGCAATTTTGCCCCAAAATAATTGAAATTTCTGCAATTTTGCCCCAAAATAAGGGGAATTTTGGGAATTTTGCCCCAAAATAAATGGAATTTCTGAATTTTGCCCCCAAATGAGGAGAATTTCTGTCGTTTTGCCCTAACATATAGGGAATTTCTGCCTTTTTGCCCCACAATTAGGGGAATTTCTGCAATTTTGCTCCAAAATATGGGGAATTTCTGCTTTTTTGCCTCTAAATAAGTGGAATTTCTGTCTTTTTCCCCCAAAACAAGGAATTTCTGTTTTTTTGCCCCAAAATAAGGAAAATTTCTGACTTATTACCTTGAAATAAGTGAAATTTCTGCAATTTTGCCCCAAAATAAGGAAAACTTCTGCCATTTTGCCCCAAAATAAGGGGAATTTCAGCCTTTTTACATCAAAATAAGTGAAATTTCTGCAATTTTGCCCCAAAATAAGGGAAATTTCTTCTTTTTTGCCCCAAAATAAGAAAAATTTCTGTAATTTTGTACCAAAATAAAAGAAATTTCTGCCTTTTTGCCCCAAAATAAAAAATTTCTGACTTATTACCCTAAAATAAGTGAAATTTCTGGAATTTTGCCACAAAATCAGGGCAATTTCTGCCTTTTTGCTCCCAAATAAAGAGAATTTCAGCCTTTTTACCTAAAAATAAGGGGAATTTCTGAATTTTTGCCCCAAAATATAGGAAATTTCTGCCTTCTTGCCCCAAAATAAGAAAAATTTCTGCAATTTTGTACAAAAATAAAAGAAATTTCTCCTTTTTTGCCCCAAAACAAGAAAATTTCTGCTTTTTTCTTCTGAAATAAGTGAAATTTCTCCAATTTTGCCTTAAAATAAGTGATATTTCTGCAATTTTGCCCCAAAATAAGGGAAATTTATGGAATTTTGCCCCAAAATATGTGGAATATCTGAGTTTTGCCCCAAAATAAGGAGAATTTCTGTCTTTTTGCCCCAACATATAGGGAATTTCTGCCTTTTTGCCCGAAAATAAGAAGAATGCATACCTTTTTGCCATGAAAAAGGGAAATTTCTTCATTTTTGCTCCAAAATAAGGGGAATTTCTGCTTTTTTGCCTCTAAATAAGTGGAATTTCTGTCTTTTTCCCCCAAAACAAAGGGAATTTCTGTCTTTTTTGCCCCAAAATAAAGAAAATTTCTGTAATTTTGCACCAAAATAAAAGAAATTTCTGCCTTTTTGCCCCCGAATAAGAAAATTTTTCCTTTTTTTCTGAAATAAGTGAAATTTCTGCAATTTTGCACCAAAATAAGAGAAATTTCTGCCTTTTTGCCCCCAAATAAGGGAAATTTCAGCCTTTTTACCTCAAAATAAAGAAAATTTCTACATTTTTGCCCCAAAATATGGGAAATTTATGCCTTTTTGCCCCAAAATAAGAAAAATTTCTGCAATTTTGCACCAAAATAAAAGAAATTTCTGCATTTTGGCCACAGAATAAGAAAAATTTCTCCAATTCTGTACCAAAATAAAAGAAATTTCTAAAATTTTGCTCCAAAATAAGGGAAATTTTTGATTTTTGCCCAGATATAAGGAGAATTTCTGTATTTTTGCCCCAAAATAAAGGGAATTTCTGCCTTTTTGCCCCAAAATTAGGGGAGTTTCTGCAATTTTGCTTCAAAATAATGGGAATTTCTGCCTCTTTTCCTGAAAATAAGGGGAACTTCTGCCAATTTGCCCCAAATAAAGGGAATTTCTGCATTTTTGCCCCAATATTAGGAGAATTTCTGCAATTTTGCTCCAAAATACAGGGAATTTCTGCCTTTTTGCCCGAAATTAAGGGGATTTTCTGCCTTTTTGCCCCCAAACAAGGGTAATTTCTGCAATTTTATCCCAAAATAAGGGGAATTTCTGCCTTTTTGCCCCCAAATAAGGGCAATTTCTGCCTTTATGCCCTGAAATATGTGACATGTCTTCAATTTTACCCCAAAATAAGGTGAATTTCTGCCTTTTTGCCCCAAAATAATGGGAATTTCTGCATTTTGCCAAAAATAAGAAAGATTTTTGTTTTTTTCTCTGAAATAAGTGAAATTTCTGCAATTTTGCCTTAAAATAAAAGAAATATCTTCAATTTTTTCCCATAATAAAAAAATTTTCTGCAATTTTGCCCCAAAATAAAGGGAATTTCTGTTTTTTGTCCCCAAATAAAGGAAATTTCTGCAATTTTGCCATAAAATAAGGGGAATTTCTGCCTTTTGCCCCAAAATAAGAAAATTTCTCATTTTTATTCTGAAATAAGTGAAATTTCTGCAATTTTGCTCCAAAATACGGGGAATTTCTGCCTTTTTGTCCGAAAATAAAAAGAATGCATACCTTTTTGCCATAAAAAAGGGAAATCTCTTAATTTTTACTCCAAAATAAATGGAATTTCTGCTTTTTGCCTCTAAATAAGTGGAATTTCTGTCTTTTTATCCCAAAACAAAGGGAATTTCTGTCTTTTTTGCCCCAAAATAAGGAAAATTTCTGACTTATTACCCTGAAATAAGTGAAATTTCTGCAATTTTGCCCCAAAATAAGGGAAATTTATGCCTTTTTGCCCCCAAATAAGGGGAATTTCAGCCTTTTTACCTCAAAATAAGAGGAATTTCTGAATTTTTGCCAGAAAATATTAGGAATTTCTGCCTTTTTGCCCCAAAATAAGGAAAATTTCTGCCTTTTTTTCCATGAAAAAAGTGAAATTTCTGCAATTTCGCCCCAAAATAAGTGAAATTTCTGCAATTTTGCCCCAAAATAAGGGAAATTTCTGGAATTTTGCCCCAAAATAAGTGGAATTTCTGAGTTTTGCCCCAAAATAAGGAGAATTTCTGTCTTTTTGCCCTAACATATAGGGAATTTCTGCCTGTTTTCCACACAATTAGGGGAATTTCTGCAATTTTGCTCCAAAATACGGGGAATTTCTGCTTTTTAGCCCGAAAATTAGAGGAATGTATACCTTTTTCCACAAAAAAAGGAAAATTTCTTCATTTTTGCTCCAAAATAATAAGAATTTCTGCTTTTTAGCCTCTAAATAAGTGGAATATCAGTCTTTTTCCTTTAAAACAAAGAGAATTTCTGTTTTTTGCCCCAAAATAAGGAAAATTTCTGACTTATTATTCTGAAATAAGTGAAATTTCTGCAATTTTGCCTCAAAATAAGGGAAATTTCTGCCTTTTTGCCCCCAAATAAGGGGAATTTCAGCGTTTTTACCTAAAAATAATGGAAATTTCTGCTTTTTTGCCCCAAAATATGGGAGATTTCTGCCTTTTTGCCCCAAAATAAGAAACATTTCTGCAATTTTGTACCAAAATAAAAGAAATTTCTGCCTTTTTGCCCCAAAATAAGAAAATTTCTGCTTTTGTTCTCTGAAATAAGTGAAATTTCTGCAATTTTGCCTCAAAATAAGGGAAATTTCTGCCTTTTTGCCCCCAAATAAGGGGAATTTCAGCCTTTTTACCTAAAAATAAGAGGAATTTCTGCATTTTTGCCCCAAAATATGGGAGATTTCTGCCTTTTTGCCCTAAAATAAGAAAAATTTCTGCAATTTTGTACCAAAATATTAGAAATTTCTGCCTTTTTGCACCAAAATAAGAAAATTTCTGCTTTTTTTCTGACATAAGTGAAATTTTTGCAATTTTGCCCCAAAATAAGTGAAATTTCTGCAATTTTGCCTCAAAATAAGGGAAATTTCTGGAATTTTGCGCCAAAATAAGTGGAATTTCTGAGTTTTGCCCCAAAATAATGAGAATTTCTGTCTTTTTGCCCCAACATATAGGGAATTTCTGCCTTTTTGCCCCACAATTAGGGGAATTTCTGCAATTTTGCTCCAAAATACGGGGAATTTCTGCCTTTTTGCCCGAAAATAAGAAGAATGCATAACTTTTTGCCAGAAAAAAGGGAAATTTCTTCATTTTTGCTCCAAAATAAAAGAAATTTCTGCTTTTTTGCCTCTAAATAAGTGGAATTTCTGTCTTTTTCCCCCAAAACAAAGGGAATTTTTGTCTTTTTGGCCCCAAAGTAAGGAAAATTTCTGACTTATTACCCTGAAATAAGTGAAATTTCTGCAATTTTGCCCCAAAATAAGGGAAATTTCTGCCTTTTTGCCCCGAAATAAGGGGAATTTCAGCCTTTTTACCTCAAAATAAGGGGAATTTCTGCATATTTGTTCCAAAATATGGGAAATTTCTTCCTTTTTGCCACAAAATAAGAAAAATTTCTGCAATTCTGTACCAAAATAAAAGAAATTTCTAAAATTTTGCCCCAAAATAAGGGATATTTTTGATTTTTGCCCCAAAATAAGGGGAATTTCTGCCTTTTTGCCCCAAAATAAAGAAAATTACTGCATGTTTTACCCCAAAATTAGGTAAATTTCTGCAATTTTGCTCTAAAATACGGGGATTTTCTGCCTTTTTCTCCGAAAATAAAGGGAATTTCTGCCATTTTGCCACGAAATAAGTGAAATTTCTGCAGTTTTACCCCAAAATAAAGGGACGTTCTGCGTTTTTGCCCCAAAATTAGGGGAATTTCTGCAATTTTGCTCCAAATTATGGGGAATTTCTGCCTTTTTTCCCCATAATTAGGGGAATTTCTGCAATTTTGCTCGAAAATAAAAAGAATGTATACCTTTTTGCCATAAAAAAGGTTAATTTCTTCATTTTTTACCCCAAAATAAGGGGATTTTCCGCCTTTTTGACTCAAAATAAGTGCAATTTCTGACTTTTCCACAAAAATAAACGGAATTTCTCTTTTTCTTTTAAAATAAGGGGAATTTCTAACTTTTTGCCCCAAAATAAGGGGAATTTCAGCCTTTTTACCTCAAAATAAAGGGAATTTCAGCATTTTTGTCGAAAAATATGGGAAATTTCTGCATTTCTGCCCAAATTAAGAAAAATTTCTGCAATTTTGTACCAAAATAAATGAAATTTCTGCCTTTTTGCCCCAAAATAAGAAAATTTGTGCTTTTTTTCTTTGTAATAAGTGAAATTTCTGCAATTTTGCTCCAAAATAAGGGAAATTTCTGAAATTTTGCTCCAAAATAAGTGGAATTTCTGAGTTTTGCCCCAAAATAAGGAGAATTTCTTTCTTTTTGCCCCAACATATAGGGGATTTCTGCCTTTTTGCCCCACAATTAGGGGAATTTCTGCAATCTTGCTCCAAAATACAAAGAATTTCTACCTTTTTGCCCGAAAATAAGAAGAATGCATACCTTTTTGCCATAAGAAATAGAAATTTCTTCATTTTTGCTTCAAAATAAGGGGAATTTCTGCATTTTTGCCTCTAAATAAGTAGAATTTCTGTATTTTTCCCTGAAAACAAAGGGAATTTCTGTCTTTTTTGCCCCAAAGTAAGAAAAATTTCTGACTTAGTACCCTGAAATAAGTTAAATTTCTGCAATTTTGCCCCAAAATATGGGAAATTTCTGCCTTTTTGCCCCCAAATAAGGGGAATTTCAGCCTTTTTACCTCAAAATAATTGGAATTTCTGCATTTTTGCCTCAAAATATGGGAAATTTCTGCCTTTTTGCCCCAAAATAAGAAAATTTCTGCTTTTTTTCTCTGAAATAAGTGAAATTTCTGCAATTTTGCCCCAAAATAAGTGAAATTTCTGCAATTTTGGCCAAAAATAAGGGAAATTTCTGAAATTTTGTTCCAAAATAAGTGGAATTTCTGAGTTTTGCCCCAAAATAAGGAGAATTTCTGTCTTTTTGCCCCAACATATAGGGAATTACTGCAATTTTACTCCAAAATACGGGGAATTTCTGCCTTTTTGCCTGAAAATAAGAAGAATGCATACCTTTTGGCTATAAAAAAGGAAATTTCTGCAATTTTGCTCCAAAATAAGGGGAATTTCTGCTTTTTTGCCTCTAAATAAATGGAATTTCTGCATTTTTGCCTCAAAATATTAGGAATTTCTGCCTTTTTGCCCCTAAAAACGGAAAATTTCGGCCTTTTTTCCCTGAAAAAAGTGAAATTTCTGCAATTTTGCCCCAAAATAATTGAAATTTCTGCAATTTTGCCCCAAAATAAGGGGAATTTTGGGAATTTTGCCCCAAAATAAATGGAATTTCTGAATTTTGCCCCCAAATGAGGAGAATTTCTGTCGTTTTGCCCTAACATATAGGGAATTTCTGCCTTTTTGCCCCACAATTAGGGGAATTTCTGCAATTTTGCTCCAAAATATGGGGAATTTCTGCTTTTTTGCCTCTAAATAAGTGGAATTTCTGTCTTTTTCCCCCAAAACAAGGAATTTCTGTTTTTTTGCCCCAAAATAAGGAAAATTTCTGACTTATTACCTTGAAATAAGTGAAATTTCTGCAATTTTGCCCCAAAATAAGGAAAACTTCTGCCATTTTGCCCCAAAATAAGGGGAATTTCAGCCTTTTTACATCAAAATAAGTGAAATTTCTGCAATTTTGCCCCAAAATAAGGGAAATTTCTTCTTTTTTGCCCCAAAATAAGAAAAATTTCTGTAATTTTGTACCAAAATAAAAGAAATTTCTGCCTTTTTGCCCCAAAATAAAAAATTTCTGCCTTATTACCCTAAAATAAGTGAAATTTCTGGAATTTTGCCACAAAATCAGGGCAATTTCTGCCTTTTTGCTCCCAAATAAAGAGAATTTCAGCCTTTTTACCTAAAAATAAGGGGAATTTCTGAATTTTTGCCCCAAAATATAGGAAATTTCTGCCTTCTTGCCCCAAAATAAGAAAAATTTCTGCAATTTTGTACAAAAATAAAAGAAATTTCTCCTTTTTTGCCCCAAAACAAGAAAATTTCTGCTTTTTTCTTCTGAAATAAGTGAAATTTCTCCAATTTTGCCTTAAAATAAGTGATATTTCTGCAATTTTGCCCCAAAATAAGGGAAATTTATGGAATTTTGCCCCAAAATATGTGGAATATCTGAGTTTTGCCCCAAAATAAGGAGAATTTCTGTCTTTTTGCCCCAACATATAGGGAATTTCTGCCTTTTTGCCCGAAAATAAGAAGAATGCATACCTTTTTGCCATGAAAAAGGGAAATTTCTTCATTTTTGCTCCAAAATAAGGGGAATTTCTGCTTTTTTGCCTCTAAATAAGTGGAATTTCTGTCTTTTTCCCCCAAAACAAAGGGAATTTCTGTCTTTTTTGCCCCAAAATAAAGAAAATTTCTGTAATTTTGCACCAAAATAAAAGAAATTTCTGCCTTTTTGCCCCCAAATAAGGGAAATTTCAGCCTTTTTACCTCAAAATAAAGAAAATTTCTACATTTTTGCCCCAAAATATGGGAAATTTATGCCTTTTTGCCCCAAAATAAGAAAAATTTCTGCAATTTTGCACCAAAATAAAAGAAATTTCTGCCTTTTTGCCACAGAATAAGAAAAATTTCTCCAATTCTGTACCAAAATAAAAGAAATTTCTAAAATTTTGCTCCAAAATAAGGGAAATTTCTGATTTTTGCCCAGATATAAGGAGAATTTCTGTATTTTTGCCCCAAAATAAAGGGAATTTCTGCCTTTTTGCCCCAAAATTAGGGGAGTTTCTGCAATTTTGCTTCAAAATAATGGGAATTTCTGCCTCTTTTCCTGAAAATAAGGGGAACTTCTGCCAATTTGCCCCAAATAAAGGGAATTTCTGCATTTTTGCCCCAATATTAGGAGAATTTCTGCAATTTTGCTCCAAAATACAGGGAATTTCTGCCTTTTTGCCCGAAGTTAAGGGGATTTTCTGCCTTTTTGCCCCCAAACAAGGGTAATTTCTGCAATTTTATCCCAAAATAAGGGGAATTTCTGCCTTTTTGCCCCCAAATAAGGGCAATTTCTGCCTTTATGCCCTGAAATATGTGACATGTCTTCAATTTTACCCCAAAATAAGGTGAATTTCTGCCTTTTTGCCCCAAAATAATGGGAATTTCTGCATTTTGCCAAAAATAAGAAAGATTTTTGTTTTTTTTCTCTGAAATAAGTGAAATTTCTGCAATTTTGCCTTAAAATAAAAGAAATATCTTCAATTTTTTCCCATAATAAAAAAATTTTCTGCAATTTTGCCCCAAAATAAAGGGAATTTCTGTTTTTTGTCCCCAAATAAAGGCAATTTCTGCAATTTTGCCATAAAATAAGGGGAATTTCTGCCTTTTGCCCCAAAATAAGAAAATTTCTCATTTTTATTCTGAAATAAGTGAAATTTCTGCAATTTTGCTCCAAAATACGGGGAATTTCTGCCTTTTTGTCCGAAAATAAAAAGAATGCATACCTTTTTGCCATAAAAAAGGGAAATCTCTTAATTTTTACTCCAAAATAAGTGGAATTTCTGCTTTTTTGCCTCTAAATAAGTGGAATTTCTGTCTTTTTATCCCAAAACAAAGGGAATTTCTGTCTTTTTTGCCCCAAAATATGGAAAATTTCTGACTTATTACCCTGAAATAAGTGAAATTTCTGCAATTTTGCCCCAAAATAAGGGAAATTTATGCTTTTGCCCCCAAATAAGGGAAATTTCAGCCTTTTTACCTCAAAATAAGAGGAATTTCTGCCTTTTTGCCCCAAAATAAGGAAAATTTCTGCCTTTATTTCCATGAAAAAAGTGAAATTTCTGCAATTTCGCCCCAAAATAAGTGAAATTTCTGCAATTTTGCCCCAAAATAAGGGAAATTTCTGGAATTTTGCCCCAAAATAAGTGGAATTTCTGAGTTTTGCCCCAAAATAAGGAGAATTTCTGTCTTTTTGCCCCAACATATAGGGAATTTCTGCCTTTTTGCCCCACAATTAGGAGAATTTCTGCAATTTTGCTCCAAAATACGGGGAATTTCTGCTTTTTAGCCCGAAAATTAGAGGAATGTATACCTTTTTCCACAAAAAAAGGAAAATTTCTTCATTTTTGCTCCAAAATAATAAGAATTTCTGCTTTTTAGCCTCTAAATAAGTGGAATATCAGTCTTTTTCCTTTAAAACAAAGAGAATTTCTGTTTTTTGCCCCAAAATAAGGAAAATTTCTGACTTATTATTCTGAAATAAGTGAAATTTCTGCAATTTTGCCTCAAAATAAGGGAAATTTCTGCCTTTTTGCCCCCAAATAAGGGGAATTTCAGCGTTTTTACCTCAAAATAAGGGAAATTTCTGCTTTTTTGCCCCAAAATATGGGAGATTTCTGCCTTTTTGCCCCAAAATAAGAAACATTTCTGCAATTTTGTACCAAAATAAAAGAAATTTCTGCCTTTTTGCCCCAAAATAAGAAAATTTCTGCTTTTGTTCTCTGAAATAAGTGAAATTTCTGCAATTTTGCCTCAAAATAAGGGAAATTTCTGCCTTTTTGCCCCCAAATAAGGGGAATTTCAGCCTTTTTACCTAAAAATAAGAGGAATTTCTGCATTTTTGCCCCAAAATATGGAAGATTTCTGCCTTTTTGCCCTAAAATAAGAAAAATTTCTGCAATTTTGTACCAAAATATTAGAAATTTCTGCCTTTTTGCACCAAAATAAGAAAATTTCTGCTTTTTTTTCTGACATAAGTGAAATTTTTGCAATTTTGCCCCAAAATAAGTGAAATTTCTGCAATTTTGCCTCAAAATAAGGGAAATTTCTGGAATTTTGCGCCAAAATATGTGGAATTTCTGAGTTTTGCCCCAAAATAATGAGAATTTCTGTCTTTTTGCCCCAACATATAGGGAATTTCTGCCTTTTTGCCCCACAATTAGGGGAATTTCTGCAATTTTGCTCCAAAATACGGGGAATTTCTGCCTTTTTGCCCGAAAATAAGAAGAATGCATAACTTTTTGCCATAAAAAAGGGAAATTTCTTCATTTTTGCTCCAAAATAAGAGATATTTCTGCTTTTTTGCCTCTAAATAAGTGGAATTTCTGTCTTTTTCCTCCAAAACAAAGGGAATTTTTGTCCTTTTGGCCCCAAAGTAAGGAAAATTTCTGACTTATTACCCTGAAATAAGTGAAATTTCTGCAATTTTGCCCCAAAATAAGGGAAATTTCTGCCTTTTTGCCCCGAAATAAGGGGAATTTCAGCCTTTTTACCTCAAAATTAGGGGAATTACTGCATTTTTGTTCCAAAATATGGGAAATTTCTTCCTTTTTGCCACAAAATAAGAAAAATTTCTGCAATTCTGTACCAAAATAAAAGAAATTTCTAAAATTTTGCCCCAAAATAAGGGATATTTTTGATTTTTGCCCCAAAATAAGGGGAATTTCTGCCTTTTTGCCCCAAAATAAAGAAAATTACTGCATGTTTTACCCCAAAATTAGGTAAATTTCTGCAATTTTGCTCTAAAATACGGGGTTTTCTGCCTTTTTCTCCGAAAATAAAGGGAATTTCTGCCATTTTGCCGCGAAATAAGTGAAATTTCTGCAGTTTTACCCCAAAATAAAGGGACGTTCTGCGTTTTTGCCCCAAAATTAGGCGAATTTCTGCAATTTTGCTCCAAATTACGGGGAATTTCTGCCTTTTTTTCCCCATAATTAGGGGAATTTCTGCAATTTTGCTCGAAAATATAAAGAATGTATACCTTTTTGCCATAAAAAAGGGTAATTTCTTCATTTTTTACCCCAAAATAAGGGGATTTTCCGCCTTTTTGACTCAAAATAAGTGCAATTTCTGACTTTTCCACAAAAATAAACGGAATTTCTGTCTTTTTCTTTTAAAATAAGGGGAATTTCTAACTTTTTGACCCAAAATAAGGGGAATTTCAGCCTTTTTACCTCAAAATAAGAAGAATTTCTGCATTTTTGTCGAAAAATATGGGAAATTTCTGCATTTTTGCCCAAATTAAGAAAAATTTCTGCAATTTTGTACCAAAATAAATGAAATTTCTGCCTTTTTGCCCCAAAATAAGAAAATTTGTGCTTTTTTTTCTTTGAAATAAGTGAAATTTCTGCAATTTTGCTTCAAAATAAGGGAAATTTCTGAAATTTTGCCCCAAAATAAGTGGAATTTCTGAGTTTTGCCCCAAAATAAGGAGAATTTCTTTCTTTTTGCCCCAATATATAGGGGATTTCTGCCTTTTTGCCCCACAATTAGGGGAATTTCTGCAATCTTGCTCCAAAATACAAAGAATTTCTGCCTTTTTGCCCGAAAATAAGAAGAATGCATACCTTTTTGCCATAAGAAATAGAAATTTCTTCATTTTTGCTTCAAAATAAGGGGAATATCTGCTTTTTTGCCTCTAAATAAGTGGAATTTCTGCCATTGTGCCCCAAAACAAAGGGAATTTCTGTCTTTTTTGCCTCAAAATAAGGAAAATTTCTGACTTATTTCCCTGAAATAAGTGAAATTTCTGCAATTTTGCCCCAAAATAAGAGAAATTTCTGCCTTTTTGCCCCCAAATAAGGGGAATTTCAGCCTTTTTACCTCAAAATAAGAAGAATTTCTGCATTTTTGCCCCAAAATATGGGAAATTTCTGCATTTTTGCCACAAAATAAGAAAAATTTCTGCAATTCTGTACCAAAATAAAAGAAATTTCTAAAATTTTGCTCCAAAATTAGGGAAATTTCTGATTTTTGCCCCGATATAAGGAGAATTTCTGTATTTTTGCCCCAAAATAAAGGGAATTTCTAGCTTTTTGCCCCAAAATTAGGGGAGTTTCTGCAATTTTGCTTCAAAATACAGGGAATTTCTGCCTCTTTTCCCAAAAATAAGAAGAACTTCTGCCGATTTGCCCCAAATAAAGGGAATTTCTGCATTTTTGCCCCAATATTAGGGGAATTTCTGCAATTTTGCTCCAAAATACGGGGAATTTCTGTCTTTTTGCTCGAAATTAAGGGGATTTTTTGCCTTTTTGCCCCCAAACAAGGGAAATTTGTGCAATTTTATCCCAAAATAAGGGGAATTTCTGCCTTTTTGACCCAAATAAGGGGAATTTCTGCCTATTTGCCCTGAAATATGTGACATATCTTCAATTTTACCCAAAAATAAGGTGAATTTCTGCCTTTTTGTCCCAAAATAATGGGAATTTCTGCATTTTGCCCTAAAATAAGAAAAATTTTTGCTTTTTTTCTCTGAAATAAGTGAAATTTCTGCAATTTTGCCTTAAAATAAAAGAAATATCTGCAATTTTTCTCCATAATAAAGGAATTTTCTGCAATTTTGCCCCAAAATAAAGAGATTTTCTGTTTTTTGTCCCCAAATATGGAAAATTTCTGCAATTTTGCCCTAAAATAAGGGGAATTTCTACCTTTTGCCCCAAAATAAGAAAATTTCTCTTTTTTTTCTGAAATAAGTAAAATTTCTGCAATTTTGCTCCAAAATACGGGGAATTTCTGCCTTTTTGCCCGAAAATAAAAAGAATGCATACCTTTTTGCCATAAAAAAGGGAAATTTCTTAATTTTTGCTTCAAAATAATGGGAATTTCTGCTTTTTTTGCCTCTATATAAGTGGAATTTCTGTCTTTTTCCCCCAAAACAAAGGGAATTTCTGTCTTTTTTGCCCCAAAATAAAGAAAATTTCTGACTTATTACCCTGAAATAAGTAAAATTTCTGCAATTTAGCCCCAAAATAAGGAAAATTTCTGCCTTTTTGCCCCCAAATAAGGGGAATTTCAGCCTTTTTACCTCAAAATAAGGGGAATTTTTGCATTTTTGCCCAAAAATATGGAAAATTTATGAATTTTTGCCCCAAAATAAGAAAAATTTCTGCAATTCTGTACCAAAATAAAAGAAATTTCTGCATTTTGCCCCAAAATAAGAAAATTTCTCCTTTATTTTCTGAAATAAGTGAAATTTCTGCAATTTTGCCCCAAAATAAATGAAATTTCTTCCTTTTTTCCCCAAAATAAGGGGAATTTCAGCCTTTTTACCTCAAAATAAGGGCAATTTCTGCATTTCTGTTCCAAAATATGGGAATTTTCTGCCTTTTTGTCACCAAAGAAGAAAAATTTCTGCAATTCTGTACCAAAATAAAAGAAATTTCTAAAATTTTGCCCCAAAATAAAGGAAATTTTTGATTTTTGTCCCGAAATAAGGAGAATTTCTGTATTTTTGCCCCAAAATAAAGGGAATTTCTGCCTTTTTGCCCCAATATTAGGGGAATTTCTGCAATTTTTCTCCAAAATACGGGGAATTTCTGCCTTTTTGTCCAAAATTAAGAAGATTTTCTGCCTTTTTGCCCCCAAACAAGGGGAATTTCTGCAATTTTATAGAAAATAAGGGGAATTTCAGTCTTTTTGCCCCAAAAAAGGGGAATTTCTGCCTTTTTGCCCTGAAATATGTGAAATGTCTGCAATTTTACCCCAAAATAAGGTGAATTTCTGCTATTGTGCCCCAAAATAATGGGAATTTCTACATTTTGCCCTAAAATAAGATAAATTTTTGCTTTTTTTCTCTGAAATAAGTGAAATTTCTGCAATTTTGCCTTAAAATAAAAGAAATATCTGCAATTTTCCCCCATAATAAAGGTATTTTCTGCAATTTTGCCACAAAATAAAGGGAATTTCTGTTTTTTGTTTCAAAATAAGGGAAATTTCTGCAATTTTGCCCTAAAATAAGGGGAATTTCTGCCTTTTGCCCCAAAATAAGAAAATTTCTCCTTTTTTTCTGAAATAAGTGAAATTTCTGCAATTTTGTACAAAAATAAGTGAAATTTCTGAATTTTGCCCTAAAATAAGGAGAATTTCTGTCTTTTTGCCCCAACATATTGGAAATTTTTGCCTTTTTGCCCCAACATATAGGGAATTTCTGCATTTTTGCCCCACAATTAGGGGAATTTCTGCAATTTTGCTCCAAAATACGGGTAATTTCTGCAATTTTGCCCCAAAATAAGTGGAATTTCTGCAATTTTGCCCCAAAGTAAGGGAAATTTCTGGAATTTTGCCCCAAAATAAGTGGAATTTCTAAGTTTTGCCCCAAAATAAGGAGTATTTCTGTCTTTTTGCCCCAACATATAGGGAATTTCTGACTTTTTGCCCCACAATAAGGGGAATTTCTGCAATTTTGCTCCAAAATACGGGGAATTTCTGCCTTTTTGCCCGAAAATAAGAAGAATGCATAACTTTTTGCCATAAAATAGCGAAATTTCTTCATTTTTGCTTCAAAATAATGGGAATTTCTGCTTTTTTGCCACTAAATAAGTGGAATTTCTGTCCTTTTCCCCCAAAACAAAGGGAATTTCTGTCTTTTTTGCCCCAAAATAAGGTAAATTTCTGACTTATTACCCTGAAATAAGTGAAATTTCTCCAATTTTGCCCCAAAATAAGGAAAATTTCTGCCTTTTTGCCCCCAAATAAGGGAAATTTCAGCCTTTTTACCTCAAAATAAGGGGAATTTCTGCATTTTTGCCACAAAATAAAAGAAATTTCTGTTTTTTTGCCCCAAAATAAGGAAAATTTCTGCCTTTTTTCCATGACATAAGTGAAATTTCTGCAATTTTGCCCCAAAATAAGTGAAATTTCTGCAATTTTGCCCCAAAATAAGGGAAATTTCTGGAAGTTTGCCCCAAAATAAGTGGAATTTCTGAGTTTTGCCCCAAAATAAGGAGAATTTCTGTCTTTTTGCCCTAACATATAGGGAATTTCTGCTTTTTTGCCCCACAATTAGGAGAATTTCTGCAATTTTGCTCCATAATACAAGGAATTTCTGCTTTTTAGCCCAAAAATAAGTGGAATGTATACCTTTTGCCACAAAAAAGGGAAATTTCTTCATTTTTACTCCAAAATAAAAGGAATTTCTGCTTTTTTGCCTCTAAAAAAGTGGAATTTCAGTGTTTTTCCCCCAAAACAAAGGGAATTTCTGTCTTTTTTGCCCCAAAATAAGGAAAATTTCTGACTTATTACAATGAAATAAGTGAAATTTCTGCAATTTTGCCTCAAAATAAGGGAAATTTTTGCTTTTTTCCCCCAAATAAGGGAAATTTCAGCCTTTTTACCTCAAAATAAGAGGAATTTCTGCATTTTTCCCCTAAATATGGGAGATTTCTGCCTTTTGCCCCAAAATAAGAAAAATTTCTGCAATTTTGTACCAAAATAAAAGAAATTTCTGCCTTTTTGCACCAAAATAGGAAAATTTCTGAATTTTTTTCTGAAATAAGTGAAATTTCTGCAATTTTGCCCCAAAATAAGTGAAATTTCTGCAATTTTGCCCCAAAATAAGGGAAATTTCTGGAATTTTGCCCCAAAATAAGTGGAATTTCTGAGTTTTGCCCCAAAATAAGGAGAATTTCTGTCTTTTTGCCCCAACATATAGGGAATTTCTGCCTTTTTGCCCCACAATTAGGGGAATTTTTGCAATTTTGCTCTAAAATACGGGGAATTTCTGCCTTTTTGCCCGAAAATAAGAAGAATGCATACTTTTTTGCCATAAAAAAGGGAAATTTCTTCAGTTTTGCTCCAAAATAAGGGGAATTTCTGCTTTTTTGCCTCTAAATAAGTGGAATTTCTGTCTTTATCCCCAAAAACAAAGGCAATTTCTGTCTTATTTGCCCCAAAATAAGGAAAATTTCTGACTTATTACCCTGAAATAACTGAAATTTCTGCAATTTTGCTCGAAAATAAGGGAAATTTCTGCCTTTTTCCCGCCAAATAAGGGGAATTTAAGCCTTGTTACCTCAAAATAAGAGGAATTTCTGCATTTTTGCCCCAAAATATGGGAGATTTCTGCCTTTTTGTTCCAAAATAAGAATAATTTATGCAATTTTGTACCAAAATAAAAGAAACTTCTGCCTTTTTGCACCAAAATAAGAAAATTTCTGCTTTTTTTTCTGAAATAAGTGAAATTTCTGCAATTTTGCTCCAAAATAAGTGAAATTTCTGCAATTTTGCCCCAAAATAAGGGAAATTTCTTCAGTTTTGTTCCAAAATAAGGGGAATTTCTGCTTTTTTGCCTCTAAATAAGTGGAATTTCTGTCTTTATCCCCCAAAACAAAGGGAATTTCTGTCTTTTTTGCCCCAAAATAAAGAAAATTTCTGACTTATTACTCTGAAATAAGTGAAATTTCTGCAATTTTGCTCAAAAATAAGGGAAATTTCTGCTTTTTGCCCCCAAATAAGGGGAATTTCAGCCTTTTTACCTCAAAATAAGAGGAATTTCTGCATTTTTGCCCCAAAATATGGGAGATTTCTGCTTTTTTGTTCCAGAATAAGAAAAATTTATGCAATTTTGTACCAAAATAAAAGAAATTTCTGCCTTTTTGCACCAAAATAAGAAAATTTCTGCTTTTTTTTCTGAAATAAGTAAAATTTCTGCAATTTTGCCCCAAAATAAGTGAAATTTCTGCCTTTTTGCCCCAAAATAAGGGGAATTTCAGCCTTTTTACCTCAAAATAAGAAGAATTTCTGCATTTTTGTTCCAAAATATGAGAAATTTGTGCCTTTTTGCCACAAAATAAGAAAAATTTCTGCAATTCTGTACCAAAATAAAAGAAATTTCTAAAATTTTGCCCCAAAATAAAAGAAATTTCTGATTTTTGCCTCGAAAAAATGAGAATTTCTGTATTTTTGCTCCAAAATTAGGGGAGTTTCTGCAATTTTCTTCAAAATACAGGGAATTTCTGCCTCTTTTCGCGAAAATAAGGGGAACTTCTGCCGATTTGCCCCAAATAAAGGGAATTTCTGCATTTTTGCCCCAATATTAGGGGAATTTCTGCAATTTTGCTCCAAAATACGGTGAATTTCTGCTTTTTTGCCCGAAATTATGGGGATATTCTGCATTTTGCCCCCAAACAAGGGACATTTCTGCAATTTTATCCCAAAATAAGGGGAATATCTGCCTTTTTGCCCCCAAATAAGGGGAATTTATGCCTTTTTGCCCCCAAAATAATGGGAATTTCTGAATTTTGCCCTAAAATAAGAAAAATTTTTGCTTTTTTTCCCCGAAATAAGTGAAATTTCTGCAATTTTGTCTCAAAATAAGGGAAATTTCTGCCTTTTTGCTTCCAAATAATGTGAATTTCAGCCTTTTTACCTCAAAATAAGAGGAATTTCTGCATTTTGCCCCAATATATGGGTGATTTCTGCATTTTTGCCCCACAATAAGAAAAATTTCTGCAATTTTGTACCAAAATAAAAGAAATTTCTGCCTTTTTGCACCAAAATAAATAAATTCTGCTTTTTTTCCGAAATAAGAGAAATTTCTGCAATTTTTCCCCAAAAAAGTGAAATTTCTGCAATTTTGCCCCAAAATAAGGGAAATTTCTGGCATTTTGCCCCAAAATAAGTGCAATTTCTGTGTTTTGCCCCAAAATAAGGAGAATTTCTGTCTTTTTGCCCCAACATATAGGAAATTTCTGCCTTTTTGCCCCACAATTAGGGGAATTTCTGCAATTTTTCTCCAAAATACAGGGAATTTCTGCCTTTTTGCCCAAAAATAAGAAGAATGTATACCTTATTGCCATAAAAAAGGGAAATTTTTTCATTTTTGCTCCAAAATAAGAGGAATTTCTGCCTTTTTGCCCTGAAATATGTGAAATGTCTGCAATTTCACCCCAAAATAAGGTGAATTTCTGCCATTGTGCCCCAAAATAATGGGAATTTCTGCATTTTGCCCTAAAATAAGAAAAAGTTTTGCTTTTTTTCTCTGAAATAAGTGAAATTTCTGCAATTTATCCTTAAAATAAAAGAAATATCTGCAATTTTTCCCCATAATAAAGGTATTTTCTGTAATATTGCCCCAAAATAAAGAGAATTTCTGTTTTTTGTCACAAAATAAGGGAAATTTCTGCAATTTTGCTCTAAAATAAGAGAATTTCTGCCTTTTGCCCCAAAATAAGAAAATTTCTCCTTTTTTTTCTGAAATAAGTGAAATTTCTGCAATTTTGCCCAAAAATAAGTGAAATTTCTGAATTTTGCCCCAAAATAAGGAGAATTTCTGTCTTTTTGCCACAACATATAGGGAATTTTTGCCTTTTTGCACACAATTAGGGAAATTTCTGCAATTTTGCTCCAAAATACGGGGAATTTCTGCCTTTTTGTCTGAAAATAAGAAGAATGCATACCTTTTTTCCATAAAAAAGGAAAATTTCTTCATTTTTGCTCCAAAATAAGAAGAATTTCTGCTTTTTTGCCTCTAAATAAGTTGAATTTCTCTCTTTTTCCCCCAAAGCAAAGGGAATTTCTGTCTTTTTTGCCCCAAAATAAGAAAAATTTCTGCCTTTTTTCCCTGAAATAAGTGATATTTCTGCAATTTTGCCCCAAAATAAGTAAAATTTCTGCAATTTTGCCCCAAAATAAGGGAAATATCTGGAATTTTGCCCCAAAATAAGTAGAATTTCTGAGTTTTGCCCCAAAATAAAAAGAATTTCTTTCCTTTTGCCCTAACATATAGAGAATTTCTGCATTTTTGCCCCACAATTAGGGGAATTTTTGCAATTTTGCTCCAAAATACGGGGAATTTCTGCTTTTTAGCCTGAAAATAAGGGGAATGTATACCTTTTAACACAAAAAAGGGAAATTTCTTCATTTTTGCTCCAAAATAAGGGGAATTTCTGCTTTTTTGCCTCTAAATAAGTGGAATTTCTGTCTTTTTCCCCCAAAACAAATGGGATTTCTGTCTTTTTTGCCCCAAATAAGGAAAATTTCTTACTTATTACCCTGAAATAAGTGAAATTTCTGCAATTTTTCCCCAAAATAAGGGAAATTTCTGCTTTTTTGTTCCCAAATAAGGGGAATTTCAGCCTTTTTACCTCAAAATAAGGGGAATTTCTGCATTTTTACCACAAAATATTAGGAATTTCTGCATTTTTGCCCCAAAATAAGGAAAATTTCTGCCTTTTTACCATGAAATAAGTGAAATTTCTGCAATTTTGCCCCAAAATAAGTGAAATTTCTGCAATTTTGCCCCAAAATAAAGAAAATTCCTGGAATTTAGCCCCAATATAAGTGGAATTTCTGAGTTTTGCCCCAAAATAAGGAGAATTTCTGTCTTTTTGCCCCAACATATAGGGAATTTCTGTCTTTTTGCCCCACAATTAGGGGAATTTCTGCAATTTTGCTCCAAAATACGGGGAATTTCTGCCTTTTTGCCCGAAAATAAGAAGAATGCATACCTTTTTTGCCATAAAAAAAAGGAAATTTCTTCATTTTTGCTTCAAAATAAGGGGAATTTCTGCTTTTTTGCCTCTAAATAAGTGGAATTTTTGTCTTTTCCTTCAAAACAAAGAGAATTTCTGTTATTTTGGCCCCAAAATAAGTAAAATTTCTGACTTATTACCCTGAAATAAGTGAAATTTCTCCAATTTTGCCCCAAAATAAAATAAATTTCTGCCTTTTTGCCATTAAATAAGGGAAATTTCAGCCTTTTTACCTCAAAAGAAGGGGAATTTCTGCATTTTTGCCACAAAATAAAAGAAATTTCTGTTTTTTTGCCCCAACATAAGAAAAATTTCTGCCTTTTTTCCCTGAAATAAGTGAAATTTCTGCAATTTTGCCCCAAAATAAGTGAAATTTCTGCAATTTTGCCCCAAAATAAGGGAAATTTATGGAATTTTGCCCCAAAATAAGTGGAATTTCTGAGTTTTGCCCCAAAATAAGGAGAATTTCTGTCTTTTTGCCCCAACATATAGGGAATTTCTGCCTTTTTGCCCCACAATTAGGGGAATTTCTGCAATTTTGCTCCAAAATACGGGGAATTTCTGCCTTTTTGCCCAAAAATAAGAAGAATGCATACTTTTTTGCCATAAAAAAGGGAAATTTCTTCAGTTTTGCTCCAAAATAAGGGGAATTTCTGCTTTTTTGCCTCTAAATAAGTGGAATTTCTGTCTTTATCCCCAAAAACAAAGGCAATTTCTGTCTTATTTGCCCCAAAATAAGGAAAATTTCTGACTTATTACCCTGAAATAACTGAAATTTCTGCAATTTTGCTCGAAAATAAGGGAAATTTCTGCCTTTTTCCCGCCAAATAAGGGGAATTTAAGCCTTGTTACCTCAAAATAAGAGGAATTTCTGCATTTTTGCCCCAAAATATGGGAGATTTCTGCCTTTTTGTTCCAAAATAAGAATAATTTATGCAATTTTGTACCAAAATAAAAGAAACTTCTGCCTTTTTGCACCAAAATAAGAAAATTTCTGCTTTTTTTTCTGAAATAAGTGAAATTTCTGCAATTTTGCTCCAAAATAAGTGAAATTTCTGCAATTTTGCCCCAAAATAAGGGAAATTTCTTCAGTTTTGTTCCAAAATAAGGGGAATTTCTGCTTTTTTGCCTCTAAATAAGTGGAATTTCTGTCTTTATCCCCCAAAACAAAGGGAATTTCTGTCTTTTTTGCCCCAAAATAAGGAAAATTTCTGACTTATTACTCTGAAATAAGTGAAATTTCTGCAATTTTGCTCAAAAATAAGGGAAATTTCTGCTTTTTGCCCCCAAATAAGGGGAATTTCAGCCTTTTTACCTCAAAATAAGAGGAATTTCTGCATTTTTGCCCCAAAATATGGGAGATTTCTGCTTTTTTGTTCCAGAATAAGAAAAATTTATGCAATTTTGTACCAAAATAAAAGAAATTTCTGCCTTTTTGCACCAAAATAAGAAAATTTCTGCTTTTTTTTCTGAAATAAGTAAAATTTCTGCAATTTTGCCCCAAAATAAGTGAAATTTCTGCCTTTTTGCCCCAAAATAAGGGGAATTTCAGCCTTTTTACCTCAAAATAAGAAGAATTTCTGCATTTTTGTTCCAAAATATGAGAAATTTGTGCCTTTTTGCCACAAAATAAGAAAAATTTCTGCAATTCTGTACCAAAATAAAAGAAATTTCTAAAATTTTGCCCCAAAATAAAAGAAATTTCTGATTTTTGCCTCGAAAAAATGAGAATTTCTGTATTTTTGCTCCAAAATTAGGGGAGTTTCTGCAATTTTCTTCAAAATACAGGGAATTTCTGCCTCTTTTCGCGAAAATAAGGGGAACTTCTGCCGATTTGCCCCAAATAAAGGGAATTTCTGCATTTTTGCCCCAATATTAGGGGAATTTCTGCAATTTTGCTCCAAAATACGGTGAATTTCTGCTTTTTTGCCCGAAATTATGGGGATATTCTGCATTTTGCCCCCAAACAAGGGACATTTCTGCAATTTTATCCCAAAATAAGGGGAATATCTGCCTTTTTGCCCCCAAATAAGGGGAATTTATGCCTTTTTGCCCCCAAAATAATGGGAATTTCTGAATTTTGCCCTAAAATAAGAAAAATTTTTGCTTTTTTTCCCCGAAATAAGTGAAATTTCTGCAATTTTGTCTCAAAATAAGGGAAATTTCTGCCTTTTTGCTTCCAAATAATGTGAATTTCAGCCTTTTTACCTCAAAATAAGAGGAATTTCTGCATTTTGCCCCAATATATGGGTGATTTCTGCATTTTTGCCCCACAATAAGAAAAATTTCTGCAATTTTGTACCAAAATAAAAGAAATTTCTGCCTTTTTGCACCAAAATAAATAAATTCTGCTTTTTTTCCGAAATAAGAGAAATTTCTGCAATTTTTCCCCAAAAAAGTGAAATTTCTGCAATTTTGCCCCAAAATAAGGGAAATTTCTGGCATTTTGCCCCAAAATAAGTGCAATTTCTGTGTTTTGCCCCAAAATAAGGAGAATTTCTGTCTTTTTGCCCCAACATATAGGAAATTTCTGCCTTTTTGCCCCACAATTAGGGGAATTTCTGCAATTTTTCTCCAAAATACAGGGAATTTCTGCCTTTTTGCCCAAAAATAAGAAGAATGTATACCTTATTGCCATAAAAAAGGGAAATTTTTTCATTTTTGCTCCAAAATAAGAGGAATTTCTGCCTTTTTGCCCTGAAATATGTGAAATGTCTGCAATTTCACCCCAAAATAAGGTGAATTTCTGCCATTGTGCCCCAAAATAATGGGAATTTCTGCATTTTGCCCTAAAATAAGAAAAAGTTTTGCTTTTTTTCTCTGAAATAAGTGAAATTTCTGCAATTTATCCTTAAAATAAAAGAAATATCTGCAATTTTTCCCCATAATAAAGGTATTTTCTGTAATATTGCCCCAAAATAAAGAGAATTTCTGTTTTTTGTCACAAAATAAGGGAAATTTCTGCAATTTTGCTCTAAAATAAGAGAATTTCTGCCTTTTGCCCCAAAATAAGAAAATTTCTCCTTTTTTTTCTGAAATAAGTGAAATTTCTGCAATTTTGCCCAAAAATAAGTGAAATTTCTGAATTTTGCCCCAAAATAAGGAGAATTTCTGTCTTTTTGCCACAACATATAGGGAATTTTTGCCTTTTTGCACACAATTAGGGAAATTTCTGCAATTTTGCTCCAAAATACGGGGAATTTCTGCCTTTTTGTCTGAAAATAAGAAGAATGCATACCTTTTTTCCATAAAAAAGGAAAATTTCTTCATTTTTGCTCCAAAATAAGAAGAATTTCTGCTTTTTTGCCTCTAAATAAGTTGAATTTCTCTCTTTTTCCCCCAAAGCAAAGGGAATTTCTGTCTTTTTTGCCCCAAAATAAGAAAAATTTCTGCCTTTTTTCCCTGAAATAAGTGATATTTCTGCAATTTTGCCCCAAAATAAGTAAAATTTCTGCAATTTTGCCCCAAAATAAGGGAAATATCTGGAATTTTGCCCCAAAATAAGTAGAATTTCTGAGTTTTGCCCCAAAATAAAAAGAATTTCTTTCCTTTTGCCCTAACATATAGAGAATTTCTGCATTTTTGCCCCACAATTAGGGGAATTTTTGCAATTTTGCTCCAAAATACGGGGAATTTCTGCTTTTTAGCCTGAAAATAAGGGGAATGTATACCTTTTAACACAAAAAAGGGAAATTTCTTCATTTTTGCTCCAAAATAAGGGGAATTTCTGCTTTTTTGCCTCTAAATAAGTGGAATTTCTGTCTTTTTCCCCCAAAACAAATGGGATTTCTGTCTTTTTTGCCCCAAATAAGGAAAATTTCTTACTTATTACCCTGAAATAAGTGAAATTTCTGCAATTTTTCCCCAAAATAAGGGAAATTTCTGCTTTTTTGTTCCCAAATAAGGGGAATTTCAGCCTTTTTACCTCAAAATAAGGGGAATTTCTGCATTTTTACCACAAAATATTAGGAATTTCTGCATTTTTGCCCCAAAATAAGGAAAATTTCTGCCTTTTTACCATGAAATAAGTGAAATTTCTGCAATTTTGCCCCAAAATAAGTGAAATTTCTGCAATTTTGCCCCAAAATAAAGAAAATTCCTGGAATTTAGCCCCAATATAAGTGGAATTTCTGAGTTTTGCCCCAAAATAAGGAGAATTTCTGTCTTTTTGCCCCAACATATAGGGAATTTCTGTCTTTTTGCCCCACAATTAGGGGAATTTCTGCAATTTTGCTCCAAAATACGGGGAATTTCTGCCTTTTTGCCCGAAAATAAGAAGAATGCATACCTTTTTTGCCATAAAAAAAAGGAAATTTCTTCATTTTTGCTTCAAAATAAGGGGAATTTCTGCTTTTTTGCCTCTAAATAAGTGGAATTTTTGTCTTTTCCTTCAAAACAAAGAGAATTTCTGTTATTTTGGCCCCAAAATAAGTAAAATTTCTGACTTATTACCCTGAAATAAGTGAAATTTCTCCAATTTTGCCCCAAAATAAAATAAATTTCTGCCTTTTTGCCATTAAATAAGGGAAATTTCAGCCTTTTTACCTCAAAAGAAGGGGAATTTCTGCATTTTTGCCACAAAATAAAAGAAATTTCTGTTTTTTTGCCCCAACATAAGAAAAATTTCTGCCTTTTTTCCCTGAAATAAGTGAAATTTCTGCAATTTTGCCCCAAAATAAGTGAAATTTCTGCAATTTTGCCCCAAAATAAGGGAAATTTATGGAATTTTGCCCCAAAATAAGTGGAATTTCTGAGTTTTGCCCCAAAATAAGGAGAATTTCTGTCTTTTTGCCCCAACATATAGGGAATTTCTGCCTTTTTGCCCCACAATTAGGGGAATTTCTGCAATTTTGCTCCAAAATACGGGGAATTTCTGCCTTTTTGCCCGAAAATAAGAAGAATGCATACTTTTTTGCCATAAAAAAGGGAAATTTCTTCAGTTTTGCTCCAAAATAAGGGGAATTTCTGCTTTTTTGCCTCTAAATAAGTGGAATTTCTGTCTTTATCCCCAAAAACAAAGGCAATTTCTGTCTTATTTGCCCCAAAATAAGGAAAATTTCTGACTTATTACCCTGAAATAACTGAAATTTCTGCAATTTTGCTCGAAAATAAGGGAAATTTCTGCCTTTTTCCCGCCAAATAAGGGGAATTTAAGCCTTGTTACCTCAAAATAAGAGGAATTTCTGCATTTTTGCCCCAAAATATGGGAGATTTCTGCCTTTTTGTTCCAAAATAAGAATAATTTATGCAATTTTGTACCAAAATAAAAGAAACTTCTGCCTTTTTGCACCAAAATAAGAAAATTTCTGCTTTTTTTTCTGAAATAAGTGAAATTTCTGCAATTTTGCTCCAAAATAAGTGAAATTTCTGCAATTTTGCCCCAAAATAAGGGAAATTTCTTCAGTTTTGTTCCAAAATAAGGGGAATTTCTGCTTTTTTGCCTCTAAATAAGTGGAATTTCTGTCTTTATCCCCCAAAACAAAGGGAATTTCTGTCTTTTTTGCCCCAAAATAAGGAAAATTTCTGACTTATTACTCTGAAATAAGTGAAATTTCTGCAATTTTGCTCAAAAATAAGGGAAATTTCTGCTTTTTGCCCCCAAATAAGGGGAATTTCAGCCTTTTTACCTCAAAATAAGAGGAATTTCTGCATTTTTGCCCCAAAATATGGGAGATTTCTGCTTTTTTGTTCCAGAATAAGAAAAATTTATGCAATTTTGTACCAAAATAAAAGAAATTTCTGCCTTTTTGCACCAAAATAAGAAAATTTCTGCTTTTTTTTCTGAAATAAGTAAAATTTCTGCAATTTTGCCCCAAAATAAGTGAAATTTCTGCCTTTTTGCCCCAAAATAAGGGGAATTTCAGCCTTTTTACCTCAAAATAAGAAGAATTTCTGCATTTTTGTTCCAAAATATGAGAAATTTGTGCCTTTTTGCCACAATATAAGAAAAATTTCTGCAATTCTGTACCAAAATAAAAGAAATTTCTAAAATTTTGCCCCAAAATAAAAGAAATTTCTGATTTTTGCCTCGAAAAAATGAGAATTTCTGTATTTTTGCTCCAAAATTAGGGGAGTTTCTGCAATTTTGTTCAAAATACAGGGAATTTCTGCCTCTTTTCGCGAAAATAAGGGGAACTTCTGCCGATTTGCCCCAAATAAAGGGAATTTCTGCATTTTTGCCCCAATATTAGGAGAATTTCTGCAATTTTGCTCCAAAATAAGAAAATTTCTCCTTTTTTTTTCTGAAATAAGTGAAATTTCTGCAATTTTGCCCAAAAATAAGTGAAATTTCTGAATTTTGCCCCAAAATAAGGAGAATTTCTGTCTTTTTGCCACAACATATAGGGAATTTTTGCCTTTTTGCACACAATTAGGGAAATTTCTGCAATTTTGCTCCAAAATACGGGGAATTTCTGCCTTTTTGTCTGAAAATAAGAAGAATGCATACCTTTTTTCCATAAAAAAGGAAAATTTCTTCATTTTTGCTCCAAAATAAGAAGAATTTCTGCTTTTTTGCCTCTAAATAAGTTGAATTTCTCTCTTTTTCCCCCAAAGCAAAGGGAATTTCTGTCTTTTTTGCCCCAAAATAAGAAAAATTTCTGCCTTTTTTCCCTGAAATAAGTGATATTTCTGCAATTTTGCCCCAAAATAAGTAAAATTTCTGCAATTTTGCCCCAAAATAAGGGAAATATCTGGAATTTTGCCCCAAAATAAGTAGAATTTCTGAGTTTTGCCCCAAAATAAAAAGAATTTCTTTCCTTTTGCCCTAACATATAGAGAATTTCTACATTTTTGCCCCACAATTAGGGGAATTTTTGCAATTTTGCTCCAAAATACGGGGAATTTCTGCTTTTTAGCCTGAAAATAAGGGGAATGTATACCTTTTGCCACAAAAAAGGGAAATTTCTTCATTTTTGCTCCAAAATAAGGGGAATTTCTGCTTTTTTGCCTCTAAATAAGTGGAATTTCTGTCTTTTTCCCCCAAAACAAATGGGATTTCTGTCTTATTTGCCCCAAATAAGGAAAATTTCTTACTTATTACCCTGAAATAAGTGAAATTTCTGCAATTTTGCCCCAAAATAAGGGAAATTTCTGCTTTTTTGTTCCCAAATAAGGGGAATTTCAGCCTTTTTACCTCAAAATAAGGGGAATTTCTGCATTTTTACCACAAAATATTAGGAATTTCTGCATTTTTGCCCCAAAATAAGGAAAATTTCTGCCTTTTTACCATGAAATAAGTGAAATTTCTGCAATTTTGCCCCAAAATAAGTGAAATTTCTGCAATTTTGCCCCAAAATAAAGAAAATTCCTGGAATTTAGCCCCAAAATAAGTGGAATTTCTGAGTTTTGCCCCAAAATAAGGAGAATTTCTGTCTTTTTGCCCCAACATATAGGGAATTTCTGTCTTTTTGCCCCACAATTAGGGGAATTTCTGCAATTTTGCTCCAAAATACGGGGAATTTCTGCCTTTTTGCCCGAAAATAAGAAGAATGCATACCTTTTTGCCATAAAAAAAAGGAAATTTCTTCATTTTTGCTTCAAAATAAGGGGAATTTCTGCTTTTATGCCTCTAAATAAGTGGAATTTCTGTCTTTTCCTTCAAAACAAAGAGAATTTCTGTTATTTTGGCCCCAAAATAAGTAAAATTTCTGACTTATTACCCTGAAATAAGTGAAATTTCTCCAATTTTGCCCCAAAATAAAATAAATTTCTGCCTTTTTGCCATTAAATAAGGGAAATTTCAGCCTTTTTACCTCAAAAGAAGGGGAATTTCTGCATTTTTGCCACAAAATAAAAGAAATTTCTGTTTTTTTGCCCCAACATAAGAAAAATTTCTGCCTTTTTTCCCTGAAATAAGTGAAATTTCTGCAATTTTGCCCCAAAATAAGTGAAATTTCTGCAATTTTGCCCCAAAATAAGGGAAATTTATGGAATTTTGCCCCAAAATAAGTGGAATTTCTGAGTTTTGCCCCAAAATAAGGAGAATTTCTGTCTTTTTGCCCCAACATATAGGGAATTTCTGCCTTTTTGCCCTAAAATTAGGGGAATTTCATCAATTTTGCTCCAAATACGGGTAATTTCTGCTTTCTAGCCCAAATATAAGTGGAATGTATACCTTTTGCCACAAAAAAGGGAAATTTCTTCATTTTTACTCCAAAATAAAAGGAATTTCTGCTTTTTTGCCTCTAAAAAAGTGGAATTTCTGTCTTTTTTCCCCAAAACAAAGGGAATTTTTGTCTTTTTTGCCCCAAAATAAGGAAAATTTCTGACTTATTACACTGAAATAAGTGAAATTTCTGCAATTTTGCCTCAAAATAAGGGAAATTTCTGCCTTTTTGCCCCCAAATAAGAGAAATTTCACCTTTTTTCCTCAAAATAAGAGGAATTTCTGCATTTTTGCCCCAATATATAGTGATTTCTGCCTTTTTGCCCCCAAAAAAAAGAAAAATTTCTGCAATTTTGTATCAAAATAAAAAAATTTCTGCCTTTTTGCACCAAAATAGGAAAATTTCTGAATTTTTTTCTTAAATAAGTTAAATTTCTGCAATTTTGCCTCAAAATAAGTGAAATTTCTGCAATTTTGCCCCAAAATAAGTGATATTTCTGGAATTTTGCACCAAAATGAGTGGAATTTCTGAGTTTTGCCCCAAAATAAAAAGAATTTCTGTATTTTTACCCCAAAATATAGGGAATTTCTCACTTCTTGCCCCACCATTAGGGGAATTTCTGCAATTTTGCTTCAAAATACGGGGAATTTCTGCCTTTTTGCCCGAAAATAAGAAGAATGCATACCTTTTTGCCATAAAAAAGGGAAATTTCTTCAGTTTTGCTCCAAAATAAGGGGAATTTCTGCTTTTTTGCCTCTAAATAAGTGGAATTTCTGTCTTTATCCCCCAAAACAAAGAGAATTTCTGTCTTTTTTGCCCCAAAGTAAAAACAATTTCTGACTTATTACCCTGAAATAAGTGAAATTTCTGCAATTTTGCCCCAAAATAAGGGAAATTTCTGCCTTTTTGCCCCCAAATAAGGGGAATTTCAGCCTTTTTACCTCAAAATAAGAGGAATTTCTGCATTTTTGCCACAAAATATGGGAGATTTCTGCCTTTTCGCCCCAAAATAAGAAAAATTTCTGCAATTTTGTACCAAAATAAAAGAAATTTCTGCCTTTTTGCACCAAAATAAATAAATTCTGCTTTTTTTCTGAAATAAGTGAAATTTCTGCAATTTTGCCCCAAAATAAGTGAAATTTCTGCAATTTTGCCCTAAAATAAAAGAAATTTCAGGAATTTTGCCCCAAAATAAGTGGAATTTCTGAGTTTTGCCCCGAAATAAGGAGAATTTCTGTCTTTTTGCCCCAACATATAGGGAATTTCTCCCTTTTTGCCCCACAATTAGGGGAATTTCTGCAATTTTGCTCCAAAATATGGGGAATTTCTGCCTTTTTGCCCGAAAATAAGAAGAATGCATACCTTTTTACCATAAAAAAGGGAAATTTCTTTATTTTTGCTCCAAAATAAGGGGAATTTCTGCAATTTTGATACAAAATACGGGGAATTTCTGCTTTTTAGCCAGAAAATAAGCGGAATGTATACCTTTTGCCACAAAAAAAGATAAATTTCTTCATTTTTGCTCCAATAAAGAAGAATTTCTGCTTTTTTGCCTCTAAATAAGTTGAATTTCTGTCTTTTTCCCCCAAAACAAAGGGAATTTCTGTTTTTTTGCCCCAAAGTAAGAAAAATTTCTGACTTATTACCCTGAAATAAGTGAAATTTCTGCAATTTTGCCTCAAAATAAGGGAAATTTCTGTCTTTTTGCCCCCAAATAAGGGAAATTTCAGCCTTTTTATCTCAAAATAAGAGGAATTTATGCATTTTTGCCCCTAAATATAGGGGATTTCTGCTTTTTGCCCCCAAATAAGAAAAATTTCTGCAATTTTGTACCAAAATAAAAGAAATTTCTGCCTTTTTGCACCAAAATAAGAAAATTTCTGCTTTTTTTCTGAAATAATTGAAATTTCTGCAATTTTGCCAAAATAAGTGAAATTTCTGCAATTTTGCCCCAAAATAAGTGAAATTTCTGGAATTTTGTCCTAAAATAAGTGGAATTTCTGAGTTTTGCCCCAAAATAAAAAGAATTTCTGTCTTTTTGCCCCACAATTAGGGGAATTTCTGCAATTTTGCTCCAAAATACGGGGAATTTCTGCTTTTTAGCCTGAAAATAAGAAGAATGCATACCTTTTGCCACAAAAAAAAATTTCTTCATTTTTGCTCCAAAATAAGGGGTATTTCTGCTTTTTTGCTTCTAAATAAGTGGAATTTCTGACGTTTTCCCCCAAAACAAAAGGAATTTCTGTCTTTTTTGCCCCAAATAAGGAAAATTTCTGACTTATTACCCTGAAATAAGTGAAATTTCTTCAATTTTGCCCCATAATAAGGGAAATTTCTGCTTTTTGCCCCCAAATAAGGAAAATTTCTGCCTTTTTATCACAAAATAAGGGGAATTTTTGCATTTTTGCCACAAAATATTTGGAATTTCTTCATTTTTGCCCCAAAATGAGGAAAATTTCTGCCTTTTTTCCCTGAAATAAGTGAAATTTCTGCAATTTTGCCCCAAAATAAGGGAAATTTCTGCAATTTTGCCCCAATGTAAAGGAAATTTCTGCAATTTTGCCCCAAAATAATGGGAATTTCTGACTGTTTGCTCCCGAAAAAGGAGATTTTCTGTCTTTTTGCCCCAAAATAAAGAGAATTTCTGCCTTTTTGCCCGAAAATTATGAGAATTTCTGCAATTTTGCTCCAAAATACAAAGAATTTCTGCCTTTTTGCCCGAAAATAAAGGGAATGTATACCTTTTTGCCATAAAAAAGCAAATTTCTTCATTTTTGCCCCAAAATAAGGGGAATTTCCACCTTTTTGACTCAAAATAAGTGCAATTTCTGCCTTTTCCCCAAAATAAACGAAATTTCTGTCTTTTTGCCCCAAAATAAGGGGAATTTCAGCCTTTTTACCTCAAAATAAGGGGAATTTCTGCCTTTTTGCCCCAAAATATGGGGAATTTCTGACTTTTTGCCCCAAAATAAGAAAAATTTCTGCAATTTTGTACCAAAATAAAAAAAATTTCTGCCTTTTTGCCCCCCCAAAAAAATTTCTGCCTTTTTTCCCTGAAATACGTGAAATTTCTGCAATTTTGCCCCAAAATAAGGGAAATTTCTACAATTTTGCCCCAATGTAAAGGAAATTTCTGCAATTTTGCCCCAAAATAAGGGGAATTTCTGACTGTTTGCTCCCGAAAAAGGAGATTTTCTGTCTTTTTGCCCCATAATAAGGAGAATTTCTGCCTTTTTGCCCAAAAATTAAGAGAATTTCTGCAATTTTGCTTCAAAATACAGGGAATTTCTGTTTTTTAGCCCCAAAATAAAGGGAATTTCTGCATTTTACCTCAAATTGAGAATAATTTCTGCCTTTTGCCTCAAAATAAGGGGAATTTTCTGCCTTTTTGTTTCAAAATAAGATAAATTTCTTCAATTTTGTACCATAATAAAAGAAATTTCTGCTCTTTGCCCCAAAATAAAAGGAATTTCTGACTTTTTGCCCTGAAATAAATGAAATTTCTGCAATTTTGCCCGAAAATAAGAGAAATTTGTGCCTCTTTGCCCCAAAATAAGAAGAAGTTTTGCCTTTTGCCCCAAAATATGGGGAATTTCAGCATTTTACCTCAAAATAAGAATTTCAGCCTTTTTGCCCCAAAATAAGGAAAATTTCTGCAATTTTGCCCCAAAATAAGGGGAATTTCTTCCTTTTTGCCCCAAAATAAAGGATATTTCAGCCTTTTTACCTGAAAATAAGTGAAATTTCTGCAATTTTGCCCCAAATAAGGGAAATTTCTGCAATTTTGCCTCAAAATAAGGTAAATTCCTGCAATTTTGCCCCAAAATAAGTGGAATTTCTGAGTTTTGTCCCAAAATAAGAAGAATTTCTGTCTTTTTGCCCCAACATATAGGGAATTTCTGCCTTTTTGCCCAACAATTAGGGGAATTTCTTCATTTTTGCTTCAAAATAAGGGGAATTTCTGCCTTTTTGCCTCTAAAGAAGTGGAATTTCTGTATTTTCCTTCCAAAACAAAGGGAATTTCCTTGTTTTTTGCCCCAAAATAAGGAAAATTTCTGACTTATTACCCTGAAATAAGTGAAATGTTTGCAATTTTGCCCCAAAATAAGGGAAATTTCTGCTTTTTTGCCCCCAAATAAGGGGAATTTCAGCCTTTTTACCTCAAAATAAGGGGAATTTCTGCATTTTTGCCACAAAATATTAGGAATTTCTGCCTTTTTGCCCCAAAATAACAAAAATTTCTGCCATTTTTACCTGAAATAAGTGAAATTTCTGCAATTTTGCCCCAAAATAAGTAAAATTTCTGCAATTTTGCCCCAAAATAAGGGAAATTTCTGGAATTTTGCCCCAAAATAAGTGGAATTTCTGTGTTTTGCCCCAAAATAAGGAGAATTTCTGTCTTTTTGCCACAACATATAGGGAATTTCTGCCTTTTTGCCCAACAATTAGGGGATTTTCTGCAATCTTGCTCCTAAATACGGGGAATTTCTGCTTTTTTGCCCGAAAATAAGGGGAATGTATACCTTTTGCCACAAAAAAGGGAAATTTCTTCATTTTTGCCCCAAAATAAGAGGAATTTCTGCCTTCTTACCTCAAAATAAGTGAAATTTCTGCCTTTTTACCCCAAAATAAACGGAATTTCTGACTTTTAGCCCCAAAATAAAAGGAATTTTTGAATTTTGCCCTGAAATAAGTGAAATTTCTGCAATTTTGCCCCAAAATAAGGGAAATTTCTGCCTTTTTGCCACCAAATAAGGGGAATTTCAGCCTTTTTACCTCAAAATAAAGGGAATTTCTGCATTTTTGCCACAAAATATTAGGAATTTCTCCTTTTTGCCCCAAAATAAGAAAAATTTCTGCCTTTCTTTTATCTGAAATAAGTGAAATTTCTGCAATTTTGCCCCAAAATAAGTGAAATTTCTGCAAATTTGCCCCAAAATAAGGGAAATTTCTGGAATTTTGCCCCAAAATAAGTGGAATTTCTGAGTTTTGCCCCAAAATAAGGAGAATTTCTGTCTTTTTGCCCCAACATATAGGGAATTTCTGCCTTTTTGCCCCACAATTAGGGGATTTTCTGCAATTGTGCTCCAAAAAACGGGATATTTCTGCTTTTTTGGCCGAAAATAAGGAGAATATATACCTTTTGCCACAAAAAAAGGGAAATTTCTTCATTTTTGCCCCAAAATAAGAGGAATTTCTGCCTTCTTACCTCACAATAAGTGAAATTTCTGCCTTTTTACCCAAAAATAAACAAAATTTCTCTTTTTGCCCAAAAATAAAAGGAATTTTTGAATTTTGCCCTGAAATAAGTGAAATTTCTGCAATTTTGCCCCAAAATAAGGGAAATTTTTGCCTTTTTGCCACAAAATAAAGGGAATTTCTGTCTTTTTGCCCCAAAATAAGAAATATTTCAGCATTTTACCTCATGATAAGGGTAATCTCTTCCTTTTTGCCCCAAAATATGGGGAATTTCTTCATTTTTGCCCCAAAATAAAGAAAATTTCTGCAGTTTTGTACCAAAATAAATTTCTGCCTTTTTGCCCCAAAATAAGAGAAATTTCTGTGCTTTTTCCCTGAAATAAGTGAAATTTCTGCAATTTTGCCCCAAAATAAGGGAAATTTCTGCAATTTTGCCCCAAAATAAAGGAAATTTCTGCAATTTTGCCCCAAAATAATAGGAATTTCTGCCTTTTTGCCGAAAAAAAGGGAATTTCATCATTTTACCTCCAAATAAGGGGAATTTCTGCCTTTTTGCCACAAAATATGGGGAATATCTGCCCTATTGCCCTTAAATAAAGAACATTTCTGCTTTTCTTCCCCAATTAACGGGAATTTCTGCCTTTTTGCCACAAAGTAAAGGGAATTTCTGCCTTTTTACCCCAAAATAACGGGAATTTCAGCCTTTTTACCTCAAAATAAGGGGAATTTCTGCCTTTTTGCCCCAAAATAAGAAAAATTTTGCTTTTTTTCTCTGAAATAAGTGAAATTTCTGCAATTTTGCCCTAAAATAAGGGAAATTTCTGCAATTTTTCCCCATAATAAGGGAAATTTCTGCAATTTTGCCCCAAAATAAGGGGAATTTCTGTTTTTTGCCCCCAAATAAGGAAAATTTCTGCAATTTTGCCCTAAAATAAGAAGAATTTCTGCCTTTTTGCCCTAAAATAAGGAGAATTTCTGCCTTTTTGCCCAAAAATAAAGAAAATTACTGTATTTTTTTACCCTAAAATTAGGTGAATTTCTGCAATTTATTCTCCAAAATACGGGAATTTTCTGCCTTTTTTGCTGAAAATAAGGGGAATTTCTGACATTTTGCCGCGAAATAAGTGAAATTTCTGCAATTTTGCCCCAAAATAAGAGAAATTTCTGCAATTTTTCCCTAAAATAAGGGGATTATCTGCTTTTTTTGCCGAAAATAAGGGGAATTTCTGACATTTTGCCGCAAAAAAGTGAAATTTCTGCAGTTTTACCCCAAAATAAGAGGAATTTCTGCCTTTTTGCCCAAAAATTAGGGGAATTTCTGCAATGTTGCTCCAAAATACGGGGAATTTGTGCCATTTTTGCCCAAAAATAAAGGGAATGTATACCTTTTTGCCATAAAAAAAGCAAATTTCTTCATTTTTGCCCCAAAATAAGGGGATTTTCCACCTTTTTGACTCAAAATAAGTGCAATTTCTGCCTTTTCCCGAAAATAAACGAAATTTCTGTCTTTTTACCCCAAAATAAGGGGAATTACAGCCTTTTTACCTCAAAATAAGTGAAATTTCTGCAAATTTGCCCCAAAATTAGGGAAATTTCTGGAATTTTGCCCCAAAATAAGTGGAATTTCTGAGTTTTGCCCCAAAATAAGGAGAATTTCTGTCTTTTTGCCCCAACATATAGGGAATTTCTGCCTTTTTGCCCCACAATTAGGGGATTTTCTGCAATTGTGCTCCAAAAAACGGGATATTTCTGCTTTTTTGCCCGAAAATAAGGAGAATATATACCTTTTGCCACAAAAAAAGGGAAATTTCTTCATTTTTGCCCCAAAATAAGAGGAATTTCTGCCTTCTTACCTCACAATAAGTGAAATTTCTGCCTTTTTACCCAAAAATAAACAAAATTTCTCTTTTTGCCAAAAAATAAAAGGAATTTTTGAATTTTGCCCTGAAATAAGTGAAATTTCTGCAATTTTGCCCCAAAATAAGGGAAATTTTTGCCTTTTTGCCACAAAATAAAGGGAATTTCTGTCTTTTTGCCCCAAAATAAGGGATATTTCAGCATTTTACCTCATGATAAGGGGAATCTCTTCCTTTTTGCCCCAAAATATGGGGAATTTCTTCATTTTTGCCCCAAAATAAAGAAAATTTCTGCAATTTTGTACCAAAATAAAGAAAATTTCTGCCTTTTTGCCCCAAAATAAGAGAAATTTCTGTGCTTTTTCCCTGAAATAAGTGAAATTTCTGCAATTTTGCCCCAAAATAAGGGAAATTTCTGCAATTTTGCCCCAAAATAAAGGAAATTTCTGCAATTTTGCCCCAAAATAATAGGAATTTCTGCCTTTTTGCCGAAAAAAAGGGGAATTTCATCATTTTACCTCCAAATAAGGGGAATTTCTGCCTTTTTGCCACAAAATATGGGGAATATCTGCCCTATTGCCCTTAAATAAGGAAAATTTCTGCTTTTCTGCCCCAATTAACGGGAATTTCTGCCTTTTTGCCACAAAGTAAAGGGAATTTCTGCCTTTTTACCCCAAAATAACGGGAATTTCAGCCTTTTTACCTCAAAATAAGGGGAATTTCTGCCTTTTTCCCCAAAATATGGGTAATTTTTGCCTTTTTGTTCCAAAATAAGGAAAATTTCTACAATTTTGTATCAAAATAAAAGAAATTTCTGCTTTTTGCCCCAAAATAAAAGGAATTTCTGACTTTTTGCCCTGAAATAAATGAAATTCCTGCAATTATGCCCGAAAATAAGGGAAATTTGTGTATTTTTGCCTCCAAATGAGGGGAATTTCTGCCTTTTTGCCCCAAAATATGGGGAATTTCAGGATTTTACCTCATAATAAAGGAAATTTTAGGCTTTTTGCACCAAAATATGGGAAATTTCTGCCTTTTTGCCACAAAATAAGAAAAATTTCTGCAAGTCTGTAACAATATAAAAGAAATTTCTAAAATTTTGACCTGAAATAAGGGAAATTTCTGATTTTTGCCCCAAAATAATGAGAATTTCTCTATTTTTGCCCCAAAATAAAGGGAATTTCTGCCTTTATGCCCCAAAATTAGGGGAGTTTCTGCAATTTTGCTCCAAAATAAGAGGAATTTCTGCTTTTTTACCCGAAATTAAGTGGATTTTCTGCCTTTTTGCCCCTAAAGAAAAAAAATTTCTGCAATTTTATTCCAAAATAAGGGGAATTTCTGCCTTTCTGCCTTAAAATAAGGGGAATTTCTGTCTTTTTGCCCTGAAATATGTGAAATTTCTGCAATTTTACCACAAAATAAGGTGAATTTCTGCCTTTTTGCCCCAAAATAATGGGAATTTCTGCCTTTTTGCCCCAAAATAAGAAAAATTTTGCTTTTTTTCTCTGAAATAAGTGAAATTTCTGCAATTTTGCCCTAAAATAAGGGAAATTTCTGCAATTTTTCCCCATAATAAGGGAAATTTCTGCAATTTTGCCCCAAAATAAAAGGAATTTCTGTTTTTTGCCCCCAAATAAGGAAAATTTCTGCAATTTTGCCCTAAAATAAGAAGAATTTCTGCCTTTTTGCCCTAAAATAAGGAGAATTTCTGCCTTTTTGCCCAAAAATAAAGAAAATTACTGTATTTTTTTACCCTAAAATTAGGTGAATTTCTGCAATTTATTCTCCAAAATACGGGAATTTTCTGCCTTTTTTGCCGAAAATAAGGGGAATTTCTGACATTTTGCCGCAAAAAAGTGAAATTTCTGCAGTTTTACCCCAAAATAAGGGGAATTTCTGCCTTTTTGCCCAAAAATTAGGGGAATTTCTGCAATGTTGCTCCAAAATACGGGGAATTTGTGCCATTTTGCCCAAAAATAAAGGGAATGTATACCTTTTTGCCATAAAAAAAGCAAATTTCTTCATTTTTGCCCCAAAATAAGGGGATTTTCCACCTTTTTGACTCAAAATAAGTGCAATTTCTGCCTTTTCCCCAAAATAAACGAAATTTCTGTCTTTTTGCCCCAAAATAAGGGGAATTTCAGCCTTTTTACCTCAAAATAAGGGGAATTTCTGCATTTTTGCCCCAAAATATGAGGAATTTCTGACTTTTTGCCCCAAAATAAGAAAAATTTCTGCAATTTTGTACCAAAATAAAAAAAATTTCTGCCTTTTTGCCCCCCCAAAAAAATTTTCGCCTTTTTTCCCTGAAATAAGTGAAATTTCTGCAATTTTGCCCCAAAATATGGAAATTTCTGCAATTTTGCCCCAATGTAAAGGAAATTTCTGCAATTTTGCCCCAAAATAAGGAAAATTTCTGACTGTTTGCTCCCAAAAAAGGAGATTTTCTCTCTTTTTGCCCCAAAATAAGGAGAATTTTTGCCTTTTGCCCGAAAATTATGAGAATTTCTGCAATTTTGCTTCAAAATACGGGGAATTTCTGCTTTCTAGCCCCAAAATAAAGGGAATTTCTGCATTTTACCTCAAATTGAGAATAATTTCTGCCTTTTGCCTCAAAATAAGGGGAATTTTCTGCCTTTTTGTTTCAAAATAAGAAAAATTTCTTCAATTTTGTACCATAATAAAAGAAATTTCTGCTCTTTGCCCCAAAATAAAAGGAATTTCTGAATTTTTGCCCTGAAATAAATGAAATTTCTGCAATTTTGCCCGAAAATAAGGGAAATTTGTGCCTTTTTGCCCCAAAATAAGAAGAATTTTTGCCTTTTGCCCCAAAATATGGGGAATTTCAGCATTTTACCTCAAAATAAGAAGAATTTCAGCCTTTTTGCCCCAAAATAAGAAAAATTTCTGCAATTTTGCCCCAAAATAAGGGGAATTTCTTCCTTTTTGCCCCAAAATAAAGGATATTTCAGTCTTTTTACCTGAAAATAAGTGAAATTTCTGCAATTTTGCCCCAAATAAGGAAAATTTCTGCAATTTTGCCCCAAAATAATGTAAATTCCTGCAATTTTGCCCCAAAATAAGTGGAATTTTTGAGTTTTGCCCCAAAATAAGGAGAATTTCTGTCTTTTTGCCCCAACATATAGGGAATTTCTGCCTTTTTGCCCCACAATTAGGGGAATTTCTGTCTTTTTTGCCCCAAAATAAGGAAAATTTCTGACTTATTACCCTGAAATAAGTGAAATGTCTGCAATTTTGCCCCAAAATAAGAAAAATTTCTGCCTTTTTGCACCCAAATAAGGGGAATTTCAGCCTTTTTACCTCAAAATAAGGGGAATTTCTGCATTTTTGCCACAAAATATTAGGAATTTCTGCCTTTTTGCCCCAAAATAAGAAAAATTTCTGCCATTTTTACCTGAAATAAGGGAAATTTCTGCAATTTTGCCCCAAAATAAGTGAAATTTCTGCAATTTTGCCCCAAAATAAGGGAAATTTCTGGAATTTTGCCCCAAAATAAGTGGAAATTCTGAGTTTTGTCCCAAAATAAGGAGAATTTTTGTCTTTTTGTCCCAACATATAGGGAATTTCTGACTTTTTGCCCAAAAATAAGGGGAATGTATACCTTTTGCCACAAAAAAGGGAAATTTCTTCATTTTTGCCGCAAATTAAGAGGCATTTCTGCCTTCTTACCTCAAAATAACTGAAATTTCTGCCTTTTTACCCAAAAATAAACGGAATTTCTCTCTTTTTGTTCCAAAATAAAAGGAATTTTTGAATATTTCCCTGAAATAGGCGAAATTTCTGCAATTTTGCCCCAAAATAAGGGAAATTTCTGCCTTTTTGCCACAAAAGAAAGGGAATTTCTGTCTTTTTGCCTCAACATAAGGGGAATTTCAGCATTTTACCTCATAATAAGGGTTTCTCTGCCTTTTTGCCCAAAAATATGGGGAATTTCTGCATATTCCCCAAAATAAAGAAAATTTCTGCAATTTTGTACCAAAATAAAAGAAATTTCTGCCTTTTTCCCCAAAATAAGAGAAATTTCTGTGCTTTTTCTCTGAAATAAGTGAAATTTCTGCAATTTTGCCCCAAAATAAGGGGAATTTCTGACTTCTTGTACTGAAATAAGGAGAATTTCTGTCTTTTTGTTCCAAAATAATGTGAATTTCTGCATTTTCCCTCAAAATTAGGGGAATATGTGCAATTTTGCTTCAAAATACGGGGAAATCTGCCTTATTGCACAAAAATAAAAGGAATTTCTGCATTTTTGCACCAATATAAGGGGAATTTCTGAAATTTAGCTTTAAAATACGGGGAATTTCTGCGTTATTGTCCGAAATAAAGTGGAATTTCTGCCTTTTTGCCCTGAAATATTTGAAATTTCTGCAATTTTACCCCAAAATAAGGGGAATTTCTGTTTTTGGCCCCAAAATTAGGGGAATTTCTGCTTTTTGCCCCAAAATAAGGCAAATTTCTGACTTTTTGCCCTGAAATAATTGAAATTTCTGCAATTTTGCCCCAAAATAATAGGAATTTCTGCCTTTTTGCCGAAAATAAGGGGAATTTCATCATTTTACCTCTAAATAAGGGGAATTTCTGCATTTTTGCCACAAAATATAGGGAATTTCTGCCCTATTGCCCTTAAATAAGGAAAATTTCTGCTTTTCTGCCCCAATTAACGGGAATTTCTGCTTTTTTGCCACAAAGTAAAGAGAATTTCTGCCTTTTTGCCCCAAAATAACGGGAATTTCAGCCTTTTTACCTCAAAATAAAAGAATTTCTGCCTTTTTCCCCAAAATATGGGTAATTTTTGCCTTTTTGTTCCAAAATAAGGAAAATTTCTACAATTTTGTATCAAAATAAAAGAAATTTCTGCTTTTTGCCCCAAAATAAAAGGAATTTCTGACTTTTTGCCCTGAAATAAATGAAATTCCTGCAATTATGCCTGAAAATAAGGGAAATTTGTGCCTTTTTGCCCCCAAATGAGGGGAATTTCTGCCTTTTTGCCCCAAAATATGGGGAATTTCAGGATTTTACCTCAACATAAGGGGAATTTCAGCCTTTTTGCACCAAAATATGGGGAATTTCTGACTCTTTGCCCCAAAATAATAAAAATTTCTGCAATTTTGTACCAAAATAAAAAAAATTTCTGCCTTTTTTCCCCGCAAAAAAAATTTCCGCCTTTTTTCCCTGAAATAAGTGAAATTTCTGCAATTTTGCCTCAAAATAAGGGAAATTTCTGCAATATTGCCCCAATGTAAAGGAAATTTCTGCAATTTTGCCCCAAAATAAGGGGAATTTCTGACTGTTTGCTCCCGAAAAAGGAGATTTTTGTCTTTTTGCCCCAAAATAGGGAGAATTTCTGCCTTTTTGCCCGAAAATTATGAGAATTTCTGCAATTTTGCTTCAAAATACGAGGAATTTCTGCCTTTTAGCCCCAAAATAAAAAGAATTTCTGCATTTTACCTCAAAATAAGAATAATTTCTGCCTTTTGCCTCAAAATAAGGGGAATTTTCTGCCTTTTTGTTTCAAAATACGAAAAATTTCTTCAATTTTGTACCATAATAAAAGAAATTTCTGCTTTTTGCCCCAAAATAAAAGGAATTTCTGACTTTTTGCCCTGAAATAAATGAAATTCCTGCAATTATGCCCGAAAATAAGGGAAATATGTGACTTTTTGCGCCCAAATGAGGGGAATTTCTGCCTTTTGCCCCAAAATATGTGGAATTTCAGGATTTTACCTCAAAATAAGTAGAATTTTAGCCTTTTTGCCACAAAATAAGAAAAATTTCTGCAAGTCTGTAACAAAATAAAAGAAATTTCTATAATTTTGCCCCAAAATAAGGGAAATTTCTGATTTTTGCACCAAAATAAGGAGAATTTCTCTATTTTTGCCCCAAAATAAAGGGAATTTCTGCCTTTTTGCCCCAAAATTAGGGGAGTTTCTGCAATTTTGCTTCAAAATACGAGGAATTTCTGCCTTTTTACCCGAAATTAAGTGGATTTTCTGCCTTTTTGCCCCCAAATAAGGGAAATTTCTGCAATTTTATCCCAAAAGAAGGGAAATTTCTGCCTTATTGCCCCCAAATAAGGGGAATTTCTGCCATTTTGCCCTGAAATATGTGAAATTTCTGATATTTTAACCCAAAATAAGGTGAATTTCTGCCTTTTTGCCCCAAAATAATTGGAATTTCTGCCTTTTTGCCCCAAAATAAGAAAAATTTTTGCATTTTTTCTCTGAAATAAGTGAAATTTCTGCAATTTTGTCCTAAAATAAGGGAAATTTCTGCAATTTTTCCCCATAATAAGGGAAATTTCTGCAATTTTGCCTCAAAAGAAGGGGAATTTCTGTTTTTGCCCCCAAATAAGGGAAATTTCTGCAATTTTGCCCTAAAATAAGGGGATTTTCTGCCTTTTTTGCCGAAAATAAGGGGAATTTCTGACATTTTGCCGTAAAATAAGTGAAATTTCTGCAGTTTTACCCCAAAATAAGGGGAATTTCTGCCTTTTTGCCCAAAAATTAGAGGAATTTCTGCAATTTTGCTCCAAAATACGGGTAATTTCTGCCTTTTTGCCTGAAAATAAAGGGAATGTATACCTTTTTGCCATAAAAAAAGCAAATTTCTTCATTTTTGCCCCAAAATAAGGGGATTTTCCACCTTTTTGACTCAAAATAAGTGCAATTTCTGCCTTTTCCCCAAAATAAACGAAATTTCTGACTTTTTGCCCCAAAATAAGGGGAATTTCAGCCTTTTTACCTAAAAATAAGGGGAATTTCTGCCTTTTTGCCCCAAAATATGGGGAATTTCTGACTTTTTGCCCCAAAATAAGAAAAATTTCTGCAATTTTGTACCAAAATAAAAGAAATTTCTGCTTTTTTGCCCCCCAAAAAAATTTCCGCCTTTTTTCCCTGAAATAAGTGAAATTTCTGCAATTTTGCCCCAAAATAAGGGAAATTTCTGCAATTTTGCCCCAAAATAAGGGAAATTTCTGCAATTTTGCCCCAAAATAAGGGAAATTTCTGCAATTTTGCCCCAATGTAAAGGAAATTTCTGCAATTTTGCCCCAAAATAAGGGGAATTTCTGACTGTTTGCTCCCGATAAAGGAGATTTTCTGTATTTTTGCCCCAAAATAAGGGGAATTTCTGCCTTTTTGCCCAAAAATTATGAGAATTTCTGCAATTTTGCTTCAAAATACGGGGAATTTCTGACTTTTAGCCCCAAAATAAAAAGAATTTCTGCATTTTACCTCAAAATAAGAATAATTTCTCCTTTTTGCCTCAAAATAAGGGGAATTTTCTGCCTTTTTGTTTCATAATAAGAAAAATTTCTTCAATTTTGTACCATAATAAAAGAAATTTCTGCTCTTTGCCCCAAAATAAAAGGAATTTCTGACTTTTTGCCCTGAAATAAATGAAATTTCTGCAATTTTGCCCGAAAATAAGGGAAATTTGTGCCTCTTTGCCCCAAAATAAGAAGAAGTTTTGCCTTTTGCGCCAAAATATGGGGAATTTCAGCATTTTACCTCAAAATAAGAATTTCAGCCTTTTTGCCCCAAAATAAGGAAAATTTCGGCAATTTTGCCCCAAAATAGGGGGAATTTCTTCCTTTTTGCCCCAAAATAAAGGATATTTCAGCCTTTTTACCTGAAAATAAGTGAAATTTCTGCTATTTTGCCCCAAATAAGGAAAATTTCTGCAATTTTGCCCCAAAATAAGGTAAATTCCTGCAATTTAGCCCCAAAATAAGTGGAATTTCTGAGTTTTGCCCCAAAATAAGGAGAATTTCTGTCTTTTTGCCCCAACATATAGGGAATTTCTGCCTTTTTACCCAACAATTAGGGGAATTTCTTCATTTTTGCTCCAAAATAAGTGGAATTTCTGCCTTTTTGCCTTCAAAGAAGTGGAATTTCTGTATTTTCCCCCCAAAACAAAGGGAATTTCTGTCTTTTTTGCCCCAAAATAAGGAAAATTTCTGACTTATTACCCTGAAATAAGTGAAATGTCTGCAATTTTGCCCCGAAATAAGAAAAATTTCTGCCTTTTTGCCCCCAAATAAGGGGAATTTAAGCCTTTTTACCTCAAAATAAGGGGAATTTCTGCATTTTTGCCACAAAATATTAGGAAATTCTGCCTTTTTGCCCCAAAATAAGAAAAATTTCTGCCATTTTTACCTGAAATAAGGGAAATTTCTGCAATTTTGCCCCAAAATAAGGGAAATTTCTGGAATTTTGCCCCAAAATAAGTGGAATTTCTGAGTTTTGCCCCAAAATAAAGAGAATTTCTGCCTTTTTGCCCCACAATTAGGGGAATTTCTGCAATTTTGCTCCAAAATACGGGGAATTTCTGCCTTTTTGCCGAAAATAAGGGGAATGCATACCTTTTTGCCATAAAAAAGGGAAATTTCTTCATTTTTGCCCCAAATGAAGGGAAATTTCTGCCTTTTTGCCCTGAAATATGTGAAATTTCTGCAATTTTAGCCCAAAATAAGGTGAATTCCTGCCTTTTTGCCATCAAAATAATGGGAATTTCTTCCTTTTGCCCCACAATTAGGGGATTTTCTGCAATTGTGCTCCAAAATACAGGGAATTTCTGATTTTTTGCCCGAAAATAAAAGGAATATATACCTTTTGCCACAAAAAAGGGAAATTTCTTCATTTTTGCCGCAAAATAAGAGGAATTTCTGCCTTCTTACCTCAAAATAAGTGAAATTTCTGCCTTTTTACCCAAAAGTAAATGGAATTTCTGTCTTTACCCCAAAATAAAAGCAATTTTTGAATTTTGCCCTGAAATAAGTGAAATTTCTGCAATTTTGCCCCAAAATAAGGGAAATTTCTGGGATTTTGCCCCAAAATAAATGGAATTTCTGAGTTTTGCCCGAAAATAAGGAGAATTTCTGTCTTTTTGCCCCAACATATCGGGAATTTCTGCCTTTTTGCCCCACAATTAGGGGAATTTCTGCAATTTTGCTCCAAAATACGGGGAATTTCTGCCTTTTTGCCCGAAATTAAGGGGATTTTCTGCCTTTTTGCCCCCAAACAAGGGAAATTTCTGCAATTTTAACCCAAAATATGAAGAATTTCTGCTTTTTTACCCCCAAATAAGGGGAATTTCTGCCTTTTTGCCCTGAAATATGTGAAATGTTTGAAATTTTACCCCAAAAGAAGGTGAATTTCTGTCTTTGTGCCCCAAAATAATGGAAATTTCTTCATTTTGCCCTAAAATAAAAAAAATTTTTGTTTTTTTTCTCTGAAATAAATGAAATTTCTGCACTTTTGCCTTACAATAAAAGAAATTTCTGCAATTTTCCCCATAATAAAGGAAATTTCTGCAATTTTTTCTAAAATAAGGGGAATTTCTGATTTTTGCCACAAAATAAGGGGAATTTCTGCCTTTTTGCCTTAAAATAAAGAAAATTACTGCATGTTTTACCCCAAAATTAGGTGAATTTCTGCAATTTTGCTCCAAAATACGGGAATTTTCTCCCTTTTCACCGAAAATGAAGTGAATTTCTGCCATTTTGCCGCGAAATAAGTGAAATTTCTGCAGTTTTACCCCAAAATAAGGGGAAGTTCTGCGTTTTTGCCCCAACATATAGGGAATTTCTGCCTTTATGCCCCACAATTTGGGGATTTTCTGCAATTTTGCTCCAAAATACAGGGAATTTCTGCCTTTTTGCCCGAAAATAAAAAGAATGTATACCTTTTGCCATAAAAAAGGGAAATTTCTTCATTTTTACTCCAAAATAAGGGGATTTTCCGCCTTTTTGACTCAAAATAAGTGCAATTTCTGACTTTTCCCCAAAAATAAACGGAATTTCTGACTTTTTGCCCTGAAATAAGTTAAATTTCTAAAATTTTTCCCCAAAAATAAGGGAAATATCTGCTTTTTGCCCCAAAATACGGGGAATTTCTGCCTTTTTACCTCCAAAAAAGGGGAATTTCAGCCTTTTACCTCAAAACAAGGGGAATTTCTTCATTTTTACCCCAAAATAATTGGATTTTCTGCCTTTTTGACTCAAAATAAGTGAAATTTCTGCAATTTTTGCCCAAAATAAGGGAAATGTCTGCTTTTTGCCCCAAAATAAGGGGAATTTCAGCATTTTTACCTCAAAATAAGGGGAATTTCTGCATTTTTGCCCCAAAATATGGGAAATTTCTGCTTTTTGCCAAAAATAAAAAAAATTTCTGCAAATTTGTACCAAAATAAAAGAAATTTCTGACTTTTTTTCCCTGAAATAAGTGAAATTTCTGCAATTTTGCCCCAAAATAAGTGAAATTTCTGCAATTTTGCCCCAAAATAAGGGGAATTTCAGCATTTTTACCTCAAAATTTTTGGAATTTTGCCCCAAAATAAGTGGAATTTCTGAGTTTTGCCCCAAAATAAGTAGAATTTCTGTCTTTTTGCCCCAACACATAGGGAATTTCTGCCTTTTTGCCCCACAATTAGGGGAATTTCTGCAATTTTGTTCAAAAATACGGGGAATTTCTGTCTTTTTGCCCGAAAATAAGAAGAATGCATACCTTTTTGCCATAAAAAAGGGAAATTTCTTCATTTTCGCTCCAAAATAAGGGGAATTTCTGCTTTTTTGCCTCTAAATAAGTGGAATTTCTGTCTTTTTCCCCCCAAACATAGAGAATTTGTGTCTTTTTTGCCCCAAAATAAGGAAAATTTCTGACTTATTACCCTGAAATAAATGAAATATCTGCAATTTTTCCCCAAAATAAGGGAAATTTCTGCTTTTTGCAACCAAATAAGGGGAATTTTAGACTTTTTACCTCAAAATAAGGGGATTTTCTGCATTTTTGCCCCAAAATATGAGAAATTTCTGCCTTTTTGCCCCAAATTAAGAAAATTTCTGCTTTTTTTCTGAAATAAGTGAAATTTCTGCAATTTTGCGTCAAAATAAGTGAAATTTCTGAGTTTTGCTCTAAAATAAGGAGAATTTCTGTCTTTTTGCCCAAACATATAGGGAATTTCTGCCTTTTTGTCCCACAATTAGGGGAATTTCTGCAATTTTGCTGCAAAATACGGGGAATTTCTGCTTTTTAGCCTGAAAATAAGAAGAATGCATACCTTTTGCCAAAAAAAAAGGAAATTTCTTCATTTTTGCTCCAAAATAAGGGGAATTTCTGCTTTTTTGCTTCTAAATAAGTGGAATTTCTGACTTTTTCCCCCAAAACAAAAGGAATTTCTGTCTTTTTTGCCCCAAATAAGGAAAATTTCTGACTTATTACCCTGAAATAAGTGAAATTTCTGCAATTTTGTCCCAGAATAAGGGAAATTTCTGCTTTTTGCTTCCAAATAAGGGGAATTTCTGCCTTTTTACCTCAAAATAAGGGGAATTTTTGCAATTTTACCACAAAATATTTGGAATTTCTGCATTTTTGCCCCAAAATGAGGAAAATTTCTGCCTTTTTACCATGAAATAAGTGAAATTTCTGCAATTTTGCCCCAAAATAAGTGAAATTTCGGCAATTTTGCCACAAAATAAGGGAAATTTCTGGAATTTTGCCCCAAAATAAGTGGAATTTCTGAGTTTTGCCCCAAAATAAGGAGAATTTCTGTCTTTTTGCCCTAACATATAGGGAATTTCTGCATTTTGCCCCACAATTAGGGGAATTTCTGCAATTTTGCTCCAAAATACGGGTAATTTCAGCTTTTTAGCCCAAAAATAAGTGGAATGTATACATTTTGCCACAAAAAAGGGAAATTTCTTCATTTTTACTCCAAAATAAAAGGAATTTCTGCTTTTTTGCCTCTAAAAAAGTGGAATTTCTGTCTTTTTCCCCCAAAACAAAGGGAATTTCTGTGTTTTTTGCCCCAAAATAAGGAAAATTTCTGACTTATTACCCTGAAATAAGTGAAATTTATGCAATTTTGCCTCAAAATAAGTGAAATTTCTGCAATTTTGGCCCAAAATAAGGGAAATTTTTGGAATTTTGCCCCAAAGTAAGTGGAATTTCTGAGTTTTGCCCCAAAATAAGGAGATTTTCTGTTTTTTTGCTCTAACTTACAGGGAATTTCTGCCTTTTTGCCCCACAATTAGCGGAATTTTTGCAATTTTGCTCCAAAATACGGGTAATTTCTGCTTTTTAGCCTGAAAATAAGGGGAATGTATACCATTTGCCACAAAAAAGAAATTTCTTCATTTTTACTCCAAAATAAAAGGAATTTCTGCTTTTTTGCCCCAAAATAAGAAAAATTTCTGACTGACTACTCTGAAATAAGTGAAATTTCTGCAATTTTGCCCCAAAATAAGAAAAATTTCTGCCTTTTTGCCTCCAAATAAGGGGAATTTCAGCCTTTTTACCTCAAAATAAGAGGAATTTTTGAATTTTTGCCCCAAAATATGGGAGATTTCTGCCTTTTTGCCCCAAAATAAGAAAAATTTCTGCAATTTTGTACCAAAATAAAAGAAATTTCTGCCTTTTTGCACCAAAATAAGAAAATTTCTGCTTTTTTTTCTGAAATAAGTGAAATTTCTGCAATTTTGCCCCAAAATAACAGAAATTTCTGCAATTTTGCTCCCAAATAAAGGAAATTTCTGGAATTTTGCCTTAAAATAAGTGGAATTTCTGAGTTTTGCCCCAAAATAAGGAGAATTTCTGTCTTTTTGCCCTAACATATAGGGAATTTTGCCTTTTCGCCCCACAATTAGGGGAATTTCTGCAATTTTGCTCCAAAATACGGGGAATTTCTGCCTTTTTGCCCGAAAATAAGAAGAATGCATACCTTTTTGCCATAAAAAAGGGAAAGTTCTTCATTTTTGCTCCAAAATAAGGGGAATTTCAGCTTTTTTGCCTCTAAATAAGTGAAATTTCTGTCTTTTTCCCCCAAAACAAAGGGAATTTCTGTTTTTTTGCTCCAAAATAAGGAAAATTTCTGACTTATTACCCTGAAATAAGTGAAATTTCTGCAATTTTGCCCCAAAATAAGTGAAATTTCTGCTATTTTGCCCCAAAATAAGGGAAATTTCTGGAATTTTGCCCCAAAATAAGTGGAATTTCTGAGTTTTGCCCCAAAATAAGGAGAATTTCTGTCTTTTTGCCCCAACATATAGGCAATTTCTGCCTTTTTGCCCCACAATTAGGGGAATTTCTGCAATTTTGCTCAAAAATATGGGGAATTTCTGCTTTTTAGCCTGAAAATAAGGGGAATGTATACTTTTTGCCACAAAAAAAAGAAATTTCTTCATTTTTACTCCAAAATAAAATGAATTTTTGCTTTTTTGCCGCTAAAAAAGTGGAATTTCTGCCTTTTTCCCTCAAAACAAAAAGAATTTCTGTCTTTTTTGCCCCAAAATAAAGAAAATTTCTGACTTATTACACTGAAATAAGTGAAATTTCTGCAATTTTGCCTCAAAATAAGGGAAATTTCTGCCTTTTTGCCCCCAAATAATGGGAATTTCAGCCTTTTTACCTCAAAATAAGAGAAATTTCTTCATTTTTGCCCCAAAATATGGGAGATTTCTGCCTTTTTGCCCCAAAATAAGAAAAATTTCTGCAATTTTGTACCAAAATAAAAGAAATTTCCGCCTTTTTGCACCAAAATAAGAAAATTTCTGCTTTTTTTTCTGAAATAAGTGAAATTTCTGCAATTTTGCCCCAAAATAAGTGAAATTTCTGCAATTTTGCCCCAAAATAAGGGAAATTTCTGGAATTTTGCCCCAATATCAGTGGAATTTCTGAGTTTTGACCCAAAATAAGGAGAATTTGTTTCTTTTTGCCCCAACATATAGGGAATTTCTGCCTTTTTGCCCCACAATTAGGGGAATTTCTGCAATTTTGCTCCAAAATACTGGGAATTTCTGCCTTTTTGCCCGAAAATAAGAAGAATGCATACCTTTTTGCCATAAAAAAAGGAAATTTCTTCATTTTTGCTCCAAAATAAGAGGAATTTCTGCTTTTTTGCCTCTAAATAAGTGGAATTTCTATCTTTTTCACCCCAAAACAAAGGAAATTTCTGTCTTTTTGGCCCCAAAATAAGGAAAATTTCTGCCTTTTTTCCCTGAAATAAGTGAAATTTCTGCAATTTTGCACCAAAATAAGTGAAATTTCTGCAATTTTGCCCCAAAATAAGGGAAATTTCTGGAATTTTGCCCCAAAATAAGTGGAATTTCTTAGTTTAGCCCCAAAATAAAAAGAATTTCTGTCTTTTTGCCCTAACATATCGGAAATTTCTGCCTTTTTGCCCCACAATTAGGGGAATTTCTGCAAGTTTGCTCCAAAATACAGGGAATTTCTGCTTTTTAGCCTGAAAATAAGGGGAATGTATATCTTTTGCCACAAAAAAAAGAAATTTCTTCATTTTTACTCCAAAATAAAATGAATTTCTGCTTTTTTGCCGCTAAAAAAGTGGAATTTCTGTCTTTTTCCCCCAAAACAAAGGGAATTTCTGTCTTTTTTGCCCCAAAAGAAGGAAAATTTCTGACTTATTACACTGAAATAAGTGAAATTTCTGCAATTTTGCCTCAAAATAAGGAAAATTTCTGCCTTTTTCCCCCAAATAAGGGAAATTTCTACCTTTTTACCTCAAAATAAGAGGAATTTCTGCATTTTTTCCCCAAAATATGGGAGATTTGTGCCTTTTTGCCCCAAAAAAAGAAAAATTTCTGCAATTTTGTATCAAAATAGAAATTTCTGCCTTTTTGCACCAAAATAGGAAAATTTCTGAATTTTTTTCTGAAATAAGTGAAATTTCTGCAATTTTGCCCCAAAATAAGTGAAATTTCTGCAATTTTGCCCCAAAATAAGGGAAATTTCTGTCTTTAACCCCAAATAAGGGGAATTTCTGCCTTTTTACCTTAGAATAAGGGGAATTTCTGCATTTTTGCCACAAAATATTTGGAATTTCTGCAATTTTGCCCCAAAATAAGTGAAAGTACTGCAATTTTGCCCCAAAATAAGTGAAATTTCTGCCTTTTTGCCCAAAATAAGAAAAATTTCTGCAATTTTGTACCAAAATAAAAGATAATTCTGCCTTTTTGCACCAAAATAGGAAAATTTCTGAATTTTTTTCTGAAATAAGTTAAATTTCTGCAATTTTGCACCAAAATAAGTTAAATTTCTGCAATTTTGCCCCAAAATAAGTGAAATTTCTGCAATTTTGCCCTAAAATAAGGGAAATTTCTGGAATTTTGCACCAAAATAAGTGGAATTTCTGAGTTTTGCCCCAAAATAAGGAGAATTTCTGTCTTTTTGCCCCAACATATAGGGAATTTCTGCCTTTTTGCCCCACAATTAGGGGAATTTCTGCAATTTTGCTCCAAAATACGGGGAATTTCTGCCTTTTTGCCCGAAAATAAGAAGAATGCATACCCTTTTGCCATAAAAAATAGAAATTTCTTCAGTTTTGCTCCTAAATAAGGGGAATTTCTGCTTTTTTGCCTCTAAATAAGTGGTATTTCTGTCTTTATCCCCCAAAACAAAGAAAATTTCTGTCTTTTTTGCCCCAAAATAAGGAAAATTTCTGACTTATTACCCTGAAATAAGTGAAATTTCTGCAATTTTGCCCCAAAATAAGTGAAATTTCTGCAATTTTGCCCCAAAATACGGGAAATTTCTGGAATTTTGCCTCAATATCAGTGGAATTTCTGAATTTTGACCCAAAATAAAGAGAATTTTTTTCTTTTTGCCCCAACATATAGGGAATTTCTGCCTTTTTGCCCCACAATTAGGGGAATTTCTGCAATTTTGCTCCAAAATAAGAGGAATTTCTGCTTTTTTGCCTCTAAATAAGTGGAATTTCTGTCTTTTCCCCCCGAAAACAAAGGGAATTTCTGTCTTTTTGGCCCCAAAATAAGGAAAATTTCTGACTTATTACCCTGAAATAAGTGAAATTTTTGCAATTTTGCCCCAAAATAAGGGAAATTTCTGGAATTTTCCCCCAAAATAAGTAGAATTTCTGAGTTTTGCCCCAAAATAAGGAGAATTTCTGTCTTTTTGCCCTAAGATATAGGGAATTTCTGCCTCTTTGCCCCACAATTAGGGGAATTTCTGCAATATTGCTCCAAAATAAGGGGAATTTCAGCCTTTTTACCTCAAAATAAGAGAAATTTCTGCATTTTTGCCCCAAAATATGGGAGATTTCTGCCTTTTTGCCCCAAAATAAGAAAAATTTCTGCAATTTTGTACCAAAATAAAAGAAATTTCCACCTTTTTGCACCAAAATAAGAAAATTCCTACTTTTTTTCTGAAATAAGTGAAATTTCTACAATTTTGCCCCAAAATAAGTGAAATTTCTGCAATTTTGCCCCAAAATACGGGAAATTTCTGGAATTTTGCCCCAATATCAGTGGAATTTCTGAGTTTTGACCAAAAATAAAGAGAATTTGTTTCTTTTTGCCCCAACATATAGGGAATTTCTGCCTTTTTGCCCCACAATTAGGGGAATTTCTGCAATTTTGCTCCAAAATAAGAGGAATTTCTGCTTTTTTGCCTCTAAATAAGTGGAATTTCTGTCTTTTCCCCCCCAAAACAAAGGGAATTTCTGTCTTTTTGGCCCCAAAATAAGGAAAATTTCTGACTTATTACCCTGAAATAAGTGAAATTTCTGCAATTTTGCCCCAAAATAAGTGAAATTTCTGCAATTTTGCCCCAAAATAAGGGAAATTTCTGGAATTTTGCCCCAAAATAAGTAGAATTTCTGAGTTTTGCCCCAAAATAAGGAGAATTTCTGTCTTTTTGCCCTAACATATAGGGAATTTCTGCCTCTTTACCCCACAATTAGGGGAATTTCTGCAATATTGCTCCAAAATACGGGTAATTTCTGCTTTTTAGCCCAAAAATAAGTGGAATGCATACCTTTTGCCACAAAAAGGGAAATTTCTTCATTTTTACTCCAAAATAAAAGGAATTTCTGCTTTTTTGCCTCTAAAAAAGTGGAATTTCTGTCTTTTTCTCCCAAAACAAAGGGAATTTCTGTCTTTTTTGCCCCAAAATAAAGAAAATTTCTGACTTATTACCCTGAAATAAGTGAAATTTCTGCAATTTTGCCTCAAAATAAGGGAAATTTTTGCCTTTTTGCCCCAAATAAGGGAAATTTCAGCCTTATTACCTCAAAATAAGAGGAATTTCTGCATTTTTGCCTCAAAATATGGGGGATTTCTGCCTTTTTGCCCCAAAATAAGAAATATTTCTGCAATTTTGTACCAAAATAAAAGAAATTTCTGCCTTTTTGCACCAAAATAGAAAAATTTCTGAATTTTTTTCTGAAATAAGTTAAATTTCTGCTATTTTGCCCCAAAATAAGTGAAATTTCTGCAATTTTGCCCTAAAATAAGGGAAATTTCTGGAATTTTGCACCAAAATAAGTGGAATTTCTGAGTTTTGCCCCAAAATAAGGAGAATTTCTGTCTTTTTGCCCCAACATATAGGGAATTTCCCCCTTCTTGCCCCACAATTAGGGGAATTTCTGCAATTTTGCTCCAAAATACGGGGAATTTCTGCCTTTTTGCCCGAAAATAAGAAGAATGCATACCTTTTTGCCATAAAAAATAGAAATTTCTTCAGTTTTGCTACAAAATAAGGGGAATTTCTGCTTTTTTGCCTCTAAATAAGTGGAATTTCTGTCTTTTTCCCCCAAAACAAAGGGAATTTCTGTCTTTTTTACCCCAAAATAAGGAAAATTTCTGACTTATTACCCTGAAATAAGTGAAATTTCTGCAATTTTGCCCCAAAATAAGGGAAATTTCTGCCTTTTTGCCCCCAAATAAGGGGAATTTCAGCCTTTTTACCTCAAAATAAGAGAAATTTCTGCATTTTTGCCCCAAAATATGGGAGATTTCTGCCTTTTTGCCCCAAAATAAGAAAAATTTCTGCAATTTTGTACCAAAATAAAAGAAATTTCTGCCTTTTTGCACCAAAATAAGAAAATTTCTGCTTTTTTTCTGAAATAAGTGAAATTTCTGCAATTTTGCCCAAAAATAAGTGAAATTTCTGCAATTTTGCCCCAAAATAAGGGAAATTTCTGGAATTTTGCCCCAATATTAGTAGAATTTCTGAGTTTTGACCCAAAATAAGGAGAATTTGTTTCTTTTTGCCCCAACATATAGGGAATTTCTCCCTTCTTGCCCCACAATTAGGGGAATTTCTGCAATTTTGCTCCAAAATAAGAGGAATTTCTGCTTTTTTGCCTCTAAATAAGTGGAATTTCTGTCTTTCCCCCCCAAAACAAAGAAAATTTCTGTATTTTTGGCCCCAAAATAAGGAAAATTTCTGACTTATTACCCTGAAATAAGTGAAATTTCTGCAATTTTGCCCCAAAATAAGTGAAATTTCTGCAATTTTGCCCCAAAATAAGGGAAATTTCTGGAATTTTGCTTTAAAATAAGAAAAATTTCTAGAATTTTGCCCCAAAATAAGTGGAATTTCTGAGTTTTGCCCCAAAATAAGGAGAATTTCTGTCTTTTTGCCCCAACATATAGAGAATTTCTGCCTTTTTGCCCTAAAATTAGGGGAATTTTTGCAATTTTGCTCGAAAATACGGGGAATTTCTGCGTTTTTGCCCGAAAATAAGAAGAATGCATACCTTTTTGCCATAAAAAAGAGAAATTTCTACATTTTTACTCCAAAATTAAAGTTATTTCTGCTTTTTTGCCTCTAAAAAAGTGGAATTTCTGTCTTTTCCCCCAAAACAAAGGGAATTTCTGTTTTTTTTGCCCCAAAATAACGAAAATTTCTGACTTATTACTCTGAAATAAGTGAAATTTCTGCAATTTTGCCCCAAAATAAGGAAAATTTCTGACTGTTTGCTCCCAAAAAAGGAGATTTTCTGTCTTTTTGCCCCAAAATAAAGAGAATTTTTGCCTTTTGCCCGAAAATTATGAGAATTTCTGCAATTTTGCTTCAAAATACGGGGAATTTCTGCTTTCTAGCCCCAAAATAAAGGGAATTTCTGCATTTTACCACAAAATAAGAATAGTTTCTGCCTTTTGCCTCAAAATAAGGGGAATTTTCTGCCTTTTTGTTTCAAAATAAGAAAAATTTCTTCAATTTTGTACCATAATAAAAGAAATTTCTGCTCTTTGCCCCAAAATAAAAGGAATTTCTGAATTTTTGCCTTGAAATAAATGAAATTTCTGCAATTTTGCCCGAAAATAAGGAAAATTTGTGCCTTTTTGCCCCAAAATAAGAAGAATTTTTGCCTTTTGCCCCAAAATATGGGGAATTTCAGCATTTTACCTCAAAATAAGAATTTCAGCCTTTTTGCCCCAAAATAAGAAAAATTTCTGCAATTTTGCCCCAAAATAAGGGGAATTTCCTCCTTTTTGCCTCAAAATAAAGGATATTTCAGTCTTTTTACCTGAAAATAAGTGAAATTTCTGCAATTTTGCCCCAAATAAGGAAAATTTCTGCAATTTTGCCCCAAAATAAGGTAAATTCCTGCAATTTTGCCCCAAAATAAGTGGAATTTTTGAGTTTTGCCCAAAAATAAGGAGAATTTCTGTCTTTTTGCCCCAACATATAGGGAATTTCTGCCTTTTTGCCCCACAATTAGGGGAATTTCTGGCTTTTTTGCCCCAAAATAAGGAAAATTTCTGACTTATTACCCTGAAATAAGTGAAATGTCTGCAATTTTGCCCCAAAATAAGAAAAATTTCTGCCTTTCTGCACCCAAATAAGGGGAATTTCAGCCTTTTTACCTCAAAATAAGGGGAATTTCTGCATTTTTGCCACAAAATATTAGGAATTTCTGCCTTTTTGCCCCAAAATAAGAAAAATTTCTGCCATTTTTACCTGAAATAAGGGAAATTTCTGCAATTTTGCCCCAAAATAAGTGAAATTTCTGCAATTTTGCCCCAAAATAAGGGAAATTTCTGGAATTTTGCCCCAAAATAAGTGGAAATTCTGAGTTTTGCCCCAAAATAAGGAGAATTTCTGTCTTTTTGCCCTAACATATAGGGAATTTCTGCCTCTTTGCCCCACAATTAGGGGATTTTCTGCAATTTTGCCCCAAAATACGGGTAATTTCTGCTTTTTAGCCCAAAAATAAGTGGAATGTATACCTTTTGCCACAAAAAAAGAAATTTCTTCATTTTTACTCCAAAATAAAAGGAATTTCTGCTTTTTTGCCTCTAAAAAAGTGGAATTTCTGTTATTTTCCCCCAAAACAAAGGGAATTTCTGTCTTTTTTGCCCCAAAATAACGAAAATTTCTGACTTATTACCCTGAAATAAGTGAAATTTCTGCAATTTTCCTCAAAATAAGGGAAATTTCTGCCTTTTTGCCCCCAAATAAAGGAAATTTCAGCCTTTTTACCTCAAAATAAGAGGAATATCTTCATTTTTGCCCCAAAATATGGGATATTTCTCCCTTTTTTGCCCCAAAATAAGAAAAATTTCTGCAATTTTGTACCAAAATAAAAGATAATTCTGCCTTTTTGCACCAAAATAGGAAAATTTCTGAATTTTTTTCTGAAATAAGTTAAATTTCTGCAATTTTGCACCAAAATAAGTGAAATTTCTGCAATTTTGCCCCAAAATAAGGGAAATTTCTGGAATTTTGACAAAAAAGTGTGGAATTTCTGAGTTTTTGCCCCAAAATAAGTGAAATTTCTTTTTTTTGCCCCCAAATAAGGGGAATTTCTGCATTTTTACCTCAAAATAAAGGGAATTTCTTCATTTTTGCCACAAAATATTTGGAATTTCTGCATTTTTGCATCAAAATAAGATAAATTTACGCCTTTTTACCATGAAATAAGTGAAATTTCTGCAATTTTGCCCCAAAATAAGTGAAATTTCTGCAATTTTGCCCCAAAATAAGAGAAATTTCTGGAATTTTGCCCCAAAATAAATGGAATTTCTGAGTTTTGCCCCCAAAATAAAGAGAATTTCTGTCTTTTTGCCCTAACATATAGGGAATTTCTGCCATTTTGCCTTTCAATTAGGGGAATTTCTGCAATTTTGCTCTAAAATACGGGTAATTTCTGCTTTTTAGCCCAAAAATAAGTGGAATGCATACCTTTTGCCACAAAAAAGGGAAATTTCTTCATTTTTACTCCAAAATAAAAGGAATTTCTGCTTTTTTGCCTCTAAAAAAGTGAAATATCTGTATTTTTCTCTGAAAACAAAGGGAATTTCTGTCTTTTTTGCCCCAAAATAGAGAAAATTTCTGACTTATTACCCTAAAATAAGTGAAATTTCTGCAATTTTGCCTCAAAATAAGGGAAATTTCTGCCTTTTTGCCCCCAAATAAGGGAAATTTAAGCATTTTTACCTCAAAATAAGAGGAATTTCTGCAGTTTTCCCCTAAATATGGGAGATTTCTGACTTTTTGCCCCAAAATAAGAAAAATTTCTGCAATTTTGTACCAAAATAAAAGAAATTTCTGCCTTTTTGCACCAAAATAGAAAAATTTCTGAATTTTTTTCTGAAATAAGATAAATTTCTGCAATTTTGCCCCAAAATAAGTGAAATTTCTGCAATTTTGCCCTAAAATAAGGGAAATTTCTGGAATTTTGCACCAAAATAAGTGGAATTTCTGAGTTTTGCCCCAAAATAAGGAGAATTTCTGTCTTTTTGCCCCAACATATAGGGAATTTCTGCCTTTTTGCCCCACAATTAGGGGAATTTCTGCAATTTTGCTCCCAAATACGGGGAATTTCTGCCTTTTTGCCCGAAAATAAGAAGAATGCATACCCTTTTGCCATAAAAAATAGAAATTTCTTCAGTTTTGCTCCAAAATAAGAGGAATTTCTGCTTTTTTGCCTCTAAATAAGTGGAATTTCTGTCTTTTCCCCCCCAAAACAAAGGGAATTTCTGTCTTTTTGGCCCCAAAATAAGGAAAATTTCTGACTTATTAGCCTGAAATAAGTGAAATTTCTGCAATTTTGCCCCAAAATAAGTGAAATTTCTGCAATTTTGCCCCAGAATAAGGGAAATTTCTGGAATTTTGCCCCAAAATAAGTAGAATTTCTGAGTTTTGCCCCAAAATAAGGAGAATTTCTGTCTTTTTGCCCTAACATATAGGGAATTTCTGCCTCTTTGCCCCACAATTAGGGGAATTTCTGCAATATTGCTCCAAAATACGGGTAATTTCTGCTTTTTAGCCCAAAAATAAGTGGAATGCATACCTTTTGCCACAAAAAAGGGAAATTTCTTCATTTTTACTCCAAAATAAAAGGAATTTCTGCTTTTTTGCCTCTAAAAAAGTGGAATTTCTGTCTTTTTCTCCCAAAACAAAGGGAATTTCTGTCTTTTTTGCCCCAAAATAAAGAAAATTTCTGACTTATTACCCTGAAATAAGTGAAATTTCTGCAATTTTGCCTCAAAATAAGGGAAATTTCTGCCTTTTTGCCAACAAATAAGGGAAATTTCAGCCTTATTACCTCAAAATAAGAGGAATTTCTGCATTTTTGCCTCAAAATATGGGGGATTTCTGCCTTTTTACCCCAAAATAATAAAAATTTCTGCAATTTTGTACCAAAATAAAAGAAATTTCTGCCTTATTGCACCAAAATAAAAAAATTTCTGAATTTTTTTCTGAAATAAGTTAAATTTCTGCAATTTTGCCCCAAAATAAGTGAAATTTCTGCAATTTTGCCCTAAAATAAGGGAAATTTCTGGAATTTTGCACCAAAATAAGTGGAATTTCTGAGTTTTGCCCCAAAATAAGGAGAATTTCTGTCTTTTTGCCCCAACATATAGGGAATTTCCCCCTTCTTGCCCCACAATTAGGGGAATTTCTGCAATTTTGCTCCAAAATACGGGGAATTTCTGCCTTTTTGCCCGAAAATAAGAAGAATGCATACCTTTTTGCCATAAAAAATAGAAATTTCTTCAGTTTTGCTACAAAATAAGGGGAATTTCTGCTTTTTTGCCTCTAAATAAGTGGAATTTCTGTCTTTTTCCCCCAAAACAAAGGGAATTTCTGTCTTTTTTACCCCAAAATAAGGAAAATTTCTGACTTATTACCCTGAAATAAGTGAAATTTCTGCAATTTTGCCCCAAAATAAGGGAAATTTCTGCCTTTTTGCCCCCAAATAAGGGGAATTTCAGCCTTTTTACCTCAAAATAAGAGAAATTTCTGCATTTTTGCCCCAAAATATGGGATATTTCTGCCTTTTTGCCCCAAAATAAGAAAAATTTCTGCAATTTTGTACCAAAATAAAAGAAATTTCTGCCTTTTTGCACCAAAATAAGAAAATTTCTGCTTTTTTTTCTGAAATAAGTGAAATTTCTGCAATTTTGCCCAAAAATAAGTGAAATTTCTGCAATTTTGCCCCAAAATAAGGGAAATTTCTGGAATTTTGCCCCAATATTAGTAGAATTTCTGAGTTTTGACCCAAAATAAGGAGAATTTGTTTCTTTTTGCCCCAACATATAGGGAATTTCTCCCTTCTTGCCCCACAATTAGGGGAATTTCTGCAATTTTGCTCCAAAATAAGAGGAATTTCTGCTTTTTTGCCTCTAAATAAGTGGAATTTCTGTCTTTCCCCCCCAAAACAAAGAAAATTTCTGTATTTTTGGCCCCAAAATAAGGAAAATTTCTGACTTATTACCCTGAAATAAGTGAAATTTCTGCAATTTTGCCCCAAAATAAGTGAAATTTCTGCAATTTTGCCCCAAAATAAGGGAAATTTCTGGAATTTTGCTTTAAAATAAGAAAAATTTCTAGAATTTTGCCCCAAAATAAGTGGAATTTCTGAGTTTTGCCCCAAAATAAGGAGAATTTCTGTCTTTTTGCCCCAACATATAGAGAATTTCTGCCTTTTTGCCCTAAAATTAGGGGAATTTTTGCAATTTTGCTCGAAAATACGGGGAATTTCTGCGTTTTTGCCCGAAAATAAGAAGAATGCATACCTTTTTGCCATAAAAAAGAGAAATTTCTACATTTTTACTCCAAAATTAAAGTTATTTCTGCTTTTTTGCCTCTAAAAAAGTGGAATTTCTGTCTTTTCCCCCAAAACAAAGGGAATTTCTGTTTTTTTTGCCCCAAAATAACGAAAATTTCTGACTTATTACTCTGAAATAAGTGAAATTTCTGCAATTTTGCCCCAAAATAAGGAAAATTTCTGACTGTTTGCTCCCAAAAAAGGAGATTTTCTGTCTTTTTGCCCCAAAATAAAGAGAATTTTTGCCTTTTGCCCGAAAATTATGAGAATTTCTGCAATTTTGCTTCAAAATACGGGGAATTTCTGCTTTCTAGCCCCAAAATAAAGGGAATTTCTGCATTTTACCACAAAATAAGAATAGTTTCTGCCTTTTGCCTCAAAATAAGGGGAATTTTCTGCCTTTTTGTTTCAAAATAAGAAAAATTTCTTCAATTTTGTACCATAATAAAAGAAATTTCTGCTCTTTGCCCCAAAATAAAAGGAATTTCTGAATTTTTGCCTTGAAATAAATGAAATTTCTGCAATTTTGCCCGAAAATAAGGAAAATTTGTGCCTTTTTGCCCCAAAATAAGAAGAATTTTTGCCTTTTGCCCCAAAATATGGGGAATTTCAGCATTTTACCTCAAAATAAGAATTTCAGCCTTTTTGCCCCAAAATAAGAAAAATTTCTGCAATTTTGCCCCAAAATAAGGGGAATTTCCTCCTTTTTGCCTCAAAATAAAGGATATTTCAGTCTTTTTACCTGAAAATAAGTGAAATTTCTGCAATTTTGCCCCAAATAAGGAAAATTTCTGCAATTTTGCCCCAAAATAAGGTAAATTCCTGCAATTTTGCCCCAAAATAAGTGGAATTTTTGAGTTTTGCCCAAAAATAAGGAGAATTTCTGTCTTTTTGCCCCAACATATAGGGAATTTCTGCCTTTTTGCCCCACAATTAGGGGAATTTCTGGCTTTTTTGCCCCAAAATAAGGAAAATTTCTGACTTATTACCCTGAAATAAGTGAAATGTCTGCAATTTTGCCCCAAAATAAGAAAAATTTCTGCCTTTCTGCACCCAAATAAGGGGAATTTCAGCCTTTTTACCTCAAAATAAGGGGAATTTCTGCATTTTTGCCACAAAATATTAGGAATTTCTGCCTTTTTGCCCCAAAATAAGAAAAATTTCTGCCATTTTTACCTGAAATAAGGGAAATTTCTGCAATTTTGCCCCAAAATAAGTGAAATTTCTGCAATTTTGCCCCAAAATAAGGGAAATTTCTGGAATTTTGCCCCAAAATAAGTGGAAATTCTGAGTTTTGCCCCAAAATAAGGAGAATTTCTGTCTTTTTGCCCTAACATATAGGGAATTTCTGCCTCTTTGCCCCACAATTAGGGGATTTTCTGCAATTTTGCCCCAAAATACGGGTAATTTCTGCTTTTTAGCCCAAAAATAAGTGGAATGTATACCTTTTGCCACAAAAAAAGAAATTTCTTCATTTTTACTCCAAAATAAAAGGAATTTCTGCTTTTTTGCCTCTAAAAAAGTGGAATTTCTGTTATTTTCCCCCAAAACAAAGGGAATTTCTGTCTTTTTTGCCCCAAAATAACGAAAATTTCTGACTTATTACCCTGAAATAAGTGAAATTTCTGCAATTTTCCTCAAAATAAGGGAAATTTCTGCCTTTTTGCCCCCAAATAAAGGAAATTTCAGCCTTTTTACCTCAAAATAAGAGGAATATCTTCATTTTTGCCCCAAAATATGGGAGATTTCTCCCTTTTTTGCCCCAAAATAAGAAAAATTTCTGCAATTTTGTACCAAAATAAAAGATAATTCTGCCTTTTTGCACCAAAATAGGAAAATTTCTGAATTTTTTTCTGAAATAAGTTAAATTTCTGCAATTTTGCACCAAAATAAGTGAAATTTCTGCAATTTTGCCCCAAAATAAGGGAAATTTCTGGAATTTTGACAAAAAAGTGTGGAATTTCTGAGTTTTTGCCCCAAAATAAGTGAAATTTCTTTTTTTGCCCCCAAATAAGGGGAATTTCTGCCTTTTTACCTCAAAATAAAGGGAATTTCTTCATTTTTGCCACAAAATATTTGGAATTTCTGCATTTTTGCATCAAAATAAGGAAAATTTATGCCTTTTTACCATGAAATAAGTGAAATTTCTGCAATTTTGCCCCAAAATAAGTGAAATTTCTGCAATTTTGCCCCAAAATAAGAGAAATTTCTGGAATTTTGCCCCAAAATAAATGGAATTTCTGAGTTTTGCCCCAAAAATAAAGAGAATTTCTGTCTTTTTGCCCTAACATATAGGGAATTTCTGCCATTTTGCCTTTCAATTAGGGGAATTTCTGCAATTTTGCTCTAAAATACGGGTAATTTCTGCTTTTTAGCCCAAAAATAAGTGGAATGCATACCTTTTGCCACAAAAAAGGGAAATTTCTTCATTTTTACTCCAAAATAAAAGGAATTTCTGCTTTTTTGCCTCTAAAAAAGTGAAATATCTGTATTTTTCTCCGAAAACAAAGGGAATTTCTGTCTTTTTTGCCCCAAAATAGAGAAAATTTCTGACTTATTACCCTAAAATAAGTGAAATTTCTGCAATTTTGCCTCAAAATAAGAGAAATTTCTGCCTTTTTGCCCCCAAATAAGGGGAATTTCAGCCTTTTTACCTCAAAATAAGAGGAATTTCTGCAGTTTTCCCCTAAATATGGGAGATTTCTGACTTTTTGCCCCAAAATAAGAAAAATTTCTGCAATTTTGTACCAAAATAAAAGAAATTTCTGCCTTTTTGCACCAAAATAGAAAAATTTCTGAATTTTTTTCTGAAATAAGATAAATTTCTGCAATTTTGCCCCAAAATAAGTGAAATTTCTGCAATTTTGCCCTAAAATAAGGGAAATTTCTGGAATTTTGCACCAAAATAAGTGGAATTTCTGAGTTTTGCCCCAAAATAAGGAGAATTTCTGTCTTTTTGCCCCAACATATAGGGAATTTCTGCCTTTTTGCCACACAATTAGGGGAATTTCTGCAATTTTGCTCCAAAATACGGGGAATTTCTGCCTTTTTGCCCGAAAATAAGAAGAATGCATACCCTTTTGCCATAAAAAATAGAAATTTCTTCAGTTTTGCTCCAAAATAAGAGGAATTTCTGCTTTTTTGCCTCTAAATAAGTGGAATTTCTGTCTTTTCCCCCCCAAAACAAAGGGAATTTCTGTCTTTTTGGCCCCAAAATAAGGAAAATTTCTGACTTATTAGCCTGAAATAAGTGAAATTTCTGCAATTTTGCCCCAAAATAAGTGAAATTTCTGCAATTTTGCCCCAGAATAAGGGAAATTTCTGGAATTTTGCCCCAAAATAAGTAGAATTTCTGAGTTTTGCCCCAAAATAAGGAGAATTTCTGTCTTTTTGCCCTAACATATAGGGAATTTCTGCCTCTTTGCCCCACAATTAGGGGAATTTCTGCAATATTGCTCCAAAATACGGGTAATTTCTGCTTTTTAGCCCAAAAATAAGTAGAATGCATACCTTTTGCCACAAAAAAGGGAAATTTCTTCATTTTTACTCCAAAATAAAAGGAATTTCTGCTATTTTGCCTCTAAAAAAGTGGAATTTCTGTCTTTTTCTCCCAAAACAAAGGGAATTTCTGTCTTTTTTGCCCCAAAATAAAGAAAATTTCTGACTTATTACCCTGAAATAAGTGAAATTTCTGCAATTTTGCCTCAAAATAAGGGAAATTTCTGCCTTTTTGCCAACAAATAAGGGAAATTTCAGCCTTATTACCTCAAAATAAGAGGAATTTCTGCATTTTTGCCTCAAAATATGGGGGATTTCTGCCTTTTTACCCCAAAATAATAAAAATTTCTGCAATTTTGTACCAAAATAAAAGAAATTTCTGCCTTATTGCACCAAAATAAAAAAATTTCTGAATTTTTTTCTGAAATAAGTTAAATTTCTGCAATTTTGCCCCAAAATAAGTGAAATTTCTGCAATTTTGCCCTAAAATAAGGGAAATTTCTGGAATTTTGCACCAAAATAAGTGGAATTTCTGAGTTTTGCCCCAAAATAAGGAGAATTTCTGTCTTTTTGCCCCAACATATAGGGAATTTCCCCCTTCTTGCCCCACAATTAGGGGAATTTCTGCAATTTTGCTCCAAAATACGGGGAATTTCTGCCTTTTTGCCCGAAAATAAGAAGAATGCATACCTTTTTGCCATAAAAAATAGAAATTTCTTCAGTTTTGCTGCAAAATAAGGGGAATTTCTGCTTTTTTGCCTCTAAATAAGTGGAATTTCTGTCTTTTTCCCCCAAAACAAAGGGAATTTCTGTCTTTTTTGCCCCAAAATAAGGAAAATTTCTGACTTATTACCCTGAAATAAGTGAAATTTTTGCAATTTTGCCCCAAAATAAGTTAAATTTCTGCCTTTTTGCCCCCAAATAAGGGGAATTTCAGCCTTTTTACCTCAAAATAAGAGAAATTTCTGCATTTTTGCCCCAAAATATGGGAGATTTCTGCCTTTTTGCCCCAAAATAAGAAAAATTTCTGCAATTTTGTACCAAAATAAAAGAAATTTCCGCCTTTTTGCACCAAAATAAGAAAATTTCTGCTTTTTTTTCTGAAATAAGTGAAATTTCTGCAATTTTGCCCAAAAATAAGTGAAATTTCTGCAATTTTGCCCCAAAATAAGGGAAATTTCTGGAATTTTGCCCCAATATCAGTAGAATTTCTGAGTTTTGACCCAAAATAAGGAGAATTTGTTTCTTTTTGCCCCAACATATAGGGAATTTCTCCCTTCTTTCCCCACAATTAGGGGAATTTCTGCAATTTTGCTCCAAAATAAGAGGAATTTCTGCTTTTTTGCCTCTAAATAAGTGGAATTTCTGTCTTTTCCCCCCCAAAACAAAAAGAATTTCTGTATTTTTTGGCCCCAAAATAAGGAAAATTTCTGACTTATTACCCTGAAATAAGTGAAATTTCTGCAATTTTGCCCCAAAATAAGTGAAATTTCTGCAATTTTGCCCCAAAATAAGGGAAATTTCTGGAATTTTGCCCCAAAATAAGTAGAATTTCTGAGTTTTGCCCCAAAATAAGGAGAATTTCTGTCTTTTTGCCCTAACATATAGGGAATTTCTGCCTCTTTGCCCCACAATTAGGGGAATTTCTGCAATATTGCTCCAAAATACGGGTAATTTCTGCTTTTTAGCCCAAAAATAAGTGGAATGCATACCTTTTGCCACAAAAAAGGGAAATTTCTTCATTTTTACTCCAAAATAAAAGGAATTTCTGCTTTTTTGCCTCTAAAAAAGTGGAATTTCTTTTTCTCCCAAAACAAAGGGAATTTCTGTCTTTTTTGCCCCAAAATAAAGAAAATTTCTGACTTATTACCCTGAAATAAGTGGAATTTCTGCAATTTTGCCCCAAAATAAGGGAAATTTCTTTTTTTTTGCCCCCAAATAAGGGAAATTTCAGTTTTTTTACCTCAAAATAAGAGGAATTTCTGCATTTTTGCCCCAAAATATGAAGATTTCTGCCTTTTTGCCCCAAAATAAGAAAAATTTCTGCAATTTGTACCAAAATAAAAGAAATTTCTGCCTTTTTGCACCAAAATAAATAAATTCTGCTTATTTTTCTGAAATAAGTGAAATTTCTGCAATTTTGCCCCAAAATAAGTAAAATTTCTGCAATTTTGCCCCAAAATAAGGGAAATTTCTGGAATTTTGCCCCCAAAATAAGTGGAATTTCTGAGTTTTACCCCAAAATAAGGAGAATTTCTGTCTTTTTGCCCCACAATTAGGGGAATTTGTGCAATTTTGCTTCAAAATACGGGGAATTTCTGCCTTTTTGCCCGAAAATAAGAAGAATGCATACCTTTTTTCCATAAAAAAGGGAAATTTCTTCATTTTTGCTCCAAAATAAGGGGAATTTCTGCTTTTTTGCCTCTAAATAAATGGAATTTCTGTCTTTTTCCCCCAAAACAAAGGGAATTTCTGTCCTTTTGGCCCCAAAATAAGGAAAATTTCTGACTTATTACCCTGAAATAAGTGAAATTTCTGCAATTTTGCCCCAAAATAAGGGAAATTTCTGCCTTTTTGCCCCCAAATATGGGAAATTTCAGCTTTTTTACCTCAAAATAAGGGGAATTTCGGCATTTTTGCCACAAAATATTAGGAAATTTTTCCTTTTTGCCCCAAAATAAGAAAAATTTCTGCCTTTTTTCCCTGAAATAATTGAAATTTCTGCAATTTTACCCCAAAATAAGTGGAATTTCTGCAATTTTGCTTTAAAATAAGAAAAATTTCTAGAATTTTGCCCCAAAATAAGTGGAATTTCTGAGTTTGCCCCAAAATAAGGAGAATTTCTGTCTTTTTGCCCCAACATTAGGGAATTTCTGCCTTTTTGCCCTAAAATTAGGGGAATTTTTGCAATTTTGCTCGATAATACGGGGAATTTCTGCCTTTTTGCCCGAAAATAAGAAGAATGCATACCTTTTTGCCATAAAAAAGGGAAATTTCTACATTTTTACTCCAAAATAAAAGTTATTTCTGCTTTTTTGCCTCTAAAAAATTGGAATTTCTGTCTTTTCCCCCCAAAACAAAGGGAATTTCTGTTTTTTTTGCCCCAAAATAACGAAAATTTCTGACTTATTACTCTGAAATAAGTGAAATTTATGCAATTTTGCCCCAAAATAAGAGAAATTCTTCTTTTTTGCCCCCAAATAAAGGGAATTTCAGCCTTTTTACCTCAAAATAAAAAAAATTTCTGCATTTTTGCCTCAAAATATGAGAAATTTCTGCCTTTTTGCCCCAAAATAAGAAAAATTTCTGCAATTTTGTAACAAAATAAAAGAAATTTCTGCCTTTTTGCACCAAAATAAGAAAATTCTGCTTTTTTTCTGAAATAAGTGAAATTTATGTAATTTTGCCTGAAAATAAGTGAAATTTCTGCAATTTTGCCCAAAATAAGGGAAATTTCTTGAATTTTGCCCCAAAATAAGTGGAATTTCTGAGTTTTGCCCCAAAATAAGGAGAATTTCTGTCTTTTTGCCCCAACATATAGGGAATTTCTGCCTTTTTGCCCCACAATTAGGGGAATATCTGCAAGTTTGCTCCAAAATACGGGGAATTTCTGCCTTTTTGCCCGAAAATAAAGGGAATGTATACCTTTTGCCACAAAAAAAAAAGAAATTTCTTCATTTTTACTCCAAAATAAAAGGAATTTCTGCTTTTTTGCCTCTAAAAAAGTGGAATTACTGTCTTTTTCCCCCAGAACATAGAGAATTTCTGTCTTTTTTGCCCCAAAATAAGGAAAATTTCTGACTTATTACCCTGAAAAAAGTGAAATTTCTGCAATTTTGCCCCAAAATAAGTGAAATTTCTGCAATTTTTCCCCAAAATAAGGGAAATTTCTGCAATTTTGCCCCAAAATAAGTGGAATTTCTGAGTTTTTCCCCAAAATAAGGAGAATTTCTGTATTTTGCCCCAACATATAGGGAATTTCTTCCTTTTTGCCCCACAATTAGGGGAATTTCTGCAATTTTGCTCTAAAATAGGGGGAATTTCTACCTTTTTGCCCGAAAATAAGAAAAATGCATACCTTTTTGCCATAAAAAAGGGAAATTTCTTCATTTTTGCTCCAAAATAAGGGGAATTTCTGCATTTATGCCTCTAAATAAGTGGAATTTCTGTCTTTTTCCCTGAAAACAAAGGGAATTTCTGTCTTTTTTGCCCCAAAGTAAGAAAAATTTCTGACTTATTACCCTGAAATAAGTGAAATTTCTGCAATTTTGCCCCAAAATATGGGAAATTTCTGCCTTTTTGCCCCCAAATAAGGGGAATTTCAGCCTTTTTACCTCAAAATAAGGGGAATTTCTGCATTTTTGCCTCAAAATATGGGAAATTTCTGCCTTTTTGCCCCAAAATAAGAAAATTTCTGCTTTTTTTCCCTGAAATAAGTGAAATTTCTGCAATTTTGCCCCAAAATAAGTGAAATTTCTGCAATTTTGGCCAAAAATAAGGGAAATTTCTGAAATTTTGTTCCAAAATAAGTGGAATTTCTGAGTTTTGCCCCAAAATAAGGAGAATTTCTGTCTTTTGGCCCCAACATAAGGGAATTTCTGCAATTTTACTCCAAAATACGGGGAATTTCTGCCTTTTTGCCTGAAAATAAGAATGTATACCTTTTGGCTATAAAAAATGAAATTTCTGCAATTTTGCTCCAAAATAAGGGGAATTTCTGCTTTTTTGCCTCTAAATAAATGGAATTTCTGTCTTTTTCCACCCATACAAATGGAATTTCTGTATTTTTTGCCCCAAAATAAGGAAAATTTCTGAATTATTACCCTGAAATAAGTGAAATTTCTGCAATTTTGCCCCAGTATAAGAGAAATTTCTGCATTTTTGCCCCCAAATAAGGGGAATTTCAGCCTTTTTACCTCAAAATAAGAGGAATTTCTGCATTTTTGCCTCAAAATATTAGGAATTTCTGACTTTTTGCCCCTAAAAACGGAAAATTTCGGCCTTTTTTCCCTGAAAAAAGTGAAATTTCTGCAATTTTGCCCCAAAATAATTGAAATTTCTGCAATTTGCCCCAAAATAAGGGGAATTTTGGGAATTTTGCCACAAAATAAATGGAATTTCTGAATTTTGCCCCCAAATGAGGAGAATTTCTGTCGTTTTGCCCTAACATATAGGGAATTTCTGCCTTTTTGCCCCACAATTAGGGGAATTTCTGCAATTTTGCTCCAAAATATGGGGAATTTCTGCTTTTTTGCCTCTAAATAAGTGGAATTTCTGTCTTTTTCCCCCAAAACAAAGGGAATTTCTGCCTTTTTGCCCGAAAATAAGAAGAATGCATACCTTTTTGCCACAAAAAAGGGAAATTTCTTCATTTTTGCTCCAAAATAAGGGGAATTTCTGCATTTTTGCCTCTAAATAAGTGGAATTTCTGTCTTTTTCCCTGAAAACAAAGGGAATTTCTGTCTTTTTTGCCCCAAAGTAAGAAAAACTTCTGACTTATTACCCTGAAATAAGTGAAATTTCTGCAATTTTTCCCCAAAATAAGGAAAATTTCTGCCTTTTTGCAACCAAATAAGGGGAATTTTAGCCTTTTTACCTCAAAATAAGGAAATTTTCTGCAATTTTGCCCCAAAATATGAGAAATTTCTGCTTTTTTGCTTCAAAATAATAATAATTTCTGCAATTTTGTACCAAAATAAAAGAAATTTTTGCCTTTTTGCCCCAAAATAAGAAAATTTCTGCTTTTTTTTTGAAATAAGTGAAATTTCTGTAATTTTGCCCCAAAATAAGTGAAATTTCTGAGTTTTGCTTTAAAATAAGGAGAATTTCTGTCTTTTTGCCCCAACATATAGGGAATTTCTGACTTTTTGCCCCACAATTAGAGGGAATTTCTGCAATTTTGCTCTAAAATAGGTGGAATTTCTGCCTTTTTGCCCGAAAATAAGAAGAATGCATACCTTTTTGCCATAAAAAAGGGAAATTTCTTCATTTTTGCTCCAAAATAAGGGGAATTTCTGCATTTTTGCCTCTAAATAAGTGGAATTTCTGTCTTTTTCCCTGAAAACAAAGGGAATTTCTGTCTTTTTTGCCCCAAAGTAAGAAAAATTTCTGACTTAGTACCCTGAAATAAGTGAAATTTCTGCAATTTTGCCCCAAAATGTGGGAAATTTCTGCCTTTTTGCCCCCAAATAAGGAAAATTTCAGCCTTTTTACCTCAAAATAAGGGGAATTTCTGCATTTTTGCCTCAAAATATGGGAAATTTCTGCCTTTTTGCCCCAAAATAAGAAAATTTCTGCTTTTTTTCCCTGAAATAAGTGAAATTTCTGCAATTTTGCCCCAAAATAAGTGAAATTTCTGCAATTTTGGCCAAAAATAAGGGAAATTTCTGAAATTTTGTTCCAAAATAAGTGGAATTTCTGAGTTTTGCCCCAAAATAAGGAGAATTTCTGTCTTTTTACCCTACAATTAAGGGAATATCTGCAATTTTACTCCAAAATACGGGGAATTTCTGCCTTTTTGCCTGAAAATAAGAAGAATGCATACCTTTTGGCTATAAAAAGGGAAATTTCTGCAATTTTGCTCCAAAATAAGGGGAATTTCTGCTTTTGTGTCTCTAAATAAATGGAATTTCTGTATTTTTCCCCCCATACAAATGGAATTTCTGTATTTTTTCCCCCAAAATAAGGAAAATTTCTGAATTATTACCCTGAAATAAGTGAAATTTCTGCTATTTTGCCCCAGTATTAGAGAAATTTCTGCATTTTTGCCCCCAAATAAGGGGAATTTCAGCCTTTTTACCTCAAAATAAGAGGAATTTCTGCATTTTTGCCTCAAAATATTAGGAATTTCTGCCTTTTTGCCCCTAAAAACGGAAAATTTCGGCCTTTTTTCCCTGAAAAAAGTGAAATTTCTGCAATTTTGCCCCAAAATAATTGAAATTTCTGCAATTTGCCCCAAAATAAGGGGAATTTTGGGAATTTTGCCACAAAATAAATGGAATTCCTGAATTTTGCCCCCAAATGAGGAGAATTTCTGTCTTTTTGCCCCAACATATAGGGAATTTTTGCCTTTTTGCCCCACAATTAGGGGAATTTCTGCAATTTTGCTCCAAAATATGGAGAATTTCTGCTTTTTTGCCTCTAAATAAGTGGAATTTATGTCTTTTTCCCCCAAAACAAGGAATTTCTGTTTTTTTGCCCCAAAATAAGGAAAATTTCTGACTTATTACCTTGAAATAAGTGAAATTTCTGCAATTTTGCCCCAAAATAAGGAAAACTTCTGCCATTTTGCCCCAAAATAAGGGGAATTTCAGCCTTTTTACATCAAAATAAGTGAAATTTCTGCAATTTTGCCCCAAAATAAGGGAAATTTCTTCTTTTTTGCCCCAAAATAAGAAAAATTTCTGTAATTTTGTACCAAAATAAAAGAAATTTCTGCCTTTTTGCCCCAAAATAAAAAATTTCTGACTTATTACCCTAAAATAAGTGAAATTTCTGGAATTTTGCCACAAAATCAGGGCAATTTCTGCCTTTTTGCTCCCAAATAAAGAGAATTTCAGCCTTTTTACCTAAAAATAAGGGGAATTTCTGAATTTTTGCCCCAAAATATAGGAAATTTCTGCCTTCTTGCCCCAAAATAAGAAAAATTTCTGCAATTTTGTACAAAAATAAAAGAAATTTCTCCCTTTTTGCCCCAAAACAAGAAAATTTCTGCTTTTTTCTTCTGAAATAAGTGAAATTTCTCCAATTTTGCCTTAAAATAAGTAATATTTCTGCAATTTTGCCCCAAAATAAGGGAAATTTATGGAATTTTGCCCCAAAATATGTGGAATATCTGAGTTTTGCCCCAAAATAAGGAGAATTTCTGTCTTTTTGCCCCAACATATAGGGAATTTCTGCCTTTTTGCCCGAAAATAAGAAGAATGCATACCTTTTTGCCATGAAAAAGGGAAATTTCTTCATTTTTGCTCCAAAATAAGGGGAATTTCTGCTTTTTTGCCTCTAAATAAGTGGAATTTCTGTCTTTTTCCCCCAAAACAAAGGGAATTTCTGTCTTTTTTGCCCCAAAATAAAGAAAATTTCTGTAATTTTGCACCAAAATAAAAGAAATTTCTGCCTTTTTGCCCCCAAATAAGAAAATTTTTCCTTTTTTTCTGAAATAAGTGAAATTTCTGCAATTTTGCCCCAAAATAAGAGAAATTTCTGCCTTTTTGCCCCCAAATAAGGGAAATTTCAGCCTTTTTACCTCAAAATAAAGAAAATTTCTACATTTTTGCCCCAAAATATGGGAAATTTATGCCTTTTTGCCCCAAAATATGAAAAATTTCTGCAATTTTGCACCAAAATAAAAGAAATTTCTGCCTTTTTGCCACAGAATAAGAAAAATTTCCCCAATTCTGTACCAAAATAAAAGAAATTTCTAAAATTTTGCTCCAAAATAAGGGAAATTTCTGATTTTTGCTCAGATATAAGGAGAATTTTTGTATTTTTCCCCAAAATAAAGTGAATTTCTGCCTTTTTGCCCCAAAATTAGGGGAGTTTCTGCAATTTTGCTTCAAAATAATGGGAATTTCTGCCTCTTTTCCTGAAAATAAGGGGAACTTCTGCCAATTTGCCCCAAATAAAGGGAATTTCTGCATTTTTGCCCCAATATTAGGAGAATTTCTGCAATTTTGCTCCAAAATACAGGGAATTTCTGCCTTTTTGCCTGAAATTAAGGGGATTTTCTGCCTTTTTGCCCCCAAACAAGGGTAATTTCTGCAATTTTATCCCAAAATAAGGGGAATTTCTGCCTTTTTGCCCCCAAATAAGGGCAATTTCTGCCTTTATGCCCTGAAATATGTGACATGTCTTCAATTTTACCCCAAAATAAGGTGAATTTCTGCCTTTTTGCCCCAAAATAATGGGAATTTCTGCATTTTGCCAAAAATAAGAAAGATTTTTGTTTTTTTCTCTGAAATAAGTGAAATTTCTGCAATTTTGCCCCAAAATAAGGGAAATTTATGCTTTTTGCCCCCAAATAAGGGGAATTTCAGCCTTTTTACCTCAAAATAAGAGGAATTTCTGAATTTTTGCCACAAAATATTAGGAATTTCTGCCTTTTTGCCCCAAAATAAGGAAAATTTCTGCCTTTTTTTCCATGAAAAAAGTGAAATTTCTGCAATTTCGCCTCAAAATAAGTGAAATTTCTGCAATTTTGCCCCAAAATAAGGGAAATTTTTGGAATTTTGCCCCAAAATAAGTGGAATATCTGAGTTTTGCCCCAAAATAAGGAGAATTTCTGTCTTTTTGCTCCAACATATAGAGAATTTCTGCCTTTTTGCCCCACAATTAGGGGAATTTCTGCAATTTTGCTCCAAAATACGGGGAATTTCTGCTTTTTAGCCCGAAAATTAGAGGAATGTATACCTTTTTCCACAAAAAAAGGAAAATTTCTTCATTTTTGCTCCAAAATAATAAGAATTTCTGCTTTTTAGCCTCTAAATAAGTGGAATATCAGTCTTTTTCCTTTAAAACAAAGAGAATTTCTGTTTTTTGCCCCAAAATAAGGAAAATTTCTGACTTATTATTCTGAAATAAGTGAAATTTCTGCAATTTTGCCTCAAAATAAGGGAAATTTCTGCCTTTTTGCCCCCAAATAAGGGGAATTTCAGCATTTTTACCTCAAAATAAGGGAAATTTCTGCTTTTTTGCCCCAAAATATGGGAGATTTCTGCCTTTTTGCCACAAAATAAGAAACATTTCTGCAATTTTGTACCAAAATAAAAGAAATTTCTGCCTTTTTGCCCCAAAATAAGAAAATTTCTGCTTTTGTTCTCTGAAATAAGTGAAATTTCTGCAATTTTGCCTCAAAATAAGGGAAATTTCTGCCTTTTTGCCCCCAAATAAGGTGAATTTCAGGCTTTTTACCTAAAAATAAGAGGAATTTCTGCATTTTTGCCCCAAAATATTAGGAATTTCTGCCTTTTTGCCCTAAAATAAGAAAAATTTCTGCAATTTTGTACCAAAATATTAGAAATTTCTGCCTTTTTGCACCAAAATAAGAAAATTTCTGCTTTTTTTTCTGACATAAGTGAAATTTTTGCAATTTTGCCCCAAAATAAGTGAAATTTCTGCAATTTTGCCTCAAAATAAGGGAAATTTCTGGAATTTTGCACCAAAATAAGTGGAATTTCTGAGTTTTGCCCCAAAATAATGAGAATTTCTGTCTTTTTGCCCCAACATATAGGGAATTTCTGCCTTTTTGCCCAAAAATTAGGGGAATTTCTGCAATGTTGCTCCAAAATACGGGGAATTTGTGCCATTTTGCCCAAAAATAAAGGGAATGTATACCTTTTTGCCATAAAAAAAGCAAATTTCTTCATTTTTGCCCCAAAATAAGGGGATTTTCCACCTTTTTGACTCAAAATAAGTGCAATTTCTGCCTTTTCCCAAAATAAATGAAATTTCTGTCTTTTTGCCCCAAAATAAGGGGAATTACAGCCTTTTTACCTCAAAATAAGGGGAATTTCTGCCTTTTTGCCCCAAAATATGAGGAATTTCTGCCTTTTTGCCAAAATAAGAAAAATTTCTGCAATTTTGTACCAAAATAAAAAAAAATTCTGCCTTTTTGCCCCCCCAAAAAAATTTTTGCCTTTTTTCCCTGAAATAAGTGAAATTTCTGCAATTTTGCCCCAATGTAAAGGAAATTTCTGCAATTTTGCCCCAAAATAAGGAAAATTTCTGACTGTTTGCTCCCAAAAAAAGGAGATTTTCTCTCTTTTTGCCCCAAAATAAGGAGAATTTTTGCCTTTTGCCCGAAAATTATGAGAATTTCTGCAATTTTGCTTCAAAATACGGGGAATTTCTGCTTTCTAGCCCCAAAATAAAGGGAATTTCTGCATTTTACCACAAAATAAGAATAGTTTCTGCCTTTTGCCTCAAAATAAGGGGAATTTTCTGCCTTTTTGTTTCAAAATAAGAAAAATTTCTTCAATTTTGTACCATAATAAAAGAAATTTCTGCTCTTTGACCCAAAATAAAAGGAATTTCTGAATTTTTGCCCTGTAATAAATGAAATTTCTGCAATTTTGCCCGAAAATAAGGGAAATTTGTGCCTTTTTGCCCCAAAATAAGAAGAATTTTTGCCTTTTGCCCCAAAATATGGGGAATTTCAGCATTTTACCTCAAAATAAGAATTTCAGCCTTTTTGCCCCAAAACAAGAAAAATTTCTGTAATTTTGCCCCAAAATAAGGGGAATTTCTTTCTTTTTGCCCCAAAATAAAGGATATTTCAGTCTTTTTACCTGAAAATAAGTGAAATTTCTGCAATTTTGCCCCAAATAAGGAAAATTTCTGCAATTTTGCCCCAAAATAAGGTAAATTCCTGCAATTTTGCCCTAAAATAAGTGGAATTTTTGAGTTTTGACCCAAAATAAGGAGAATTTCTGTCTTTTTGCCCCAACATATAGGGAATTTCTGCCTTTTTGCCCCACAATTAGGGGAATTTCTGTCTTTTTTGCCCCAAAATAAGGAAAATTTCTGACTTATTACCCTGAAATAAGTGAAATGTCTGCAATTTTGCCCCAAAATAAGAAAAATTTCTGCCTTTTTGCACCAAAATAAGGGGAATTTCAGCCTTTTTACCTCAAAATAAGGGGAATTTCTGCATTTTTGCCACAAAATATTAGGAATTTCTGCCATTTTGCCCCAAAATAAGAAAAATTTCTGCCATTTTTACCTGAAATAAGTGAAATTTCTGCAATTTTGCCCCAAAATAAGTGAAATTTCTGCAATTTTGCCCCAAAATAAGGGAAATTTCTGGAATTTTGCCCCAAAATAAGTGGAAATTCTGAGTTTTGTCCCAAAATAAGGAGAATTTTTGTCTTTTTGCCCCAACATATAGGGAATTTCTGCCTATTTGCCCCACAATTTGGGGATTTTCTGCAATTGTGCTCCAAAATACGGGGAATTTCTGCCTTTTTGCCCGAAAATAAGGGGAATGTATACCTTTTGCCACAAAAAAGGGAAATTTATTAATTTTTGCCGCAAAATAAGAGGAATTTCTGCCTTTTTGCCACAAAAGAAAGGGAATTTCTGCCTTTTTGCCTCAAAATAAGGGGAATTTCAGCATTTTCCCCAAAATAAAGTAAATTTCTGCAATTTTGTACCAAAATAAAAGAAATTTCTGCCTTTTTCCCCAAAATAAGAGAAATTTCTGTGCTTTTTCTCTGAAATAAGTGAAATTTCTGCAATTTTGCCACAAAATAAGGGGAATTTCTGCAATTTTGCCCCAATGTAAAGGAAATTTCTGCAATTTTGCCCCAAAATAAGGGGAATTTCTGCTTTTTTGACACTAAATAAATGGAATTTCTGTCTTTTTCCCCCCATACAAATGGAATTTCTGTATTTTTTGCCCCAAAATAAGGAAAATTTCTGATTTATTACCCTGAAATAAATGAAATTTCTGAAATTTTGCCCCAGTATAAGAGAAATTTCTGCATTTTTGCCCCCAAATAAGGGGAATTTCAGCCTTTTTACCTCAAAATAAGGGAAATTTCTGCATTTTTGCCACAAAATATTAGGAATTTCTGCCTTTTTGCTCCCAAAAATGGAAAATTTCGGCCTTTTTTCCCTGAAAAAAGTGAAATTTCTGCAATTTTGCCTCTAAATAAGTAAAATTTCTGCAATTTTGCCCCAAAATAAGGGAAGTTTTGGGAATTTTGCACCAAAAGAAATGGAATTTCTGAATTTTGCCCCAAAATAAAAAGAATTTCTGTCTTTTTGCCCCAACATATAGCAAATTTCTGCCTTTTTGTCCCACAATTAGGGGAATTTCTGCAATTTTGCTCCAAAATACGGGGAATTTCTGCTTTTTAGCCTGAAAATAAGAAGAATGCATACCTTTTGCCACAAAAAAAGGAAATTTCTTCATTTTTGCTCCAAAATAAGGGGAATTTCTGCTTTTTTGCTTCTAAATAAGTGGAATTTCTGACTTTTTCCCCCAAAACAAAAGGAATTTCTGTCTTTTTTGCCCCAAATAAGGAAAATTTCTGACTTATTACCCTGAAATAAGTGAAATTTCTGCAATTTTGTCCCAGAATAAGGGAAATTTCTGCTTTTTGCCCCCAAATAAGGGGAATTTCTGCCTTTTTACCTCAAAATAAGGGGAATTTTTGCAATTTTACCACAAAATATTTGGAATCTCTGCATTTTTGCCCCAAAATGAGGAAAATTTCTGCCTTTTTACCATGAAATAAGTGAAATTTCTGTAATTTTGCCCCAAAATAAGGGAAATTTCTGCAATTTTGCCCCAATGTAAAGGAAATTTCTGCAATTTTGCCACAAAATAAGGGAAATTTCTTGAATTTTGCCCCAAAATAAGTGGAATTTCTTAGTTTTGCCCCAAAATAAGGAGAATTTCTGTCTGTTTGCCCTAACATATAGGGAATTTCTGCATTTTGCCCCACAATTAGGGGAATTTCTGCAATTTTGCTCCAAAATACGGGTAATTTCAGCTTTTTAGCCCAAAAATAAGTGGAATGTATACATTTTGCCACAAAAAAGGGAAATTTCTTCATTTTTACTCCAAAATAAAAGGAATTTCTGCTTTTTTGCCTCTAAAAAAGTGGAATTTCTGTCTTTTTCCCCCAAAACAAAGGGAATTTCTGTGTTTTTTGCCCCAAAATAAGGAAAATTTCTGACTTATTACCCTGAAATAAGTGAAATATATGCAATTTTGCCTCAAAATAAGTGAAATTTCTGCAATTTTGGTCCAAAATAAGGGAAATTTTTGGAATTTTGCCCCAAAGTAAGTGGAATTTCTGAGTTTTGCCCCAAAATAAGGAGATTTTCTGTTTTTTTGCTCTAACTTACAGGGAATTTCTGTCTTTTTGCCCCACAATTAGCGGAATTTTTGCAATTTTGCTCCAACATACGGGTAATTTCTGCTTTTTAGCCTGAAAATAAGGGGAATGTATACCATTTGCCACAAAAAAGAAATTTCTTCATTTTTACTCCAAAATAAAAGGAATTTCTGCTTTTTTGCCCCAAAATAAGAAAAATTTCTGACTGACTACTCTGAAATAAGTGAAATTTCTGCAATTTTGCCCCAAAATAAGAAAAATTTCTGCCTTTTTGCCTCCAAATAAGGGGAATTTCAGCCTTTTTACCTCAAAATAAGAGGAATTTCTGCATTTTTGCCCCAAAATATGGGAGATTTCTGCCTTTTTGCCCCAAAATAAGAAAAATTTCTGCAATTTTGTACCAAAATAAAAGAAATTTCCGCCTTTTTGCACCAAAATAAGAAAATTTCTGCTTTTTTTTCTGAAATAAGTGAAATTTCTGCAATTTTGCCCCAAAATAACAGAAATTTCTGCAATTTTGCTCCCAAATAAAGGAAATTTCTGGAATTTTGCCTTAAAATAAGTGGAATTTCTGAGTTTTGCCCCAAAATAAGGAGAATTTCTGTCTTTTTGCCCCAACATATAGGGAATTTCTGCCTTTTCGCCCCACAATTAGGGGAATTTCTGCAATTTTGCTCCAAAATACGGGGAATTTCTGCCTTTTTGCCCAAAAATAAGAAGAATGCATACCTTTTTGCCATAAAAAAGGGAAAGTTCTTCATTTTTGCTCCAAAATAAGGGGAATTTCAGCTTTTTTGCCTCTAAATATGTGGAATTTCTATCTTTTTCACCCCAAAACAAAGGAAATTTCTGTCTTTTTGGCCTCAAAATAAGGAAAATTTCTGACTTATTACCCTGAAATAAGTGAAATTTCTGCAATTTTGCCCCAAAATAAGTGAAATTTCTGCAATTTTGCCCCAAAATAAGGGAAATTTCTGGAATTTTGCCCCAAAATAAGTGGAATTTCTGAGTTTAGCCCCAAAATAAAAAGAATTTCTGTCTTTTTGCCCTAACATATCGGAAATTTCTGCCTTTTTGCCCCACAATTAGGGGAATTTCTGCAATTTTGCTCCAAAATACGGGGAATTTCTGCTTTTTAGCCTGAAAATAAGGGGAATGTATATCTTTTGCCACAAAAAAAAGAAATTTCTTCATTTTTACTCCAAAATAAAATGAATTTCTGCTTTTTTGCCGCTAAAAAAGTGGAATTTCTGTCTTTTTCCCCCAAAACAAAGGGAATTTCTGTCTTTTTTGCCCCAAAATAAGGAAAATTTCTGACTTATTACATTGAAATAAGTGAAATTTCTGCAATTTTGCCTCAAAATAAGGGAACTTTCTGCCTTTTTCCCCCAAATAAGGGAAATTTCTACCTTTTTACCTCAAAATAAGAGGAATTTCTGCATTTTTCCCCAAAATATGGGAGATTTGTGCCTTTTTGCCCCAAAAAAAGAAAAATTTCTGCAATTTTGTACAAAAATAGAAATTTCTGCCTTTTTGCACCAAAATAGGAAAATTTCTGAATTTTTTTCTGAAATAAGTGAAATTTCTGCAATTTTGCCCCAAAATAAGTGAAATTTCTGCAATTTTGCCCCAAAATAAGGGAAATTTCTGTTTTTTACCCCCAAATAAGGGGAATTTCTGCCTTTTTACCTTAAAATAAGGGGAATTTCTGCATTTTTGCCACAAAATATTTGGAATTTCTGCAATTTTGCCCCAAAATAAGTGAAATTACTGCAATTTTGCCCCAAAGTAAGTGAAATTTCTGCAATTTTGCCCCAAAATAAGGGAAATTTCTAGAATTTTGCCGCAAAATAAGTGGAATTTCTGAGTTTTGTCCCAAAATAAGGAGAATTTCTGTCTTTTTGCCCTAACATATAGGGAATTTCTGCCTCTTTGCCCCACAATTAGGGGATTTTCTGAAATTTTGCTCCAAAATACGGGTAATTTCTGCTTTTTAGCCCAAAAATAAGTGGAATGTATACCTTTTGCCACAAAAAAAGAAATTTCTTCATTTTTACTCCAAAATAAAAGGAATTTCTGCTTTTTTGCCTCTAAAAAAGTGGAATTTCTCTTATTTTCCCCCAAAACAAAGGGAATTTCTGTCTTTTTTGCCCCAAAATAACGAAAATTTCTGACTTATTACCCTGAAATAAGTGAAATTTCTGAAATTTTCCTCAAAATAAGGGAAATTTCTGCCTTTTTGCCCCCAAATAAAGGAAATTTCAGCCTTTTTACCTCAAAATAAGAGGAATATCTTCATTTTTGCCCCAAAATATGGGAGATTTCTGCCTTTTTGCCCCAAAATAAGAAAAATTTCTGCAATTTTGTACCAAAATAAAAGATAATTCTGCCTTTTTGCACCAAAATAGGAAAATTTCTGAATTTTTTTCTGAAATAAGTTAAATTTCTGCAATTTTGCACCAAAATAAGTGAAATTTCTGCAATTTTGCCCCAAAATAAGGGAAATTTCTGGAATTTTGACCAAAAAAGTGTGGAATTTCTGAGTTTTTGCCCCAAAATAAGTGAAATTTCTTTTTTTTGCCCCCAAATAAGGGGAATTTCTGCATTTTTACCTCAAAATAAAGGGAATTTCTTCATTTTTGCCACAAAATATTTGGAATTTCTGCATTTTTGCATCAAAATAAGGAAAATTTCCGCCTTTTTACCATGAAATAAATGAAATTTCTGCAATTTTGCCCCAAAATAAGTGAAATTTCTGCAATTTTGCCCCAAAATAAGAGAAATTTCTGGAATTTTGCCCCAAAATAAATGGAATTTCTGAGTTTTGCCCCAAAAATAAAGAGAATTTCTGTCTTTTTGCCCTAACATATAGGGAATTTCTGCCATTTTGCCTTACAATTAGGGGAATTTCTGCAATTTTGCTCTAAAATACGGGTAATTTCTGCTTTTTAGCCCAAAAATAAGTGGAATGCATACCTTTTGCCACAAAAAAGGGAAATTTCTTCATTTTTACTCCAAAATAAAAGGAATTTCTGCTTTTTTGCCTCTAAAAAAGTGAAATATCTGTATTTTTCTCCCAAAACAAAGGGAATTTCTGTCTTTTTTGCCCCAAAATAGAGAAAATTTCTGACTTATTACCCTGAAATAAGTGAAATTTCTGCAATTTTGCCTCAAAATAAGGGAAATTTCTGCCTTTTTGCCCCCAAATAAGGGGAATTTCAGCCTTTTACCTCAAAATAAGAGGAATTTCTGCATTTTTCCCCTAAATATGGGAGATTTCTGAATTTTTGCCCCAAAATAAGAAAAATTTCTGCAATTTTGTACCAAAATAAAAGAAATTTCTGCCTTTTTGCACCAAAATAGAAAAATTTCTGAATTTTTTTCTGAAATAAGTTAAATTTCTGCAATTTTGCCTTAAAATAAGTGAAATTTCTGCAATTTTGCCCTAAAATAAGGGAAATTTCTGGAATTTTGCACCAAAATAAATGGAATTTCTGAGTTTTGCCCCAAAATAAGGAGAATTTCTGTCTTTTTGCCCCAACATATAGGGAATTTCTGCCTTTTTGCCCCACAATTAGGGGAATTTCTGCAATTTTGCTCCAAAATACGGGGAATTTCTGCCTTTTTGCCCGAAAATAAGAAGAATGCATACCCTTTTGCCATAAAAAATAGAAATTTCTGCAATTTTGCTCCAAAATAAGGGAATTTCTGCTTTTTTGCCTCTAAATAAGTGGTATTTCTGTTTTTATCCCCCAAAACAATGGAAATTTCTGTCTTTTTTGCCCCAAAATAAGGAAAATTTCTGACTTATTAGCCTGAAATAAGTGAAATTTCTGCAATTTTGCCCCAAAATAAGTGAATTTTCTGCCTTTTTGCCCCCAAATAAGGGGAATTTCAGCCTTTTTACCTCAAAATAAGAGAAATTTCTGCACTTTTGCCCCAAAATATGGGAGATTTCTGCCTTTTTGCCCCAAAATAAGAAAAATTTCTGCAATTTTGTACCAAAATAAAAGAAATTTCCGCCTTTTTGCACCAAAATAAGAAAATTCCTGCTTTTTTTTCTGAAATAAGTGAAATTTCTGCAATTTTGCCCCAAAATAAGTGAAATTTCTGCAATTTTGCCCCAAAATACGGGAAATTTCTGGAATTTTGCCCCAATATCAGTGGAATTTCTGAGTTTTGACCCAAAATAAGGAGAATTTGTTTCTTTTTGCCCCAACATATAGGGAATTTCTGCCTTTTTGCCCCACAATTAGGGGAATTTCTGCAATTTTGCTCCAAAATAAGAGGAATTTCTGCTTTTTTGCCTCTAAATAAGTGGAATTTCTGTCTTTTTCCCCCAAAACAAAGGGAATTTCTGTCTTTTTGGCCCCAAAATAAGGAAAATTTTTGACTTATTACCCTGAAATAAGTGAAATTTCTGCAATTTTGCCCCAAAATAAGTGAAATTTCTGCAATTTTGCCCCAAAATAAGGGAAATATCTGGAATTTTGCCCCAAAATAAGTAGAATTTCTGAGTTTTGCCCCAAAATAAGGAGAATTTCTGTCTTTTTGCCCTAACATATAGGGAATTTCTGCCTCTTTGCCCCACAATTAGGGGAATTTCTGCAATATTGCTCCAAAATACGGGTAATTTCTGCCTTTTTGCCCGAAAATAAGTGGAATGGATACCTTTTGCCACAAAAAAGGGAAATTTCTTCATTTTTACTCCAAAATAAAAGGAATTTCTGCTTTTTTGCCTCTAAAAAAGTGGAATTTCTGTCTTTTTCTCCCAAAACAAAGGGAATTTCTGTCTTTTTTGCCCCAAAATAAAGAAAATTTCTGACTTATTACCCAGAAATAAGTGAAATTTCTGCAATTTTGCCTCAAAATAAGGGAAATTTATGCCTTTTTGCCCCCAAATAAGGGAAATTTCAGCCTTATTACCTCAAAATAAGAGGAATTTCTGCATTTTTGCTTCAAAATATGGGGGATTTCTGCCTTTTTGCCCCAAAATAAGAAAAATTTCTGCAATTTTGTACCAAAATATAAGAAATTTCTGCCTTTTTGCACCAAAATAGAAAAATTTCTGAATTTTTTTCTGAAATAAGTTAAATTTCTGCAATTTTGCCCCAAAATAAGTGAAATTTCTGCAATTTTGCTCTAAAATAAGGGAAATTTCTGGAATTTTGCACCAAAATAAGTGGAATTTCTGAGTTTTGCCCCAAAATAAGGAGAATTTCTGTATTTTTGCCCCAACATATAGGGAATTTCCCCCTTCTTGCCCCACAATTAGGGAAATTTCTGCAATTTTGCTCCAAAATACGGGGAATTTCTGCCTTTTTGCCCGAAAATAAGAAGAATGCATACCTTTTTGCCATAAAAAATAGAAATTTCTTCAGTTTTGCTCCAAAATAAGGGGAATTTCTGCTTTTTTGCCTCTAAATAAGTGGTATTTCTGTTTTTATCCCCCAAAACAAAGGAAATTTCTGTCTTTTTTGCCCCAAAATAAGGAAAATTTGTGACTTATTAGCCTGAAATAAGTGAAATTTCTGCAATTTTGCCCCAAAATAAGTGAATTTTCTGCCTTTTTGCCCCCAAATAAGGGGAATTTCAGCCTTTTTACCTCAAAATAAGAGAAATTTCTGCACTTTTGCCCCAAAATATGGGAGATTTCTGCCTTTTTGCCCCAAAATAAGAAAAATTTCTGCAATTTTGTACCAAAATAAAAGAAATTTCCGCCTTTTTGCACCAAAATAAGAAAATTCCTGCTTTTTTTTCTGAAATAAGTGAAATTTCTGCAATTTTGCCCCAAAATAAGTGAAATTTCTGCAATTTTGCCCCAAAATACGGGAAATTTCTGGAATTTTGCCCCAATATCAGTGGAATTTCTGAGTTTTGACCCAAAATAAGGAGAATTTGTTTCTTTTTGCCCCAACATATAGGGAATTTCTGCCTTTTTGCCCCACAATTAGGGGAATTTCTGCAATTTTGCTCCAAAATAAGAGGAATTTCTGCTTTTTTGCCTCTAAATAAGTGGAATTTCTGTCTTTTTCCCCCAAAACAAAGGGAATTTCTGTCTTTTTGGCCCCAAAATAAGGAAAATTTTTGACTTATTACCCTGAAATAAGTGAAATTTCTGCAATTTTGCCCCAAAATAAGTGAAATTTCTGCAATTTTGCCCCAAAATAAGGGAAATATCTGGAATTTTGCCCCAAAATAAGTAGAATTTCTGAGTTTTGCCCCAAAATAAGGAGAATTTCTGTCTTTTTGCCCTAACATATAGGGAATTTCTGCCTCTTTGCCCCACAATTAGGGGAATTTCTGCAATATTGCTCCAAAATACGGGTAATTTCTGACTTTTTGCCCGAAAATAAGTGGAATGGATACCTTTTGCCACAAAAAAGGGAAATTTCTTCATTTTTACTCCAAAATAAAAGGAATTTCTGCTTTTTTGCCTCTAAAAAAGTGGAATTTCTGTCTTTTTCTCCCAAAACAAAGGGAATTTCTGTCTTTTTTGCCCCAAAATAAAGAAAATTTCTGACTTATTACCCAGAAATAAGTGAAATTTCTGCAATTTTGCCTCAAAATAAGGGAAATTTATGCCTTTTTGCCCCCAAATAAGGGAAATTTCAGCCTTATTACCTCAAAATAAGAGGAATTTCTGCATTTTTGCCTCAAAATATGGGGGATTTCTGCCTTTTTGCCCCAAAATAAGAAAAATTTCTGCAATTTTGTACCAAAATATAAGAAATTTCTGCCTTTTTGCACCAAAATAGAAAAATTTCTGAATTTTTTTCTGAAATAAGTTAAATTTCTGCAATTTTGCCCCAAAATAAGTGAAATTTCTGCAATTTTGCTCTAAAATAAGGGAAATTTCTGGAATTTTGCACCAAAATAAGTGGAATTTCTGAGTTTTGCCCCAAAATAATGAGAATTTCTGTCTTTTTGCCCCAACATATAGGGAATTTCTGCCTTTTTGCCCAAAAATTAGGGGAATTTCTGCAATGTTGCTCCAAAATACGGGGAATTTGTGCCATTTTGCCCAAAAATAAAGGGAATGTATACCTTTTTGCCATAAAAAAAGCAAATTTCTTCATTTTTGCCCCAAAATAAGGGGATTTTCCACCTTTTTGACTCAAAATAAGTGCAATTTCTGCCTTTTCCCAAAATAAATGAAATTTCTGTCTTTTTGCCCCAAAATAAGGGGAATTACAGCCTTTTTACCTCAAAATAAGGGGAATTTCTGCCTTTTTGCCCCAAAATATGAGGAATTTCTGCCTTTTTGCCAAAATAAGAAAAATTTCTGCAATTTTGTACCAAAATAAAAAAAAATTCTGCCTTTTTGCCCCCCCAAAAAAATTTTTGCCTTTTTTCCCTGAAATAAGTGAAATTTCTGCAATTTTGCCCCAATGTAAAGGAAATTTCTGCAATTTTGCCCCAAAATAAGGAAAATTTCTGACTGTTTGCTCCCAAAAAAAGGAGATTTTCTCTCTTTTTGCCCCAAAATAAGGAGAATTTTTGCCTTTTGCCCGAAAATTATGAGAATTTCTGCAATTTTGCTTCAAAATACGGGGAATTTCTGCTTTCTAGCCCCAAAATAAAGGGAATTTCTGCATTTTACCACAAAATAAGAATAGTTTCTGCCTTTTGCCTCAAAATAAGGGGAATTTTCTGCCTTTTTGTTTCAAAATAAGAAAAATTTCTTCAATTTTGTACCATAATAAAAGAAATTTCTGCTCTTTGACCCAAAATAAAAGGAATTTCTGAATTTTTGCCCTGTAATAAATGAAATTTCTGCAATTTTGCCCGAAAATAAGGGAAATTTGTGCCTTTTTGCCCCAAAATAAGAAGAATTTTTGCCTTTTGCCCCAAAATATGGGGAATTTCAGCATTTTACCTCAAAATAAGAATTTCAGCCTTTTTGCCCCAAAACAAGAAAAATTTCTGTAATTTTGCCCCAAAATAAGGGGAATTTCTTTCTTTTTGCCCCAAAATAAAGGATATTTCAGTCTTTTTACCTGAAAATAAGTGAAATTTCTGCAATTTTGCCCCAAATAAGGAAAATTTCTGCAATTTTGCCCCAAAATAAGGTAAATTCCTGCAATTTTGCCCTAAAATAAGTGGAATTTTTGAGTTTTGACCCAAAATAAGGAGAATTTCTGTCTTTTTGCCCCAACATATAGGGAATTTCTGCCTTTTTGCCCCACAATTAGGGGAATTTCTGTCTTTTTTGCCCCAAAATAAGGAAAATTTCTGACTTATTACCCTGAAATAAGTGAAATGTCTGCAATTTTGCCCCAAAATAAGAAAAATTTCTGCCTTTTTGCACCAAAATAAGGGGAATTTCAGCCTTTTTACCTCAAAATAAGGGGAATTTCTGCATTTTTGCCACAAAATATTAGGAATTTCTGCCATTTTGCCCCAAAATAAGAAAAATTTCTGCCATTTTTACCTGAAATAAGTGAAATTTCTGCAATTTTGCCCCAAAATAAGTGAAATTTCTGCAATTTTGCCCCAAAATAAGGGAAATTTCTGGAATTTTGCCCCAAAATAAGTGGAAATTCTGAGTTTTGTCCCAAAATAAGGAGAATTTTTGTCTTTTTGCCCCAACATATAGGGAATTTCTGCCTATTTGCCCCACAATTTGGGGATTTTCTGCAATTGTGCTCCAAAATACGGGGAATTTCTGCCTTTTTGCCCGAAAATAAGGGGAATGTATACCTTTTGCCACAAAAAAGGGAAATTTATTAATTTTTGCCGCAAAATAAGAGGAATTTCTGCCTTTTTGCCACAAAAGAAAGGGAATTTCTGCCTTTTTGCCTCAAAATAAGGGGAATTTCAGCATTTTCCCCAAAATAAAGTAAATTTCTGCAATTTTGTACCAAAATAAAAGAAATTTCTGCCTTTTTCCCCAAAATAAGAGAAATTTCTGTGCTTTTTCTCTGAAATAAGTGAAATTTCTGCAATTTTGCCACAAAATAAGGGGAATTTCTGCAATTTTGCCCCAATGTAAAGGAAATTTCTGCAATTTTGCCCCAAAATAAGGGGAATTTCTGCTTTTTTGACACTAAATAAATGGAATTTCTGTCTTTTTCCCCCCATACAAATGGAATTTCTGTATTTTTTGCCCCAAAATAAGGAAAATTTCTGATTTATTACCCTGAAATAAATGAAATTTCTGAAATTTTGCCCCAGTATAAGAGAAATTTCTGCATTTTTGCCCCCAAATAAGGGGAATTTCAGCCTTTTTACCTCAAAATAAGGGAAATTTCTGCATTTTTGCCACAAAATATTAGGAATTTCTGCCTTTTTGCTCCCAAAAATGGAAAATTTCGGCCTTTTTTCCCTGAAAAAAGTGAAATTTCTGCAATTTTGCCTCTAAATAAGTAAAATTTCTGCAATTTTGCCCCAAAATAAGGGAAGTTTTGGGAATTTTGCACCAAAAGAAATGGAATTTCTGAATTTTGCCCCAAAATAAAAAGAATTTCTGTCTTTTTGCCCCAACATATAGCAAATTTCTGCCTTTTTGTCCCACAATTAGGGGAATTTCTGCAATTTTGCTCCAAAATACGGGGAATTTCTGCTTTTTAGCCTGAAAATAAGAAGAATGCATACCTTTTGCCACAAAAAAAGGAAATTTCTTCATTTTTGCTCCAAAATAAGGGGAATTTCTGCTTTTTTGCTTCTAAATAAGTAGAATTTCTGACTTTTTCCCCCAAAACAAAAGGAATTTCTGTCTTTTTTGCCCCAAATAAGGAAAATTTCTGACTTATTACCCTGAAATAAGTGAAATTTCTGCAATTTTGTCCCAGAATAAGGGAAATTTCTGCTTTTTGCCCCCAAATAAGGGGAATTTCTGCCTTTTTACCTCAAAATAAGGGGAATTTTTGCAATTTTACCACAAAATATTTGGAATCTCTGCATTTTTGCCCCAAAATGAGGAAAATTTCTGCCTTTTTACCATGAAATAAGTGAAATTTCTGTAATTTTGCCCCAAAATAAGGGAAATTTCTGCAATTTTGCCCCAATGTAAAGGAAATTTCTGCAATTTTGCCACAAAATAAGGGAAATTTCTTGAATTTTGCCCCAAAATAAGTGGAATTTCTTAGTTTTGCCCCAAAATAAGGAGAATTTCTGTCTGTTTGCCCTAACATATAGGGAATTTCTGCATTTTGCCCCACAATTAGGGGAATTTCTGCAATTTTGCTCCAAAATACGGGTAATTTCAGCTTTTTAGCCCAAAAATAAGTGGAATGTATACATTTTGCCACAAAAAAGGGAAATTTCTTCATTTTTACTCCAAAATAAAAGGAATTTCTGCTTTTTTGCCTCTAAAAAAGTGGAATTTCTGTCTTTTTCCCCCAAAACAAAGGGAATTTCTGTGTTTTTTGCCCCAAAATAAGGAAAATTTCTGACTTATTACCCTGAAATAAGTGAAATATATGCAATTTTGCCTCAAAATAAGTGAAATTTCTGCAATTTTGGTCCAAAATAAGGGAAATTTTTGGAATTTTGCCCCAAAGTAAGTGGAATTTCTGAGTTTTGCCCCAAAATAAGGAGATTTTCTGTTTTTTTGCTCTAACTTACAGGGAATTTCTGTCTTTTTGCCCCACAATTAGCGGAATTTTTGCAATTTTGCTCCAACATACGGGTAATTTCTGCTTTTTAGCCTGAAAATAAGGGGAATGTATACCATTTGCCACAAAAAAGAAATTTCTTCATTTTTACTCCAAAATAAAAGGAATTTCTGCTTTTTTGCCCCAAAATAAGAAAAATTTCTGACTGACTACTCTGAAATAAGTGAAATTTCTGCAATTTTGCCCCAAAATAAGAAAAATTTCTGCCTTTTTGCCTCCAAATAAGGGGAATTTCAGCCTTTTTACCTCAAAATAAGAGGAATTTCTGCATTTTTGCCCCAAAATATGGGAGATTTCTGCCTTTTTGCCCCAAAATAAGAAAAATTTCTGCAATTTTGTACCAAAATAAAAGAAATTTCCGCCTTTTTGCACCAAAATAAGAAAATTTCTGCTTTTTTTTCTGAAATAAGTGAAATTTCTGCAATTTTGCCCCAAAATAACAGAAATTTCTGCAATTTTGCTCCCAAATAAAGGAAATTTCTGGAATTTTGCCTTAAAATAAGTGGAATTTCTGAGTTTTGCCCCAAAATAAGGAGAATTTCTGTCTTTTTGCCCCAACATATAGGGAATTTCTGCCTTTTCGCCCCACAATTAGGGGAATTTCTGCAATTTTGCTCCAAAATACGGGGAATTTCTGCCTTTTTGCCCAAAAATAAGAAGAATGCATACCTTTTTGCCATAAAAAAGGGAAAGTTCTTCATTTTTGCTCCAAAATAAGGGGAATTTCAGCTTTTTTGCCTCTAAATATGTGGAATTTCTATCTTTTTCACCCCAAAACAAAGGAAATTTCTGTCTTTTTGGCCCCAAAATAAGGAAAATTTCTGACTTATTACCCTGAAATAAGTGAAATTTCTGCAATTTTGCCCCAAAATAAGTGAAATTTCTGCAATTTTGCCCCAAAATAAGGGAAATTTCTGGAATTTTGCCCCAAAATAAGTGGAATTTCTGAGTTTAGCCCCAAAATAAAAAGAATTTCTGTCTTTTTGCCCTAACATATCGGAAATTTCTGCCTTTTTGCCCCACAATTAGGGGAATTTCTGCAATTTTGCTCCAAAATACGGGGAATTTCTGCTTTTTAGCCTGAAAATAAGGGGAATGTATATCTTTTGCCACAAAAAAAAGAAATTTCTTCATTTTTACTCCAAAATAAAATGAATTTCTGCTTTTTTGCCGCTAAAAAAGTGGAATTTCTGTCTTTTTCCCCCAAAACAAAGGGAATTTCTGTCTTTTTTGCCCCAAAATAAGGAAAATTTCTGACTTATTACATTGAAATAAGTGAAATTTCTGCAATTTTGCCTCAAAATAAGGGAACTTTCTGCCTTTTTCCCCCAAATAAGGGAAATTTCTACCTTTTTACCTCAAAATAAGAGGAATTTCTGCATTTTTCCCCAAAATATGGGAGATTTGTGCCTTTTTGCCCCAAAAAAAGAAAAATTTCTGCAATTTTGTACAAAAATAGAAATTTCTGCCTTTTTGCACCAAAATAGGAAAATTTCTGAATTTTTTTCTGAAATAAGTGAAATTTCTGCAATTTTGCCCCAAAATAAGTGAAATTTCTGCAATTTTGCCCCAAAATAAGGGAAATTTCTGTTTTTTACCCCCAAATAAGGGGAATTTCTGCCTTTTTACCTTAAAATAAGGGGAATTTCTGCATTTTTGCCACAAAATATTTGGAATTTCTGCAATTTTGCCCCAAAATAAGTGAAATTACTGCAATTTTGCCCCAAAGTAAGTGAAATTTCTGCAATTTTGCCCCAAAATAAGGGAAATTTCTAGAATTTTGCCGCAAAATAAGTGGAATTTCTGAGTTTTGTCCCAAAATAAGGAGAATTTCTGTCTTTTTGCCCTAACATATAGGGAATTTCTGCCTCTTTGCCCCACAATTAGGGGATTTTCTGAAATTTTGCTCCAAAATACGGGTAATTTCTGCTTTTTAGCCCAAAAATAAGTGGAATGTATACCTTTTGCCACAAAAAAAGAAATTTCTTCATTTTTACTCCAAAATAAAAGGAATTTCTGCTTTTTTGCCTCTAAAAAAGTGGAATTTCTCTTATTTTCCCCCAAAACAAAGGGAATTTCTGTCTTTTTTGCCCCAAAATAACGAAAATTTCTGACTTATTACCCTGAAATAAGTGAAATTTCTGAAATTTTCCTCAAAATAAGGGAAATTTCTGCCTTTTTGCCCCCAAATAAAGGAAATTTCAGCCTTTTTACCTCAAAATAAGAGGAATATCTTCATTTTTGCCCCAAAATATGGGAGATTTCTGCCTTTTTGCCCCAAAATAAGAAAAATTTCTGCAATTTTGTACCAAAATAAAAGATAATTCTGCCTTTTTGCACCAAAATAGGAAAATTTCTGAATTTTTTTCTGAAATAAGTTAAATTTCTGCAATTTTGCACCAAAATAAGTGAAATTTCTGCAATTTTGCCCCAAAATAAGGGAAATTTCTGGAATTTTGACCAAAAAAGTGTGGAATTTCTGAGTTTTTGCCCCAAAATAAGTGAAATTTCTTTTTTTTGCCCCCAAATAAGGGGAATTTCTGCATTTTTACCTCAAAATAAAGGGAATTTCTTCATTTTTGCCACAAAATATTTGGAATTTCTGCATTTTTGCATCAAAATAAGGAAAATTTCCGCCTTTTTACCATGAAATAAATGAAATTTCTGCAATTTTGCCCCAAAATAAGTGAAATTTCTGCAATTTTGCCCCAAAATAAGAGAAATTTCTGGAATTTTGCCCCAAAATAAATGGAATTTCTGAGTTTTGCCCCAAAAATAAAGAGAATTTCTGTCTTTTTGCCCTAACATATAGGGAATTTCTGCCATTTTGCCTTACAATTAGGGGAATTTCTGCAATTTTGCTCTAAAATACGGGTAATTTCTGCTTTTTAGCCCAAAAATAAGTGGAATGCATACCTTTTGCCACAAAAAAGGGAAATTTCTTCATTTTTACTCCAAAATAAAAGGAATTTCTGCTTTTTTGCCTCTAAAAAAGTGAAATATCTGTATTTTTCTCCCAAAACAAAGGGAATTTCTGTCTTTTTTGCCCCAAAATAGAGAAAATTTCTGACTTATTACCCTGAAATAAGTGAAATTTCTGCAATTTTGCCTCAAAATAAGGGAAATTTCTGCCTTTTTGCCCCCAAATAAGGGGAATTTCAGCCTTTTACCTCAAAATAAGAGGAATTTCTGCATTTTTCCCCTAAATATGGGAGATTTCTGAATTTTTGCCCCAAAATAAGAAAAATTTCTGCAATTTTGTACCAAAATAAAAGAAATTTCTGCCTTTTTGCACCAAAATAGAAAAATTTCTGAATTTTTTTCTGAAATAAGTTAAATTTCTGCAATTTTGCCTTAAAATAAGTGAAATTTCTGCAATTTTGCCCTAAAATAAGGGAAATTTCTGGAATTTTGCACCAAAATAAATGGAATTTCTGAGTTTTGCCCCAAAATAAGGAGAATTTCTGTCTTTTTGCCCCAACATATAGGGAATTTCTGCCTTTTTGCCCCACAATTAGGGGAATTTCTGCAATTTTGCTCCAAAATACGGGGAATTTCTGCCTTTTTGCCCGAAAATAAGAAGAATGCATACCCTTTTGCCATAAAAAATAGAAATTTCTGCAATTTTGCTCCAAAATAAGGGAATTTCTGCTTTTTTGCCTCTAAATAAGTGGTATTTCTGTTTTTATCCCCCAAAACAATGGAAATTTCTGTCTTTTTTGCCCCAAAATAAGGAAAATTTGTGACTTATTAGCCTGAAATAAGTGAAATTTCTGCAATTTTGCCCCAAAATAAGTGAATTTTCTGCCTTTTTGCCCCCAAATAAGGGGAATTTCAGCCTTTTTACCTCAAAATAAGAGAAATTTCTGCACTTTTGCCCCAAAATATGGGAGATTTCTGCCTTTTTGCCCCAAAATAAGAAAAATTTCTGCAATTTTGTACCAAAATAAAAGAAATTTCCGCCTTTTTGCACCAAAATAAGAAAATTCCTGCTTTTTTTTCTGAAATAAGTGAAATTTCTGCAATTTTGCCCCAAAATAAGTGAAATTTCTGCAATTTTGCCCCAAAATACGGGAAATTTCTGGAATTTTGCCCCAATATCAGTGGAATTTCTGAGTTTTGACCCAAAATAAGGAGAATTTGTTTCTTTTTGCCCCAACATATAGGGAATTTCTGCCTTTTTGCCCCACAATTAGGGGAATTTCTGCAATTTTGCTCCAAAATAAGAGGAATTTCTGCTTTTTTGCCTCTAAATAAGTGGAATTTCTGTCTTTTTCCCCCAAAACAAAGGGAATTTCTGTCTTTTTGGCCCCAAAATAAGGAAAATTTTTGACTTATTACCCTGAAATAAGTGAAATTTCTGCAATTTTGCCCCAAAATAAGTGAAATTTCTGCAATTTTGCCCCAAAATAAGGGAAATATCTGGAATTTTGCCCCAAAATAAGTAGAATTTCTGAGTTTTGCCCCAAAATAAGGAGAATTTCTGTCTTTTTGCCCTAACATATAGGGAATTTCTGCCTCTTTGCCCCACAATTAGGGGAATTTCTGCAATATTGCTCCAAAATACGGGTAATTTCTGCCTTTTTGCCCGAAAATAAGTGGAATGGATACCTTTTGCCACAAAAAAGGGAAATTTCTTCATTTTTACTCCAAAATAAAAGGAATTTCTGCTTTTTTGCCTCTAAAAAAGTGGAATTTCTGTCTTTTTCTCCCAAAACAAAGGGAATTTCTGTCTTTTTTGCCCCAAAATAAAGAAAATTTCTGACTTATTACCCAGAAATAAGTGAAATTTCTGCAATTTTGCCTCAAAATAAGGGAAATTTATGCCTTTTTGCCCCCAAATAAGGGAAATTTCAGCCTTATTACCTCAAAATAAGAGGAATTTCTGCATTTTTGCTTCAAAATATGGGGGATTTCTGCCTTTTTGCCCCAAAATAAGAAAAATTTCTGCAATTTTGTACCAAAATATAAGAAATTTCTGCCTTTTTGCACCAAAATAGAAAAATTTCTGAATTTTTTTCTGAAATAAGTTAAATTTCTGCAATTTTGCCCCAAAATAAGTGAAATTTCTGCAATTTTGCTCTAAAATAAGGGAAATTTCTGGAATTTTGCACCAAAATAAGTGGAATTTCTGAGTTTTGCCCCAAAATAAGGAGAATTTCTGTATTTTTGCCCCAACATATAGGGAATTTCCCCCTTCTTGCCCCACAATTAGGGAAATTTCTGCAATTTTGCTCCAAAATACGGGGAATTTCTGCCTTTTTGCCCGAAAATAAGAAGAATGCATACCTTTTTGCCATAAAAAATAGAAATTTCTTCAGTTTTGCTCCAAAATAAGGGGAATTTCTGCTTTTTTGCCTCTAAATAAGTGGTATTTCTGTTTTTATCCCCCAAAACAAAGGAAATTTCTGTCTTTTTTGCCCCAAAATAAGGAAAATTTGTGACTTATTAGCCTGAAATAAGTGAAATTTCTGCAATTTTGCCCCAAAATAAGTGAATTTTCTGCCTTTTTGCCCCCAAATAAGGGGAATTTCAGCCTTTTTACCTCAAAATAAGAGAAATTTCTGCACTTTTGCCCCAAAATATGGGAGATTTCTGCCTTTTTGCCCCAAAATAAGAAAAATTTCTGCAATTTTGTACCAAAATAAAAGAAATTTCCGCCTTTTTGCACCAAAATAAGAAAATTCCTGCTTTTTTTTCTGAAATAAGTGAAATTTCTGCAATTTTGCCCCAAAATAAGTGAAATTTCTGCAATTTTGCCCCAAAATACGGGAAATTTCTGGAATTTTGCCCCAATATCAGTGGAATTTCTGAGTTTTGACCCAAAATAAGGAGAATTTGTTTCTTTTTGCCCCAACATATAGGGAATTTCTGCCTTTTTGCCCCACAATTAGGGGAATTTCTGCAATTTTGCTCCAAAATAAGAGGAATTTCTGCTTTTTTGCCTCTAAATAAGTGGAATTTCTGTCTTTTTCCCCCAAAACAAAGGGAATTTCTGTCTTTTTGGCCCCAAAATAAGGAAAATTTTTGACTTATTACCCTGAAATAAGTGAAATTTCTGCAATTTTGCCCCAAAATAAGTGAAATTTCTGCAATTTTGCCCCAAAATAAGGGAAATATCTGGAACTTTGCCCCAAAATAAGTAGAATTTCTGAGTTTTGCCCCAAAATAAGGAGAATTTCTGTCTTTTTGCCCTAACATATAGGGAATTTCTGCCTCTTTGCCCCACAATTAGGGGAATTTCTGCAATATTGCTCCAAAATACGGGTAATTTCTGCCTTTTTGCCCGAAAATAAGTGGAATGGATACCTTTTGCCACAAAAAAGGGAAATTTCTTCATTTTTACTCCAAAATAAAAGGAATTTCTGCTTTTTTGCCTCTAAAAAAGTGGAATTTCTGTCTTTTTCTCCCAAAACAAAGGGAATTTCTGTCTTTTTTGCCCCAAAATAAAGAAAATTTCTGACTTATTACCCAGAAATAAGTGAAATTTCTGCAATTTTGCCTCAAAATAAGGGAAATTTATGCCTTTTTGCCCCCAAATAAGGGAAATTTCAGCCTTATTACCTCAAAATAAGAGGAATTTCTGCATTTTTGCCTCAAAATATGGGGGATTTCTGCCTTTTTGCCCCAAAATAAGAAAAATTTCTGCAATTTTGTACCAAAATATAAGAAATTTCTGCCTTTTTGCACCAAAATAGAAAAATTTCTGAATTTTTTTCTGAAATAAGTTAAATTTCTGCAATTTTGCCCCAAAATAAGTGAAATTTCTGCAATTTTGCTCTAAAATAAGGGAAATTTCTGGAATTTTGCACCAAAATAAGTGGAATTTCTGAGTTTTGCCCCAAAATAATGAGAATTTCTGTCTTTTTGCCCCAACATATAGGGAATTTCTGCCTTTTTGCCCAAAAATTAGGGGAATTTCTGCAATGTTGCTCCAAAATACGGGGAATTTGTGCCATTTTGCCCAAAAATAAAGGGAATGTATACCTTTTTGCCATAAAAAAAGCAAATTTCTTCATTTTTGCCCCAAAATAAGGGGATTTTCCACCTTTTTGACTCAAAATAAGTGCAATTTCTGCCTTTTCCCAAAATAAATGAAATTTCTGTCTTTTTGCCCCAAAATAAGGGGAATTACAGCCTTTTTACCTCAAAATAAGGGGAATTTCTGCCTTTTTGCCCCAAAATATGAGGAATTTCTGCCTTTTTGCCAAAATAAGAAAAATTTCTGCAATTTTGTACCAAAATAAAAAAAAATTCTGCCTTTTTGCCCCCCCAAAAAAATTTTTGCCTTTTTTCCCTGAAATAAGTGAAATTTCTGCAATTTTGCCCCAATGTAAAGGAAATTTCTGCAATTTTGCCCCAAAATAAGGAAAATTTCTGACTGTTTGCTCCCAAAAAAAGGAGATTTTCTCTCTTTTTGCCCCAAAATAAGGAGAATTTTTGCCTTTTGCCCGAAAATTATGAGAATTTCTGCAATTTTGCTTCAAAATACGGGGAATTTCTGCTTTCTAGCCCCAAAATAAAGGGAATTTCTGCATTTTACCACAAAATAAGAATAGTTTCTGCCTTTTGCCTCAAAATAAGGGGAATTTTCTGCCTTTTTGTTTCAAAATAAGAAAAATTTCTTCAATTTTGTACCATAATAAAAGAAATTTCTGCTCTTTGACCCAAAATAAAAGGAATTTCTGAATTTTTGCCCTGTAATAAATGAAATTTCTGCAATTTTGCCCGAAAATAAGGGAAATTTGTGCCTTTTTGCCCCAAAATAAGAAGAATTTTTGCCTTTTGCCCCAAAATATGGGGAATTTCAGCATTTTACCTCAAAATAAGAATTTCAGCCTTTTTGCCCCAAAACAAGAAAAATTTCTGTAATTTTGCCCCAAAATAAGGGGAATTTCTTTCTTTTTGCCCCAAAATAAAGGATATTTCAGTCTTTTTACCTGAAAATAAGTGAAATTTCTGCAATTTTGCCCCAAATAAGGAAAATTTCTGCAATTTTGCCCCAAAATAAGGTAAATTCCTGCAATTTTGCCCTAAAATAAGTGGAATTTTTGAGTTTTGACCCAAAATAAGGAGAATTTCTGTCTTTTTGCCCCAACATATAGGGAATTTCTGCCTTTTTGCCCCACAATTAGGGGAATTTCTGTCTTTTTTGCCCCAAAATAAGGAAAATTTCTGACTTATTACCCTGAAATAAGTGAAATGTCTGCAATTTTGCCCCAAAATAAGAAAAATTTCTGCCTTTTTGCACCAAAATAAGGGGAATTTCAGCCTTTTTACCTCAAAATAAGGGGAATTTCTGCATTTTTGCCACAAAATATTAGGAATTTCTGCCATTTTGCCCCAAAATAAGAAAAATTTCTGCCATTTTTACCTGAAATAAGTGAAATTTCTGCAATTTTGCCCCAAAATAAGTGAAATTTCTGCAATTTTGCCCCAAAATAAGGGAAATTTCTGGAATTTTGCCCCAAAATAAGTGGAAATTCTGAGTTTTGTCCCAAAATAAGGAGAATTTTTGTCTTTTTGCCCCAACATATAGGGAATTTCTGCCTATTTGCCCCACAATTTGGGGATTTTCTGCAATTGTGCTCCAAAATACGGGGAATTTCTGCCTTTTTGCCCGAAAATAAGGGGAATGTATACCTTTTGCCACAAAAAAGGGAAATTTATTAATTTTTGCCGCAAAATAAGAGGAATTTCTGCCTTTTTGCCACAAAAGAAAGGGAATTTCTGCCTTTTTGCCTCAAAATAAGGGGAATTTCAGCATTTTCCCCAAAATAAAGTAAATTTCTGCAATTTTGTACCAAAATAAAAGAAATTTCTGCCTTTTTCCCCAAAATAAGAGAAATTTCTGTGCTTTTTCTCTGAAATAAGTGAAATTTCTGCAATTTTGCCACAAAATAAGGGGAATTTCTGCAATTTTGCCCCAATGTAAAGGAAATTTCTGCAATTTTGCCCCAAAATAAGGGGAATTTCTGCTTTTTTGACACTAAATAAATGGAATTTCTGTCTTTTTCCCCCCATACAAATGGAATTTCTGTATTTTTTGCCCCAAAATAAGGAAAATTTCTGATTTATTACCCTGAAATAAATGAAATTTCTGAAATTTTGCCCCAGTATAAGAGAAATTTCTGCATTTTTGCCCCCAAATAAGGGGAATTTCAGCCTTTTTACCTCAAAATAAGGGAAATTTCTGCATTTTTGCCACAAAATATTAGGAATTTCTGCCTTTTTGCTCCCAAAAATGGAAAATTTCGGCCTTTTTTCCCTGAAAAAAGTGAAATTTCTGCAATTTTGCCTCTAAATAAGTAAAATTTCTGCAATTTTGCCCCAAAATAAGGGAAGTTTTGGGAATTTTGCACCAAAAGAAATGGAATTTCTGAATTTTGCCCCAAAATAAAAAGAATTTCTGTCTTTTTGCCCCAACATATAGCAAATTTCTGCCTTTTTGTCCCACAATTAGGGGAATTTCTGCAATTTTGCTCCAAAATACGGGGAATTTCTGCTTTTTAGCCTGAAAATAAGAAGAATGCATACCTTTTGCCACAAAAAAAGGAAATTTCTTCATTTTTGCTCCAAAATAAGGGGAATTTCTGCTTTTTTGCTTCTAAATAAGTGGAATTTCTGACTTTTTCCCCCAAAACAAAAGGAATTTCTGTCTTTTTTGCCCCAAATAAGGAAAATTTCTGACTTATTACCCTGAAATAAGTGAAATTTCTGCAATTTTGTCCCAGAATAAGGGAAATTTCTGCTTTTTGCCCCCAAATAAGGGGAATTTCTGCCTTTTTACCTCAAAATAAGGGGAATTTTTGCAATTTTACCACAAAATATTTGGAATCTCTGCATTTTTGCCCCAAAATGAGGAAAATTTCTGCCTTTTTACCATGAAATAAGTGAAATTTCTGTAATTTTGCCCCAAAATAAGGGAAATTTCTGCAATTTTGCCCCAATGTAAAGGAAATTTCTGCAATTTTGCCACAAAATAAGGGAAATTTCTTGAATTTTGCCCCAAAATAAGTGGAATTTCTTAGTTTTGCCCCAAAATAAGGAGAATTTCTGTCTGTTTGCCCTAACATATAGGGAATTTCTGCATTTTGCCCCACAATTAGGGGAATTTCTGCAATTTTGCTCCAAAATACGGGTAATTTCAGCTTTTTAGCCCAAAAATAAGTGGAATGTATACATTTTGCCACAAAAAAGGGAAATTTCTTCATTTTTACTCCAAAATAAAAGGAATTTCTGCTTTTTTGCCTCTAAAAAAGTGGAATTTCTGTCTTTTTCCCCCAAAACAAAGGGAATTTCTGTGTTTTTTGCCCCAAAATAAGGAAAATTTCTGACTTATTACCCTGAAATAAGTGAAATATATGCAATTTTGCCTCAAAATAAGTGAAATTTCTGCAATTTTGGTCCAAAATAAGGGAAATTTTTGGAATTTTGCCCCAAAGTAAGTGGAATTTCTGAGTTTTGCCCCAAAATAAGGAGATTTTCTGTTTTTTTGCTCTAACTTACAGGGAATTTCTGTCTTTTTGCCCCACAATTAGCGGAATTTTTGCAATTTTGCTCCAACATACGGGTAATTTCTGCTTTTTAGCCTGAAAATAAGGGGAATGTATACCATTTGCCACAAAAAAGAAATTTCTTCATTTTTACTCCAAAATAAAAGGAATTTCTGCTTTTTTGCCCCAAAATAAGAAAAATTTCTGACTGACTACTCTGAAATAAGTGAAATTTCTGCAATTTTGCCCCAAAATAAGAAAAATTTCTGCCTTTTTGCCTCCAAATAAGGGGAATTTCAGCCTTTTTACCTCAAAATAAGAGGAATTTCTGCATTTTTGCCCCAAAATATGGGAGATTTCTGCCTTTTTGCCCCAAAATAAGAAAAATTTCTGCAATTTTGTACCAAAATAAAAGAAATTTCCGCCTTTTTGCACCAAAATAAGAAAATTTCTGCTTTTTTTTCTGAAATAAGTGAAATTTCTGCAATTTTGCCCCAAAATAACAGAAATTTCTGCAATTTTGCTCCCAAATAAAGGAAATTTCTGGAATTTTGCCTTAAAATAAGTGGAATTTCTGAGTTTTGCCCCAAAATAAGGAGAATTTCTGTCTTTTTGCCCCAACATATAGGGAATTTCTGCCTTTTCGCCCCACAATTAGGGGAATTTCTGCAATTTTGCTCCAAAATACGGGGAATTTCTGCCTTTTTGCCCAAAAATAAGAAGAATGCATACCTTTTTGCCATAAAAAAGGGAAAGTTCTTCATTTTTGCTCCAAAATAAGGGGAATTTCAGCTTTTTTGCCTCTAAATATGTGGAATTTCTATCTTTTTCACCCCAAAACAAAGGAAATTTCTGTCTTTTTGGCCCCAAAATAAGGAAAATTTCTGACTTATTACCCTGAAATAAGTGAAATTTCTGCAATTTTGCCCCAAAATAAGTGAAATTTCTGCAATTTTGCCCCAAAATAAGGGAAATTTCTGGAATTTTGCCCCAAAATAAGTGGAATTTCTGAGTTTAGCCCCAAAATAAAAAGAATTTCTGTCTTTTTGCCCTAACATATCGGAAATTTCTGCCTTTTTGCCCCACAATTAGGGGAATTTCTGCAATTTTGCTCCAAAATACGGGGAATTTCTGCTTTTTAGCCTGAAAATAAGGGGAATGTATATCTTTTGCCACAAAAAAAAGAAATTTCTTCATTTTTACTCCAAAATAAAATGAATTTCTGCTTTTTTGCCGCTAAAAAAGTGGAATTTCTGTCTTTTTCCCCCAAAACAAAGGGAATTTCTGTCTTTTTTGCCCCAAAATAAGGAAAATTTCTGACTTATTACATTGAAATAAGTGAAATTTCTGCAATTTTGCCTCAAAATAAGGGAACTTTCTGCCTTTTTCCCCCAAATAAGGGAAATTTCTACCTTTTTACCTCAAAATAAGAGGAATTTCTGCATTTTTCCCCAAAATATGGGAGATTTGTGCCTTTTTGCCCCAAAAAAAGAAAAATTTCTGCAATTTTGTACAAAAATAGAAATTTCTGCCTTTTTGCACCAAAATAGGAAAATTTCTGAATTTTTTTCTGAAATAAGTGAAATTTCTGCAATTTTGCCCCAAAATAAGTGAAATTTCTGCAATTTTGCCCCAAAATAAGGGAAATTTCTGTTTTTTACCCCCAAATAAGGGGAATTTCTGCCTTTTTACCTTAAAATAAGGGGAATTTCTGCATTTTTGCCACAAAATATTTGGAATTTCTGCAATTTTGCCCCAAAATAAGTGAAATTACTGCAATTTTGCCCCAAAGTAAGTGAAATTTCTGCAATTTTGCCCCAAAATAAGGGAAATTTCTAGAATTTTGCCGCAAAATAAGTGGAATTTCTGAGTTTTGTCCCAAAATAAGGAGAATTTCTGTCTTTTTGCCCTAACATATAGGGAATTTCTGCCTCTTTGCCCCACAATTAGGGGATTTTCTGAAATTTTGCTCCAAAATACGGGTAATTTCTGCTTTTTAGCCCAAAAATAAGTGGAATGTATACCTTTTGCCACAAAAAAAGAAATTTCTTCATTTTTACTCCAAAATAAAAGGAATTTCTGCTTTTTTGCCTCTAAAAAAGTGGAATTTCTCTTATTTTCCCCCAAAACAAAGGGAATTTCTGTCTTTTTTGCCCCAAAATAACGAAAATTTCTGACTTATTACCCTGAAATAAGTGAAATTTCTGAAATTTTCCTCAAAATAAGGGAAATTTCTGCCTTTTTGCCCCCAAATAAAGGAAATTTCAGCCTTTTTACCTCAAAATAAGAGGAATATCTTCATTTTTGCCCCAAAATATGGGAGATTTCTGCCTTTTTGCCCCAAAATAAGAAAAATTTCTGCAATTTTGTACCAAAATAAAAGATAATTCTGCCTTTTTGCACCAAAATAGGAAAATTTCTGAATTTTTTTCTGAAATAAGTTAAATTTCTGCAATTTTGCACCAAAATAAGTGAAATTTCTGCAATTTTGCCCCAAAATAAGGGAAATTTCTGGAATTTTGACCAAAAAAGTGTGGAATTTCTGAGTTTTTGCCCCAAAATAAGTGAAATTTCTTTTTTTTGCCCCCAAATAAGGGGAATTTCTGCATTTTTACCTCAAAATAAAGGGAATTTCTTCATTTTTGCCACAAAATATTTGGAATTTCTGCATTTTTGCATCAAAATAAGGAAAATTTCCGCCTTTTTACCATGAAATAAATGAAATTTCTGCAATTTTGCCCCAAAATAAGTGAAATTTCTGCAATTTTGCCCCAAAATAAGAGAAATTTCTGGAATTTTGCCCCAAAATAAATGGAATTTCTGAGTTTTGCCCCAAAAATAAAGAGAATTTCTGTCTTTTTGCCCTAACATATAGGGAATTTCTGCCATTTTGCCTTACAATTAGGGGAATTTCTGCAATTTTGCTCTAAAATACGGGTAATTTCTGCTTTTTAGCCCAAAAATAAGTGGAATGCATACCTTTTGCCACAAAAAAGGGAAATTTCTTCATTTTTACTCCAAAATAAAAGGAATTTCTGCTTTTTTGCCTCTAAAAAAGTGAAATATCTGTATTTTTCTCCCAAAACAAAGGGAATTTCTGTCTTTTTTGCCCCAAAATAGAGAAAATTTCTGACTTATTACCCTGAAATAAGTGAAATTTCTGCAATTTTGCCTCAAAATAAGGGAAATTTCTGCCTTTTTGCCCCCAAATAAGGGGAATTTCAGCCTTTTACCTCAAAATAAGAGGAATTTCTGCATTTTTCCCCTAAATATGGGAGATTTCTGAATTTTTGCCCCAAAATAAGAAAAATTTCTGCAATTTTGTACCAAAATAAAAGAAATTTCTGCCTTTTTGCACCAAAATAGAAAAATTTCTGAATTTTTTTCTGAAATAAGTTAAATTTCTGCAATTTTGCCTTAAAATAAGTGAAATTTCTGCAATTTTGCCCTAAAATAAGGGAAATTTCTGGAATTTTGCACCAAAATAAATGGAATTTCTGAGTTTTGCCCCAAAATAAGGAGAATTTCTGTCTTTTTGCCCCAACATATAGGGAATTTCTGCCTTTTTGCCCCACAATTAGGGGAATTTCTGCAATTTTGCTCCAAAATACGGGGAATTTCTGCCTTTTTGCCCGAAAATAAGAAGAATGCATACCCTTTTGCCATAAAAAATAGAAATTTCTGCAATTTTGCTCCAAAATAAGGGAATTTCTGCTTTTTTGCCTCTAAATAAGTGGTATTTCTGTTTTTATCCCCCAAAACAATGGAAATTTCTGTCTTTTTTGCCCCAAAATAAGGAAAATTTGTGACTTATTAGCCTGAAATAAGTGAAATTTCTGCAATTTTGCCCCAAAATAAGTGAATTTTCTGCCTTTTTGCCCCCAAATAAGGGGAATTTCAGCCTTTTTACCTCAAAATAAGAGAAATTTCTGCACTTTTGCCCCAAAATATGGGAGATTTCTGCCTTTTTGCCCCAAAATAAGAAAAATTTCTGCAATTTTGTACCAAAATAAAAGAAATTTCCGCCTTTTTGCACCAAAATAAGAAAATTCCTGCTTTTTTTTCTGAAATAAGTGAAATTTCTGCAATTTTGCCCCAAAATAAGTGAAATTTCTGCAATTTTGCCCCAAAATACGGGAAATTTCTGGAATTTTGCCCCAATATCAGTGGAATTTCTGAGTTTTGACCCAAAATAAGGAGAATTTGTTTCTTTTTGCCCCAACATATAGGGAATTTCTGCCTTTTTGCCCCACAATTAGGGGAATTTCTGCAATTTTGCTCCAAAATAAGAGGAATTTCTGCTTTTTTGCCTCTAAATAAGTGGAATTTCTGTCTTTTTCCCCCAAAACAAAGGGAATTTCTGTCTTTTTGGCCCCAAAATAAGGAAAATTTTTGACTTATTACCCTGAAATAAGTGAAATTTCTGCAATTTTGCCCCAAAATAAGTGAAATTTCTGCAATTTTGCCCCAAAATAAGGGAAATATCTGGAATTTTGCCCCAAAATAAGTAGAATTTCTGAGTTTTGCCCCAAAATAAGGAGAATTTCTGTCTTTTTGCCCTAACATATAGGGAATTTCTGCCTCTTTGCCCCACAATTAGGGGAATTTCTGCAATATTGCTCCAAAATACGGGTAATTTCTGCCTTTTTGCCCGAAAATAAGTGGAATGGATACCTTTTGCCACAAAAAAGGGAAATTTCTTCATTTTTACTCCAAAATAAAAGGAATTTCTGCTTTTTTGCCTCTAAAAAAGTGGAATTTCTGTCTTTTTCTCCCAAAACAAAGGGAATTTCTGTCTTTTTTGCCCCAAAATAAAGAAAATTTCTGACTTATTACCCAGAAATAAGTGAAATTTCTGCAATTTTGCCTCAAAATAAGGGAAATTTATGCCTTTTTGCCCCCAAATAAGGGAAATTTCAGCCTTATTACCTCAAAATAAGAGGAATTTCTGCATTTTTGCTTCAAAATATGGGGGATTTCTGCCTTTTTGCCCCAAAATAAGAAAAATTTCTGCAATTTTGTACCAAAATATAAGAAATTTCTGCCTTTTTGCACCAAAATAGAAAAATTTCTGAATTTTTTTCTGAAATAAGTTAAATTTCTGCAATTTTGCCCCAAAATAAGTGAAATTTCTGCAATTTTGCTCTAAAATAAGGGAAATTTCTGGAATTTTGCACCAAAATAAGTGGAATTTCTGAGTTTTGCCCCAAAATAAGGAGAATTTCTGTATTTTTGCCCCAACATATAGGGAATTTCCCCCTTCTTGCCCCACAATTAGGGAAATTTCTGCAATTTTGCTCCAAAATACGGGGAATTTCTGCCTTTTTGCCCGAAAATAAGAAGAATGCATACCTTTTTGCCATAAAAAATAGAAATTTCTTCAGTTTTGCTCCAAAATAAGGGGAATTTCTGCTTTTTTGCCTCTAAATAAGTGGTATTTCTGTTTTTATCCCCCAAAACAAAGGAAATTTCTGTCTTTTTTGCCCCAAAATAAGGAAAATTTGTGACTTATTAGCCTGAAATAAGTGAAATTTCTGCAATTTTGCCCCAAAATAAGTGAATTTTCTGCCTTTTTGCCCCCAAATAAGGGGAATTTCAGCCTTTTTACCTCAAAATAAGAGAAATTTCTGCACTTTTGCCCCAAAATATGGGAGATTTCTGCCTTTTTGCCCCAAAATAAGAAAAATTTCTGCAATTTTGTACCAAAATAAAAGAAATTTCCGCCTTTTTGCACCAAAATAAGAAAATTCCTGCTTTTTTTTCTGAAATAAGTGAAATTTCTGCAATTTTGCCCCAAAATAAGTGAAATTTCTGCAATTTTGCCCCAAAATACGGGAAATTTCTGGAATTTTGCCCCAATATCAGTGGAATTTCTGAGTTTTGACCCAAAATAAGGAGAATTTGTTTCTTTTTGCCCCAACATATAGGGAATTTCTGCCTTTTTGCCCCACAATTAGGGGAATTTCTGCAATTTTGCTCCAAAATAAGAGGAATTTCTGCTTTTTTGCCTCTAAATAAGTGGAATTTCTGTCTTTTTCCCCCAAAACAAAGGGAATTTCTGTCTTTTTGGCCCCAAAATAAGGAAAATTTTTGACTTATTACCCTGAAATAAGTGAAATTTCTGCAATTTTGCCCCAAAATAAGTGAAATTTCTGCAATTTTGCCCCAAAATAAGGGAAATATCTGGAATTTTGCCCCAAAATAAGTAGAATTTCTGAGTTTTGCCCCAAAATAAGGAGAATTTCTGTCTTTTTGCCCTAACATATAGGGAATTTCTGCCTCTTTGCCCCACAATTAGGGGAATTTCTGCAATATTGCTCCAAAATACGGGTAATTTCTGCCTTTTTGCCCGAAAATAAGTGGAATGGATACCTTTTGCCACAAAAAAGGGAAATTTCTTCATTTTTACTCCAAAATAAAAGGAATTTCTGCTTTTTTGCCTCTAAAAAAGTGGAATTTCTGTCTTTTTCTCCCAAAACAAAGGGAATTTCTGTCTTTTTTGCCCCAAAATAAAGAAAATTTCTGACTTATTACCCAGAAATAAGTGAAATTTCTGCAATTTTGCCTCAAAATAAGGGAAATTTATGCCTTTTTGCCCCCAAATAAGGGAAATTTCAGCCTTATTACCTCAAAATAAGAGGAATTTCTGCATTTTTGCCTCAAAATATGGGGGATTTCTGCCTTTTTGCCCCAAAATAAGAAAAATTTCTGCAATTTTGTACCAAAATATAAGAAATTTCTGCCTTTTTGCACCAAAATAGAAAAATTTCTGAATTTTTTTCTGAAATAAGTTAAATTTCTGCAATTTTGCCCCAAAATAAGTGAAATTTCTGCAATTTTGCTCTAAAATAAGGGAAATTTCTGGAATTTTGCACCAAAATAAGTGGAATTTCTGAGTTTTGCCCCAAAATAAGGAGAATTTCTGTATTTTTGCCCCAACATATAGGGAATTTCCCCCTTCTTGCCCCACAATTAGGGAAATTTCTGCAATTTTGCTCCAAAATACGGGGAATTTCTGCCTTTTTGCCCGAAAATAAGAAGAATGCATACCTTTTTGCCATAAAAAATAGAAATTTCTTCAGTTTTGCTACAAAATAAGGGGAATTTCTGCTTTTTTGCCTCTAAATAAGGGGAATTTCTGTCTTTTTCCCCCAAAACAAAGGAAATTTCTGTCTTTTTGCCCCAAAATAAGGAAATTTTCTGACTTATTACCCTGAAATAAGTGAAATTTCTGCAATTTTGCCCCAAAATATGGGAAATTTCTACCTTTTTCCCCCCAAATAAGGGGAATTTCAGCCTTTTTACCTCAAAATAAGAGAAATTTCTGCATTTTTGCCCCAAAATATGGGAGATTTCTGCCTTTTTGCCCCAAAATAAGAAAAATTTCTGCAATTTTGTACCAAAATAAAAGAAATTTCCGCCTTTTTGCACCAAAATAAGAAAATTTCTGCTTTTTTTTCTGAAATAAGTGAAATTTCTGCAATTTTGCCCAAAAATAAGTGAAATTTCTGCAATTTTGCCCCAAAATAAGGGAAATTTCTGGAATTTTGCCCCAATATCAGTAGAATTTCTGAGTTTTGACCCAAAATAAGGAGAATTTGTTTTTTTTTGCCCCAACATATAGGGAATTTCTCCCTTCTTGCCCCACAATTAGGGGAATTTCTGCAATTTTGCTCCAAAATACGGGTAATTTCTGCTTTTTAGCCCAAAAATAAGTGGAATGTATACCTTTTGCCACAAAAAAGGGAAATTTCTTCATTTTTACTCCAAAATAAAAGGAATTTCTGCTTTTTTTGCCTCTAAAAAAGTGGAATTTCTGTTTTTTTCCCCCAAAACAAAGGAAATTTCTGTCTCTTTTGCCCCAAAATAACAAAAATTTCTGACTTATTATCCTGAAATAAGTGAAATTTCTGCAATTTTGCCTCAAAATAAGGGAAATTTCTTCCTTTTTGCCCCCAAATAAGGGAAATTTCAGCCTTTTTACCTCAAAATAAGAGGAATTTCTGCATTTTTGCCCCAAAATATGAAGATTTCTGCCTTTTTGCCCCAAAATAAGAAAAATTTCTTCAATTTGTACCAAAATAAAAGAAATTTCTGCCTTTTTGCACCAAAATAAATAAATTCTGCTTATTTTTCTAAAATAAGTGAAATTTCTGCAATTTTGCCCCAAAATAAGTAAAATTTCTGCAATTTTGCCCCAAAATAAGGGAAATTTCTGGAATTTTGCACCCAAAATAAGTGGAATTTCTGAGTTTTACCCCAAAATAAGGAGAATTTCTGTCTTTTACCCCAACATATAGGGAATTTCTGCCTTTTTGCCCCACAATAAGGGGAATTTCTGCAATTTTGCTCTAAAATATGGGGAATTTCTGCCTTTTTGCCCGAAAATAAGAAGAATGCATACCTTTTTGCCATAAAAAAGGGAAATTTCTTCATTTTTGCTCCAAAATAAGGAAAATTTCTGCATTTTTGCCTCTAAATAAGTGGAATTTCTGTCTTTTCCCACCAAAACAAAGGGAATTTCTGTCTTTTTTGCCCCAAAGTAAGGAAAATTTCTGACTTATTACCCTGAAATAAGTGAAATTTCTGAATTTTGCCTCAAAATATGGGAAATTTCTGCCTTTTTGCCCAAAATAAGAAAAATTTCTGCAATTTTGTACCAAAATAAAAGAAATTTCTGTCTTTCTCCCCTGAAATAAGTGAAATTTCTGCAATTTTGCCCCTAAATAAGTGAAATTTCTGCAATTTTGCCCCAAAATAAGGGAAATTTTTGGAATTTTGCCCCAAAATAAGTGGAATTTCTGAGTTTTGCCCCAAAATATGGAGAATTTCTATCTTTTTGCCCCAACATATAGAAAATTTCTGTTTTTTTGCACCACAATTAGGGGAATTTCTGCAATTTTGCTCTAAAATAGGGGGAATTTCTGCCTTTTTGCCCGAAAATAAGAAGAATGCATACCTTTTTGCCATAAAAAAGGGAAATTTCTTCATTTTTGCTCCAAAATAATGGGAATTTCTGCTTTTTTGCCTCTAAATAAGTGGAATTTCTGTCTTTTACCCCCAAAACAAAGAGAATTTCTGTCTTTTTTTGCCCCAAAATAAAGAAAATTTCTGACTTATTACCCTGAAATAAGTGAAATTTCTGCAATTTTTCCCCCAAATAAGGAAAATTTCTGCCTTTTTGCAACCAAATAAGGGGAATTTTAGCCTTTTTACCTCAAAATAAGGAAATTTTCTGCAATTTTGCCCCAAAATATGAGAAATTTCTGCTTTTTTGCCCCAAAGTAAGAATAATTTCTGCAATTTTGTACCAAAATAAAAGAAATTTCTGCCTTTTTGCCCCAAAATAAGAAAATTTCTGCTTTTTTTTTTCTGAAATAAGTGAAATTTCTGTAATTTTGCCCCAAAATAAGTGAAATTTCTGAGTTTTGCTTTAAAATAAGGAGAATTTCTGTCTTTTTGCCCCAACATATAGGGAATTTCTGCCTTTTTGCCCCACAATTAGGGGAATTTCTGCAATTTTGCTCTAAAATAGGGGGAATTTCTGCCTTTTTGCCCGAAAATAAGAAGAATGCATACCTTTTTGCCATAAAAAAGGGAAATTTCTTCATTTTTGCGCCAAAATAAGGGGAATTTCTGCATTTTTGCCTCTAAATAAGTGGAATTTCTGTTTTTTTCCCTGAAAACAAAGGGAATTTCTGTCTTTTTTGCCCCAAAGTAAGAAAAATTTCTGACTTAGTACCCTGAAATAAGTGAAATTTCTGCAATTTTGCTCCAAAATAAGGGGAATTTCTGCTTTTTTGCCTCTAAATAAATGGAATTTCTGTCTTTTTCCACCCATACAAATGGAATTTCTGTATTTTTTGCCCCAAAATAAGGAAAATTTCTGAATTATTACCCTGAAATAAGTGAAATTTCTGCAATTTTGCCCCAGTATAAGAGAAATTTCTGCATTTTTGCCCCCAAATAAGGGGAATTTCAGCCTTTTTACCTCAAAATAAGAGGAATTTCTGCATTTTTGCCTCAAAATATTAGGAATTTCTGACTTTTTGCCCCTAAAAACGGAAAATTTCGGCCTTTTTTCCCTGAAAAAAGTGAAATTTCTGCAATTTTGCCCCAAAATAATTGAAATTTCTGCAATTTTGCCCCAAAATTAGGGGAATTTTGGGAATTTTGCCCCAAAATAAATGGAATTTCTGAATTTTGCCCCCAAATGAGGAGAATTTCTGTCGTTTTGCCCTAACATATAGGGAATTTCTGCCTTTTTGCCCCACAATTAGGGGAATTTCTGCAATTTTGCTCCAAAATATGGGGAATTTCTGCTTTTTTGCCTCTAAATAAGTGGAATTTCTGTCTTTTTCCCCCAAAACAAAGGGAATTTCTGCCTTTTTGCCCGAAAATAAGAAGAATGCATACCTTTTTCCATAAAAAAGGGAAATTTCTTCAGTTTTGCTCCAAAATAAGGGGAATTTGCATTTTTGCTTCTAAATAAGTGGAATTTCTGTCTTTTTCCCTGAAAACAAAGGGAATTTCTGTCTTTTTTGCCCCAAAGTAAGAAAAATTTCTGACTTAGTACCCTGAAATAAGTGAAATTTCTGCAATTTTGTTCCAAAATATGGGAAATTTCTGCCTTTTTGCCCCCAAATAAGGAGAATTTCAGCCTTTTTACCTCAAAATAAGGGGAATTTCTGCATTTTTGCCTCAAAATATGGGAAATTTCTGCCTTTTTGCCCCAAAATAAGAAAATTTCTGCTTTTTTTCCCTGAAATAAGTGAAATTTCTGCAATTTTGACCCAAAATAAGTGAAATTTCTGCAATTTTGGCCAAAAATAAGGGAAATTTCTGAAATTTTGTTCCAAAATAAGTGGAATTTCTGCGTTTTGCCCCAAAATAAGGAGAATTTCTGTCTTTTTGCCCTACAATTAAGGGAATTTCTGCAATTTTACTCCAAAATACGGGAAATTTCTGCCTTTTTGCCTGAAAATAAGAAGAATGCATACCTTTTTGCTATAAAAAGGGAAATTTCTGCAATATTGCTCCAAAATAAGGGGAATTTCTGCTTTTTTGCCTCTAAATAAATGGAATTTCTGTCTTTTTCCCCCCATACAAATGGAATTTCTGTATTTTTTGCCCCAAAATAAGGAAAATTTCTGAATTATTACCCTGAAATAAGTGAAATTTCTGCAATTTTGCCCCAGTATAAGAGAAATTTCTGCATTTTTGCCCCCAAATAAGGGGAATTTCAGCCTTTTTACCTCAAAATAAGGGAAATTTCTGCATTTTTGCCACAAAATATTAGGAATTTCTGCCTTTTTGCCCCTAAAAACGGAAAATTTCGGCCTTTTTTCCCGGAAAAAAGTGAAATTTCTGCAATTTTGCCCCAAAATAATTGAAATTTCTGCAGGTTTGCCCCAAAATAAGGGGAATTTTGGGAATTTTGCCCCAAAATAAATGGAATTTCTGAATTTTGCCCCCAAATGAGGAGAATTTCTGTCGTTTTGCCCTAACATATAGGGAATTTCTGCCTTTTTGCCCCACAATTAGGGGAATTTCTGCAATTTTGCTCCAAAATATGGGGAATTTCTGCTTTTTTGCCTCTAAATAAGTGGAATTTCTGTCTTTTTCCCCCAAAACAAGGAATTTCTGTTTTTTTGCCCCAAAATAAGGAAAATTTCTGACTTATTACCTTGAAATAAGTGAAATTTCTGCAATTTTGCCCCAAAATAAGGAAAACTTCTGCCATTTTGCCCCAAAATAAGGGGAATTTCAGCCTTTTTACATCAAAATAAGTGAAATTTCTGCAATTTTGCCCCAAAATAAGGGAAATTTCTTCTTTTTTGCCCCAAAATAAGAAAAATTTCTGTAATTTTGTACCAAAATAAAAGAAATTTCTGCCTTTTTGCCCCAAAATAAAAAATTTCTGACTTATTACCCTAAAATAAGTGAAATTTCTGGAATTTTGCCACAAAATCAGGGCAATTTCTGCCTTTTTGCTCCCAAATAAAGAGAATTTCAGCCTTTTTACCTAAAAATAAGGGGAATTTCTGAATTTTTGCACCAAAATATAGGAAATTTCTGCCTTCTTGCCCCAAAATAAGAAAAATTTCTGCAATTTTGTACAAAAATAAAAGAAATTTCTCCCTTTTTGCCCCAAAACAAGAAAATTTCTGCTTTTTTCTTCTGAAATAAGTGAAATTTCTCCAATTTTGCCTTAAAATAAGTGATATTTCTGCAATTTTGCCCCAAAATAATGGAAATTTATGGAATTTTGCCCCAAAATATGTGGAATATCTGAGTTTTGCCCCAAAATAAGGAGAATTTCTGTTTTTTTGCCCCAACATATAGGGAATTTCTGCCTTTTTGCCCGAAAATAAGAAGAATGCATATCTTTTTGCCATGAAAAAGGGAAATTTCTTCATTTTTGCTCCAAAATAAGGGGAATTTCTGCTTTTTTGCCTCTAAATAAGTGGAATTTCTGTCTTTTTCCCCCAAAACAAAGGGAATTTCTGTCTTTTTTGCCCCAAAATAAAGAAAATTTCTGTAATTTTGCACCAAAATAAAACAAATTTTTGCCTTTTTGCCCCCAAATAAGAAAATTTTTTCTTTTTTTTCTGAAATAAGTGAAATTTCTGCAATTTTGCCCCAAAATAAGAGAAATTTCTGCCTTTTTGCCCCCAAATAAGGGAAATTTCAGCCTTTTTACCTCAAAATAAAGAAAATTTCTACATTTTTGCCCCAAAATTTGGGAAATTTATGCCTTTTTGCCCCAAAATAAGAAAAATTTCTGCAATTTTGCACCAAAATAAAAGAAATTTCTGCCTTTTTGCCACAGAATAAGAAAAATTTCTCCAATTCTGTACCAAAATAAAAGAAATTTCTAAAATTTTGCTCCAAAATAAGGGAAATTTCTGATTTTTGCCCAGATATAAGGAGAATTTCTGTATTTTTGCCCCAAAATAAAGGGAATTTCTGCCTTTTTGCCCCAAAATTAGGGGAGTTTCTGCAATTTTGCTTCAAAATAATGGGAATTTCTGCCTCTTTTCCTGAAAATAAGGGGAACTTCTGCCAATTTGCCCCAAATAAAGGGAATTTCTGCATTTTTGCCCCAATATTAGGAGAATTTCTGCAATTTTGCTCCAAAATACAGGGAATTTCTGGCTTTTTGCCCGAAATTAAGGGGATTTTCTGCCTTTTTGCCCCCAAACAAGGGTAATTTCTGCAATTTTATCCCAAAATAAGGGGAATTTCTGCCTTTTTGCCCCCAAATAAGGGCAATTTCTGCCTTTATGCCCTGAAATATGTGACATGTCTTCAATTTTACCCCAAAATAAGGTGAATTTCTGCCTTTTTGCCCCAAAATAATGGGAATTTCTGCATTTTGCCAAAAATAAGAAAGATTTTTGTTTTTTTCTCTGAAATAAGTGAAATTTCTGCAATTTTGCCTTAAAATAAAAGAAATATCTTCAATTTTTTCCCATAATAAAAAAATTTTCTGCAATTTTGCCCCAAAATAAAGGGAATTTCTGTTTTTTGTCCCCAAATAAAGGCAATTTCTGCAATTTTGCCATAAAATAAGGGGAATTTCTGCCTTTTGCCCCAAAATAAGAAAATTTCTCATTTTTATTCTGAAATAAATGAAATTTCTGCAATTTTGCTCCAAAATACGGGGAATTTCTGCCTTTTTGTCCGAAAATAAAAAGAATGCATACCTTTTTGCCATAAAAAAGGGAAATCTCTTAATTTTTACTCCAAAATAAGTGGAATTTCTGCTTTTTTGCCTCTAAATAAGTGGAATTTCTGTCTTTTTATCCCAAAACAAAGGGAATTTTTGTCTTTTTTGCCCCAAAATAAGGAAAATTTCTGACTTATTACCCTGAAATAAGTGAAATTTCTGCAATTTTGCCCCAAAATAAGGGAAATTTATGCCTTTTTGCCCCCAAATAAGGGGAATTTCAGCCTTTTTACCTCAAAATAAGAGGAATTTCTGAATTTTTGCCACAAAATATTAGGAATTTCTTCCTTTTTGCCCCAAAATAAGGAAAATTTCTGCCTTTTTTTCCATGAAAAAAGTGAAATTTCTGCAATTTCGCCCCAAAATAAGTGAAATTTCTGCAATTTTGCCCCAAAATAAGGGAAATTTCTGGAATTTTGCCCTAAAATAAGTGGAATTTCTGAGTTTTGCCCCAAAATAAGGAGAATTTCTGTCTTTTTGCCCTAACATAACGGGAATTTCTGCCTTTTTTCCACACAATTAGGGGAATTTCTGCAATTTTGCTCCAAAATACGGGGAATTTCTGCTTTTTAGCCCGAAAATTAGAGGAATGTATACCTTTTTCCACAAAAAAAGGAAAATTTCTTCATTTTTGCTCCAAAATAATAAGAATTTCTGCTTTTTAGCCTCTAAATAAGTGGAATATCAGTCTTTTTCCTTTAAAACAAAGAGAATTTCTGTTTTTTGCCCCAAAATAAGGAAAATTTCTGACTTATTATTCTGAAATAAGTGAAATTTCTGCAATTTTGCCTCAAAATAAGGGAAATATCTGCCTTTTTGCCCCCAAATAAGGGGAATTTCAGCGTTTTTACCTCAAAATAAGGGAAATTTCTGCTTTTTTGCCCCAAAATATGGGAGATTTCTGCCTTTTTGCCCCAAAATAAGAAACATTTCTGCAATTTTGTACCAAAATAAAAGAAATTTCTGCCTTTTTGCCCCAAAATAAGAAAATTTCTGCTTTTGTTCTCTGAAATAAGTGAAATTTCTGCAATTTTGCCTCAATATAAGGGAAATTTCTGCCTTTTTGCCCCCAAATAAGGGGAATTTCAGCCTTTTTACCTAAAAATAAGAGGAATTTCTGCATTTTTGCCCCAAAATATGGGAGATTTCTGCCTTTTTGCCCTAAAATAAGAAAAATTTCTGCAATTTTGTACCAAAATATTAGAAATTTCTGCCTTTTTGCACCAAAATAAGAAAATTTCTGCTTTTTTTCTGACATAAGTGAAATTTTTGCAATTTTGCCCCAAAATAAGTGAAATTTCTGCAATTTTGCCTCAAAATAAGGGAAATTTCTGGAATTTTGCGCCAAAATGAGTGGAATTTCTGAGTTTTGCCCCAAAATAATGAGAATTTCTGTCTTTTTGCCCCAACATATAGGGAATTTCTGCCTTTTTGCCCCACAATTAGGGGAATTTCTGCAATTTTGCTCCAAAATAAAGGGAATTTCTGCCTTTTTGCCCGAAAATAAGAAGAATGCATAACTTTTTGCCATAAAAAAGGGAAATTTCTTCATTTTTGTTCCAAAATAAGAGAAATTTCTGCTTTTTTGCCTCTAATAAGTGGAATTTCTGTCTTTTTCCCCCAAAACAAAGGGAATTTTTGTCCTTTTGGCCCCAAAGTAAGGAAAATTTCTGACTTATTACCCTGAAATAAGTGAAATTTCTGCAATTTTGCCCCAAAATAAGGGAAATTTCTGCCTTTTTGCCCCGAAATAAGGGGAATTTCAGCCTTTTTACCTCAAAATAAGGGGAATTTCTGCATTTTTGTTCCAAAATATGGGAAATTTCTTCCTTTTTGCCACAAAATAAGAAAAATTTCTGCAATTCTGTACCAAAATTAAAGAAATTTCTAAAATTTTGCCCCAAAATAAGGGATATTTTTGATTTTTGCCCCAAAATAAGGGGAATTTCTGCCTTTTTGCCCCAAAATAAAGAAAATTACTGCATGTTTTACCCCAAAATTAGGTAAATTTCTGCAATTTTGCTCTAAAATACGGGGATTTTCTGCCTTTTTCTCCGAAAATAAAGGGAATTTCTGCCATTTTGCCGCGAAATAAGTGAAATTTCTGCAGTTTTACCCCAAAATAAAGGGACGTTCTGCGTTTTTGCCCCAAAATTAGGGGAATTTCTGCAATTTTGCTCCAAATTACGGGGAATTTCTGCCTTTTTTCCCCATAATTAGGGGAATTTCTGCAATTTTGCTCGAAAATAAAAAGAATGTATACCTTTTTGCCATAAAAAAGGTTAATTTCTTCATTTTTTACCCCAAAATAAGGGGATTTTCCGCCTTTTTGACTCAAAATAAGTGCAATTTCTGACTTTTCCACAAAAATAAACGGAATTTCTGTCTTTTTCCTTTAAAATAAGGGGAATTTCTAAATTTTTGCCCCAAAATAAGGGGAATTTCAGCATTTTTACCTCAAAATAAGGGGAATTTCTGCATTTTTGTCGAAAATATGGGAAATTTCTGCATTTTTGCCCAAATTAAGAAAAATTTCTGCAATTTTGTACCAAAATAAATGAAATTTCTGTCTTTTTGCCCCAAAATAAGAAAATTTGTGCTTTTTTTTCTTTGAAATAAGTGAAATTTCTGCAATTTTGCTCCAAAATAAGGGAAATTTCTGAAATTTTGCCCCAAAATAAGTGGAATTTCTGAGTTTTGCCCCAAAATAAGGAGAATTTCTTTCTTATTGCCCCAACATATAGGGGATTTCTGCCTTTTTGCCCCACAATTAGGGGAATTTCTGCAATCTTGCTCCAAAATACAAAGAATTTCTGCCTTTTTGCCCGAAAATAAGAAGAATGCATACATTTTTGCCATGAAAAAGGGAAATTTCTTCATTTTTGCTCCAAAATAAGGGGAATTTCTGCTTTTTTGCCTCTAAATAAGTGGAATTTCTGTCTTTTTCCCCCAAAACAAAGGGAATTTCTGTCTTTTTTGCCCCAAAATAAAGAACATTTCTGTAATTTTGCACCAAAATAAAAGAAATTTCTGCCTTTTTGCCCCCAAATAAGAAAATTTTTTCTTTTTTTTCTGAAATAAGTGAAATTTCTGCAATTTTGCCCCAAAATAAGAGAAATTTCTGCCTTTTTGCCCCCAAATAAGGGAAATTTCAGCCTTTTTACCTCAAAATAAAGAAAATTTCTACATTTTTGCCCCAAAATATGGGAAATTTATGCCTTTTTGCCCCAAAATAAGAAAAATTTCTGCAATTTTGCACCAAAATAAAAGAAATTTCTGCCTTTTTGCCACAGAATAAGAAAAATTTCTCCAATTCTGTACCAAAATAAAAGAAATTTCTAAAATTTTGCTCCAAAATAAGGGAAATTTCTGATTTTTGCCCAGATATAAGGAGAATTTCTGTATTTTTGCCCCAAAATAAAGGGAATTTCTGCCTTTTTGTCCCAAAATTAGGGGAGTTTCTGCAATTTTGCTTCAAAATAATGGGAATTTCTGCCTCTTTTCCTGAAAATAAGGGGAACTTCTGCCAATTTGCCCCAAATAAAGGGAATTTCTGCATTTTTGCCCCAATATTAGGAGAATTTCTGCAATTTTGCTCCAAAATACAGGGAATTTCTGCCTTTTTGCCCGAAATTAAGGGGGTTTTCTGCCTTTTTGCCCCCAAACAAGGGTAATTTCTGCAATTTTATCCCAAAATAAGGGGAATTTCTGCCTTTTTGCCCCCAAATAAGGGCAATTTCTGCCTTTATGCCCTGAAATATGTGACATGTCTTCAATTTTACCCCAAAATAAGGTGAATTTCTGCCTTTTTGCCCCAAAATAATGGGAATTTCTGCATTTTGCCAAAAATAAGAAAGATTTTTGTTTTTTTCTCTGAAATAAGTGAAATTTCTGCAATTTTGCCTTAAAATAAAAGAAATATCTTCAATTTTTTCCCATAATAAAAAAATTTTCTGCAATTTTGCCCCAAAATAAAGGGAATTTCTGTTTTTTGTCCCCAAATAAAGGCAATTTCTGCAATTTTGCCATAAAATAAGGGGAATTTCTGCCTTTTGCCCCAAAATAAGAAAATTTCTCATTTTTATTCTGAAATAAGTGAAATTTCTGCAATTTTGCTCCAAAATACGGGGAATTTCTGCCTTTTTTGTCCGAAAATAAAAAGAATGCATACCTTTTTGCCATAAAAAAGGGAAATCTCTTAATTTTTACTCCAAAATAAGTGGAATTTCTGCTTTTTTGCCTCTAAATAAGTGGAATTTCTGTCTTTTTATCCCAAAACAAAGGGAATTTCTGTCTTTTTTGCCCCAAAATAAGGAAAATTTCTGACTTATTACCCTGAAATAAGTGAAATTTCTGCAATTTTGCCCCAAAATAAGGGAAATTTATGCCTTTTTGCCCCCAAATAAGGGGAATTTCAGCCTTTTTACCTCAAAATAAGAGGAATTTCTGAATTGTTGCCACAAAATATTAGGAATTTCTGCCTTTTTGCCCCAAAATAAGGAAAATTTCTGCCTTTTTTTCCATGAAAAAAGTGAAATTTCTGCAATTTCGCCCCAAAATAAGTGAAATTTCTGCAATTTTGCCCCAAAATAAGGGAAATTTCTGGAATTTTGCCCCAAAATAAGTGGAATTTCTGAGTTTTGCCCCAAAATAAGGAGAATTTCTGTCTTTTTGCCCTAACATATAGGGAATTTCTGCCTTTTTTCCACACAATTAGGGGAATTTCTGCAATTTTGCTCCAAAATACGGGGAATTTCTGCTTTTTAGCCCGAAAATTAGAGGAATGTATACCTTTTTCCACAAAAAAATGAAAATTTCTTCATTTTTGCTCCAAAATAATAAGAATTTCTGCTTTTTAGCCTCTAAATAAGTGGAATATCAGTCTTTTTCCTTTAAAACAAAGAGAATTTCTGTTTTTTGCCCCAAAATAAGGAAAATTTCTGACTTATTATTCTGAAATAAGTGAAATTTCTGCAATTTTGCCTCAAAATAAGGGAAATTTCTGCCTTTTTGCCCCCAAATAAGGGGAATTTCAGCGTTTTTACCTCAAAATAAGGGAAATTTCTGCTTTTTTGCCCCAAAATATGGGAGATTTCTGCCTTTTTGCCCCAAAATAAGAAACATTTCTGCAATTTTGTACCAAAATAAAAGAAATTTCTGCCTTTTTGCCCCAAAATAAGAAAATTTCTGCTTTTGTTCTCTGAAATAAGTGAAATTTCTGCAATTTTGCCTCAGTATAAGAGAAATTTCTGCCTTTTTGCCCCCAAATAAGGGGAATTTCAGCCTTTTTACCTAAAAATAAGAGGAATTTCTGCATTTTTGCCCCAAAATATGGGAGATTTCTGCCTTTTTGCCCTAAAATAAGAAAAATTTCTGCAATTTTGTACCAAAATATTAGAAATTTCTGCCTTTTTGCACCAAAATAAGAAAATTTCTGCTTTTTTTCTGACATAAGTGAAATTTTTGCAATTTTGCCCCAAAATAAGTGAAATTTCTGCAATTTTGCCTCAAAATAAGGGAAAATTCTGGAATTTTGTGCCAAAATAAGTGGAATTTCTGAGTTTTGCCCCAAAATAATGAGAATTTCTGTCTTTTTGCCCCAACATATAGGGAATTTCTGCCTTTTTGCCCCACAATTAGGGGAATTTCTGCAATTTTGCTCCAAAATAAAGGGAATTTCTGCCTTTTTGCCCGAAAATAAGAAGAATGCATACCTTTTTGCCATAAAAAAGGGAAATTTCTTCATTTTTGTTCCAAAATAAGAGAAATTTCTGCTTTTTTGCCTCTAAATAAGTGGAATTTCTGTCTTTTTCCCCCAAAACAAAGGGAATTTTTGTCCTTTTGGCCCCAAAGTAAGGAAAATTTCTGACTTATTACCCTGAAATAAGTGAAATTTCTGCAATTTTGCCCCAAAATAAGGGAAATTTCTGCCTTTTTGCCCCGAAATAAGGGGAATTTCAGCCTTTTTACCTCAAAATAAGGGGAATTTCTGCATTTTTGTTCCAAAATATGGGAAATTTCTTCCTTTTTGCCACAAAATAAGAAAAATTTCTGCAATTCTGTACCAAAATAAAAGAAATTTCTAAAATTTTGCCCCAAAATAAGGGATATTTTTGATTTTTGCCCCAAAATAAGGGGAATTTCTGCCTTTTTGCCCCAAAATAAAGAAAATTACTGCATGTTTTACCCCAAAATTAGGTAAATTTCTGCAATTTTGCTCTAAAATACGGGGATTTTCTGCCTTTTTCTCCGAAAATAAAGGGAATTTCTGCCATTTTGCCGCGAAATAAGTGAAATTTCTGCAGTTTTACCCCAAAATAAAGGGACGTTCTGCGTTTTTGCCCCAAAATTAGGGGAATTTCTGCAATTTTGCTCCAAATTACGGGGAATTTCTGCCTTTTTTCCCTATAATTAGGGGAATTTCTGCAATTTTGCTCGAAAATAAAAAGAATGTATACCTTTTTGCCATAAAAAAGGTTAATTTCTTCATTTTTTACCCCAAAATAAGGGGATTTTCCGCCTTTTTGACTCAAAATAAGTGCAATTTCTGACTTTTCCACAAAAATAAACGGAATTTCTGTCTTTTTCCTTTAAAATAAGGGGAATTTCTAACTTTTTGCCCCAAAATAAGGGGAATTTCAGCATTTTTACCTCAAAATAAGGGGAATTCCGGCATTTTTGTCGAAAAATATGGGAAATTTCTGCATTTTTGCCCAAATTAAGAAAAATTTCTGCAATTTTGTACCAAAATAAATGAAATTTCTGCCTTTTTGCCCCAAAATAAGAAAATTTGTCCTTTTTTTTCTTTGAAATAAGTGAAATTTCTGCAATTTTGCTCCAAAATAAGGGAAATTTCTGAAATTTTGCCCCAAAATAAGTGGAATTTCTGAGTTTTGCCCCAAAATAAGGAGAATTTCTTTCTCTTTGCCCCAACATATAGGGGATTTCTACCTTTTTGCCCCACAATTAGGGGACTTTCTGCAATCTTGCTCCAAAATACAAAGAATTTCTGCCTTTTTGCCCGAAAATAAGAAGAATGCATACCTTTTTGCCATAAGAAATAGAAATTTCTTCATTTTTGCTTCAAAATAAGGGGAATTTCTGCATTTTTGCCTCTAAATAAGTGGAATTTCTGTCTTTTTCCCTGAAAACAAAGGGAATTTCTGTCTTTTTTGCCCCAAAGTAAGAAAAATTTCTGACTTAGTACCCTGAAATAAGTGAAATTTCTGCAATTTTGCCCCAAAATATGGGAAATTTCTGCCTTTTTGCCCCCAAATAAGGGGAATTTCAGCCTTTTTACCTCAAAATAAGGGGAATTTCTGCATTTTTGCCTCAAAATATGGGAAATTTCTGCCTTTTTGCCCCAAAATAAGAAAATTTCTGCTTTTTTTCCCTGAAATAAGTGAAATTTCTCCAATTTTGCCCCAAAATAAGTGAAATTTCTGCAATTTTGGCCAAAAATAAGGGAAATTTCTGAAATTTTGTTCCAAAATAAGTGGAATTTCTGAGTTTTGCCCCAAAATAAGGAGAATTTCTGTCTTTTTGCCCCAACATATAGGGAATTTCTGCAATTTTACTCCAAAATACGGGGAATTTCTGCCTTTTTGCCTGAAAATAAGAAGAATGCATACCTTTTGGCTATAAAAAGGGAAATTTCTGCAATTTTGCTCCAAAATAAGGGGAATTTCTGTTTTTTTGCCTCCAAATAAATTGAATTTCTGCATTTTTGCCTCAAAATATTAGGAATTTCTGCCTTTTTGCCCCTAAAAACGGAAAATTTCGGCCTTTTTTCCCTGAAAAAAGTGAAATTTCTGCAATTTTGCCCCAAAATAATTGAAATTTCTGCAATTTTGCCCCAAAATAAGGGGAATTTTGGGAATTTTGCCCCAAAATAAATGGAATTTCTGAATTTTGCCCCCAAATGAGGAGAATTTCTGTCGTTTTGCCCTAACATATAGGGAATTTCTGCCTTTTTGCCCCACAATTAGGGGAATTTCTGCAATTTTGCTCCAAAATATGGGGAATTTCTGCTTTTTTGCCTCTAAATAAGTGGAATTTCTGTCTTTTTCCCCCAAAACAAGGAATTTCTGTTTTTTTGCCCCAAAATAAGGAAAATTTCTGACTTATTACCTTGAAATAAGTGAAATTTCTGCAATTTTGCCCCAAAATAAGGAAAACTTCTGCCATTTTGCCCCAAAATAAGGGGAATTTCAGCCTTTTTACATCAAAATAAGTGAAATTTCTGCAATTTTGCCCCAAAATAAGGGAAATTTCTTCTTTTTTGCCCCAAAATAAGAAAAATTTCTGTAATTTTGTACCAAAATAAAAGAAATTTCTGCCTTTTTGCCCCAAAATAAAAAATTTCTGACTTATTACCCTAAAATAAGTGAAATGTCTGGAATTTTGCCACAAAATCAGGGCAATTTCTGCCTTTTTGCTCCCAAATAAAGAGAATTTCAGCCTTTTTACCTAAAAATAAGGGGAATTTCTGAATTTTTGCCCCAAAATATAGAAAATTTCTGCCTTCTTGCCCCAAAATAAGAAAAATTTCTGCAATTTTGTACAAAAATAAAAGAAATTTCTCCCTTTTTGCCCCAAAACAAGAAAATTTCTGCTTTTTTCTTCTGAAATAAGTGAAATTTCTCCAATTTTGCCTTAAAATAAGTGATATTTCTGCAATTTTGCCCCAAAATAAGGGAAATTTATGGAATTTTGCCCCAAAATATGTGGAATATCTGAGTTTTGCCCCAAAATAAGGAGAATTTCTTTCTTTTTGCCCCAACATATAGGGAATTTCTGCCTTTTTGCCCGAAAATAAGAATGCATACCTTTTTGCCATGAAAAAGGGAAATTTCTTCATTTTTGCTCCAAAATAAGGGGAATTTCTGCTTTTTTGCCTCTAAATAAGTGGAATTTCTGTCTTTTTCCCCCAAAACAAAGGGAATTTCTGTCTTTTTTGCCACAAAATAAAGAAAATTTCTGTAATTTTGCACCAAAATAAAAGAAATTTCTGCCTTTTTGCCCCCAAATAAGAAAATTTTTCCTTTTTTTCTGAAATAAGTGAAATTTCTGCAATTTTGCCCCAAAATAAGAGAAATTTCTGCCTTTTTGCCCCCAAATAAGGGAAATTTCAGCCTTTTTACCTCAAAATAAAAAAAAATTTCTACATTTTTGCCCCAAAATATGGGAAATTTATGCCTTTTTGCCCCAAAATAAGAAAAATTTCTGCAATTTTGCACCAAAATAAAAGAAATTTCTGCCTTTTTGCCACAGAATAAGAAAAATTTCTCCAATTCTGTACCAAAATAAAAGAAATTTCTAAAATTTTGCTCCAAAATAAGGGAAATTTCTGATTTTTGCCCAGATATAAGGAGAATTTCTGTATTTTTGCCCCAAAATAAAGGGAATTTCTGCCTTTTTGCCCCAAAATTAGGGGAGTTTCTGCAATTTTGCTTCAAAATAATGGGAATTTCTGCCTCTTTTCCTGAAAATAAGGGGAACTTCTGCCAATTTGCCCCAAATAAAGGGAATTTCTGCATTTTTGCCCCAATATTAGGAGAATTTCTGCAATTTTGCTCCAAAATACAGGGAATTTCTGGCTTTTTGCCCGAAATTAAGGGGATTTTCTGCCTTTTTGCCCCCAAACAAGGGTAATTTCTGCAATTTTATCCCAAAATAAGGGGAATTTCTGCCTTTTTGCCCCCAAATAAGGGCAATTTCTGCCTTTATGCCCTGAAATATGTGACATGTCTTCAATTTTACCCCAAAATAAGGTGAATTTCTGCCTTTTTGCCCCAAAATAATGGGAATTTCTGCATTTTGCCAAAAATAAGAAAGATTTTTGTTTTTTTCTCTGAAATAAGTGAAATTTCTGCAATTTTGCCTTAAAATAAAAGAAATATCTTCAATTTTTTCCCATAATAAAAAAATTTTCTGCAATTTTGCCCCAAAATAAAGGGAATTTCTGTTTTTTGTCCCCAAATAAAGGCAATTTCTGCAATTTTGCCATAAAATAAGGGGAATTTCTGCCTTTTGCCCCAAAATAAGAAAATTTCTCATTTTTATTCTGAAATAAGTGAAATTTCTGCAATTTTGCTCCAAAATACGGGGAATTTCTGCCTTTTTGTCTGAAAATAAAAAGAATGCATACCTTTTTGCCATAAAAAAGGGAAATCTCTTAATTTTTACTCCAAAATAAGTGGAATTTCTGCTTTTTTGCCTCTAAATAAGTGGAATTTCTGTCTTTTTATCCCAAAACAAAGGGAATTTCTGTCTTTTTTGCCCCAAAATAAGGAAAATTTCTGACTTATTACCGTGAAATAAGTGAAATTTCTGCAATTTTGCCCCAAAATAAGGGAAATTTATGCCTTTTTGCCCCCAAATAAGGGGAATTTCAGCCTTTTTACCTCAAAATAAGAGGAATTTCTGCCTTTTTGCCCCAAAATAAGGAAAATTTCTGCCTTTATTTCCATGAAAAAAGTGAAATTTCTGCAATTTCGCCCCAAAATAAGTGAAATTTCTGCAATTTTGCCCCAAAATAAGGGAAATTTCTGGAATTTTGCCCCAAAATAAGTGGAATTTCTGAGTTTTGCCCCAAAATAAGGAGAATTTCTGTCTTTTTGCCCCAACATATAGGGAATTTCTGCCTTTTTGCCCCACATTAGGGGAATTTCTGCAATTTTGCTCCAAAATACGGGGAATTTCTGCTTTTTAGCCCGAAAATTAGAGGAATGTATACCTTTTTCCACAAAAAAATGAAAATTTCTTCATTTTTGCTCCAAAATAATAAGAATTTCTGCTTTTTAGCCTCTAAATAAGTGGAATATCAGTCTTTTTCCTTTAAAACAAAGAGAATTTCTGTTTTTTGCCCCAAAATAAGGAAAATTTCTGACTTATTTTTCTGAAATAAGTGAAATTTCTGCAATTTTGCCTCAAAATAAGGGAAATTTCTGCCTTTTTGCCCCCAAATAAGGGGAATTTCAGCGTTTTTACCTCAAAATAAGGGAAATTTCTGCTTTTTTGCCCCAAAATATGGGAGATTTCTGCCTTTTTGCCCCAAAATAAGAAACATTTCTGCAATTTTGTACCAAAATAAAAGAAATTTCTGCCTTTTTGCCCCAAAATAAGAAAATTTCTGCTTTTGTTCTCTGAAATAAGTGAAATTTCTGCAATTTTGCCTCAAAATAAGGGAAATTTCTGCCTTTTTGCCCCCAAATAAGGGGAATTTCAGCCTTTTTACCTAAAAATAAGAGGAATTTCTGCATTTTTGCCCCAAAATATGGGAGATTTCTGCCTTTTTGCCCTAAAATAAGAAAAATTTCTGCAATTTTGTACCAAAATATTAGAAATTTCTGCCTTTTTGCACCAAAATAAGAAAATTTCTGCTTTTTTTTCTGACATAAGTGAAATTTCTGCAATTTTGCCTCAAAGTAAGAGAAATTTCTGGAATTTTGCGCCAAAATAAGTGGAATTTCTGAGTTTTGCCCCAAAATAATGAGAATTTCTGTCTTTTTGCCCCAACATATAGGGAATTTCTGCCTTTTTGCCCCACAATTAGGTTAATTTCTTCAATTTTGCTCCAAAATACGGGGAATTTCTGCCTTTTTGCCCGAAATTAAGGGGATTTTTTGCCTTTTTGCCCCCAAACAAGGGAAATTTCTGCAATTTTATCCCAAAATAAGGGGAATTTCTGCCTTTTTGCCCCCAAATAAGGGGAATTTCTGCCTATTTGCCCTGAAATATGTGACATGTCTTCAATTTTACCCAAAAATAAGGTGAATTTCTGCCTTTTTGTCCCAAAATAATGGGAATTTCTGCATTTTGCCCTAAAATAAGAAAAATTTTTGCTTTTTTTCTCTGAAATAAGTGAAATTTCTGCAATTTTGCATTAAAATAATAGAAATATCTGCAATTTTTCCCCATAATAAAGGAATTTTCTGCAATTTTGCCCCAAAATAAAGGGAATTTCTGTTATTTGTCCCCAAATATGGAAAATTTCTGCAATTTTGCCCTAAAATAAGGGGAATTTCTGCCTTTTGCCCCAAAATAAGAAAATTTCTCCTTTTTTTCTGAAATAAGTAAAATTTCTGCAATTTTGCTCCAAAATACGGGGAATTTCTGCCTTTTTTCCCGAAAATAAAAAGAATGCATACCTTTTTGCCATAAAAACGGGAAATTTCTTAATTTTTGCTTCAAAATAATGGGAATGTCTGCTTTTTTGCCTCTATATAAGTGGAATTTCTGTCTTTTTCCCCCAAAACAAAGGGAATTTCTGTCTTTTTTGCCCCAAAATAAGGAAAATTTCTGACTTATTACCCTGAAATAAGTAAAATTTCTGTAATTTAGCCCCAAAATAAGGAAAATTTCTGCCTTTTTGCCCCCAAATAAGGGGAATTTCAGCCTTTTTACCTCAAAATAAGGGGAATTTTTGCATTTTTGCCCCAAAATATGGAAAATTTATGAATTTTTGCCCCAAAATAAGAAAAATTTCTGCAATTTTGTACCAAAATAAAAGAAATTTCTGCATTTTGCCCCAAAATAAGAAAATTTCTCCTTTATTTTCTGAAATAAGTGAAATTTCTGCAATTTTGCCCCAAAATAAATGAAATTTCTTCCTTTTTTCCCCAAAATAAGGGGAATTTCAGCCTTTTTACCTCAAAATAAGGGCAATTTCTGCATTTCTGTTCCAAAATATGGGAATTTTCTGCCTTTTTGTCACCAAAGAAGAAAAATTTCTGCAATTCTGTACCAAAATAAAAGAAATTTCTAAAATTTTGCCCCAAAATAAAGGAAATTTTTGATTTTTGTCCCGAAATAAGGAGAATTTCTGTATTTTTGCCCCAAAATAAAGGGAATTTCTGCCTTTTGGCCCCAATATTAGGGGAATTTCTGCAATTTTTCTCCAAAATACGGGGAATTTCTGCCTTTTTGCCCAAAATTAAGAAGATTTTCTGCCTTTTTGCCCCCAAACAAGGGGAATTTCTGCAATTTTATAGAAAATAAGGGGAATTTCAGCCTTTTTGCCCCAAAAAAGGGGAATTTCTACCTTTTTGCCCTGAAATATGTGAAATGTCTGCAATTTTACACCAAAATAAGGTGAATTTCTGCTATTGTGCCCCAAAATAATGGGAATTTCTGCATTTTGCCCTAAAATAAGATAAAATTTTGCTTTTTTTCTCTGAAATAAGTGAAATTTCTGCAATTTTGCCTTAAAATAAAAGAAATATCTGCAATTTTCCCCCATAATAAAGGTATTTTCTGCAATTTTGCCACAAAATAAAGGGAATTTCTGTTTTTTGTTTCAAAATAAGGGAAATTTCTGCAATTTTGCCCTAAAATAAGGGGAATTTCTGCCTTTTGCCCCAAAATAAGAAAATTTCTTCTTTTTTTCTGAAATAAGTGAAATTTCTGCAATTTTGCCCAAAAATAAGTGAAATTTCTGAATTTTGCCCTAAAATAAGGAGAATTTCTGTCTTTTTGCCCCAACATATTGGGAATTTTTGCCTTTTTGCCCCAACATATAGGGAATTTCTGCATTTTTGCCCCACAATTAGGGGAATTTCTGCAATTTTGCTCCAAAATACGGGTAATTTCTGCAATTTTGCCCCAAAATAAGGGGAATTTCTGCAATTTTGCCCCAAAGTAAGGGAAATTTCTGGAATTTTGCCCCAAAATAAGTGGAATTTCTGAGTTTTGACCCAAAATAAGGATTATTTCTGTCTTTTTGCCCCAACATATAGGGAATTTCTGCCTTTTTGCCCCACAATAAGGGGAATTTCTGCAATTTTGCTCCAAAATACGGGGAATTTCTGCCTTTTTGCCCGAAAATAAGAAGAATGCATAACTTTTTGCCATAAAATAGCGAAATTTCTTCATTTTTGCTTCAAAATAATGGGAATTTCTGCTTTTTTGCCTCTAAATAAGTGGAATTTCTGTCCTTTTCCCCAAAACAAAGGGAATTTCTGTCTTTTTTGCCCCAAAATAAGGTAAATTTCTGACTTATTACCCTGAAATAAGTGAAATTTCTCCAATTTTGCCCCAAAATAAGGAAAATTTCTGCCTTTTTGCCCCCAAATAAGGGAAATTTCAGCCTTTTTACCTCAAAATAAGGGGAATTTCTGCATTTTTGCCACAAAATAAAAGAAATTTCTGTTTTTTTGCCCCAAAATAAGGAAAATTTCTGCCTTTTTTCCCTGACATAAGTGAAATTTCTGCAATTTTGCCCCAAAATAAGTGAAATTTCTGCAATTTTGCCACAAAATAAGGGAAATTTCTGGAAGTTTGCCCCAAAATAAGTGGAATTTCTGAGTTTTGCCCCAAAATAAGGAGAATTTCTGTCTTTTTGCCCTAACATATAGGGAATTTCTGCATTTTTGCCCAACAATTAGGAGAATTTCTGCAATTTTGCTCCATAATACAAGGAATTTCTGCTTTTTAGCCCAAAAATAAGTGGAATGTATACCTTTTGCCACAAAAAAGGGAAATTTCTTCATTTTTACTCCAAAATAAAAGGAATTTCTGCTTTTTTGCCTCTAAAAGAGTGGAATTTCTGTGTTTTTCCCCCAAAACAAAGGGAATTTCTGTCTTTTTTGCCCCAAAATAAGGAAAATTTCTGACTTATTACAATGAAATAAGTGAAATTTCTCCAAATTTGCCTCAAAATAAGGGAAATTTTTGCTTTTTTCCCCCAAATAAGAGAAATTTCAGCCTTTTTACCTCAAAATAAGAGGAATTTCTGCATTTTCCCCTAAATATGGGAGATTTCTGCCTTTTGCCCCAAAATAAGAAAAATTTCTGCAATTTTGTACCAAAATAAAAGAAATTTCTGCCTTTTTGCACCAAAATAGGAAAATTTCTGAATTTTTTTCTGAAATAAGTGAAATTTCTGCAATTTTGCCCCAAAATAAGTGAAATTTCTGCAATTTTGCCCCAAAATAAGGGAAATTTCTGGAATTTTGCCCCAAAATAAGTGGAATTTCTGAGTTTTGCCCCAAAATAAGGAGAATTTCTGTCTTTTTTCCCCAACATATAGGGAATTTCTGCCTTTTTGCCCCACAATTAGGGGAATTTCTGCAATTTTGCTCCAAAATACGGGGAATTTCTGCCTTTTTGCCCGAAAATAAGAAGAATGCATACTTTTTTGCCATAAAAAAGGGAAATTTCTTCAGTTTTGCTCCAAAATAAGGGGAATTTCTGCTTTTTTGCCTCAGAATAAGTGGAATTTCTGTCTTTATCCCCAAAAACAAAGGGAATTTCTGTCTTTTTTGCCCCAAAATAAGGAAAATTTCTGACTTATTACCCTGAAATAACTGAAATTTCTGCATTTTTGCTCGAAAATAAGGGAAATTTCTGCCTTTTTCCCGCCAAATAAGGGGAATTTAAGCCTTGTTACCTCAAAATAAGAGGAATTTCTGCATTTTTGCCCCAAAATATGGGAGATTTCTGCCTTTTTGTTCCAAAATAAGAATAATTTATGCAATTTTGTACCAAAATAAAAGAAACTTCTGCCTTTTTGCACCAAAATAAGAAAATTTCTGCTTTTTTTCTGAAATAAGTGAAATTTCTGCAATTTTGCTCCAAAATAAGTGAAATTTCTGCAATTTTGACCCAAAATAAGGGAAATTTCTTCAGTTTTGCTCCAAAATAAGGGGAATTTCTGCTTTTTTGCCTCTAAATAAGTGGTATTTCTGTCTTTATCCCCCAAAACAAAGGGAATTTCTGTCTTTTTTGCCCCAAAATAAGGAAAATTTCTGACTTATTACTCTGAAATAAGTGAAATTTCTGCAATTTTGCTCCAAAATAAGGGAAATTTCTGCTTTTTGCCCCCAAATAAGGGGAATTTCAGCCTTTTTACCTCAAAATAAGAGGAATTTCTGCATTTTTGCCCCAAAATATGGGAGATTTCTGCTTTTTTGTTCCAGAATAAGAAAAATTTATGCTATTTTGTACCAAAATAAAAGAAATTTCTGGCTTTTTGCACCAAAATAAGAAAATTTCTGCTTTTTTTTCTGAAATAAGTAAAATTTCTGCAATTTTGCCCCAAAATAAGTGAAATTTCTGCCTTTTTGCCCCAAAATAAGGGGAATTTCAGCCTTTTTACCTCAAAATAAGAAGAATTTCTGCATTTTTGTTCCAAAATATGAGAAATTTGTGCCTTTTTGCCACAAAATAAGAAAAATTTCTGCAATTCTGTACCAAAATAAAAGAAATTTCTAAAATTTTGCCCCAAAATAAAAGAAATTTCTGATTTTTGCCTCGAAAAAATGAGAATTTCTGTATTTTTGCTCCAAAATTAGGGGAGTTTCTGCAATTTTGTTCAAAATACAGGGAATTTCTGCCTCTTTTCCCGAAAATAAAGGGAACTTCTGCCGATTTGCCCAAAAATAAAGGGAATTTCTGCATTTTTGCCCCAATATTAGGGGAATTTCTGCAATTTTGCTCCAAAATACGGGGAATTTCTGCTTTTTTGCCCAAAATTATGGGGATTTTCTGCATTTTGCCCCCAAACAAGGGACATTTCTGCAATTTTATCCCAAAATAAGGGGAATATCTGCCTTTTTGCCCCCAAATAAGGGGAATTTATGCCTTTTTGCCCCCAAAATAATGGGAATTTCTGCATTTTGCCCTAAAATAAGAAAAATTTTTGCTTTTTTTCTCCAAAATAAGTGAAATTTCTGCAATTTTGTCTCAAAATAAGGGAAATTTCTGCCTTTTTGCTTCCAAATAATGGGAATTTCAGCCGTTTTACCTCAAAATAAGAGGAATTTCTGCATTTTGCCCCAATATATGGGAGATTTCTGCATTTTTGCCCCACAATAAGAAAAATTTCTGCAATTTTGTACCAAAATAAAAAAAATTTCTGCCTTTTTGCACCAAAATAAATAAATTCTGCTTTTTTTCTGAAATAAGAGAAATTTCTGCAATTTTGCCCCAAAATAAGTGAAATTTCTGCAATTTTGCCCCAAAATAAGGGAAATTTCTGGCATTTTGCCCCAAAATAAGTGGAATTTCTGAGTTTTGCCCCAAAATTAGGAGAATTTCTGTCTTTTTGCCCCAACATATAGGAAATTTCTGCCTTTTTGCCCCACAATTAGGGGAATTTCTGCAATTTTTCTCCAAAATACAAGGAATTTCTGCCTTTTTGCCCGAAAATAAGAAGACTGTATACCTTTTTGCAATAAAAAAGGGAAATTTTTTCATTTTTGCTCCAAAATAAGGGGAATTTCTGCCATTTTGCCCTGAAATATGTGAAATGTCTGCAATTTCACCCCAAAATAAGGTGAATGTCTGCCATTGTGCCCCAAAATAATGGGAATTTCTGCATTTTGCCCTAAAATAAGAAAAAGTTTTGCTTTTTTTCTCTGAAATAAGTGAAATTTCTGCAATTTATCCTTAAAATAAAAGAAATATCTGCAATTTTTCCCCATAATAAAAGTATTTTCTGTAATATTGCCCCAAAATAAAGAGAATTTCTGTTTTTTGTCACAAAATAAGGGAAATTTCTGCAATTTTGCCCTAAAATAAGGAGAATTTCTGCCTTTTGCCCCAAAATAAGAAAATTTCTCGTTTTTTTTCTCAAATAAGTGAAATTTCTGCAATTTTGCCCAAAAATAAGTGAAATTTCTGAATTTTGCCCCAAAATAAGGAGAATTTCTGTCTTTTTGCCACAACATATAGGGAATTTTTGCCTTTTTGCACACAATTAGGGAAATTTCTGCAATTTTGCTCCAAAATACGGGGAATTTCTGCCTTTTTGTCTGAAAATAAGAAGAATGCATACCTTTTTTCCATAAAAAAGGAAAATTTCTTCATTTTTGCTCCAAAATAAAAAGAATTTCTGCTTTTTTGCCTCTAAATAAGTTAAATTTCTCTCTTTTTCCCCCAAAGCAAAGGGAATTTCTGTCTTTTTTGCCCCAAAATAAGAAAAATTTCTGCCTTTTTTCCCTGAAATAAGTGATATTTCTGCAATTTTGCCCCAAAATAAGTAAAATTTCTGCAATTTTGCCCCACAATAAGGGAAATATCTGGAATTTTGCCCCAAAATAAGTAGAATTTCTGAGTTTTGCCCCAAAATAAAAAGAATTTCTTTCCTTTTGCCCTAACATATAGAGAATTTCTGCATTTTTGCCCCACAATTAGGGGAATTTTTGCAATTTTGCTCCAAAATACGGGGAATTTCTGCTTTTTAGCCTGAAAATAAGGGGAATGTATACCTTTTGCCACAAAAAAGGGAAATTTCTTCATTTTTGCTCCAAAATAAGGGGAATTTCTGCTTTTTTGCCTCTAAATAAGTGGAATTTCTGTCTTTTTCCCCCAAAACAAATGTGATTTCTGTCTTTTTTGCCCCAAATAAGGAAAATTTCTTACTTATTACCCTGAAATAAGTGAAATTTCTGCAATTTTGCCCCAAAATAAGGGAAATTTCTGATTTTTTGTTCCCAAATAAGGGGAATTTAAGCCTTTTTACCTCAAAATAAGGGGAATTTCTGCATTTTTACCACAAAATATTAGGAATTTCTGCATTTTTGCCCCAAAATAAGGAAAATTTCTGCCTTTTTACCATGAAATAAGTGAAATTTCTGCAATTTTGCCCCAAAATAAGTGAAATTTCTACAATTTTGCCCCAAAATAAAGAAAATTTCTGGAATTTTGCCCCAAAATAAGTGGAATTTCTGAGTTTTGCCCCAAAATAAGGAGAATTTCTGTCTTTTTGCCACAACATATAGGGAATTTCTGTCTTTTTGCCCCACAATAGGGGAATTTCTGCAATTTTGCTCCAAAATACGGGGAATTTCTGCCTTTTTGCCCGAAAATAAGAAGAATGCATACCTTTTTGCCATAAAAAAAAGGAAATTTCTTCATTTTTGCTTCAAAATAAGGGGAATTTCTGCTTTTTTGCCTCTAAATAAGTGGAATTTCTGTCTTTTCCTTCAAAACAAAGAGAATTTCTGTTATTTTGGCCCCAAAATAAGTAAAATTTCTGACTTATTACCCTGAAATAAGTGAAATTTCTCCAATTTTGCCCCAAAATAAAATAAATTTCTGCCTTTTTGCCATTAAATAAGGGAAATTTCAGCCTTTTTACCTCAAAAGAAAGGGAATTTCTGCATTTTTGCCACAAAATAAAAGAAATTTCTGGTTTTTTGCCCCAAAATAAGAAAAATTTCTGCCTTTTTTCCCTGAAATAAGTGAAATTTCTGCAATTTTGCCCCAAAATAAGTGAAATTTCTGCAATTTTGCCCCAAAATAAGGGAAATTTCTGGAATTTTGCCCCAAAATAAGTGGAATTTCTGAGTTTTGCCCCAAAATAAGGAGAATTTCTGTCTTTTTGTCCCAACATATAGGGAATTTCTGCCTTTTTGCCCCACAATTAGGGGAATTTCTGCAATTTTGCTCCAAAATACGGGGAATTTCTGCTTTTTAGCCCAAAAATAAGTGGAATGTATACCTTTTGCCACAAAAAAGGGAAATTTCTTCATTTTTACTCCAAAATAAAAGGAATTTCTGCTTTTTTGCCTCTAAAATAGTGGAATTTCTGTCTTTTTCCCCCAAAACAAAGGGAATTTCTGTCTTTTTTGCCCCATAATAAGGAAAATTTCTGACTTATTACAATGAAATAAGTGAAATTTCTGCAATTTTGCCTCAAAATAAGGGAAATTTCTGCCTTTTTGCCACCAAATAATGGGAATTTCAGCCTTTTTACCTCAAAATAAGGGGAATTTCTGCATTTTTGCCCCAAAATATGGGAGATTTCTGCCTTTTTGCCCCAAAATGAGAATAATTTCTGCAATTTTGTACCAAAATCAAAGAAATTTCTGCCTTTTTGCACCAAAATAGGAAAATTTCTGAATTTTTTTTTAAATAAGTGAAATTTCTGCAATTTTGCTTCAAAATAAGTGAAATTTCTGCAATTTTGCCCCAAAATAAGGGAAATTTCTGGAATTTTGCCCCAAAATAAGTGGAATTTCTGAGTTTAGCCCCAAAATAAAAAGAATTTCTGTCTTTTTGCCCTAACATATTGGAAATTTCTGCCTTTTTGCCCCACAATTAGGGGAATTTCTGCAATTTTGCTCCAAAATACGGGGAATTTCTGCTTTTTAGCCTGAAAATAAGGGGAATGTATATCTTTTGCCACAAAAAAAAGAAATTTCTTCATTTTTACTCCAAAATAAAAGGAATTTCTGCTTTTTTGCCTCTAAAATAGTGGAATTTCTGTCTTTTTCCCCCAAAACAAAGAGAATTTCTGTCTTTTTGCCCAATAATAAGGAAAATTTCTGACTTATTACAATGAAATAAGTGAAATTTCTGCAATTTTGCCACAAAATAACGGAAATTTCTGCCTTTTTGCCACCAAATAATGGGAATTTCAGCCTTTTTACCTCAAAATAAGGGGAATTTCTGCATTTTTGCCCCAAAATATGGGAGATTTCTGCCTTTTTGCCCCAAAATGAGAAAAATTTCTGCAATTTTGTACCAAAATCAAAGAAATTTCTGCCTTTTTGCACCAAAATAGGAAAATTTCTGAATTTTTTTTAAATAAGTGAAATTTCTGCAATTTTGCTTCAAAATAAGTGAAATTTCTGCAATTTTGCCCCAAAATAAAGGAAATTTCTGGAATTTTGCCCCAAAATAAGTGGAATTTCTGAGTTTTGCCCCGAAATAAGGAGAATTTCTGTCTTTTTGCCCCAACATATAGGGAATTTCTGCCGTTTTGCCCCACAATTAGGGGAATTTATGCAATTTTGATTCAAAATACGGGGAATTTCTGCCTTTTGCCCGAAAATAAGAAGAATGCATACCTTTTTGCCATAAAAAAGAGAAATTTCTTCAGTTTTGCTTCAAAATAAGGGGAATTTCTGCTTTTTTGCCTCTAAATAAGTGGAATTTCTGTCTTTATCCTTCAAAACAAAGGGAATTTTTGTCTTTTTTGCCCCAAAATAAGGAAAATTTCTGACTTATTACCCTGAAATAAGTGAAATTTCTGCAATTTTGCCCCATAATAAGTGGAATTTCTGAGTTTTGCCCCAAAATAAGGAGAATTTCTGTCTTTTTGCCTCAACATACAGGGAATTTCTGCCTTTTCGCCCCACAATTAGGGGAATTTCTGCAATTTTGCTCCAAAATACGGGGAATTTCTGCCTTTTCGCCCCACAATTAGGGGAATTTCTGCAATTTTGCTCCAAAATACGGGGAATTTCTGCTTTTTTGCCCGAAAATATAAAGAATGCATACCTTTTTGCCATAAAAAAGGGAAATTTCTTCATTTTTGCTCCAAAATAAGGGGAATTTATGCTTTTTTGCCTCTAAATAAGTGGAATTTCTGTCTTTTCCCCCCAAAACAAAGAAAATTTCTGTCAATTGGCCCCAAAATAAGGAAAATTTCTGACTTATTACCCTGAAATAAGTGAAATTTCTGCAATTTTGCCCCAAAATAAGGGAAATTTCTGCCTTTTGCCCCCAATGAAGGGGAATTTCAGCTTTTTTACCTCAAAATAAGGGGAATTTCTGCCTTTTTCCCACAAAATATTAGGAATTTCTGCCTTTTTGCACCAAAATAAGGAAAATTTCTGCTTTTTTTCTCTGAAATAAGTGAAATTTCTGCAATTTTGCCCCAAAATAAGTGAAATTTCTGCAATTTTGCCCCTAAATAAGGGAAATTTCTGGAATTTTGCCCCAAAATAAGTGGAATTTCTGAGTTTTGCCCCAAAATAAGGAGAATTTCTCTCTTTTTGTCCTAAAAATATAGGGAATTTCTGCATTTTTGCCCCACATTTAGGGCAATTTCTGCAATTTTGCTCCAAAATACGGGGAATTTCTGCCTTTTTGCACGAATATATAAAGAATGCATACCTTTTTGCCATAAAAAAGGGAAATTTCTTTATTTTTGCTCCAAAATAAGGGGAATTTCTGCAATTTTGATCCAAAATACGGGGAATTTCTGCTTTTTAGCCCGAAAATAAGCGGAATGTATACCTTTTGCCACAAAAAAAGATAAATTTCTTCGTTTTTGCTCCAATAAAGAAGAATTTCTGCTTTTTTGCCTCTAAATAAGTGGAATTTCTGTCTTTTTCCCCCAAAACAAAGGGAATTTCTGTTTTTTGCCCCAAAGTAAGATGAATTTCTGACTTATTACCCTGAAATATGTGAAATTTCTGCAATTTTGCCTCAAAATAAGGGAAATTTCTGTCTTTTTGCTCCCAAATAAGGGAAATTTCAGCCTTTTTACCTCAAAATAAGAGGAATTTATGCATTTTTGCCCCAAAATATAGGGGATTTCTGCTTTTTGCCCCAAAATAAGAAAAATTTCTGCAATTTTGTACCAAAATAAAAGAAATTTCTGCCTTTTTGCACCAAAATAAGAAAATTTCTGCTTTTTTTCTGAAATAATTGAAATTTCTGCAATTTTGCCAAAATAAGTGAAATTTCTGCAATTTTGCCCCAAAATAAGTGAAATTTCTGGAATTTTGTCCCAAAATAAGTGGAATTTCTGAGTTTTGCCCCAAAATAAAAAGAATTTCTGTCTTTTTGCCCCACAATTAGGGGAATTTCTGCAATTTTGCTCCAAAATACGGGGAATTTCTGCTTTTTAGCCTGAAAATAAGAAGAATGCATACCTTTTGCCACAAAAAAAAAAAATTCTTCATTTTTGCTCCAAAATAAGGGGAATTTCTGCTTTTTTGCTTCTAAATAAGTGGAATTTCTGACTTTTTCCCCCAAAACAAAAGGAATTTCTGTCTTTTTTGCCCCAAATAAGGAAAATTTCTGACTTATTACCCTGAAATAAGTGAAATTTCTTCAATTTTGCCCCCAAATAAGGGAAATTTCTGCTTTTTGCCCCCAAATAAGGGAAATTTCTGCCTTTTTATCACAAAATAAGGGGAATTTTTGCATTTTTGCCACAAAATATTTGGAATTTCTTCATTTTTGCCCCAAAATGAGGAAAATTTCTGCCTTTTTACCATGAAATAAGTGAAATTTCTGCAATTTTGCCCCAAAATAAGTGAAATTTCGGCAATTTTGCCACAAAATAAGGGAAATTTCTGGAATTTTGCCCCAAAATAAGGGGAATTTCTGAGTTTTGCCCCAAAATAAGGAGAATTTCTGTCTTTTTGCCCTAACATATAGGGAATTTCTGCATTTTGCCCCACAATTAGGGGAATTTCTGCAAATTTGCTCCAAAATACGGGCAATTTCAGCTTTTTAGCCCAAAAATAAGTGGAATGTATACATTTTGCCACAAAAAAGGGAAATTTCTTCATTTTTACTCCAAAATAAAAGGAATTTGTGCTTTTTTGCCTCTAAAAAAGTGAAATTTCTGTCTTTTTCCCCCAAAACAAAGGGAATTTCTGTGTTTTTTGCCCCAAAAAAAGGAAAATTTCTGACTTATTACTCTGAAATAAGTGAAATTTCTGCAATTTTGCCTCAAAATAAAGGAAATTTCTGCCTTTTTGCCCCCAAATAAGGGAAATTTCAGCCTTTTTACCTCAAAATAAGAGGAATTTCTGCTTTTTTGCCCCAAAATATGGGGATTTCTGCCTTTTTGCCCCAAAATAAGAAAAATTTCTGCAATTTTGTACCAAAATAAAAGAAATTTCTGCCTTTTTGCACCAAAATAGGAAAATTTCTGAATTTTTTTCTGAAATAAGTGAAATTTCTACAATTTTGCCCCAAAATAAGTGAAATTTCTGCAATTTTTCCCCAAAATAAGGGAAATTTCTGGAATTTTGCACCAAAATAAGTGGAATTTCTGAGTTTTGCCCCAAAATAAGGAGAATTTCTGTCTTTTTGCCCCAACATATAGGGAATTTCTCCCTTTTTGCCCCACAATTAGGGGAATTTCTGCAATTTTGCTCCAAAATAGGGGAATTTCTGCCTTTTTGCCCGAAAATAAGAATAATGCATACCTTTTTGCCATAAAAAAGGGAAATTTCTTCAGTTTTGCTCCAAAATAAGGGGAATTTCTGCTTTTTTGCCTCTAAATAAGTGGAATTTCTGTCTTTATCCCCAAAAACAAAGGGAATTTCTGTCTTTTTTGCCCCAAAATAAGAAAAATTTCTGACTTATTACCCTGAAATAAGTGAAATTTCTGCAATTTTGCTCGAAAATAAGGGAAATTTCTGCCTTTTTCCCCCCAAATAAAGGGAATTTAAGCCTTGTTACCTGAAAATAAGAGGAATTGCTGCATTTTTGCCCCAAAATATGGGAGATTTCTGCCTTTTTCTTCCAAAATAAGAATAATTTATGCAATTTTGTACCAAAATAAAAGAAATTTCTGCCTTTTTGCACCAAAATAAGAAAATTTCTGCTTTTTTTCTGAAATAAGTGAAATTTCTGCAATTTTGCTCCAAAATAAGTGAAATTTCTGCAATTTTGCCCCAAAATAAGGGAAATTTCTGGAATTTTGCCCTAAAATAAGTGGAATTTCTGAGTTTTGCCCCAAAATAAGGAGAGTTTCTGTCTTTTTGCCACAACATATAGGGAATTTCTCCCTTTTTGCCCCACAATTAGTGGAATTTCTGCAATTTTGCTCCAAAATAGGGGAATTTCTGCCTTTTTGCCCGAAAATAAGAAAAATGCACACCTTTTTGCCATAAAAGAAGAAAATTTCTTCAGTTTTGCCCCAAAATAAGGGAAATTTCTGCAATTTTGCCCCAATGTAAAGGAAATTTCTGCAATTTTGCCCCAAAATAAGGGGAATTTCTGACTGTTTGCTCCCGAAAAAAAAGATTTTCTGTCTTTTTGCCCCATAATAAGGAGCATTTCTGCCTTTTTGCCCAAAAATTATGAGAATTTCTGCAATTTTGCTTCAAAATACAGGGAATTTCTGCCTTTTAGCCCCAAAATAAAGGGAATTTCTGCATTTTACCTCAAATTGAGAATAATTTCTGCCTTTTGCCTCAAAATAAGGGGAATTTCCTGCCTTTTTGTTTCAAAATAAGAAAATTTCTTCAATTTTGTACCATAATAAAAGAAATTTCTGCTCTTTGCCCCAAAATAAAAGGAATTTCTGACTTTTTGCCCTGAAATAAATGAAATTTCTGCAATTTTGCCCGAAAATAAGAGAAATTTGTGCCTCTTTGCCCCAAAATAAGAAGAAGTTTTGCCTTTTGCCCCAAAATATGGGGAATTTCAGCATTTTACCTCAAAATAAGAATTTCAGCCTTTTTGCCCCAAAATAAGGAAAATTTCTGCAATTTTGCCCCAAAATAAGGGGAATTTCTTCCTTTTTGCCCCAAAATAAAGGATATTTCAGCCTTTTTACCTGAAAATAAGTGAAATTTCTGCAATTTTGCCCCAACTAAGGGAAATTTCTGCAATTTTGCCTCAAAATAAGGTAAATTCCTGCAATTTTGCCCCAAAATAAGTGGAATTTCTGAGTTTTGTCCCAAAATAAGAAGAATTTCTGTCTTTTTGCCCCAACATATAGGGAATTTCTGCCTTTTTGCCCAACAATTAGGGGAATTTCTTCATTTTTGCTTCAAAATAAGGGGAATTTCTGCCTTTTTGCCTCTAAAGAAGTGGAATTTCTGTATTTTCCTTCCAAAACAAAGGGAATTTCTGTGTTTTTTGCCCCAAAATAAGGAAAATTTCTGACTTATTGCCCTGAAATAAGTGAAATGTTTGCAATTTTGCCCCAAAATAAGGGAAATTTCTGCCTTTTTGCCCCCAAATAAGGGGAATTTCAGCCTTTTTACCTCAAAATAAGGGGAATTTCTGCATTTTTGCCACAAAATATTAGGAATTTCTGCCTTTTTGCCCCAAAATAAGAAAAATTTCTGCCATTTTTACCTGAAATAAGTGAAATTTCTGCAATTTTGCCCCAAAATAAGTAAAATTTCTCCAATTTTGCCCCAAAATAAGGGAAATTTCTGGAATTTTGCCTCAAAATAAGTGGAATTTCTGAGTTTTGCCCCAAAATAAGGAGAATTTCTGTCTTTTTGCCCCAACATATAGGGAATTTCTGCCTTTTGCCCCACAATTAGGGGATTTTCTGCAATTGTGCTCCAAAAAACGGGATATTTCAGCTTTTTTGCCCGAAAATAAGGGGAATATATACCTTTTGCCACAAAAAAGGGAAATTTCTTCATTTTTGCCCCAAAATAAGAGGAATTTCTGCCTTCTTACCTCAAAATAAGTGAAATTTCTGCCTTTTTACCCAAAAATAAATGGAATTTCTGACTTTTAGCCCCAAAATAAAAGGAATTTTTGAATTTTGCCCTGAAATAAGTGAAATTTTTGCAATTTTGACCCAAAATAAGGGAAATTTCTGCCTTTTTGCCCCCAAATAAGGGGAATTTCAGCCTTTTTACCTCAAAATAAAGGGAATTTCTGCATTTTTGCCACAAAATATTAGGAATTTCTGCCTTTTTGCCCCAAAATAAGAAAAATTTCTGCCTTTTTTTTATCTGAAATAAGTGAAATTTCTGCAATTTTGCCCCAAAATAAGTGAAATTTCTGCAAATTTGCCCCAAAATAAGGGAAATTTCTGGAATTTTGCCCCAAAATAAGTGGAATTTCTGAGTTTTGCCCCAAAATAAGGAGAATTTCTGTCTTTTTGCCCCAACATATAGGGAATTTCTGCCTTTTTGCCCCACAATTAGGGGATTTTCTGCAATTGTGCTCCAAAAAACGGGATATTTCTGCTTTTTTGCCCGAAAATAAGGAGAATATATACCTTTTGCCACAAAAAAAGGGAAATTTCTTCATTTTTGCCACAAAATAAGAGGAATTTCTGCCTTCTTACCTCACAATAAGTGAAATTTCTGCCTTTTTACCCAAAAATAAACAAAATTTCTCTTTTTGCCCAAAAATAAAAGGAATTTTTGAATTTTGCCCTGAAATAAGTGAAATTTCTGCAATTTTGCCCCAAAATAAGGGAAATTTTTGCCTTTTTGCCACAAAATAAAGGGAATTTCTGTCTTTTTGCCCCAAAATAAGGGATATTTCAGCATTTTACCTCATGATAAGGGGAATCTCTTCCTTTTTGCCCCAAAATATGGGGAATTTCTTCATTTTTGCCCCAAAATAAAGAAAATTTCTGCAATTTTGTACCAAAATAAAAGAAATTTCTGCCTTTTTGCCCCAAAATAAGAGAAATTTCTGTGCTTTTTCCCTGAAATAAGTGAAATTTCTGCAATTTTGCCCCAAAATAAGGGAAATTTCTGCAATTTTGCCCCAAAATAAAGGAAATTTCTGCAATTTTGCCCCAAAATAATAGGAATTTTTGCCTTTTTGCCGAAAAAAAGGGGAATTTCATCATTTTACCTCCAAATAAGGGGAATTTCTGCCTTTTTGCCACAAAATATGGGGAATATCTGCCCTATTGCCCTTAAATAAGGAAAATTTCTGCTTTTCTGCCCCAATTAACGGGAATTTCTGCCTTTTTGCCACAAAGTAAAGGGAATTTCTGCCTTTTTACCCCAAAATAACGGGAATTTCAGCCTTTTTACCTCAAAATAAGGGGAATTTCTGCCTTTTTCCCCAAAATATGGGTAATTTTTGCCTTTTTGTTCCAAAATAAGGAAAATTTCTACAATTTTGTATCAAAATAAAAGAAATTTCTGCTTTTTGCCCCAAAATAAAAGGAATTTCTGACTTTTTGCCCTGAAATAAATGAAATTCCTGCAATTATGCCCGAAAATAAGGGAAATTTGTTTATTTTTGCCTCCAAATGAGGGGAATTTCTGCCTTTTTGCCCCAAAATATAGGGAATTTCAGGATTTTACCTCATAATAAAGGAAATTTTAGGCTTTTTGCACCAAAATATGGGAAATTTCTGCCTTTTTGCCACAAAATAAGAAAAATTTCTGCAAGTCTGTAACAACATAAAAGAAATTTCTAAAATTTTGACCCGAAATAAGGGAAATTTCTGATTTTTGCCCCAAAATAATGAGAATTTCTCTATTTTTGCCCCAAAATAAAGGGAATTTCAGCCATTATGCCCCAAAATTAGGGGAGTTTCTGCAATTTTGCTCCAAAATAAGAGGAATTTCTGCTTTTTTACCCGAAATTAAGTGGATTTTCTGCCTTTTTGCCCCTAAAGAAAAAAAATTTCTGCAACTTTATTCCAAAATAAGAGGAATTTCTGCCTTTCTGCCTTAAAATAAGGGGAATTTCTGTCTTTTTGCCCTGAAATATGTGAAATTTCTGCAATTTTACCCCAAAATAAGGTGAATTTCTGCCTTTTTGCCCCAAAATAATGGGAATTTCTGCCTTTTTGCCCCAAAATAAGAAAAATTTTGCTTTTTTTCTCTGAAATAAGTGAAATTTCTGCAATTTTGCCCTAAAATAAGGGAAATTTCTGCAATTTTTCCCCATAATAAGGGAAATTTCTGCAATTTTGCCCCAAAATAAGGGGAATTTCTGTTTTTTGCCCCCAAATAAGGAAAATTTCTGCAATTTTGCCCTAAAATAAGAAGAATTTCTGCCTTTTTGCCCTAAAATAAGGAGAATTTCTGCCTTTTTCCCCAAAATAAAGAAAATTACTGTATTTTTTTACCCTAAAATTAGGTGAATTTCTGCAATTTATTCTCCAAAATACGGGAATTTTCTGCCTTTTTTGCCGAAAATAAGGGGAATTTCTGACATTTTGCCGCGAAATAAGTGAAATTTCTGCAATTTTGCCCCAAAATAAGAGAAATTTCTGCAATTTTTCCCTAAAATAAGGGGATTATCTGCTTTTTTTTTGCCGAAAATAAGGGGAATTTCTGACATTTTGCCGCAAAAAAGTGAAATTTCTGCAGTTTTACCACAAAATAAGGGGAATTTCTGCCTTTTTGCCCAAAAATTAGGGGAATTTCTGCAATGTTGCTCCAAAATACGGGGAATTTGTGCCATTTTGCCCAAAAATAAAGGGAATGTATACCTTTTTGCCATAAAAAAAGCAAATTTCTTCATTTTTGCCCCAAAATAAGGGGATATTCCACCTTTTTGACTCAAAATAAGTGCAATTTCTGCCTTTTCCCCAAAATAAACGAAATTTCTGTCTTTTTGCCCCAAAATAAGGGGAATTACAGCCTTTTTACCTCAAAATAAGGGGAATTTCTGCTTTTTGCCCCAAAATATGAGGAATTTCTGACTTTTTGCCCCAAAATAAGAAAAATTTCTGCAATTTTGTACCAAAATAAGAAAAATTTCTGCCTTTTTGCCCCCCAAAAAAAATTTTCGCCTTTTTTCCCTGAAATAAGTGAAATTTCTGCAATTTTGCCCCAAAATATGGAAATTTCTGCAATTTTGCCCCAATGTAAAGGAAATTTCTGCAATTTTGCCCCAAAATAAGGAAAATTTCTGACTGTTTGCTCCAAAAAAAGGAGATTTTCTGTCTTTTTGCCCCAAAATAAGGAGAATTTTTGCCTTTTGCCCGAAAATTATGAGAATTTCTGCAATTTTGCTTCAAAATACGGGGAATTTCTGCTTTCTAGCCCCAAAATAAAGGGAATTTCTGCATTTTACCACAAAATAAGAATAGTTTCTGCCTTTTGCCTCAAAATAAGGGGAATTTTCTGCCTTTTTGTTTCAAAATAAGAAAAATTTCTTCAATTTTGTACCATAATAAAAGAAATTTCTGCTCTTTGCCCCAAAATAAAAGGAATTTCTGAATTTTTGCCCTGAAATAAATGAAATTTCTGCAATTTTGCCCGAAAATAAGGGAAATTTGTGCCTTTTTGCCCCAAAATAAGAAGAATTTTTGCCTTTTGCCCCAAAATATGGGGAATTTCAGCATTTTACCTCAAAATAAGAAGAATTTCAGCCTTTTTGCCCCAAAATAAGAAAAATTTCTGCAATTTTGCCCCAAAATAAGGGGAATTTCTTTCTTTTTGCCCCAAAATAAAGGATATTTCAGTCTTTTTACCTGAAAATAAGTGAAATTTCTGCAATTTTGCCCCAAATAAGGAAAATTTCTGCAATTTTGCCCCAAAATAAGGTAAATTCCTGCAATTTTGCCCCAAAATAAGTGGAATTTTTGAGTTTTGCCCCAAAATAAGGAGAATTTCTGTCTTTTTGCCCCAACATATAGGGAATTTCTGCCTTTTTGCCCCACAATTAGGGGAATTTCTGTCTTTTTTGCCCCAAAATAAGGAAAATTTCTGACTTATTACCCTGAAATAAGTGAAATGTCTGCAATTTTGCCCCAAAATAAGAAAAATTTCTGCCTTTTTGCACCCAAATAAGGGGAATTTCAGCCTTTTTACCTCAAAATAAGGGGAATTTCTGTATTTTTGCCACAAAATATTAGGAATTTCTGCCTTTTTGCCCCAAAATAAGAAAAATTTCTGCCATTTTTACCTGAAATAAGGGAAATTTCTGCAATTTTGCCCCAAAATAAGTGAAATTTCTGCAATTTTGCCCCAAAATAAGGGAAATTTCTGGAATTTTGCCCCAAAATAAGTGGAATTTCTGAATTTTGCCCCAAAATAAGGAGAATTTTTGTCTTTTTGCCCCAACATATAGGGAATTTCTGCCTTTTTGCCCCACAATTTGGGGATTTTCTGCAATTGTGCTCCAAAATACGGGGAATTTCTGCCTTTTTGCCCAAAAATAAGGGGAATGTATACCTTTTGCCACAAAAAAGGGAAATTTCTTTATTTTTGCCGCAAAATAAGAGGCATTTCTGCCTTCTTACCTCAAAATAACTGAAATTTCTGCCTTTTTACCCAAAAATAAACGGAATTTCTCACTTTTTGTTCCAAAATAAAAGGAATTTTTGAATATTTCCCTGAAATAGGTGAAATTTCTGCAATTTTGCCCCAAAATAAGGGAAATTTCTGCCTTTTTGCCACAAAAGAAAGGAAATTTCTGTCTTTTTGCCTCAAAATAAGGGTTTCTCTGCCTTTTTGCCCAAAAATATGGGGAATTTCTGCATTTTCCCCAAAATAAAGAAAATTTCTGCAATTTTGTACCAAAATAAAAGAAATTTCTGCCTTTTTCCCCAAAATAAGAGAAATTTCTGTGCTTTTTCTCTGAAATAAGTGAAATTTCTGCAATTTTGCCCCAAAATAAGGGGAATTTCTGACTTCTTGTACTGAAATAAGGAGAATTTCTGTCTTTTTGTTCCAAAATAATGTGAATTTCTGCATTTTCCCTCAAAATTAGGGGAATATGTGCAATTTTGCTTCAAAATACGGGGAAATCTGCCTTATTGCACAAAAATAAAAGGAATTTCTGCATTTTTGCACCAATATAAGGGGAATTTCTGAAATTTAGCTTTAAAATACGGGGAATTTCTGCGTTATTGTCCGAAATAAAGTGGAATTTCTGCCTTTTTGCCCTGAAATATTTGAAATTTCTGCAATTTTACCCCAAAATAAGGGGAATTTCTGTTTTTGGCCCCAAAATTAGGGGAATTTCTGCTTTTTGCCCCAAAATAAGGCAAATTTCTGACTTTTTGCCCTGAAATAATTGAAATTTCTGCAATTTTGCCCCAAAATAATAGGAATTTCTGCCTTTTTGCCGAAAATAAGGGGAATTTCATCATTTTACCTCTAAATAAGGGGAATTTCTGCATTTTTGCCACAAAATATAGGGAATTTCTGCCATATTGCCCTTAAATAAGGAAAATTTCTGCTTTTCTGCCCCAATTAACGGGAATTTCTGCCTTTTTGCCACAAAGTATAGAGAATTTCTGCCTTTTTGCCCCAAAATAACGGGAATTTCAGCCTTTTTACCTCAAAATAAGAAGAATTTCTGCCTTTTTCCCCAAAATATGGGTAATTTTTGCTTTTTGTTCCAAAATAAGGAAAATTTCTACAATTTTGTATCAAAATAAAAGAAATTTCTGCTTTTTGCCCCAAAATAAAAGGAATTTCTGACTTTTTGCCCTGAAATAAATGAAATTCCTGCAATTATGCCTGAAAATAAGGGAAATTTGTGCCTTTTTGCCCCCAAATGAGGGGAATTTCTGCCTTTTTGCCCCAAAATATGGGGAATTTCAGGATTTTACCTCATAATAAAGGAAATTTTAGGCTTTTTGCACCAAAATATGGGAAATTTCTGCCTTTTTGCCACCAAATAAGAAAAATTTCTGCAAGTCTGTAACAATATAAAAGAAATTTCTAAAATTTTGACCCGAAATAAGGGAAATTTCTGATTTTTGCCCCAAATTAAAAAGAATTTTGCACCAAAATATGGGGAATTTCTGACTCTTTGCCCCAAAATAATAAAAATTTCTGCAATTTTGTACCAATATAAAAAAAATTTCTGCCTTTTTTCCCCGCAAAATAAATTTCCGCCTTTTTTCCCTGAAATAAGTGAAATTTCTGCAATTTTGCCTCAAAATAAGGGAAATTTCTGCAATATTGCCCCAATGTAAAGGAAATTTCTGCAATTTTGCCCCAAAATAAGGGGAATTTCTGACTGTTTGCTCCCGAAAAAGGAGATTTTGTGTCTTTTTGCCCCAAAATAGGGAGAATTTCTGCCTTTTTGCCCGAAAATTATGAGAATTTCTGCAATTTTGCTTCAAAATACGAGGAATTTCTGCCTTTTAGCCCCAAAATAAAAAGAATTTCTGCATTTTACCTCAAAATAAGAATAATTTCTGCCTTTTACCTCAAAATAAGGGGAATTTTCTGCCTTTTTGTTTCAAAATACGAAAAATTTCTTCAATTTTGTACCATAATAAAAGAAATTTCTGCTTTTTGCCCCAAAATAAAAGGAATTTCTGACTTTTTGCCCTGAAATAAATGAAATTCCTGCAATTATGCCCGAAAATAAGGGAAATATGTGCCTTTTTGCCCCCAAATGAGGGGAATTTCTGCCTTTTTGCCCCAAAATATGTGGAATTTCAGGATTTTACCTCAAAATAAGTAGAATTTTAGCCTTTTTGCCACAAAATAAGAAAAATTTCTGCAAGTCTGTAACAAAATAAAAGAAATTTCTATAATTTTGCCCCAAAATAAGGGAAATTTCTGATTTTTGCACCAAAATAAGGAGAATTTCTCTATTTTTGCCCCAAAATAAAGGGAATTTTTGCCTTTTTGCCCCAAAATTAGGGGAGTTTCTGCAATTTTGCTTCAAAATACGAGGAATTTCTGCCTTTTTACCCGAAATTAAGTGGATTTTCTGCCTTTTTGCCCCCAAATAAGGGAAATTTCTGCAATTTTATCCCAAAAGAAGGGAAATTTCTGCCTTATTGCACCCAAATAAGGGGAATTTCTGCCATTTTGCCCTGAAATATGTGAAATTTCTGATATTTTAACCCAAAATAAGGTGAATTTCTGCCTTTTTGCCCCAAAATAATTGGAATTTCTGCCTTTTTGCCCCAAAATAAAAAAAATTTTTGCATTTTTTCTCTGAAATAAGTGAAATTTCTGCAATTTTGTCCTAAAATAAGGGAAATTTCTGCAATTTTTCCCCATAATAAGGGAAATTTCTGGAATTTTGCCTCAAAAGAAGGGGAATTTCTGTTTTTGCCCCCAAATAAGGGAAATTTCTGCAATTTTGCCCTAAAATAAGGGGATTTTCTGCCTTTTTTGCCGAAAATAAGGGGAATTTCTGACATTTTGCCGTAAAAAAAGTGAAATTTCTGCAGTTTTACCACAAAATAAGGGGAATTTCTGACTTTTTGCCCAAAAATTAGAGGAATTTCTGCAATTTTGCTCCAAAATACGGGTAATTTCTGCCTTTTTGCCCGAAAATAAAGGGAATGTATACCTTTTTGCCATAAAAAAAGCAAATTTCTTCATTTTTGCTCCAAAATAAGGGGATTTTCCACCTTTTTGACTCAAAATAAGTGCAATTTCTGCCTTTTCCCCAAAATAAACGAAATTTCTGTCTTTTTGCCCCAAAATAAGGGGAATTTCAGCCTTTTTACCTAAAAATAAGGGGAATTTCTGCCTTTTTGCCCCAAAATATGGGGAATTTCTGACTTTTTGCCCCAAAATAAGAAAAATTTCTGCAATTTTGTACCAAAATAAAAGAAATTTCTGCCTTTTTGCCCCCCAAAAAAAATTTCCGCCTTTTTTCCCTGAAATAAGTGAAATTTCTGCAATTTTGCCCCAAAATAAGGGAAATTTCTGCAATTTTGCCCCAAAATAAGGGAAATTTCTGCAAATTTGCCCCAAAATAAGGGAAATTTCTGCAATTTTGCCCCAATGTAAAGGAAATTTCTGCAATTTTGCCCCAAAATAAGGGGAATTTCTGACTGTTTGCTCCCGATAAAGGAGATTTTCTGTATTTTTGCCCCAAAATAAGGGGAATTTCTGCCTTTTTGCCCGAAAATTATGAGAATTTCTGCAATTTTGCTTCAAAATACGGGGAATTTCTGCCTTTAAGCACCAAAATAAAAAGAATTTCTGCATTTTACCTCAAAATAAGAATAATTTCTGCTTTTTGCCTCAAAATAAGGGGAATTTTCTGCCTTTTTGTTTCATAATAAGAAAAATTTCTTCAATTTTGTACCATAATAAAAGAAATTTCTGCTCTTTGCCCCAAAATAAAAGGAATTTCTGACTTTTTGCCCTGAAATAAATGAAATTTCTGCAATTTTGCCCGAAAATAAGGGAAATTTGTGCCTCTTTGCCCCAAAATAAGAAGAAGTTTTGCCTTTTGCCCCAAAATATGGGGAATTTCAGCATTTTACCTCAAAATAAGAATTTCAGCCTTTTTGCCCCAAAATAAGGAAAATTTCGGCAATTTTGCCCCAAAATAAGGGGAATTTCTTCCTTTTTGCCCCAAAATAAAGGATATTTCAGCCTTTTTACCTGAAAATTAGTGAAATTTCTGCTATTTTGCCCCAAATAAGGGAAATTTCTGCAATTTTGCCCCAAATTAAGGTAAATTCCTGCAATTTTGCCCCAAAATAAGTGGAATTTCTGAGTTTTGCCCCAAAATAAGGAGAATTTCTGTATTTTTGCCCCAACATATAGGGAATTTCTGCCTTTTTGCCCAACAATTAGGGGAATTTCTTCATTTTTGCTCCAAAATAAGGGGAATTTCTGCCTTTTTGCCTTTAAAGAAGTGGAATTTCTGTATTTTCCCCCCAAAACAAAGGGAATTTCTGTCTTTTTTGCCCCAAAATAAGGAAAATTTCTGACTTATTACCCTGAAATAAGTGAAATGTCTGCAATTTTGCCCCAAAATAAGAAAAATTTCTGCCTTTTTGCCCCCAAATAAGGGGAATTTAAGCCTTTTTACCTCAAAATAAGGGGAATTTCTGCATTTTTGCCACAAAATATTAGGAAATTCTGCCTTTTTGCCCCAAAATAAGAAAAATTTCTGCCATTTTTACCTGAAATAAGTGAAATTTCTGCAATTTTGCCCCAAAATAAGTGAAATTTCTGCAATTTTGCCCCAAAATAAGGGAAATTTCTGGAATTTTGCCCCAAAATAAGTGGAATTTCTGAGTTTTGCCCCAAAATAAAGAGAATTTCTGCCTTTTTGCCCCACAATTAGGGGAATTTCTGCAATTTTGCTCCAAAATACGGGGAATTTCTGCCTTTTTGCCGAAAATAAGAGGAATGCATACCTTTTTGCCATAAAAAAGGGAAATTTCATCATTTTTGCCCCAAATGAAGGGAAATTTCTGCCTTTTTGCCCTGAAATATGTGAAATTTCTGCAATTTTAGCCCACAATAAGGTGAATTCCTGCCTTTTTGCCATCAAAATAATGGGAATTTCTGCCTTTTTGCCCCACAATTAGGGGATTTTCTGCAATTGTGCTCCAAAATACGGGGAATTTCTGCTTTTTTGCCCGAAAATAAGGGGAATATATACCTTTTGCCACAAAAAAGGGAAATTTCTTCATTTTTGCCGCAAAATAAGAGGAATTTCTGCCTTCTTACCTCAAAATAAGTGAAATTTCTGCCTTTTTACCCAAAAGTAAACGGAATTTCTGTCTTTTTGCCCCAAAATAAAAGCAATTTTTAAATTTTGCCCTGAAATAAGTGAAATTTCTGCAATTTTGCCCCAAAATAAGGGAAATTTCTGGAATTTTGCCTCAAAATAAATGGAATTTCTGAGTTTTGCCCGAAAATAAGGAGAATTTCTGTCTTTTTGCCCCAACATATCGGGAATTTCTGCCTTTTTGCCCCACAATTAGGGGAATTTCTGCAATTTTGCTCCAAAATACGGGGAATTTCTGCCTTTTTGCCCGAAATTAGGGGGATTTTCTGCCTTTTTGCCCCCAAACAAGGGAAATTTCTGCAATTTTAACCCAAAATATGAAGAATTTCTGCCTTTTTACCCCCAAATAAGGGGAATTTCTGCCTTTTTGCCCTGAAATATGTGAAATGTTTGAAATTTTACCCCAAAAGAAGGTGAATTTCTGTCTTTGTGCCCCAAAATAATGGAAATTTCTGCATTTTGCCCTAAAATAAAAAAAATTTTTTGTTTTTTTCTCTGAAATAAATGAAATTTCTGCAATTTTGCCTTACAATAAAAGAAATTTCTGCAATTTTCCCCATAATAAAGGAAATTTCTGCAATTTTTTCTAAAATAAGGGGAATTTCTGATTTTTGCCACAAAATAAGGGGAATTTCTGCCTTTTTGCCTTAAAATAAAGAAAATTACTGCATGTTTTACCCCAAAATTAGGTGAATTTCTGCAATTTTGCTCCAAAATACGGGAATTTTCTCCCTTTTCGCCGAAAATGAAGTGAATTTCTGCCATTTTGCCGCGAAATAAGTGAAATTTCTGCAGTTTTACCCCAAAATAAGGGGAAGTTCTGCGTTTTTGCCCCAAAATTAGAGGAATTTCTGCAATTTTGCTCCAAAATACAGGGAATTTCTGCCTTTTTGCCCGAAAATAAAAAGAATGTATACCTTTTGCCATAAAAAAGGGAAATTTCTTCATTTTTACTCCAAAATAAGGGGATTTTCCGCCTTTTTGACTCAAAATAAGTGCAATTTCTGACTTTTCCCCAAAAATAAACGGAATTTCTGAATTTTTGCCCTGAAATAAAGAGAAATATCTGCTTTTTGCCCCAAAATAAGGGGAATTTCTGACTTTTTGCCCCAAAATAAGGGGAATTTCTGCATATTTGCCCCAAATATTGGGAAATTTCTGACTTTTTGCCCCAAAATAAGAAAAATTTCTGCAATTTAGTACCAAAAAAAAAATTTCTGCCTTTTTGCCCCAAAATAAGAAAATTTCTGCTTTTTTTTCTGAAATAAGTAAAATTTCTGCAATTTTGCCTCAAAATAAGTGAAATTTCTGCAATTTTGCCCCAAAAGAAGGGAAATTTCTGGAATTGTGCCCCAAAATAAGTGGAATTTCTGAGTTTTGCCCCAAAATAAGATGAATTTCTGTCTTTTTGCTCCAACATATAGGGAATTTCTGCCTTTTTGCCCCACAATTAGGGGAATTTCTGCAATTTTGCTCTAAAATACGGGGAATTTCTGCCTTTTTGCCCAAAAATAATAAGAGTGCATACCTTTTGCCATAAAAAAATGAAATTTCTTAATTTTTGCTGCAAAATAAGGGGAATTTCTGCTTTTTTGCCTCTAAATAAGTGGAATTTCTGTTTTTTCCCCCAAACAAAGGGAATTTCTGTCTTTTTTTCCCCCCAAATAAAAAAAATTTCTGAATTATTATTCTGAAATAAGTGAAATTTCTGCAATTTTGCCCCAAAATACGGGAAATTTCTGCCTTTTTGCCTCCAAAAAAAAGGAATTTCAGCCTTTTTACCTCAAAACAAGGGGAATTTCTTCATTTTTACCCCAAAATAATTGAATTTTCTGCCTTTTTGACTCAAAATAAGTGAAATTTCTGCAATTTTTGCCCAAAATAAGGGAAATGTCTGCTTTTTGCCCCAAAATAAGGGGAATTTCAGCATTTTTACCTCAAAATAAGGAAAATTTCTGCATTTTTGCCCGAAAATATGGGAAATTTCTGCCTTTTTGCCAAAAATAAAAAAAATTTCTGCAATTTTGTACCAAAATAAACGAAATTTCTGTCTTTTTTTCCCTGAAATAAGTGAAATTTCTGCAATTTTGCCCCAAAATAAGTGAAATTTCTGCAATTTTGCCCCAAAATAAGGGAAATTTTTGGAATTTTGCCCCAAAATAAGTGGAATTTCTGAGTTTTGCCCCAAAATAAGTAGAATTTCTGTCTTTTCGCCCCAACACATAGGGAATTTCTGCCTTTTTGCCCCACAATTAGGGGAATTTCTGCAATTTTGCTCAAAAATACGGGGAATTTCTGTCTTTTTGCCCGAAATTAAGAAGAATGCATACCTTTTTGCCATAAAAAAGGAAATTTCTTCATTTTCGCTCCAAAATAAGGGGAATTTCTGCTTTTTTGCCTCTAAATAAGTGGAATTTCTGTCTTTTTCCCCCAAAACATAGAGAATTTGTGTCTTTTTTGCCCCAAAATAAGGAAAATTTCTGACTTATTACCCTGAAATAAATGAAATATCTGCAATTTTGCCCCAAAATAAGGGAAATTTCTGCTTTTTGCAACCAAATAAGGGTAATTTTAGACTTTTTACCTCAAAATAAGGGGATTTTCTGCATTTTTGCCCCAAAATATGAGAAATTTCTGCCTTTTTGCCCCAAATTAAGAAAATTTCTGCTTTTTTTTCTGAAATAAGTGAAATTTCTGCAATTTTGCATCAAAATAAGTGAAATTTCTGAGTTTTGCTCTAAAATAAGGAGAATTTCTGTCTTTTTGTCCAAACATATAGGGAATTTCTGCCTTTTTGTCCCACAATAAGGGGAATTTCTGCAATTTTGCTCCAAAATACGGGGAATTTCTGCTTTTTAGCATGAAAATAAGAAGAATGCATACCTTTTGCCACAAAAAAAAAAAATTTCTTCATTTTTGCTCCAAAATAAGGGGAATTTCTGCTTTTTTGCTTCTAAATAAAGGGAATTTCTGACTTTTTCCCCCAAAACAAAAGGAATTTCTGTCTTTTTTGCCCCAAATAAGGAAAATTTCTGACTTATTACCCTGAAATAAGTGAAATTTCTGCAATTTTGTCCCAGAATAAGGGAAATTTCTGCTTTTTGCCCCCAAATAAGGGGAATTTCTGCCTTTTAACCTCAAAATAAGGGGAATTTTTGCAATTTTACCACAAAATATTTGGAATCTCTGCATTTTTGCCCCAAAATGAGGAAAATTTCTGCCTTTTTACCATGAAATAAGTGAAATTTCTGCAATTTTGCCCCAAAATAAGTGAAATTTCGGCAATTTTGCCACAAAATAAGGGAAATTTCTGGAATTTTGCCCCAAAATAAGTGCAATTTCTGAGTTTTGCCCCAAAATAAGGAGAATTTCTGTCTTTTTGCCCTAACATATAGGGAATTTCTGCATTTTGCCAAACAATTAGGGGAATTTCTGCAATTTTGCTCCAAAATACGGGTAATTTCAGCTTTTTAGCCCAAAAATAAGTGGAATGTATACATTTTGCCACAAAAAGGGAAATTTCTTCATTTTTACTCCAAAATAAAAGGAATTTCTGCTTTTTTGCCTCTAAAAAAGTGGAATTTCTGTCTTTTTCCCCCAAAACAAAGGGAATTTCTGTGTTTTTTGCCCCAAAATAAGGAAAATTTCTGACCTATTACCCTGAAATAAGTGAAATTTATGCAATTTTGCCTCAAAATAAGTGAAATTTCTGCAATTTTGGCCCAAAATAAGGGAAATTTTTGGAATTTTGCACATAAGTGGAATTTCTGAGTTTTGCCCCAAAATAAGGAGATTTTCTGTTTTTTTGCTCTAACTTACAGGGAATTTCTGCCTTTTTGCCCCACAATTAGCGGAAGTTTTGCAATTTTGCTCCAAAATACGGGTAATTTCTGCTTTTTAGCCTGAAAATAAGGGGAATGTATACCATTTGCCACAAAAAAGAAATTTCTTCATTTTTACTCCAAAATAAAAGGAATTTCTGCTTTTTTGCCCCAAAATAAGAAAAATTTCTGACTGACTACTCTGAAATAAGTGAAATTTCTGCAATTTTGCCCCAAATAAGAAAAATTTCTGCCTTTTTGCCTCCAAATAAGGGGAATTTCAGCCTTTTTACCTCAAAATAAGAGGAATTTCTGCATATTTGCCCCAAAATATGGGAGATTTCTGCCTTTTTGCCCCAAAATAATAAAAATTTCTGCAATTTTGTACCAAAATAAAAGAAATTTCCGCCTTTTTGCACCAAAATAAGAAAATTTCTGCTTTTTTTTTCTGAAATAAGTGAAATTTCTGCAATTTTGCCCCAAAATAACAGAAATTTCTGCAATTTTCCTCCCAAATAAAAGAAATTTCTGGAATTTTGCCTTAAAATAAGTGGAATTTCTGAGTTTTGCCCCAAAATAAGGAGAATTTCTGTCTTTTTGCCCTAACATATAGGGAATTTCTGCCTTTTCGCCCCACAATTAGGGGAATTTCTGCAATTTTGCTCCAAAATACGGGGAATTTCTGCCTTTTTGCACGAAAATAAGAAGAATGCATAACTTTTTGCCATAAAAAAGGGAAAGTTCTTCATTTTTGCTCCAAAATAAGGGGAATTTCAGCTTTTTTGCCTCTAAATAAGTGGAATTTCTGTCTTTTTCCCCCAAAACAAAGGGAATTTCTGTTTTTTTGCTCCAAAATAAGGAAAATTTCTGACTTATTACCCAGAAATAAGTGAAATTTCTGCAATTTTGCCCCAAAATAAGGGAAATTTCTGCAATTTTGCCCCAAAATAAGGGAAATTTCTGGAATTTTGCCCCAAAATAAGTGGAATTTCTGAGTTTTGCCCCAAAATTAGGAGAATTTCTGTCTTTTTGCCCCAACATATAGGCAATTTCTGCCTTTTTGCCCCACAAATAGGGGAATTTCTGCAATTTTGCTCCAAAATATGGGGAATTTCTGCTTTTTAGCCTGAAAATAAGGGGAATGTATACTTTTTGCCACAAAAAAAAAGAAATTTCTTCATTTTTACTCCAAAATAAAATGAATTTTTGCTTTTTTGCCGCTAAAAAAGTGGAATTTCTGCCTTTTTCCCTCAAAACAAAAAGAATTTCTGTCTTTTTTGCCCCAAAATAAAGAAAATTTCTGACTTATTACACTATAATAAGTGAAATTTCTGCAATTTTGCCTCAAAATAAGGGAAATTTCTGCCTTTTTGCCCCCAAATAATGGGAATTTCAGCCTTTTTACCTCAAAATAAGAAAAATTTCTTCATTTTTGCCCCAAAATATGGGAGATTTCTGCATTTTGCCCCAAAATAAGAAAAATTTCTGCAATTTTGTACCAAAATAAAAGAAATTTCCGCCTTTTTGCACCAAAATAAGAAAATTTCTTCTTTTTTTTCTGAAATAAGTGAAATTTCTGCAATTTTGCCCCAAAATAAGTGAAATTTCTGCAATTTTGCCCCAAAATAAGGGAAATTTCTGGAATTTTGCCCCAATATCAGTGGAATTTCTGAGTTTTGACCCAAAATAAGGAGAATTTGTTTCTTTTTGCCCTAACATATAGGGAATTTCTGCCTTTTTGCCCCACAATTAGGGGAATTTCTGCAATTTTGCTCCAAAATACTGGGAATTTCTGCCTTTTTGCCCGAAAATAAGAAGAATGCATACCTTTTTGCCATAAAAAAAGGAAATTTCTTCATTTTTGCTCCAAAATAAGAGGAATTTTTGCTTTTTTGCCTCTAAATAAGTGGAATTTCTATCTTTTTCACCCCAAACAAAGGAAATTTCTGTCTTTTTGGCCCCAAAATAAGGAAAATTTCTGACTTATTACCCTGAAATAAGTGAAATTTCTGCAATTTTGCCCCAAAATAAGTGAACTTTCTGCAATTTTGCCCCAAAATAAGGGAAATTTCTGTTTTTTGCCCCCAAATAAGGGGAATTTCTGCCTTTTTACCTCAATATAAGGGGAATTTCTGCATTTTTGCTACAAAATATTTGGAATTTCTGCATTTTTGCCCCAAAATAAGGATAATTTCTGCCTTTTTACTATGAAATAAGTGAAATTTCTGCAATTTTGCCCCAAATAAGTGAAATTTCTGCAATTTTGCCCCAAAATAAGGGAAATTTCTGGAATTTTGCCCCAAAATAAGTGGAATTTCTGAGTTTTGCCCCAAAATAAGAAGAATTTCTGTCTTTTTGCCTTAACATATAGAGAATTTCTGCCTTTTTGCCCCACAATTAGGGGAATTTCTGCAATCTTGCTCCAAAATACGGGTAATTTCTGCTTTTTAGCCCAAAAATAAGTGGAATGTATACCTTTGGCCACAAAAAAGGGAAATTTCTTCATTTTTACTCCAAAATAATAGGAATTTCTGCTTTTTTGCCTCTAAAAAAGTGGAATTTCTGTCTTTTTCCCCCAAAACAAAGGGAATTTCTGTCTTTTTTGCCACAAAATAACGAAAATTTCTGACTTATTACAATGAAATAAGTGAAATTTCTGCAATTTTGCCCCAAAATAAGTGAAATTTCTGCAATTTTGCCCCAAAATAAGGGAAATTTCTAGAATTTTGCCGCAAAATAAGTGGAATTTCTGAGTTTTGCCCCAAAATAAGGAGAATTTCTGTCTTTTTCCCCAACATATAGGGAATTTCTGCCTTTTGCCCCACAATTAGGGGAATTTCTGCAATTTTGCTCCAAAATACGGGTAATTTGTGCTTTTTAGCCCAAAAATAAGTGGAATGTATACATTTTGCCACCAAAAAGGGAAATTTCTTCATTTTTACTCCAAAATAAAAGGAATTTCTGCTTTTTTGCCTCTAAAAAAGTGGAATTTCTGTCTTTTTCCCCCAAAACAAAGGGAATTTCTGTGTTTTTTGCCCCAAAATAAGGAAAATTTCTGACTTATTACCCTGAAATAAGTGAAATTTATGCAATTTTGCACCAAAATAAGGGAAATTTCTGCCTTTTTGCCCCCAAATAAGGGGAATTTCAGCCTTTTTACCTCAAAATAAGAGAAATTTCTGCATTTTTGCACAAAATATGGGAGATTTCTGCCTTTTTGCCCCAAAATAAGAAAAATTTCTGCAATTTTGTACCAAAATAAAAGAAATTTCTGCCTTTTTGCACCAAAATAAATAAATTCTGCTTTTTTTTCTGAAATAAGTGAAATTTCTGCAATTTTGCCCCAAAATAAGTGAAATTTCTGCAATTTTGCCCTAAAATAAGGGAAATTTCTGGAATTTTGCCCCAAAATAAGTGGAATTTCTGAATTTTGCCCCAAAATAAGGAGAATTTCTGTCTTTTTGCCCCAACATATAGGGAATTTCTGCCTTTTTGCCCCACAATTAGGCGAATTTCTGCAATTTTGCTCCAAAATACGGGGAATTTCTGCCTTTTTGCCCGAAAATAAGAAGAATGCATACCTTTTTGCCATAAAAAAGGGAAATTTCTTTATTTTTGCTCCAAAATAAGGGGAATTTCTGCAATTTTGATACAAAATACGGGGAATTTCTGCTTTTTAGCCCGAAAATAAGCGGAATGTATACCTTTTGCCACAAAAAAAGATAAATTTCTTCATTTTTGCTCCAATAATGAAGAATTTCTGCTTTTTTGCCTCTAAATAAGTGGAATTTCTGTCTTTTTCCCCCAAAACAAAGGGAATTTCTGTCCTTTTGGCCCCAAAATAAGGAAAATTTCTGACTTATTACCCTGAAATAAGTGAAATTTCTGCAATTTAGCCTCAAAATAAGGGAAATTTCTGTCTTTTTGCCCCCAAATAAGGGAAATTTCAGCCTTTTTACCTCAAAATAAGAGGAATTTATGCATTTTTGCCCCAAAATACAGGGGATTTCTGCTTTTTGCCCCCAAATAAGAAAAATTTCTGCAATTTTGTACCAAAATAAAAGAAATTTCTGCCTTTTTGCACCAAAATAAGAAAATTTCTGCTTTTTTTCTGAAATAATTGAAATTTCTGCAATTTTGCCAAAATAAGTGAAATTTCTGCAATTTTGCCCCAAAATAAGTGAAATTTCTGGAATTTTGTCCCAAAATAAGTGCAATTTCTGAGTTTTGCCCCAAAATAAAAAGAATTTCTGTCTTTTTGCCCCAACATATAGCAAATTTCTGCCTTTTTGTCCCACAATTAGGGGAATTTCTGCAATTTTGCTCCAAAATACGGGGAATTTCTGCTTTTTAGCCTGAAAATAAGAAGAATGCATACCTTTTGCCACAAAAAAAGGAAATTTCTTCATTTTTGCTCAAAATAAGGGGAATTTCTGCTTTTTTGCTTCTAAATAAGTGGAATTTCTGACTTTTTCCCCCAAAACAAAAGGAATTTGTCTTTTTTGCCCCAAATAAGGAAAATTTCTGACTTATTACCCTGAAATAAGTGAAATTTCTGCAATTTTGTCCCAGAATAAGGGAAATTTCTGCTTTTTGCCCCCAAATAAGGGGAATTTCTGCCTTTTTACCTCAAAATAAGGGGAATTTTTGCAATTTTACCACAAAATATTTGGAATCTCTGCATTTTTGCCCCAAAATGAGGAAAATTTCTGCCTTTTTACCATGAAATAAGTGAAATTTCTGCAATTTTGCCCCAAAATAAGTGAAATTTCGGCAATTTTGCCACAAAATAAGGGAAATTTCTGGAATTTTGCCCCAAAATAAGTGGAATTTCTGAGTTTTGCCCCAAAATAAGGAGAATTTCTGTCTGTTTGCCCTAACATATATGGAATTTCTGCATTTTGCCCCACAATTAGGGGAATTTCTGCAATTTTGCTCCAAAATACGGGGAATTTCAGCTTTTTAGCCCAAAAATAATTGGAATGTATACATTTTGCCACAAAAAAGGGAAATTTCTTCATTTTTACTCCAAAATAAAAGGAATTTCTGCTTTTTTGCCTCTAAAAAAGTGGAATTTCTGTCTTTTTCCCCCAAAACAAAGGGAATTTCTGTGTTTTTTGCCCCAAAATAAGGAAAATTTCTGACTTATTACCCTGAAATAAGTGAAATTTATGCAATTTTGCCTCAAAATAAGTGAAATTTCTGCAATTTTGGCCCAAAATAAGTGAAATTTTTGAAATTTTGCCCCAAAGTAAGTGGAATTTCTGAGTTTTGCCCCAAAATAAGGAGATTTTCTGTCTTTTTCCCCAACATATAGGGAATTTCTGCCTTTTGCCCCACAATTAGGGGAATTTCTGCAATTTTGCTCCAAAATACGGGTAATTTCTGCTTTTTAGCCCAAAAATAAGTGGAATGTATACATTTTGCCACAAAAAAGGGAAATTTCTTCATTTTTACTCCAAAATAAAAGGAATTTCTGCTTTTTTGCCTCTAAAAAAGTGGAATTTCTGTCTTTTTCCCCCAAAACAAAGGGAATTTCTGTGTTTTTTGCCCCAAAATAAGGAAAATTTCTGACTTATTACCCTGAAATAAGTGAAATTTCTGCAATTTTGCCTCAAAATAAGGGAAATTTCTGCCTTTTTGCCCCCAAATAAGGGGAATTTCAGCCTTTTTACCTCAAAATAAGAGAAATTTCTGCATTTTTGCCACAAAATATGGGAGATTTCTGCCTTTTTGCCCCAAAATAAGAAAAATTTCTGCAATTTTGTACCAAAATAAAAGAAATTTCTGCCTTTTTGCACCAAAATAAATAAATTCTGCTTTTTTTTCTGAAATAAGTGAAATTTCTGCAATTTTGCCCCAAAATAAGTGAAATTTCTGCAATTTTGCCCTAAAATAAAGGAAATTTCTGGAATTTTGCACCAAAATAAGTGGAATTTCTGAGTTTTGCCCCAAAATAAGGAGAATTTCTGTCTTTTTGCCCCAACATATAGGGAATTTCTGCCTTTTTGCCCCACAATTAGGGGAATTTCTGCAATTTTGCTCCAAAATACGGGGAATTTCTGCCTTTTTGCCCGAAAATAAGAAGAATGCATACCTTTTTACCATAAAAAAGGGAAATTTCTTTATTTTTGCTCCAAAATAAGGGGAATTTCTGCAATTTTGATACAAAATACGGGGAATTTCTGCTTTTTAGCCCGAAAATAAGCGGAATGTATACCTTTTGCCACAAAAAAAGATAAATTTCTTCATTTTTGCTCCAAAATAAGGGGAATTTCTGCTTTTTTGCTTCTAAATAAGTGGAATTTCTGACTTTTTCCCCCAAAACAAAAGGAATTTCTGTCTTTTTTGCCCCAAATAAGGAAAATTTCTGACTTATTACCCTGAAATAAGTGAAATTTCTGCAATTTTGTCCCAGAATAAGGGAAATTTCTGCTTTTTGCCCCCAAATAAGGGGAATTTCTGCCTTTTTCCTCAAAATAAGGGGAATTTTTGCAATTTTACCACAAAATATTTGGAATCTCTGCATTTTTGCCCCAAAATGAGGAAAATTTCTGCCTTTTTACCATGAAATAAGTGAAATTTCTGCAATTTTGCCCCAAAATAAGGGAAATTTCTGCAATTTTGCCCCAATGTAAAGGAAATTTCTGCAATTTTGCCACAAAATAAGGGAAATTTCTGGAATTTTGCCGCAAAATAAGTGGAATTTCTGAGTTTTGCCCCAAAATAAAAAGAATTTCTGTCTGTTTGCCCTAACATATAGAGAATTTCTGCATTTTGCCCCACAATTAGGGGAATTTCTGCAATTTTTCTCAAAAATACGGGTAATTTCAGCTTTTTAGCCCAAAAATAAGTGGAATGTATACATTTTGCCACAAAAAAGGGAAATTTCTTCATTTTTACTCCAAAATAAAAGGAATTTCTGCTTTTTTGCCTCTAAAAAAGTGGAATTTCTGTCTTTTTCCCCCAAAACAAAGGGAATTTCTGTGTTTTTTGCCCCAAAATAAGGAAAATTTCTGACTTATTACCCTGAAATAAGTGAAATTTATGCAATTTTGCCTCAAAATAAGTGAAATTTCTGCAATTTTGGTCCAAAATAAGGGAAATTTTTGGAATTTTGCCCCAAAGTAAGTGGAATTTCTGAGTTTTGCCCCAAAATAAGGAGATTTTCTGTTTTTTTGCTCTAACTTACAGGGAATTTCTGCCTTTTTGCCCCACAATTAGCGGAATTTTTGCAATTTTGCTCCAAAATACGGGTAATTTCTGCTTTTTAGCCTGAAAATAAGGGGAATGTATACCATTTGCCACAAAAAAGAAATTTCTTCATTTTTACTCCAAAATAAAAGGAATTTCTGCTTTTTTGCCCCAAAATAAGAAAAATTTCTGACTGACTACTCTGAAATAAGTGAAATTTCTGCAATTTTGCCCCAAAATAAGAAAAATTTCTGCCTTTTTGCCTCCAAATAAGGGGAATTTCAGCCTTTTTACCTCAAAATAAGAGGAATTTCTGCATTTTTGCCCCAAAATATGGGAGATTTCTGCCTTTTTGCCCCAAAATAAGAAAAATTTCTGCAATTTTGTACCAAAATAAAAGAAATTTCCGCCTTTTTGCACCAAAATAAGAAAATTTCTGCTTTTTTTTCTGAAATAAGTGAAATTTCTGCAATTTTGCCCCAAAATAACAGAAATTTCTGCAATTTTGCTCCCAAATAAAGGAAATTTCTGGAATTTTGCCTTAAAATAAGTGGAATTTCTGAGTTTTGCCCCAAAATAAGGAGAATTTCTGTCTTTTTGCCCCAACATATAGGGAATTTCTGCCTTTTCACCCCACAATTAGGGGAATTTCTGCAATTTTGCTCCAAAATACGGGGAATTTCTGCCTTTTTGCCCGAAAATAAGAAGAATGCATAACCTTTTGCCATAAAAAAGGGAAAGTTCTTCATTTTTGCTCCAAAATAAGGGGAATTTCAGCTTTTTTGCCTCTAAATAAGTGGAATTTCTGTCCTTTTTCCCCAAAACAAAGAGAATTTCTGTTTTTTTGCTCCAAAATAAGGAAAATTTCTGACTTATTACCCTGAAATAAGTGAAATTTCTGCAATTTTGCCCCAAAATAAGTGAAATTTCTGCAATTTTGCCCCAAAATAAGGGAAATTTCTGGAATTTTGCCCCAAAATAAGTGGAATTTCTGAGTTTTGCCCCAAAATTAGGAGAATTTCTGTTTTTTGCCCCAACATATAGGCAATTTCTGCCTTTTGCCCAACAATTAGGGAAATTTCTGCAATTTTGCTCCAAAATACGGGGAATTTCTGCTTTTTAGCCTGAAAATAAGGGGAATGTATACTTTTTGCCACAAAAAAAAAGAAATTTCTTCATTTTTACTCCAAAATAAAATGAATTTTTGCTTTTTTGCCGCTAAAAAAGTGGAATTTCTGCCTTTTTCCCTCAAAACAAAAAGAATTTCTGTCTTTTTTGCCCCAAAATAAAGAAAATTTCTGACTTATTACACTGAAATAAGTGAAATTTCTGCAATTTTGCCCCAAAATAAGGGAAATTTCTGCCTTTTTGCCCCCAAATAATGGGAATTTCAGCCTTTTTACCTCAAAATAAGAAAAATTTCTTCATTTTTGCCCCAAAATATGGGAGATTTCTGCATTTTGCCCCAAAATAAGAAAAATTTCTGCAATTTTGTACCAAAATAAAAGAAATTTCCGCCTTTTTGCACCAAAATAAGAAAATTTCTTCTTTTTTTTCTGAAATAAGTGAAATTTCTGCAATTTTGCCCCAAAATAAGTGAAATTTCTGCAATTTTGCCCCAAAATAAGGGAAATTTCTGGAATTTTGCCCCAATATCAGTGGAATTTCTGAGTTTTGACCCAAAATAAGGAGAATTTGTTTCTTTTTGCCCTAACATATAGGGAATTTCTGCCTTTTTGCCCCACAATTAGGGGAATTTCTGCAATTTTGCTCCAAAATACTGGGAATTTCTGCCTTTTTGCCCGAAAATAAGAAGAATGCATACCTTTTTGCCATAAAAAAAGGAAATTTCTTCATTTTTGCTCCAAAATAAGAAGAATTTTTGCTTTTTTGCCTCTAAATAAGTGGAATTTCTATCTTTTTCACCCCAAACAAAGGAAATTTCTGTCTTTTTGGCCCCAAAATAAGGAAAATTTCTGACTTATTACCCTGAAATAAGTGAAATTTCTGCAATTTTGCCCCAAAATAAGTGAACTTTCTGCAATTTTGCCCCAAAATAAGGGAAATTTCTGTTTTTTGCCCCCAAATAAGGGGAATTTCTGCCTTTTTACCTCAATATAAGGGGAATTTCTGCATTTTTGCTACAAAATATTTGGAATTTCTGCATTTTTGCCCCAAAATAAGGATAATTTCTGCCTTTTTACTATGAAATAAGTGAAATTTCTGCAATTTTGCCCCAAATAAGTGAAATTTCTGCAATTTTGCCCCAAAATAAGGGAAATTTCTGGAATTTTGCCCCAAAATAAGTGGAATTTCTGAGTTTTGCCCCAAAATAAGAAGAATTTCTGTCTTTTTGCCTTAACATATAGAGAATTTCTGCATTTTGCCCCACAATTAGGGGAATTTCTGCAATCTTGCTCCAAAATACGGGTAATTTCTGCTTTTTAGCCCAAAAATAAGTGGAATGTATACCTTTGGCCACAAAAAAGGGAAATTTCTTCATTTTTACTCCAAAATAATAGGAATTTCTGCTTTTTTGCCTCTAAAAAAGTGGAATTTCTGTCTTTTTCCCCCAAAACAAAGGGAATTTCTGTCTTTTTTGCCACAAAATAACGAAAATTTCTGACTTATTACAATGAAATAAGTGAAATTTCTGCAATTTTGCCCCAAAATAAGTGAAATTTCTGCAATTTTGCCCCAAAATAAGGGAAATTTCTAGAATTTTGCCGCAAAATAAGTGGAATTTCTGAGTTTTGCCCCAAAATAAGGAGAATTTCTGTCTTTTTCCCCAACATATAGGGAATTTCTGCCTTTTGCCCCACAATTAGGGGAATTTCTGCAATTTTGCTCCAAAATACGGGTAATTTGTGCTTTTTAGCCCAAAAATAAGTGGAATGTATACATTTTGCCACCAAAAAGGGAAATTTCTTCATTTTTACTCCAAAATAAAAGGAATTTCTGCTTTTTTGCCTCTAAAAAAGTGGAATTTCTGTCTTTTTCCCCCAAAACAAAGGGAATTTCTGTGTTTTTTGCCCCAAAATAAGGAAAATTTCTGACTTATTACCCTGAAATAAGTGAAATTTATGCAATTTTGCACCAAAATAAGGGAAATTTCTGCCTTTTTGCCCCCAAATAGGGGAATTTCAGCCTTTTTACCTCAAAATAAGAGAAATTTCTGCATTTTTGCACAAAATATGGGAGATTTCTGCCTTTTTGCCCCAAAATAAGAAAAATTTCTGCAATTTTGTACCAAAATAAAAGAAATTTCTGCCTTTTTGCACCAAAATAAATAAATTCTGCTTTTTTTTCTGAAATAAGTGAAATTTCTGCAATTTTGCCCCAAAATAAGTGAAATTTCTGCAATTTTGCCCTAAAATAAGGGAAATTTCTGGAATTTTGCCTCAAAATAAGTGGAATTTCTGAATTTTGCCCCAAAATAAGGAGAATTTCTGTCTTTTTGCCCCAACATATAGGGAATTTCTGCCTTTTTGCCCCACAATTAGGCGAATTTCTGCAATTTTGCTCCAAAATACGGGGAATTTCTGCCTTTTTGCCCGAAAATAAGAAGAATGCATACCTTTTTGCCATAAAAAAGGGAAATTTCTTTATTTTTGCTCCAAAATAAGGGGAATTTCTGCAATTTTGATACAAAATACGGGGAATTTCTGCTTTTTAGCCCGAAAATAAGCGGAATGTATACCTTTTGCCACAAAAAAAGATAAATTTCTTCATTTTTGCTCCAATAATGAAGAATTTCTGCTTTTTTGCCTCTAAATAAGTGGAATTTCTGTCTTTTTCCCCCAAAACAAAGGGAATTTCTGTCCTTTTGGCCCCAAAATAAGGAAAATTTCTGACTTATTACCCTGAAATAAGTGAAATTTCTGCAATTTAGCCTCAAAATAAGGGAAATTTCTGTCTTTTTGCCCCCAAATAAGGGAAATTTCAGCCTTTTTACCTCAAAATAAGAGGAATTTATGCATTTTTGCCCCAAAATACAGGGGATTTCTGCTTTTTGCCCCCAAATAAGAAAAATTTCTGCAATTTTGTACCAAAATTTAAGAAATTTCTGCCTTTTTGCACCAAAATAAGAAAATTTCTGCTTTTTTTCTGAAATAATTGAAATTTCTGCAATTTTGCCAAAATAAGTGAAATTTCTGCAATTTTGCCCCAAAATAAGTGAAATTTCTGGAATTTTGTCCCAAAATAAGTGGAATTTCTGAGTTTTGCCCCAAAATAAAAAGAATTTCTGTCTTTTTGCCCCAACATATAGCAAATTTCTGCCTTTTTGTCCCACAATTAGGGGAATTTCTGCAATTTTGCTCCAAAATACGGGGAATTTCTGCTTTTTAGCCTGAAAATAAGAAGAATGCATACCTTTTGCCACAAAAAAAGGAAATTTCTTCATTTTTGCTCAAAATAAGGGGAATTTCTGCTTTTTTGCTTCTAAATAAGTGGAATTTCTGACTTTTTCCCCCAAAACAAAAGGAATTTGTCTTTTTTGCCCCAAATAAGGAAAATTTCTGACTTATTACCCTGAAATAAGTGAAATTTCTGCAATTTTGTCCCAGAATAAGGGAAATTTCTGCTTTTTGCCCCCAAATAAGGGGAATTTCTGCCTTTTTACCTCAAAATAAGGGGAATTTTTGCAATTTTACCACAAAATATTTGGAATCTCTGCATTTTTGCCCCAAAATGAGGAAAATTTCTGCCTTTTTACCATGAAATAAGTGAAATTTCTGCAATTTTGCCCCAAAATAAGTGAAATTTCGGCAATTTTGCCACAAAATAAGGGAAATTTCTGGAATTTTGCCCCAAAATAAGTGGAATTTCTGAGTTTTGCCCCAAAATAAGGAGAATTTCTGTCTTTTTGCCCTAACATATAGGGAATTTCTGCATTTTGCCCCACAATTAGGGGAATTTCTGCAATTTTGCTCCAAAATACGGGGAATTTCAGCTTTTTAGCCCAAAAATAATTGGAATGTATACATTTTGCCACAAAAAAGGGAAATTTCTTCATTTTTACTCCAAAATAAAAGGAATTTCTGCTTTTTTGCCTCTAAAAAAGTGGAATTTCTGTCTTTTTCCCCCAAAACAAAGGGAATTTCTGTGTTTTTTGCCCCAAAATAAGTAAAATTTCTGACTTATTACCCTGAAATAAGTGAAATTTATGCAATTTTGCCTCAAAATAAGTGAAATTTCTGCAATTTTGGCCCAAAATAAGTGAAATTTTTGAAATTTTGCCCCAAAGTAAGTGGAATTTCTGAGTTTTGCCCCAAAATAAGGAGATTTTCTGTTTTTTTGCTCTAACTTACAGGGAATTTCTGCCTTTTTGCCCCACAATTAGCGGAATTTTTGCAATTTTGCTCCAAAATACGGGTAATTTCTGCTTTTTAGCCTGAAAATAAGGGGAATGTATACCATTTGCCACAAAAAAGAAATTTCTTCATTTTTACTCCAAAATAAAAGGAATTTCTGCTTTTTTGCCCCAAAATAAGAAAAATTTCTGACTGACTACTCTGAAATAAGTGAAATTTCTGCAATTTTGCCCCAAAATAAGAAAAATTTCTGCCTTTTTGCCTCCAAATAAGGGGAATTTCAGCCTTTTTACCTCAAATTAAGAGGAATTTCTGCATTTTTGCCCCAAAATATGGGAGATTTCTGCCTTTTTGCACCAAAATAAGAAAAATTTCTGCAATTTTGTACCAAAATAAAAGAAATTTCCGCCTTTTTGCACCAAAATAAGAAAATTTCTGCTTTTTTTTCTGAAATAAGTGAAATTTCTGCAATTTTGCCCCAAAATAACAGAAATTTCTGCAATTTTGCTCCCAAATAAAGGAAATTTCTGGAATTTTGCCTTAAAATAAATGGAATTTCTGAGTTTTGCCCCAAAATAAGGAGAATTTCTGTCTTTTTGCCCTGACATATAGGGAATTTCTGCCTTTTCGCCCCACAATTAGGGGAATTTCTGCAATTTTGCTCCAAAATACGGGGAATTTCTGCCTTTTTGCCCGAAAATAAGAAGAATGCATACCTTTTTGCCTTAAAAAAGGGAAAGTTCTTCATTTTTGCTCCAAAATAAGGGGAATTTCAGCTTTTTTGCCTCTAAATAAGTGGAATTTCTGTCTTTTTCCCCCAAAACAAAGGGAATTTCTGTTTTTTTGCTCCAAAATAAGGAAAATTTCTGACTTATTATTCTGAAATAAGTGAAATTTCTGCAATTTTGCCCCAAAATAAGGGAAATTTCTGCAATTTTGCCCCAAAATAAGGGAAATTTCTGGAATTTTGCCCCAAAATAAGTGGAATTTCTGAGTTTTGCCCCAAAATTAGGAGAATTTCTGTCTTTTTGCCCCAACATATAGGCAATTTCTGCCTTTTTGCCCCACAATTAGGGGAATTTCTGCAATTTTGCTCCAAAATACGGGGAATTTCTGCTTTTTAGCCTGAAAATAAGGGGAATGTATACTTTTTGCCACAAAAAAAAGAAATTTCTTCATTTTTACTCCAAAATAAAATGAATTTTTGCTTTTTTGCCGCTAAAAAAGTGGAATTTCTGCCTTTTTCCCTCAAAACAAAAAGAATTTCTGTCTTTTTTGCCCCAAAATAAAGAAAATTTCTGACTTATTACACTGAAATAAGTGAAATTTCTGCAATTTTGCCTCAAAATAAGGGAAATTTCTGCCTTTTTGCCCCCAAATAATGGGAATTTCAGCCTTTTTACCTCAAAATAAGAGAAATTTCTTCATTTTTGCCCCAAAATATGGGAGATTTCTGCCTTTTTGCCCCAAAATAAGAAAAATTTCTGCAATTTTGTACCAAAATAAAAGAAATTTCCAACTTTTTGCACCAAAATAAGAAAATTTCTGCTTTTTTTTCTGAAATAAGTGAAATTTCTGCAATTTTGCCCCAAAATAAGTGAAATTTCTGCAATTTTGCCCCAAAATAAGGGAAATTTCTGGAATTTTGCCCCAATATCAGTGGAATTTCTGAGTTTTGACCCAAAATAAGGAGAATTTGTTTCTTTTTGCCCCAACATATAGGGAATTTCTGCCTTTTTGCCCCACAATTAGGGGAATTTCTGCAATTTTGCTCCAAAATACTGGGAATTTCTGCCTTTTTGCCCGAAAATAAGAAGAATGCATACCTTTTTGCCATAAAAAAAGGAAATTTCTTCATTTTTGCTCCAAAATAAGAGGAATTTCTGCTTTTTTGCCTCTAAATAAGTGGAATTTCTATCTTTTTCACCCCAAAACAAAGGAAATTTCTGTCTTTTTGGCCCCAAAATAAGGAAAATTTCTGACTTATTACCCTGAAATAAGGGAAATTTCTGCAATTTTGCCCCAAAATAAGTGAAATTTCTGCAATTTTGCCCCAAAATAAGAGAAATATCTGGAATTTTGCCCCAAAATAAGTGGAATTTCTGAGTTTAGCCCCAAAATAAAAAGAATTTCTGTCTTTTTGCCCTAACATATTGGAAATTTCTGCCTTTTTGCCCCACAATTAGGGGAATTTCTGCAATTTTGCTCCAAAATATGGGGAATTTCTGCTTTTTAGCCTGAAAATAAGGGGAATGTATATCTTTTGCCACAAAAAAAAAAGAAATTTCTTCATTTTTACTCCAAAATAAAATGAATTTCTGCTTTTTTGCCGCTAAAAAAGTGGAATTTCTGTCTTTTTCCCCCAAAACAAAGGGAATTTCTGTCTTTTTTGCCCCAAAATAAGGAAAATTTCTGACTTATTACACTGAAATAAGTGAAATTTCTGCAATTTTGCCTCAAAATAAGGGAAATTTCTGCCTTTTTCCCCCAAATAAGGGAAATTTCTACCTTTTTACCTCAAAATAAGAGGAATTTCTGCTTTTTTTCCCCAAAATATGGGAGATTTGTGCCTTTTTGCCCCAAAAAAAGAAAAATTTCTGCAATTTTGTACCAAAATAGAAATTTCTGCCTTTTTGCACCAAAATAGGAAAATTTCTGAATTTTTTTCTGAAATAAGTGAAATTTCTGCAATTTTGCCCCAAAATAAGTGAAATTTCTGCAATTTTGCCCCAGAATAAGGGAAATTTCTGTTTTTTACCCCCAAATAAGGGGAATTTCTGCCTTTTTACCTTAAAATAAAAGGAATTTCTGCATTTTTGCCACAAAATATTTGGAATTTCTGCAATTTTGCCCCAAAATAAGTGAAATTACTGCAATTTTGCCCCAAAATAAGTGAAATTTCTGCAATTTTGCCCCAAAATAAGGGAAATTTCTAGAATTTTGCCGCAAAATAAGTGGAATTTCTGAGTTTTGCCCCAAAATAAGGAGAATTTCTGTCTTTTTGCCCTAACATATAGGGAATTTCTGCCTCTTTGCCCCACAATTAGGGGATTTTCTGCAATTTTGCTCCAAAATACGGGTAATTTCTGCTTTTTAGCCCAAAAATAAGTGGAATGTATACCTTTTGCCACAAAAAAAGAAATTTCTTCATTTTTACTCCAAAATAAAAGGAATTTCTGCTTTTTTGCCTCTAAAAAAGTGGAATTTCTGTCTTTTTCCCCCAAAACAAAGGGAATTTCTGTCTTTTTTGCCCCAAAATAACGAAAATTTCTGACTTATTACCCTGAAATAAGTGAAATTTCTGCAATTTTCCTCAAAATAAGGGAAATTTCTGCCTTTTTGCCCCCAAATAAAGGAAATTTCAGCCTTTTTACCTCAAAATAAGAGGAATATCTTCATTTTTGCCCCAAAATATGGGAGATTTCTGCCTTTTTGCCCCAAAATAAGAAAAATTTCTGCAATTTTGTACCAAAATAAAAGATAATTCTGCCTTTTTGCACCAAAATAGGAAAATTTCTGAATTTTTTTCTGAAATAAGTTAAATTTCTACAATTTTGCACCAAAATAAGTGAAATTTCTGAAATTTTGCCCCAAAATAAGGGAAAATTCTGGAATTTTGACCAAAAAAGTGTGGAATTTCTGAGTTTTTGCCCCAAAATAAGTGAAATTTCTTTTTTTTTGCCCCCAAATAAGGGGAATTTCTGCCTTTTTACCTCAAAATAAAGGGAATTTCTTCGTTTTTGCCACAAAATATTTGGAATTTCTGCATTTTTGCATCAAAATAAGGATAATTTCTGCCTTTTTACCATGAAATAAGTGAAATTTCTGCAATTTTGCCCCAAAATAAGTGAAATTTCTGCAATTTTGCCCCAAAATAAGAGAAATTTCTGGAATTTTGCCCCAAAATAAATGGAATTTCTGAGTTTTGCCCCAAAAATAAAGAGAATTTCTGTCTTTTTGCCCTAACATATAGGGAATTTCTGCCATTTTGCCTTACAATTAGGGGAATTTCTGCAATTTTGCTCTAAAATACGGGTAATTTCTGCTTTTTAGCCCAAAAATAAGTGGAATGTATACCTTTTGCCACAAAAAAGTGAAATTTCTTCATTTTTACTCCAAAATAAAAGGAATTTCTGCTTTTTTGCCTCTAAAAAAGTGGAATTTCTGTCTTTTTCCCCCAAAACAAAGGGAATTTCTGTGTTTTTTGCCCCAAAATAAGGAAAATTTCTGACTTATTACCCTGAAATAAGTGAAATTTATGCAATTTTGCACCAAAATAAGGGAAATTTCTGCCTTTTTGCCCCCAAATAAGGGGAATTTCAGCCTTTTTACCTCAAAATAAGAGAAATTTCTGCATTTTTGCACAAAATATGGGAGATTTCTGCCTTTTTGCCCCAAAATAAGAAAAATTTCTGCAATTTTGTACCAAAATAAAAGAAATTTCTGCCTTTTTGCACCAAAATAAATAAATTCTGCTTTTTTTTCTGAAATAAGTGAAATTTCTGCAATTTTGCCCCAAAATAAGTGAAATTTCTGCAATTTTGCCCTAAAATAAGGGAAATTTCTGGAATTTTGCCCCAAAATAAGTGGAATTTCTGAATTTTGCCCCAAAATAAGGAGAATTTCTGTCTTTTTGCCCCAACATATAGGGAATTTCTGCCTTTTTGCCCCACAATTAGGCGAATTTCTGCAATTTTGCTCCAAAATACGGGGAATTTCTGCCTTTTTGCCCGAAAATAAGAAGAATGCATACCTTTTTGCCATAAAAAAGGGAAATTTCTTTATTTTTGCTCCAAAATAAGGGGAATTTCTGCAATTTTGATACAAAATACGGGGAATTTCTGCTTTTTAGCCCGAAAATAAGCGGAATGTATACCTTTTGCCACAAAAAAAGATAAATTTCTTCATTTTTGCTCCAATAATGAAGAATTTCTGCTTTTTTGCCTCTAAATAAGTGGAATTTCTGTCTTTTTCCCCCAAAACAAAGGGAATTTCTGTCCTTTTGGCCCCAAAATAAGGAAAATTTCTGACTTATTACCCTGAAATAAGTGAAATTTCTGCAATTTAGCCTCAAAATAAGGGAAATTTCTGTCTTTTTGCCCCCAAATAAGGGAAATTTCAGCCTTTTTACCTCAAAATAAGAGGAATTTATGCATTTTTGCCCCAAAATACAGGGGATTTCTGCTTTTTGCCCCCAAATAAGAAAAATTTCTGCAATTTTGTACCAAAATTTAAGAAATTTCTGCCTTTTTGCACCAAAATAAGAAAATTTCTGCTTTTTTTCTGAAATAATTGAAATTTCTGCAATTTTGCCAAAATAAGTGAAATTTCTGCAATTTTGCCCCAAAATAAGTGAAATTTCTGGAATTTTGTCCCAAAATAAGTGGAATTTCTGAGTTTTGCCCCAAAATAAAAAGAATTTCTGTCTTTTTGCCCCAACATATAGCAAATTTCTGCCTTTTTGTCCCACAATTAGGGGAATTTCTGCAATTTTGCTCCAAAATACGGGGAATTTCTGCTTTTTAGCCTGAAAATAAGAAGAATGCATACCTTTTGCCACAAAAAAAGGAAATTTCTTCATTTTTGCTCAAAATAAGGGGAATTTCTGCTTTTTTGCTTCTAAATAAGTGGAATTTCTGACTTTTTCCCCCAAAACAAAAGGAATTTGTCTTTTTTGCCCCAAATAAGGAAAATTTCTGACTTATTACCCTGAAATAAGTGAAATTTCTGCAATTTTGTCCCAGAATAAGGGAAATTTCTGCTTTTTGCCCCCAAATAAGGGGAATTTCTGCCTTTTTACCTCAAAATAAGGGGAATTTTTGCAATTTTACCACAAAATATTTGGAATCTCTGCATTTTTGCCCCAAAATGAGGAAAATTTCTGCCTTTTTACCATGAAATAAGTGAAATTTCTGCAATTTTGCCCCAAAATAAGTGAAATTTCGGCAATTTTGCCACAAAATAAGGGAAATTTCTGGAATTTTGCCCCAAAATAAGTGGAATTTCTGAGTTTTGCCCCAAAATAAGGAGAATTTCTGTCTGTTTGCCCTAACATATATGGAATTTCTGCATTTTGCCCCACAATTAGGGGAATTTCTGCAATTTTGCTCCAAAATACGGGGAATTTCAGCTTTTTAGCCCAAAAATAATTGGAATGTATACATTTTGCCACAAAAAAGGGAAATTTCTTCATTTTTACTCCAAAATAAAAGGAATTTCTGCTTTTTTGCCTCTAAAAAAGTGGAATTTCTGTCTTTTTCCCCCAAAACAAAGGGAATTTCTGTGTTTTTTGCCCCAAAATAAGTAAAATTTCTGACTTATTACCCTGAAATAAGTGAAATTTATGCAATTTTGCCTCAAAATAAGTGAAATTTCTGCAATTTTGGCCCAAAATAAGTGAAATTTTTGAAATTTTGCCCCAAAGTAAGTGGAATTTCTGAGTTTTGCCCCAAAATAAGGAGATTTTCTGTTTTTTTGCTCTAACTTACAGGGAATTTCTGCCTTTTTGCCCCACAATTAGCGGAATTTTTGCAATTTTGCTCCAAAATACGGGTAATTTCTGCTTTTTAGCCTGAAAATAAGGGGAATGTATACCATTTGCCACAAAAAAGAAATTTCTTCATTTTTACTCCAAAATAAAAGGAATTTCTGCTTTTTTGCCCCAAAATAAGAAAAATTTCTGACTGACTACTCTGAAATAAGTGAAATTTCTGCAATTTTGCCCCAAAATAAGAAAAATTTCTGCCTTTTTGCCTCCAAATAAGGGGAATTTCAGCCTTTTTACCTCAAATTAAGAGGAATTTCTGCATTTTTGCCCCAAAATATGGGAGATTTCTGCCTTTTTGCACCAAAATAAGAAAAATTTCTGCAATTTTGTACCAAAATAAAAGAAATTTCCGCCTTTTTGCACCAAAATAAGAAAATTTCTGCTTTTTTTTTCTGAAATAAGTGAAATTTCTGCAATTTTGCCCCAAAATAACAGAAATTTCTGCAATTTTGCTCCCAAATAAAGGAAATTTCTGGAATTTTGCCTTAAAATAAATGGAATTTCTGAGTTTTGCCCCAAAATAAGGAGAATTTCTGTCTTTTTGCCCTGACATATAGGGAATTTCTGCCTTTTCGCCCCACAATTAGGGGAATTTCTGCAATTTTGCTCCAAAATACGGGGAATTTCTGCCTTTTTGCCCGAAAATAAGAAGAATGCATACCTTTTTGCCATAAAAAAGGGAAAGTTCTTCATTTTTGCTCCAAAATAAGGGGAATTTCAGCTTTTTTGCCTCTAAATAAGTGGAATTTCTGTCTTTTTCCCCCAAAACAAAGGGAATTTCTGTTTTTTTGCTCCAAAATAAGGAAAATTTCTGACTTATTATTCTGAAATAAGTGAAATTTCTGCAATTTTGCCCCAAAATAAGGGAAATTTCTGCAATTTTGCCCCAAAATAAGGGAAATTTCTGGAATTTTGCCCCAAAATAAGTGGAATTTCTGAGTTTTGCCCCAAAATTAGGAGAATTTCTGTCTTTTTGCCCCAACATATAGGCAATTTCTGCCTTTTTGCCCCACAATTAGGGGAATTTCTGCAATTTTGCTCCAAAATACGGGGAATTTCTGCTTTTTAGCCTGAAAATAAGGGGAATGTATACTTTTTGCCACAAAAAAAAAGAAATTTCTTCATTTTTACTCCAAAATAAAATGAATTTTTGCTTTTTTGCCGCTAAAAAAGTGGAATTTCTGCCTTTTTCCCTCAAAACAAAAAGAATTTCTGTCTTTTTTGCCCCAAATTAAAGAAAATTTCTGACTTATTACCCTGAAATAAGTGAAATTTCTGCAATTTTGCCTCAAAATAAGGGAAATTTCTGCCTTTTTGCCCCCAAATAATGGGAATTTCAGCCTTTTTACCTCAAAATAAGAGAAATTTCTTCATTTTTGCCCCAAAATATGGGAGATTTCTGCCTTTTTGCCCCAAAATAAGAAAAATTTCTGCAATTTTGTACCAAAATAAAAGAAATTTCCAACTTTTTGCACCAAAATAAGAAAATTTCTGCTTTTTTTTCTGAAATAAGTGAAATTTCTGCAATTTTGCCCCAAAATAAGTGAAATTTCTGCAATTTTGCCCCAAAATAAGGGAAATTTCTGGAATTTTGCCCCAATATCAGTGGAATTTCTGAGTTTTGACCCAAAATAAGGAGAATTTGTTTCTTTTTGCCCCAACATATAGGGAATTTCTGCCTTTTTGCCCCACAATTAGGGGAATTTCTGCAATTTTGCTCCAAAATACTGGGAATTTCTGCCTTTTTGCCCGAAAATAAGAAGAATGCATACCTTTTTGCCATAAAAAAAGGAAATTTCTTCATTTTTGCTCCAAAATAAGAGGAATTTCTGCTTTTTTGCCTCTAAATAAGTGGAATTTCTATCTTTTTCACCCCAAAACAAAGGAAATTTCTGTCTTTTTGGCCCCAAAATAAGGAAAATTTCTGACTTATTACCCTGAAATAAGGGAAATTTCTGCAATTTTGCCCCAAAATAAGTGAAATTTCTGCAATTTTGCCCCAAAATAAGAGAAATATCTGGAATTTTGCCCCAAAATAAGTGGAATTTCTGAGTTTAGCCCCAAAATAAAAAGAATTTCTGTCTTTTTGCCCTAACATATTGGAAATTTCTGCCTTTTTGCCCCACAATTAGGGGAATTTCTGCAATTTTGCTCCAAAATATGGGGAATTTCTGCTTTTTAGCCTGAAAATAAGGGGAATGTATATCTTTTGCCACAAAAAAAAAAAAGAAATTTCTTCATTTTTACTCCAAAATAAAATGAATTTCTGCTTTTTTGCCGCTAAAAAAGTGGAATTTCTGTCTTTTTCCCCCAAAACAAAGGGAATTTCTGTCTTTTTTGCCCCAAAATAAGGAAAATTTCTGACTTATTACACTGAAATAAGTGAAATTTCTGCAATTTTGCCTCAAAATAAGGGAAATTTCTGCCTTTTTCCCCCAAATAAGGGAAATTTCTACCTTTTTACCTCAAAATAAGAGGAATTTCTGCTTTTTTTCCCCAAAATATGGGAGATTTGTGCCTTTTTGCCCCAAAAAAAGAAAAATTTCTGCAATTTTGTACCAAAATAGAAATTTCTGCCTTTTTGCACCAAAATAGGAAAATTTCTGAATTTTTTTCTGAAATAAGTGAAATTTCTGCAATTTTGCCCCAAAATAAGTGAAATTTCTGCAATTTTGCCCCAGAATAAGGGAAATTTCTGTTTTTTACCCCCAAATAAGGGGAATTTCTGCCTTTTTACCTTAAAATAAAAGGAATTTCTGCATTTTTGCCACAAAATATTTGGAATTTCTGCAATTTTGCCCCAAAATAAGTGAAATTACTGCAATTTTGCCCCAAAATAAGTGAAATTTCTGCAATTTTGCCCCAAAATAAGGGAAATTTCTAGAATTTTGCCGCAAAATAAGTGGAATTTCTGAGTTTTGCCCCAAAATAAGGAGAATTTCTGTCTTTTTGCCCTAACATATAGGGAATTTCTGCCTCTTTGCCCCACAATTAGGGGATTTTCTGCAATTTTGCTCCAAAATACGGGTAATTTCTGCTTTTTAGCCCAAAAATAAGTGGAATGTATACCTTTTGCCACAAAAAAAGAAATTTCTTCATTTTTACTCCAAAATAAAAGGAATTTCTGCTTTTTTGCCTCTAAAAAAGTGGAATTTCTGTCTTTTTCCCCCAAAACAAAGGGAATTTCTGTCTTTTTTGCCCCAAAATAACGAAAATTTCTGACTTATTACCCTGAAATAAGTGAAATTTCTGCAATTTTCCTCAAAATAAGGGAAATTTCTGCCTTTTTGCCCCCAAATAAAGGAAATTTCAGCCTTTTTACCTCAAAATAAGAGGAATATCTTCATTTTTGCCCCAAAATATGGGAGATTTCTGCCTTTTTGCCCCAAAATAAGAAAAATTTCTGCAATTTTGTACCAAAATAAAAGATAATTCTGCCTTTTTGCACCAAAATAGGAAAATTTCTGAATTTTTTTCTGAAATAAGTTAAATTTCTACAATTTTGCACCAAAATAAGTGAAATTTCTGAAATTTTGCCCCAAAATAAGGGAAAATTCTGGAATTTTGACCAAAAAAGTGTGGAATTTCTGAGTTTTTGCCCCAAAATAAGTGAAATTTCTTTTTTTTTGCCCCCAAATAAGGGGAATTTCTGCCTTTTTACCTCAAAATAAAGGGAATTTCTTCGTTTTTGCCACAAAATATTTGGAATTTCTGCATTTTTGCATCAAAATAAGGATAATTTCTGCCTTTTTACCATGAAATAAGTGAAATTTCTGCAATTTTGCCCCAAAATAAGTGAAATTTCTGCAATTTTGCCCCAAAATAAGAGAAATTTCTGGAATTTTGCCCCAAAATAAATGGAATTTCTGAGTTTTGCCCCAAAAATAAAGAGAATTTCTGTCTTTTTGCCCTAACATATAGGGAATTTCTGCCATTTTGCCTTACAATTAGGGGAATTTCTGCAATTTTGCTCTAAAATACGGGTAATTTCTGCTTTTTAGCCCAAAAATAAGTGGAATGTATACCTTTTGCCACAAAAAAGTGAAATTTCTTCATTTTTACTCCAAAATAAAAGGAATTTCTGCTTTTTTGCCTCTAAAAAAGTGGAATTTCTGTCTTTTTCCCCCAAAACAAAGGGAATTTCTGTGTTTTTTGCCCCAAAATAAGGAAAATTTCTGACTTATTACCCTGAAATAAGTGAAATTTATGCAATTTTGCACCAAAATAAGGGAAATTTCTGCCTTTTTGCCCCCAAATAAGGGGAATTTCAGCCTTTTTACCTCAAAATAAGAGAAATTTCTGCATTTTTGCACAAAATATGGGAGATTTCTGCCTTTTTGCCCCAAAATAAGAAAAATTTCTGCAATTTTGTACCAAAATAAAAGAAATTTCTGCCTTTTTGCACCAAAATAAATAAATTCTGCTTTTTTTTCTGAAATAAGTGAAATTTCTGCAATTTTGCCCCAAAATAAGTGAAATTTCTGCAATTTTGCCCTAAAATAAGGGAAATTTCTGGAATTTTGCCCCAAAATAAGTGGAATTTCTGAATTTTGCCCCAAAATAAGGAGAATTTCTGTCTTTTTGCCCCAACATATAGGGAATTTCTGCCTTTTTGCCCCACAATTAGGCGAATTTCTGCAATTTTGCTCCAAAATACGGGGAATTTCTGCCTTTTTGCCCGAAAATAAGAAGAATGCATACCTTTTTGCCATAAAAAAGGGAAATTTCTTTATTTTTGCTCCAAAATAAGGGGAATTTCTGCAATTTTGATACAAAATACGGGGAATTTCTGCTTTTTAGCCCGAAAATAAGCGGAATGTATACCTTTTGCCACAAAAAAAGATAAATTTCTTCATTTTTGCTCCAATAATGAAGAATTTCTGCTTTTTTGCCTCTAAATAAGTGGAATTTCTGTCTTTTTCCCCCAAAACAAAGGGAATTTCTGTCCTTTTGGCCCCAAAATAAGGAAAATTTCTGACTTATTACCCTGAAATAAGTGAAATTTCTGCAATTTAGCCTCAAAATAAGGGAAATTTCTGTCTTTTTGCCCCCAAATAAGGGAAATTTCAGCCTTTTTACCTCAAAATAAGAGGAATTTATGCATTTTTGCCCCAAAATACAGGGGATTTCTGCTTTTTGCCCCCAAATAAGAAAAATTTCTGCAATTTTGTACCAAAATAAAAGAAATTTCTGCCTTTTTGCACCAAAATAAGAAAATTTCTGCTTTTTTTCTGAAATAATTGAAATTTCTGCAATTTTGCCAAAATAAGTGAAATTTCTGCAATTTTGCCCCAAAATAAGTGAAATTTCTGGAATTTTGTCCCAAAATAAGTGGAATTTCTGAGTTTTGCCCCAAAATAAAAAGAATTTCTGTCTTTTTGCCCCAACATATAGCAAATTTCTGCCTTTTTGTCCCACAATTAGGGGAATTTCTGCAATTTTGCTCCAAAATACGGGGAATTTCTGCTTTTTAGCCTGAAAATAAGAAGAATGCATACCTTTTGCCACAAAAAAAGGAAATTTCTTCATTTTTGCTCAAAATAAGGGGAATTTCTGCTTTTTTGCTTCTAAATAAGTGGAATTTCTGACTTTTTCCCCCAAAACAAAAGGAATTTGTCTTTTTTGCCCCAAATAAGGAAAATTTCTGACTTATTACCCTGAAATAAGTGAAATTTCTGCAATTTTGTCCCAGAATAAGGGAAATTTCTGCTTTTTGCCCCCAAATAAGGGGAATTTCTGCCTTTTTACCTCAAAATAAGGGGAATTTTTGCAATTTTACCACAAAATATTTGGAATCTCTGCATTTTTGCCCCAAAATGAGGAAAATTTCTGCCTTTTTACCATGAAATAAGTGAAATTTCTGCAATTTTGCCCCAAAATAAGTGAAATTTCGGCAATTTTGCCACAAAATAAGGGAAATTTCTGGAATTTTGCCCCAAAATAAGTGGAATTTCTGAGTTTTGCCCCAAAATAAGGAGAATTTCTGTCTGTTTGCCCTAACATATAGGGAATTTCTGCATTTTGCCCCACAATTAGGGGAATTTCTGCAATTTTGCTCCAAAATACGGGGAATTTCAGCTTTTTAGCCCAAAAATAATTGGAATGTATACATTTTGCCACAAAAAAGGGAAATTTCTTCATTTTTACTCCAAAATAAAAGGAATTTCTGCTTTTTTGCCTCTAAAAAAGTGGAATTTCTGTCTTTTTCCCCCAAAACAAAGGGAATTTCTGTGTTTTTTGCCCCAAAATAAGTAAAATTTCTGACTTATTACCCTGAAATAAGTGAAATTTATGCAATTTTGCCTCAAAATAAGTGAAATTTCTGCAATTTTGGCCCAAAATAAGTGAAATTTTTGAAATTTTGCCCCAAAGTAAGTGGAATTTCTGAGTTTTGCCCCAAAATAAGGAGATTTTCTGTTTTTTTGCTCTAACTTACAGGGAATTTCTGCCTTTTTGCCCCACAATTAGCGGAATTTTTGCAATTTTGCTCCAAAATACGGGTAATTTCTGCTTTTTAGCCTGAAAATAAGGGGAATGTATACCATTTGCCACAAAAAAGAAATTTCTTCATTTTTACTCCAAAATAAAAGGAATTTCTGCTTTTTTGCCCCAAAATAAGAAAAATTTCTGACTGACTACTCTGAAATAAGTGAAATTTCTGCAATTTTGCCCCAAAATAAGAAAAATTTCTGCCTTTTTGCCTCCAAATAAGGGGAATTTCAGCCTTTTTACCTCAAATTAAGAGGAATTTCTGCATTTTTGCCCCAAAATATGGGAGATTTCTGCCTTTTTGCACCAAAATAAGAAAAATTTCTGCAATTTTGTACCAAAATAAAAGAAATTTCCGCCTTTTTGCACCAAAATAAGAAAATTTCTGCTTTTTTTTCTGAAATAAGTGAAATTTCTGCAATTTTGCCCCAAAATAACAGAAATTTCTGCAATTTTGCTCCCAAATAAAGGAAATTTCTGGAATTTTGCCTTAAAATAAATGGAATTTCTGAGTTTTGCCCCAAAATAAGGAGAATTTCTGTCTTTTTGCCCTGACATATAGGGAATTTCTGCCTTTTCGCCCCACAATTAGGGGAATTTCTGCAATTTTGCTCCAAAATACGGGGAATTTCTGCCTTTTTGCCCGAAAATAAGAAGAATGCATACCTTTTTGCCATAAAAAAGGGAAAGTTCTTCATTTTTGCTCCAAAATAAGGGGAATTTCAGCTTTTTTGCCTCTAAATAAGTGGAATTTCTGTCTTTTTCCCCCAAAACAAAGGGAATTTCTGTTTTTTTGCTCCAAAATAAGGAAAATTTCTGACTTATTATTCTGAAATAAGTGAAATTTCTGCAATTTTGCCCCAAAATAAGGGAAATTTCTGCAATTTTGCCCCAAAATAAGGGAAATTTCTGGAATTTTGCCCCAAAATAAGTGGAATTTCTGAGTTTTGCCCCAAAATTAGGAGAATTTCTGTCTTTTTGCCCCAACATATAGGCAATTTCTGCCTTTTTGCCCCACAATTAGGGGAATTTCTGCAATTTTGCTCCAAAATACGGGGAATTTCTGCTTTTTAGCCTGAAAATAAGGGGAATGTATACTTTTTGCCACAAAAAAAAGAAATTTCTTCATTTTTACTCCAAAATAAAATGAATTTTTGCTTTTTTGCCGCTAAAAAAGTGGAATTTCTGCCTTTTTCCCTCAAAACAAAAAGAATTTCTGTCTTTTTTGCCCCAAAATAAAGAAAATTTCTGACTTATTACACTGAAATAAGTGAAATTTCTGCAATTTTGCCTCAAAATAAGGGAAATTTCTGCCTTTTTGCCCCCAAATAATGGGAATTTCAGCCTTTTTACCTCAAAATAAGAGAAATTTCTTCATTTTTGCCCCAAAATATGGGAGATTTCTGTCTTTTTGCCCCAAAATAAGAAAAATTTCTGCAATTTTGTACCAAAATAAAAGAAATTTCCAACTTTTTGCACCAAAATAAGAAAATTTCTGCTTTTTTTTCTGAAATAAGTGAAATTTCTGCAATTTTGCCCCAAAATAAGTGAAATTTCTGCAATTTTGCCCCAAAATAAGGGAAATTTCTGGAATTTTGCCCCAATATCAGTGGAATTTCTGAGTTTTGACCCAAAATAAGGAGAATTTGTTTCTTTTTGCCCCAACATATAGGGAATTTCTGCCTTTTTGCCCCACAATTAGGGGAATTTCTGCAATTTTGCTCCAAAATACTGGGAATTTCTGCCTTTTTGCCCGAAAATAAGAAGAATGCATACCTTTTTGCCATAAAAAAAGGAAATTTCTTCATTTTTGCTCCAAAATAAGAGGAATTTCTGCTTTTTTGCCTCTAAATAAGTGGAATTTCTATCTTTTTCACCCCAAAACAAAGGAAATTTCTGTCTTTTTGGCCCCAAAATAAGGAAAATTTCTGACTTATTACCCTGAAATAAGGGAAATTTCTGCAATTTTGCCCCAAAATAAGTGAAATTTCTGCAATTTTGCCCCAAAATAAGAGAAATATCTGGAATTTTGCCCCAAAATAAGTGGAATTTCTGAGTTTAGCCCCAAAATAAAAAGAATTTCTGTCTTTTTGCCCTAACATATTGGAAATTTCTGCCTTTTTGCCCCACAATTAGGGGAATTTCTGCAATTTTGCTCCAAAATATGGGGAATTTCTGCTTTTTAGCCTGAAAATAAGGGGAATGTATATCTTTTGCCACAAAAAAAAAAAGAAATTTCTTCATTTTTACTCCAAAATAAAATGAATTTCTGCTTTTTTGCCGCTAAAAAAGTGGAATTTCTGTCTTTTTCCCCCAAAACAAAGGGAATTTCTGTCTTTTTTGCCCCAAAATAAGGAAAATTTCTGACTTATTACACTGAAATAAGTGAAATTTCTGCAATTTTGCCTCAAAATAAGGGAAATTTCTGCCTTTTTCCCCCAAATAAGGGAAATTTCTACCTTTTTACCTCAAAATAAGAGGAATTTCTGCTTTTTTTCCCCAAAATATGGGAGATTTGTGCCTTTTTGCCCCAAAAAAAGAAAAATTTCTGCAATTTTGTACCAAAATAGAAATTTCTGCCTTTTTGCACCAAAATAGGAAAATTTCTGAATTTTTTTCTGAAATAAGTGAAATTTCTGCAATTTTGCCCCAAAATAAGTGAAATTTCTGCAATTTTGCCCCAGAATAAGGGAAATTTCTGTTTTTTACCCCCAAATAAGGGGAATTTCTGCCTTTTTACCTTAAAATAAAAGGAATTTCTGCATTTTTGCCACAAAATATTTGGAATTTCTGCAATTTTGCCCCAAAATAAGTGAAATTACTGCAATTTTGCCCCAAAATAAGTGAAATTTCTGCAATTTTGCCCCAAAATAAGGGAAATTTCTAGAATTTTGCCGCAAAATAAGTGGAATTTCTGAGTTTTGCCCCAAAATAAGGAGAATTTCTGTCTTTTTGCCCTAACATATAGGGAATTTCTGCCTCTTTGCCCCACAATTAGGGGATTTTCTGCAATTTTGCTCCAAAATACGGGTAATTTCTGCTTTTTAGCCCAAAAATAAGTGGAATGTATACCTTTTGCCACAAAAAAAGAAATTTCTTCATTTTTACTCCAAAATAAAAGGAATTTCTGCTTTTTTGCCTCTAAAAAAGTGGAATTTCTGTCTTTTTCCCCCAAAACAAAGGGAATTTCTGTCTTTTTTGCCCCAAAATAACGAAAATTTCTGACTTATTACCCTGAAATAAGTGAAATTTCTGCAATTTTCCTCAAAATAAGGGAAATTTCTGCCTTTTTGCCCCCAAATAAAGGAAATTTCAGCCTTTTTACCTCAAAATAAGAGGAATATCTTCATTTTTGCCCCAAAATATGGGAGATTTCTGCCTTTTTGCCCCAAAATAAGAAAAATTTCTGCAATTTTGTACCAAAATAAAAGATAATTCTGCCTTTTTGCACCAAAATAGGAAAATTTCTGAATTTTTTTCTGAAATAAGTTAAATTTCTACAATTTTGCACCAAAATAAGTGAAATTTCTGAAATTTTGCCCCAAAATAAGGGAAAATTCTGGAATTTTGACCAAAAAAGTGTGGAATTTCTGAGTTTTTGCCCCAAAATAAGTGAAATTTCTTTTTTTTTGCCCCCAAATAAGGGGAATTTCTGCCTTTTTACCTCAAAATAAAGGGAATTTCTTCGTTTTTGCCACAAAATATTTGGAATTTCTGCATTTTTGCATCAAAATAAGGATAATTTCTGCCTTTTTACCATGAAATAAGTGAAATTTCTGCAATTTTGCCCCAAAATAAGTGAAATTTCTGCAATTTTGCCCCAAAATAAGAGAAATTTCTGGAATTTTGCCCCAAAATAAATGGAATTTCTGAGTTTTGCCCCAAAAATAAAGAGAATTTCTGTCTTTTTGCCCTAACATATAGGGAATTTCTGCCATTTTGCCTTACAATTAGGGGAATTTCTGCAATTTTGCTCTAAAATACGGGTAATTTCTGCTTTTTAGCCCAAAAATAAGTGGAATGTATACCTTTTGCCACAAAAAAGTGAAATTTCTTCATTTTTACTCCAAAATAAAAGGAATTTCTGCTTTTTTGCCTCTAAAAAAGTGAAATATCTGTATTTTTCTCCCAAAACAAAGGGAATTTCTGTCTTTTTTGCCCCAAAATAGAGAAAATTTCTGACTTATTACCCTGAAATAAGTGAAATTTCTGCAATTTTGCCTCAAAATAAGGGAAATTTCTGCCTTTTTGCCCCCAAATAAGGGGAATTTCAGCCTTTTACCTCAAAATAAGAGGAATTTCTGCATTTTTCCCCTAAATATGGGAGATTTCTGACTTTTTACCCCAAAATAAGAAAAATTTCTGCAATTTTGTACCAAAATAAAAGAAATTTCTGCCTCTTTGCACCAAAATAGAAAAATTTCTGAATTTTTTTCTGAAATAAGTTAAATTTCTGCAATTTTGCCCCAAAATAAGTGAAATTTCTGCAATTTTGCCCTAAAATAAGGGAAATTTCTGGAATTTTGCACCAAAATAAGTGGAATTTCTGAGTTTTGCCCCAAAATAAGGAGAATTTCTGTCTTTTTGCCCCAACATATAGGGAATTTCTGCCTTTTTGCCCCACAATTAGGGGAATTTCTGCAATTTTGCTCCAAAATATGGGGAATTTCTGCCTTTTTGCTTAAAATAAGAAGAATGCATACCCTTTTGCCATAAAAAATACAAATTTCTTCAGTTTTGCTCCAAAATAAGGGGAATTTCTGCTTTTTTGCCTCTAAATAAGTGGTATTTCTGTTTTTATCCCCCAAAACAAAGGAAATTTCTGTCTTTTTTGCCCCAAAATAAGGAAAATTTCTGACTTATTAGCCTGAAATAAGTGAAATTTCTGCAATTTTGCCCCAAAATAAGGGAAATTTCTGCCTTTTTGCCCCCAAATAAGGGGAATTTCAGCCTTTTTACCTAAAAATAAGAGAAATTTCTGCATTTTTGCCCCAAAATATGGGAGATTTCTGCATTTTTGCCCCAAAATAAGAAAAATTTCTGCAATTTTGTACCAAAATAAAAGAAATTTCCGCCTTTTTGCACCAAAATAAGAAAATTCCTGCTTTTTTTTCTGAAATAAGTGAAATTTCTGCAATTTTGCCCCAAAATAAGTGAAATTTCTGCAATTTTGCCCCAAAATACGGGAAATTTCTGGAATTTTGCCCCAATATCAGTGGAATTTCTGAGTTTTGACCCAAAATAAGGAGAATTTGTTTTTTTTTGCCCCAACATATAGGGAATTTCTGCCTTTTTGCCCCACAATTAGGGGAATTTCTGCAATTTTGCTCCAAAATAAGAGGAATTTCTGCTTTTTTGCCTCTAAATAAGTGGAATTTCTGTCTTTTTCCCCCAAAACAAAGGGAATTTCTGTCTTTTTGGCCCCAAAATAAGGAAAATTTCTGACTTATTACCCTGAAATAAGTGAAATTTCTGCAATTTTGCCCCAAAATAAGTGAAATTTCTGCAATTTTGCCCCAAAATAAGGGAAATTTCTGGAATTTTGCCCCAAAATAAGTAGAATTTCTGAGTTTTGCCCCAAAATAAAGAGAATTTCTGTCTTTTTGCCCTAACATATAGGGAATTTCTCCCTTCATGCCCCACAATTAGGGGAATTTCTGCAATTTTGCTCCAAAATACGGGTAATTTCTGCTTTTTAGCCCAAAAATAAGTGGAATGTATACCTTTTGCCACAAAAAAGGGAAATTTCTTCATTTTTACTCCAAAATAAAAGGAATTTCTGTTTTTTTGCCTCTAAAAAAGTGGAATTTCTGTTTTTTTCCCTGAAAACAAAGGGAATTTCTGTCTCTTTTGCCCCAAAATAACGAAAATTTCTGACTTATTATCCTAAAATAAGTGAAATTTCTGCAATTTTGCCTCAAAATAAGGGAAATTTCTTCTTTTTTGCCCCCAAATAAGGGAAATTTCAGCCTTTTTACCTCAAAATAAGAGGAACTTCTGCATTTTTGCCCCAAAATATGAAGATTTCTGCCTTTTTGCCCCAAAATAAGAAAAATTTCTGCAATTTGTACCAAAATAAAAGAAATTTCTGCCTTTTTACACCAAAATAAATAAATTCTGCTTATTTTTCTGAAATAAGTGAAATTTCTGCAATTTTGCCCCAAATAAGTAAAATTTCTGCAATTTTGCCCCAAAATAAGGGAAATTTCAGGAATTTTGCCCCCAAAATAAGTGGAATTTCTGAGTTTTACCCCAAAATAAGGAGAATTTCTGTCTTTTTGCCCCAACATATAGGGAATTTCTGTTTTTTTGCCCCACAATTAGGGGAATTTCTGCAATTTTGCTTCAAAATACGGGAAATTTCTGCATTTTTGCCTCTAAATAAGTGGAATTTCTGTCTTTTTCCCTGAAAACAAAGGGAATTTCTGTCTTTTTTGCCCCAAAGTAAGAAAAATTTCTGACTTAGTACCCTGAAATAAGTGAAATTTCTGCAATATTGCCCCAAAATATGGGAAATTTCTGCCTTTTTGCCCCCAAATAAGGGGAATTTCAGCCTTTTTACCTCAAAATAAGGGGAATTTCTGCATTTTTGCCTCAAAATATGGGAAATTTCTGCCTTTTTGCCCCAAAATAAGAAAATTTCTGCTTTTTTTCCCTGAAATAAGTGAAATTTCTGCAATTTTGCCCCAAAATAAGTGAAATTTCTGCAATTTTGGCCAAAAATAAGGGAAATTTCTGAAATTTTGTTCCAAAATAAGTGGAATTTCTGAGTTTTGCCCCAAAATAAGGAGAATTTCTGTCTTTTTGCCCCAACATATAGGGAATTTCTGCAATTTTACTCCAAAATACGGGGAATTTCTGCCTTTTTGCCTGAAAATAAGAAGAATGCATACCTTTTGGCTATAAAAAGGGAAATTTCTGCAATTTTGCTCCAAAATAAGGGGAATTTCTGCTTTTTTGCCTCTAAATAAATGGAATTTCTGTCTTTTTCCACCCATACAAATGGAATTTCTGTATTTTTTTCCCCAAAATAAGGAAAATTTCTGAATTATTACCCTGAAATAAGTGAAATTTCTGCAATTTTGCCCCAGTATAAGAGAAATTTCTGCATTTTTGCCCCCAAATAAGGGGAATTTCAGCCTTTTTACCTCAAAATAAGAGGAATTTCTGCATTTTTGCCTCAAAATATTAGGAATTTCTGACTTTTTGCCCCTAAAAACGGAAAATTTCTGCCTTTTTTCTCTGAAAAAAAGTGAAATTTCTGCAATTTTGCCCCAAAATAATTGAAATTTCTGCAATTTTGCCCCAAAATAAGGGGAATTTTGGGAATTTTGCCCCAAAATAAATGGAATTTCTGAATTTTGCCCCTAAATGAGGAGAATTTCTGTCGTTTTGCCCTAACATATAGAGAATTTCTGCCTTTTTGCCCCACAATTAGGGGAATTTCTGCAATTTTGCTCCAAAATATGGGGAATTTCTGCTTTTTTGCCTCTAAATAAGTGGAATTTCTGTCTTTTTCCCCCAAAACAAAGGGAATTTCTGCCTTTTTGCCCGAAAATAAGAAGAATGCATACCTTTTTGCCACAAAAAAGGGAAATTTCCTCATTTTTGCTCCAAAATAAGGGGAATTTCTGCATTTTTGCCTCTAAATAAGTGGAATTTCTGTCTTTTTCCCTGAAAACAAAGGGAATTTCTGTCTTTTTTGCCCCAATGTAAGAAAAACTTCTGACTTATTACCCTGAAATAAGTGAAATTTCTGCAATTTTTCCCCAAAATAAGGAAAATTTCTGCCTTTTTGCAACCAAATAAGGGGAATTTTAGCCTTTTTACCTCAAAATAAGGAAATTTTCTGCAATTTTGCCCCAAAATATGAGAAATTTCTGCTTTTTTGCTTCAAAATAATAATAATTTCTGCAATTTTGTACCAAAATAATAGAAATTTTTGCCTTTTTGCCCCAAAATAAGAAAATTTCTGCTTTTTTTTTTGAAATAAGTGAAATTTCTGTAATTTTGCCCCAAAATAATTGAAATTTCTGAGTTTTGCTTTAAAATAAGGAGAATTTCTGTCTTTTTGCCCCAACATATAGGGAATTTCTGACTTTTTGCCCCACAATTAGAGGGAATTTCTGCAATTTTGCTCTAAAATAGGGGGAATTTTTGCTTTTTTGCCCGAAAATAAGAAGAATGCATACCTTTTTGCCATAAAAAAGGGAAATTTCTTCATTTTTGCTCCAAAATAAGGGGAATTTCTGCATTTTTGCCTCTAAATAAGTGGAATTTCTGTCTTTTTCCCTGAAAACAAAGGGAATTTCTGTCTTTTTTGCCCCAAAGTAAGAAAAATTTCTGACTTAGTACCCTGAAATAAGTAAAATTTCTGCAATTTTGGCCAAAATATGGGAAATTTCTGCCTTTTTGCCCCCAAATAAGGAGAATTTCAGCCTTTTTACCTCAAAATAAGGGGAATTTCTGCATTTTTGCCTCAAAATATGGGAAATTTCTGCCTTTTTGCCCCAAAATAAGAAAATTTCTGCTTTTTTTCCCTGAAATAAGTGAAATTTCTGCAATTTTGCCCCAAAATAAGTGAAATTTCTGCATATTTGGCCAAAAATAAGGGAAATTTCTGAAATTTTGTTCCAAAATAAGTGGAATTTCTGCGTTTTGCCCCAAAATAAGGAGAATTTCTGTCTTTTTGCCCTACAATTAAGGGAATTTCTGCAATTTTACTCCAAAATACGGGAAATTTCTGCCTTTTTGCCTGAAAATAAGAAGAATGCATACCTTTTTGCTATAAAAAGTGAAATTTCTGCAATTTTGCCCCAAAATAAGTGAAATTTCTGCAATTTTGGCCAAAAATAAGGGAAATTTCTGAAATTTTGTTCCAAAATAAGTGGAATTTCTGAGTTTTGCCCCAAAATAAGGAGAATTTCTGTCTTTTTGCCCCAACATAAAGGGAATTTCTGCAATTTTACTCCAAAATACGGGAAATTTCTGCCTTTTTGCCTGAAAATAAGAAGAATGCATACCTTTTGGCTATAAAAAGGGAAATTTCTGCAATTTTGCTCCAAAATAAGGGGAATTTCTGCTTTTTTGCCTCTAAATAAATGGAATTTCTGTCTTTTTCCACCCATACAAATGGAATTTCTGTATTTTTTGCCCCAAAATAAGGAAAATTTTTGAATTATTACCCTGAAATAAGTGAAATTTCTGCAATTTTGCCCCAGTATAAGAGAAATTTCTGCATCTTTGCCCCCAAATAAGGGGAATTTCAGCCTTTTTACCTCAAAATAAGAGGAATTTCTGCATTTTTGCCTCAAAATATTAGGAATTTCTGAATTTTGCCCCTAAAACCGGAAAATTTCGGCCTTTTTTCCCTGAAAAAAGTGAAATTTCTGCAATTTTGCCCCAAAATAATTGAAATTTCTGCAATTTTGCCCCAAAATAAGGGGAATTTTGGGAATTTTGCCCCAAAATAAATGGAATTTCTGAATTTTGCCCCCAAATGAGGAGAATTTCTGTCGTTTTGCCCTAACATATAGGGAATTTCTGCCTTTTTGCCCCACAATTAGGGGAATTTCTGCAATTTTGCTCCAAAATATGGGGAATTTCTGCTTTTTTGCCTCTAAATAAGTGGAATTTCTGTCTTTTTCCCCCAAAACAAAGGGAATTTCTGCCTTTTTGCCCGAAAATAAGAAGAATGCATACCTTTTTGCCATAAAAAAGGGAAATTTCTTCATTTTTGCTCCAAAATAAGGGGAATTTCTGCATTTTTGCCTCTAAATAAGTGGAATTTCTGTCTTTTTCCCTGAAAACAAAGGGAATTTCTGTCTTTTTTGCCCCAAAGTAAAAAAAACTTCTGACTTATTACCCTGAAATAAGTGAAATTTCTGCAATTTTTCCCCAAAATAAGGAAAATTTCTGACTTTTTGCAACCAAATAAGGGGAATTTTAGCCTTTTTACCTCAAAATAAGGAAATTTTCTGCAATTTTGCCCCAAAATATGAGAAATTTCTGCTTTTTTGCTTCAAAATAAGAATAATTTCTGCAATTTTGTACCAAAATAAAAGAAATTTTTGCCTTTTTGCCCCAAAATAAGAAAATTTCTGCTTTTTTTTGAAATAAGTGAAATTTCTGTAATTTTGCCCCAAAATAAGTGAAATTTCTGAGTTTTGCTTTAAAATAAGGAGAATTTCTGTCTTTTTGCACCAACATATAGGGAATTTCTGACTTTTTGCCCCACAATTAGGGGAATTTCTGCAATTTTGCTCTAAAATAGGGGGAATTTCTGCCTTTTTGCCCGAAAATAAGAAGAATGCATACCTTTTTGCCATAAAAAAGGGAAATTTCTTCATTTTTGCTCCAAAATGAGGGGAATTTCTGCATTTTTGCCTCTAAATAAGTGGAATTTCTGTCTTTTTCCCTGAAAACAAAGGGAATTTCTGTCTTTTTTGCCCCAAAGTAAGAAAAATTTCTGACTTAGTATCCTGAAATAAGTGAAATTTCTGCAATTTTGCCCCAAAATATGGGAAATTTCTGCCTTTTTGCCCCCAAATAAGGAGAATTTCAGCCTTTTTACCTCAAAATAAGGGGAATTTCTGCATTTTTGCCTCAAAATATGGGAAATTTCTGCCTTTTTGCCCCAAAATAAGAAAATTTCTGCTTTTTTTCCCTGAAATAAGTGAAATTTCTTCAATTTTGCCCCAAAATAAGTGAAATTTCTGCAATTTTGGCCAAAAATAAGGGAAATTTCTGAAATTTTGTTCCAAAATAAGTGGAATTTCTGCATTTTGCCCCAAAATAAGGAGAATTTCTGTCTTTTGGCCCTACAATTAAGGGAATTTCTGCAATTTTACTCCAAAATACGGGAAATTTCTGCCTTTTTGCCTGAAAATAAGAAGAATGCATACCTTTTTGCTATAAAAAGGGAAATTTCTGCAATTTTGCTTCAAAATAAGGGGAATTTCTGTCTTTTTCCCCCCATACAAATGGAATTTCTGTATTTTTTGCCCCAAAATAAGGAAAATTTCTGAATTATTACCCTGAAATAAGTGAAATTTCTGCAATTTTGCCCCAGTATAAGAGAAATTTCTGCATTTTTGCCCCCAAATAAGGGGAATTTCAGCCTTTTTACCTCAAAATAAGGGAAATTTCTGCATTTTTCCCACAAAATATTAGGAATTTCTGCCTTTTTGCCCCCAAAAACGGAAAATTTCGGCCTTTTTTCCCAGAAAAAAGTGAAATTTCTGCAATTTTGCCCCAAAATAATTGAAATTTCTGCAATTTTGCCCCAAAATAAGGGAAATTTTGGGAATTTTGCACCAAAAGAAATGGAATTTCTGAATTTTGCCCCAAAATAAGGAGAATTTCTGTCGTTTTGCCCTAACATATAGGGAATTTCTGCCTTTTTGCCCCAAAATTAGGGGAATTTCTGCAATTTTGCTCCAAAAAACGGGGAATTTCTGCCTTTTTGCCCGAAAACAAGAAGAATGCATACCTTTTTGCCATAAAAATGGGAAATTTCTTCATTTTTGCTCCAAAATAAGAGGAATTTCTGCTTTTTTGCCTCTTAATAAGTGGAATTTCTGTCTTTTTCCCCCAAAACAAAGGCAATTTCTGTCTTTTTTGCCCCAAAATAAGGAAAATTTCTGACTTATTACCCTGATATAAGTGAAATTTCTGCAATTTTGCCCCAAAATAAGGGAAATTTCTGCCTTTTTGCAACCAAATAAGGGGAATTTTAGCCTTTTTACCTCAAAATAAGGGGATTTTCTGCATTTTTGCCCCAAAATATGAGAAATTTCTGCCTTTTTGCCCCAAAATAAGAAAATTTTCTGCAATTTTGTACCAAAATAAAAGAAATTTCTGCCTTTTTGCCCCAAAATAAGAAAATTTCTGCTTTTTTTTCCTGAAATAAGTGAAATTTCTGCAATTTTGCCTCAAAATAAATGAAATTTCTGAGTTTTGCTCTAAAATAAGGAGAATTTCTGTCTTTTCCCCCAACATATAGGGAATTTCTGCCTTTTTGCCCCACAATAAGGGGAATTTCTGCAATTTTGCTCTAAAATATGGGGAATTTCTGCCTTTTTGCCCGAAAATAAGAAGAATGCATACCTTTTTGCCATAAAAAAGGGAAATTTCTTCATTTTTGCTCCAAAATAAGGGGAATTTCTGCATTTTTGCCTCTAAATAAGTGGAATTTCTGTCTTTTTCCACCAAAACAAAGGGAATTTCTGTCTTTTTTGCCCCAAAGTAAGGAAAATTTCTGACTTATTACCCTGAAATAAGTGAAATTTCTGCATTTTTGCCTCAAAATATGGGAAATTTCTGCCTTTTTGCCCAAAATAAGAAAAATTTCTGCAATTTTGTACCAAAATAAAATAAATTTCTGTCTTTTTCCCCTGAAATAAGTGAAATTTCTGCAATTTTGCCCCTAAATACGTGAAATTTCTGCAATTTTGCCCCAAAATAAGGGAAATTTTTGGAATTTTGCCCCAAAATAAGTGGAATTTCTGAGTTTTGCCCCAAAATATGGAGAATTTCTATCTTTTTGCCCCAACATTTAGGGAATTTCTGTTTTTTTGCCCCACAATTAGGGGAATTTCTGCAATTTTGCTCTAAAATAGGGGGAATTTCTGCCTTTTTGCCCGAAAATAAAAAGAATGCATACCTTTTTGCCATAAAAAAGGGAAATTTCTTCATTTTTGCTCCAAAATAATGGGAATTTCTGCTTTTTTGCCTCTAAATAAGTGGAATTTCTGTCTTTTACCCCCAAAACAAAGAGAATTTCTGTCTTTTTTTGCCCCAAAATAAAGAAAATTTCTGACTTATTACCCTGAAATAAGTGAAATTTCTGCAATTTTCCCCCAAATAAGGAAAATTTCTGCCTTTTTGCAACCAAATAAGAGGAATTTTAGCCTTTTTACCTCAAAATAAGGAAATTTTCTGCAATTTTGCCCCAAAATATGAGAAATTTCTGCTTTTTTGCCCCAAAATAAGAATAATTTCTGCAATTTTGTACCAAAATAAAAGAAATTTCTCCCTTTTTGCCCCAAAATAAGAAAATTTCTGCTTTTTTTTTCTGAAATAAATGAAATTTCTGTAATTTTGCCCCAAAATAAGTGAAATTTCTGAGTTTTGCTTTAAAATAAAAAGAATTTCTGTCTTTTCCCCCAACATATAGGGAATTTCTGCCTTTTTGCCCCACAATTAGGGGAATTTCTGCAATTTTGCTCTAAAATAGGGGGAATTTCTGCCTTTTTGCCCGAAAATAAGAAGAATGCATACCTTTTTGCCATAAAAAAGGGAAATTTCTTCATTTTTGCGCCAAAATAAGGGGAATTTCTGCATTTTTGCCTCTAAATAAGTGGAATTTCTGTTTTTTTCCCTGAAAACAAAGGGAATTTCTGTCTTTTTTGCCCCAAAGTAAGAAAAATTTCTGACTTAGTATCCTGAAATAAGTGAAATTTCTGCAATTTTGCCCCAAAATATGGGAAATTTCTGCCTTTTTGCCCCCAAATAAGGGGAATTTCAGCCTTTTTACCTCAAAATAAGGGGAATTTCTGCATTTTTGCCTCAAAATATGGGAAATTTCTGCCTTTTTGCCCCAAAATAAGAAAATTTCTGCTTTTTTTCCCTGAAATAAGTGAAATTTCTGCAATTTTGCCCCAAAATAAGTGAAATTTCTGCAATTTTGGCCAAAAATAAGGGAAATTTCTGAAATTTTGTTCCAAAATAAGTGGAATTTCTGAGTTTTGCCCCAAAATAAGGAGAATTTCTGTCTTTTTGCCCTACAATTAAGGGAATTTCTGCAATTTTACTCCAAAATACGGGAAATTTCTGCGTTTTTGCCTGAAAATAAGAAGAATGCATACCTTTTTGCTATAAAAAGTGAAATTTCTGCAATTTTGCCCCAAAATAAGTGAAATTTCTGCAATTTTGGCCAAAAATAAGGGAAATTTCTGAAATTTTGTTCCAAAATAAGTGGAATTTCTGAGTTTTGCCCCAAAATAAGGAGAATTTCTGTCTTTTTGCCCCAACATATAGGGAATTTCTGCAATTTTACTCCAAAATACGGGGAATTTCTGCCTTTTTGCCTGAAAATAAGAAGAATGCATACCTTTTGGCTATAAAAAGGGAAATTTCTGCAATTTTGCTCCAAAATAAGGGGAATTTCTTCTTTTTTGCCTCTAAATAAATAGAATTTCTGTCTTTTTCCACCCATACAAATGGAATTTCTGTATTTTTTGCCCCAAAATAAGGAAAATTTCTGAATTATTACCCTGAAATAAGTGAAATTTCTGCAATTTTGCCCCAGTATAAGAGAAATTTCTGCATTTTTGTTCCCAAATAAGGGAAATTTCAGCCTTTTTACCTCAAAATAAGAGGAATTTCTGCATTTTTGCCTCAAAATATTAGGAATTTCTGACTTTTTGCCCCTAAAAACGGAAAATTTCGGCCTTTTTTCCCTGAAAAAAGTGAAATTTCTGCAATTTTGCCCCAAATAATTGAAATTTCTGCAATTTTGCCCCAAAATAAGGGGAATTTTGGGAATTTTGCCCCAAAATAAATGGAATTTCTGAATTTTGCCCCCAAATGAGGAGAATTTCTGTCGTTTTGCCCTAACATATAGGGAATTTCTGCCTTTTTGCCCCACAATTAGGGGAATTTCTGCAATTTTGCTCCAAAATATGGGGAATTTCTGCTTTTTTGCCTCTAAATAAGTGGAATTTCTGTCTTTTTCCCCCAAAACAAAGGGAATTTCTGCCTTTTTGTCCGAAAATAAGAAGAATGCATACCTTTTTGCCACAAAAAAGGGAAATTTCTTCATTTTTGCTCCAAAATAAGGGGAATTTCTACATTTTTGCCTCTAAATAAGTGGAATTTCTGTATTTTCCCTGAAAACAAAGGGAATTTCTGTTTTTTTTGCCCCAAAGTAAGAAAAACTACTGACTTATTACCCTGAAATAAGTGAAATTTCTGCATTTTTTCCCCAAAATAAGGAAAATTTCTGCCTTTTTGCAACCAAATAAGGGGAATTTCAGCCTTTTTACCTCAAAATAAGGAAATTTTCTGCAATTTTGCCCCAAAATATGAGAAATTTCTGCTTTTTTGCTTCAAAATAAGAATAATTTCTGCAATTTTGTACCAAAATAAAAGAAATTTTTGCCTTTTTGCCCCAAAATAAGAAAATTTCTGCTTTTTTTTGAAATAACTGAAATTTCTGTAATTTTGCCCCAAAATAAGTGAAATTTCTGAGTTTTGCTTTAAAATAAGGAGAATTTCTGTCTTTTTGCCCCAACATATAGGGAATTTCTGACTTTTTGCCCCACAATTAGGGGAATTTCTGCAATTTTGCTCTAAAATAGGGGGAATTTCTGCCTTTTTGCCCGAAAATAAGAAGAATGCATACCTTTTTGCCATAAAAAAGGGAAATTTCTTCATTTTTGCTCCAAAATAAGGGGAATTTCTGCATTTTTGCCTCTAAATAAGTGGAATTTCTGTCTTTTTCCCTGAAAACAAAGGGAATTTCTGTCTTTTTTGCCCCAAAGTAAGAAAAATTTCTGACTTAGTACCCTGAAATAAGTGAAATTTCTGCAATTTTGCCCCAAAATATGGGAAATTTCTGCCTTTTTGCCCCCAAATAAGGGGAATTTCAGCCTTTTTACCTCAAAATAAGGGGAATTTCTGCATTTTTGCCTCAAAATATGGGAAATTTCTGCCTTTTTGCCCCAAAATAAGAAAATTTCTGCTTTTTTTCCCTGAAATAAGTGAAATTTCTGCAATTTTGACCCAAAATAAGTGAAATTTCTGCAATTTTGGCCAAAAATAAGGGAAATTTCTGAAATTTTGTTCCAAAATAAGTGGAATTTTTGCGTTTTGCCCCAAAATAAGGAGAATTTCTTTCTTTTGGCCCTACAATTAAGGGAATTTCTGCAATTTTACTCCAAAATACGGGAAATTTCTGCCTTTTTGCCTGAAAATAAGAAGAATGCATACCTTTTTGCTATAAAAAGGGAAATTTCTGCAATTTTGCTCCAAAATAAGGGGAATTTCTGCTTTTTTGCCTCTAAGTAAATGGAATTTCTGTCTTTTTCCCCCCATACAAATGGAATTTCTGTATTTTTTGCCCCAAAATAAGGAAAATTTCTGAATTATTACCCTGAAATAAGTGAAATTTCTGCAATTTTGCCCCAGTATGAAAGAAATTTCTGCATTTTTGCCCCCAAATAAGGGGAATTTCAGCCTTTTTACCTCAAAATAAGGGAAATTTCTGCATTTTTGCCACAAAATATTAGGAATTTCTGCCTTTTTGCCCCCAAAAACGGAAAATTTCGGCCTTTTTTCCCGGAAAAAAGTGAAATTTCTGCAATTTTGCCCCAAAATAATTGAAATTTCTGCAATTTTGCCCCAAAATAAGGGAAATTTTGGGAATTTTGCACCAAAAGAAATGGAATTTCTGAATTTTGCCCCAAAATAAGAAGAATTTCTGTCGTTTTGCCCTAACATATAGGGAATTTCTGCCTTTTTGCCCCAAAATTAGGGGAATTTCGGCAATTTTGCTCCAAAAAACGGGGAATTTCTGCCTTTTTGCCCGAAAACAAGAAGAATGCATACCTTTTTGCCATAAAAAAGGGAAATTTCTTCATTTTTGCTCAAAAATAAGGGGAATTTCTGCTTTTTTGCCTCTTAATAAGTGGAATTTCTGTCTTTTTCCCCCAAAACAAAGGCAATTTCTGTCTTTTTTGCCCCAAAATAAGGAAAATTTCTGACTTATTACCCTGATATAAGTGAAATTTCTGCAATTTAGCCCCAAAATAAGGGAAATTTCTGCCTTTTTGCAACCAAATAAGGGGAATTTTAGCCTTTTTACCTCAAAATAAGGGGATTTTCTGCATTTTTGCCCCAAAATATGAGAAATTTCTGCTTTTGCCCCAAAATAAGAAAATTTTCTGCAATTTTGTACCAAAATAAAAGAAATTTCTGCCTTTTTGCCCCAAAATAAGAAAATTTCTGCTTTTTTTTTCTGAAATAAGTGAAATTTCTGCAATTTTGCCCCAAAATAAGTGAAATTTCTGAGTTTTGCTCTAAAATAAGGAGAATTTCTGTCTTTTCCCCCCAACATATAGGGAATTTCTGCCTTTTTGCCCCACAATAAGGGGAATTTCTGCAATTTTGCTCTAAAATAGGGGGAATTTCTGACTTTTTGCCTGAAAATAAGAAGAATGCATAGCTTTTTGCCATAAAAAAGGGAAATTTCTTCATTTTTGCTCCAAAATAAGGGGAATTTCTGCATTTTTGCCTCTAAAGAATTGGAATTTCTGTCTTTTTCCACCAAAACAAAGGGAATTTCTGTCTTTTTTGCGCCAAAGTAATGAAAATTTCTGACTTATTACCCTGAAATAAGTGAAATTTCTGCATTTTTGCCTCAAAATATGGGAAATTTCTGCCTTTTTGCCCAAAATAAAAATTTCTGCAATTTTGTACCAAAATCAAAGAAATTTCTGTCTTTTTCCCCTGAAATAAGTGAAATTTCTGCAATTTTGTCCCTAAATAAGTGAAATTTCTGCAATTTTGCCCCAAAATAAGGGAAATTTTTGGAATTTTGCCCCAAAATAAGTGGAATTTCTGAGTTTTGCCCCAAAATATGGAGAATTTCTGTCTTTTTGCCCCAACATATAGGGAATTTCTGTTTTTTTGCCCCACAATTATAAGAATTTCTGCAATTTTGCTCTAAAATAGGGGGAATTTCTGACTTTTTGCCCGAAAATAAGAAGAATGCATACCTTTTTGCCATAAAAAAGGGAAATTTCTTCATTTTTGCTCCAAAATAAGAAGAATTTCTGCATTTTTGCCTCTAAATAAGTGGAATTTCTGTCTTTTTCCCTGAAAACAAAGGGAATTTCTGTCTTTTTTGCCCCAAAGTAAGAAAAATTTCTGACTTAGTACCCTGAAATAAGTGAAATTTCTGCAATTTTGCCCCAAAATATGGGAAATTTCTGCCTTTTTGCCCCCAAATAAGGGGAATTTCAGCCTTTTTACCTCAAAATAAGGGGAATTTCTGCATTTTTGCCTCAAAATATGGGAAATTTCTGCCTTTTTGCCCCAAAATAAGAAAATTTCTGCTTTTTTTCCCTGAAATAAGTGAAATTTCTGCCTTTTTGCCACAGAATAAGAAAAATTTCTCCAATTCTGTACCAAAAGAAAAGAAATTTCTAAAATTTTGCTCCAAAATAAGGGAAATTTCTGATTTTTGCCCAGATATAAGGAGAATTTCTGTATTTTTGCCCCAAAATAAAGGGAATTTCTGCCTTTTTGTCCCAAAATTAGGGGAGTTTCTGCAATTTTGCTTCAAAATAATGGGAATTTCTGCCTCTTTTCCTGAAAATAAAGGGAACTTCTGCCAATTTGCCCCAAATAAAGGGAATTTCTGCATTTTTGCCCCAATATTAGGAGAATTTCTGCAATTTTGCTCCAAAATACAGGGAATTTCTGCCTTTTTGCCCGAAATTAAGGGGATTTTCTGCCTTTTTGCCCCCAAACAAGGGTAATTTCTGCAATTTTATCCCAAAATAAGGGGAATTTCTGCCTTTTTGCCCCCAAATAAGGGCAATTTCTGCCTTTATGCCCTGAAATATGTGACATGTCTTCAATTTTACCCCAAAATAAGGTGAATTTCTGCCTTTTTGCCCCAAAATAATGGGAATTTCTGCATTTTGCCAAAAATAAGAAAGATTTTTGTTTTTTTCTCTGAAATAAGTGAAATTTCTGCAATTTTGCCTTAAAATAAAAGAAATATCTTCAATTTTTTCCCATAATAAAAAAATTTTCTGCAATTTTGCCCCAAAATAAAGGGAATTTCTGTTTTTTGTCCCCAAAAAAGGCAATTTCTGCAATTTTGCCATAAAATAAGGGGAATTTCTGCCTTTTGCCCCAAAATAAGAAAATTTCTCATTTTTATTCTGAAATAAGTGAAATTTCTGCAATTTTGCTCCAAAATACGGGGAATTTCTGCCTTTTTGTCCGAAAATAAAAAGAATGCATACCTTTTTGCCATAAAAAAGAGAAATCTCTTAATTTTTACTCCAAAATAAGTGGAATTTCTGCTTTTTTGCCTCTAAATAAGTGGAATTTCTCTTATTTTATCCCAAAACAAAGGGAATTTCTGTCTTTTTTGCCCCAAAATAAGGAAAATTTCTGACTTATTACCCTGAAATAAGTGAAATTTCTGCAATTTTGCCCCAAAATAAGGGAAATTTATGCTTTTTTGCCCCCAATAAGGGGAATTTCAGCCTTTTTACCTCAAAATAAGAGGAATTTCTGCCTTTTTGCCCCAAAATAAGGAAAATTTCTGCCTTTTTTTCCATGAAAAAAGTGAAATTTCTGCAATTTCGCCCCAAAATAAGTGAAATTTCTGCAATTTTGCCCCAAAATAAGGGAAATTTCTGGAATTTTGCCCCAAAATAAGTGGAATTTCTGAGTTTTGCCCCAAAATAAGGAGAATTTCTGTCTTTTTGCCCCAACATATAGGGAATTTCTGCCTTTTTGCCCCACAATTAGGGGAATTTCTGCAATTTTGCTCCAAAATACGGGGAATTTCTGATTTTTAGCCTGAAAATTAGAGGAATGTATATCTTTTTCCACAAAAAAAGGAAAATTTCTTCATTTTTGCTCCAAAATAATAAGAATTTCTGCTTTTTAGCCTCTAAATAAGTGGAATATCAGTCTTTTTCCTTTAAAACAAAGAGAATTTCTGTTTTTTGCCCCAAAATAAGGAAAATTTCTGACTTATTATTCTGAAATAAGTGAAATTTCTGCAATTTTGCCTCAAAATAAGGGAAATTTCTGCCTTTTTGCCCCCAAATAAGGGGAATTTCAGCGTTTTTACCTCAAAATAAGGGAAATTTCTGCTTTTTTGCCCCAAAATATGGGAGATTTCTGCCTTTTTGCCCCAAAATAAGAAACATTTCTGCAATTTTGTACCAAAATAAAAGAAATTTCTGCCTTTTTGCCCCAAAATAAGAAAATTTCTGCTTTTGTTCTCTGAAATAAGTGAAATTTCTGCAATTTTGCCTCAAAATAAGGGAAATTTCTGCCTTTTTCCCCCAAATAAGGGGAATTTCAGCCATTTTACCTAAAAATAAGAGGAATTTCTGCATTTTTGCCCCAAAATATTGGAGATTTCTGCCTTTTTGCCCTAAAATAAGAAAAATTTCTGCAATTTTGTACCAAAATATTAGAAATTTCTGCCTTTTTGCACCAAAATAAGAAAATTTCTGCTTTTTTTTCTGACATAAGTGAAATTTTTGCAATTTTGCCCCAAAATAAGTGAAATTTCTGCAATTTTGCCTCAAAATAAGGGAAATTTCTGGAATTTTGCGCCAAAATAAGTGGAATTTCTGAGTTTTGCCCCAAAATAATGAGAATTTCTGTCTTTTTGCCCCAACATATAGGGAATTTCTGCCTTTTTGCCCCACAATTAGGGGAATTTCTGCAATTTTGCTCCAAAATACGGGGAATTTTTGCCTTTTTGCCCGAAAATAAGAAGAATGCATAACTTTTTGCCATAAAAAAGGGAAATTTCTTCATTTTTGCTCCAAAATAAGAGAAATTTCTGCTTTTTTGCCTCTAAATAAGTGGAATTTCTGTCTTTTTCCCCCAAAACAAAGGGAATTTTTGTCCTTTTGGCCCCAAAGTAAGGAAAATTTCTGACTTATTACCCTGAAATAAGTGAAATTTCTGCAATTTTGCCCCAAAATAAGGGAAATTTCTGCCTTTTTGCCCCGAAATAAGGGGAATTTCAGCCTTTTTACCTCAAAATAAGGGGAATTTCTGCATTTTTGTTCCAAAATATGGGAAATTTCTTCCTTTTTGCCACAAAATAAGAAAAATTTCTGCAATTTTGCCCCTAAATAAGTGAAATTTCTGCAATTTTGCCCCAAAATAAGGGATATTTTTGATTTTTGCCCCAAAATAAGGGGAATTTCTGCCTTTTTGCCCCAAAATAAAGAAAATTACTGCATGTTTTACCCCAAAATTAGGTAAATTTCTGCAATTTTGCTCTAAAATACGGGGATTTTCTGCCTTTTTCCCCGAAAATAAAGGGAATTTCTGCCATTTTGCCGCGAAATAAGTGAAATTTCTGCAGTTTTACCTCAAAATAAAGGGACGTTCTGCGTTTTTGCCCCAAAATTAGGGGAATTTCTGCAATTTTGCTCCAAATTACGGGGAATTTCTGCCTTTTTCCCCCATAATTAGGGGAATTTCTGCAATTTTGCTAGAAAATAAAAAGAATGTATACCTTTTTGCCATAAAAAAGGTTAATTTCTTCATTTTTTACCCCAAAATAAGGGGATTTTCCGCCTTTTTGACTCAAAATAAGTGCAATTTCTGACTTTTCCACAAAAATAAACGGAATTTCTGTCTTTTTCCTTTAAAATAAGGGGAATTTCTAACTTTTTGCCCAAAAATAAGGGGAATTTCAGCCTTTTTACCTCAAAATAAGGGGAATTTCTGCATTTTTGTCGAAAAATATGGGAAATTTCTGCATTTTTGCCCAAATTAAGAAAAATTTCTGCAATTTTGTACCAAAATAAATGAAATTTCTGCCTTTTTGCCCCAAAATAAGAAAATTTGTGCTTTTTTTTCTTTGAAATAAGTGAAATTTCTGCAATTTTGCTCCAAAATAAGGGAAATTTCTGAAATTTTGCCCCAAAATAAGTGGAATTTCTGAGTTTTGCCCCAAAATAAGGAGAATTTCTTTCTTTTTGCCCCAACATATAGGGGATTTCTGCCTTTTTGCCCCACAATTAGGGGAATTTCTGCAATCTTGCTCCAAAATACAAAGAATTTCTGCCTTTTTGCCCGAAAATAAGAAGAATGCATACCTTTTTGCCATAAGAAATAGAAATTTCTTCATTTTTGCTTCAAAATAAGGGGAATATCTGCTTTTTTGCCTCTAAATAAGTGGAATTTCTGCCATTGTGCCCCAAAACAAAGGGAATTTCTGTCTTTTTTGCCTCAAAATAAGGAAAATTTCTGACTTATTACCCTGAAATAAGTGAAATTTCTGCAATTTTGCCCCAAAATAAGAGAAATTTCTGCCTTTTTGCCCCCAAATAAGGGGAATTTCAGCGTTTTTACCTCAAAATAAGAAGAATTTCTGCATTTTTGCCCCAAAATATGGGAAATTTCTGCATTTTTGCCACAAAATAAGAAAAATTTCTGCAATTCTGTACCAAAATAAAAGAAATTTCTAAAATTTTGCTCCAAAATTAGGGAAATTTCTGATTTTTGCCCCGATATAAGGAGAATTTCTGTATTTTTGCCCCAAAATAAAGGGAATTTCTGGCTTTTTTGCCCCAAAATTAGGGGAGTTTCTGCAATTTTGCTTCAAAATACAGGGAATTTCTGCCTCTTTTCCCAAAAATAAGAAGAACTTCTGCCGATTTGCCCCAAATAAAGGGAATTTCTGCATTTTTGCCCCAATATTAGGGGAATTTCTGCAATTTTGCTCCAAAATACGGGGAATTTCTGCCTTTTTGCTCGAAATTAAGGGGATTTTTTGCCTTTTTGCCCCCAAACAAGGGAAATTTCTGCAATTTTATCCCAAATTAAGGGGAATTTCTGCCTTTTTGCCCCCAAATAAGGGGAATTTCTGCCTATTTGCCCTGAAATATGTGACATATCTTCAATTTTACCCAAAAATAAGGTGAATTTCTGCCTTTTTGTCCCAAAATAATGGGAATTTCTGCATTTTGCCCTAAAATAAGAAAAATTTTTGCTTTTTTTCTCTGAAATAAGTGAAATTTCTGCAATTTTGCATTAAAATAAAAGAAATATCTGCAATTTTTCCCCATAATAAAGGAATTTTCTGCAATTTTGCCCCAAAATAAAGGGAATTTCTGTTTTTTGTCCCCAAATATGGAAAATTTCTGCAATTTTGCCCTAAAATAAGGGGAATTTCTGCCTTTTGCCCCAAAATAAGAAAATTTCTCCTTTTTTTTCTGAAATAAGTAAAATTTCTGCAATTTTGCTCCAAAATACGGGGAATTTCTGCCTTTTTGCCCGAAAATAAAAAGAATGCATACCTTTTTGCCATAAAAAAGGGAAATTTCTTAATTTTTGCTTCAAAATAATGGGAATTTCTGCTTTTTTGCCTCTATATAAGTGGAATTTCTGTCTTTTTCCCCCAAAACAAAGGGAATTTCTGTCTTTTTTGCCCCAAAATAAAAAAAATTCTGACTTATTACCCTGAAATAAGTAAAATTTCTGCAATTTAGCCCCAAAATTAGGAAAATTTCTGCCTTTTTGCCCCCAAATAAGGGGAATTTCAGCCTTTTTACCTCAAAATAAGGGGAATTTTTGCATTTTTGCCCCAAAATATGGAAAATTTATGAATTTTTGCCCCAAAATAAGAAAAATTTCTGCAATTTTGTACCAAAATAAAAGAAATTTCTGCATTTTGCCCCAAAATAAGAAAATTTCTCCTTTATTTTCTGAAATAAGTGAAATTTCTGCAATTTTGCCCCAAAATAAATGAAATTTCTTCCTTTTTTCCCCAAAATAAGAGGAATTTCAGCCTTTTTACCTCAAAATAAGGGCAATTTCTGCATTTCTGTTCCAAAATATGGGAATTTTCTGCCTTTTTGTCACCAAATAAGAAAAATTTCTGCAATTCTGTACCAAAATAAAAGAAATTTCTAAAATTTTGCCCCAAAATAAAGGAAATTTTTGATTTTTGTCCCGAAATAAGGAGAATTTCTGTATTTTTGCCCCAAAATAAAGGGAATTTCTGCCTTTTTGCCCCAATATTAGGGGAATTTCTGCAATTTTTCTCCAAAATACGGGGAATTTCTGCCTTTTTGCCCAAAATTAAGAAGATTTTCTGCCTTTTTGCCCCCAAACAAGGGGAATTTCTGCAATTTTATAGAAAATAAGGGGAATTTCAGCCTTTTTGCCCCAAAAAAGGGGAATTTCTGCCTTTTTGCCCTGAAATATGTGAAATGTCTGCAATTTTACCCCAAAATAAGGTGAATTTCTGCTATTGTGCCCCAAAATATTGGGAATTTCTGCATTTTGACCTAAAATAAGATAAATTTTTGCTTTTTTTCTCTGAAATAAGTGAAATTTCTGCAATTTTGCCTTAAAATAAAAGAAATATCTGCAATTTTCCCCCATAATAAGGATATTTTCTGCAATTTTGCCACAAAATAAAGGGAATTTCTGTTTTTTGTTTCAAAATAAGGGAAATTTCTGCAATTTTGCCCTAAAATAAGGGGAATTTCTGCCTTTTGCCCAAAAATAAGAAAATTTCTCCTTTTTTTCTGAAATAAGTGAAATTTCTGCAATTTTGCCCAAAAATAAGTGAAATTTCTGAATTTTGCCCTAAAATAAGGAGAATTTCTGTCTTTTTGCCCCAACATATTGGGAATTTTTGCCTTTTTGCCCCAACATATAGGGAATTTCTGCATTTTTGCCCCACAATTAGGGGAATTTCTGCAATTTTGCTCCAAAATACGGGTAATTTCTGCAATTTTGCCCCAAAATAAGTGGAATTTCTGCAATTTTGCCCCAAAGTAAGGGAAATTTCTGGAATTTTGCCCCAAAATAAGTGGAATTTCTGAGTTTTGCCCCAAAATAAGGAGTATTTCTGTCTTTTTGCCCCAACATATAGGGAATTTCTGCCTTTTTGCCCCACAATAAGGGGAATTTCTGCAATTTTGCTCCAAAATACGGGGAATTTCTGCCTTTTTGCCCGAAAATAAGAAGAATGCATAACTTTTTGCCATAAAATAGCGAAATTTCTTCATTATTGCTTCAAAATAATGGGAATTTCTGCTTTTTTGCCTCTAAATAAGTAGAATTTCTGTCCTTTTCCCCCAAAACAAAAGGAATTTCTGTCTTTTTTGCCCCAAAAAAGGTAAATTTCTGACTTATTACCCTGAAATAAGTGAAATTTCTCCAATTTTGCCCCAAAATAAGGAAAATTTCTGCCTTTTTGCCCCCAAATAAGGGAAATTTCAGCCTTTTTACCTCAAAATAAGGGGAATTTCTGCATTTTTGCCACAAAATAAAAGAAATTTCTGTTTTTTGCCCCAAAATAAGGAAAATTTCTGCCTTTTTTCCCTGACATAAGTGAAATTTCTGCAATTTTGCCCCAAATTAAGTGAAATTTCTGCAATTTTGCCACAAAATAAGGGAAATTTCTGGAAGTTTGCCCCAAAATAAGTGGAATTTCTGAGTTTTGCCCCAAAATAAGGAGAATTTCTGTCTTTTTGCCCTAACATATAGGGAATTTCTGCATTTTTGTTCCACAATTAGGAGAATTTCTGCAATTTTGCTCCATAATACAAGGAATTTCTGCTTTTTAGCCCAAAAATAAGTGGAATGTATACCTTTTGCCACAAAAAAGGGAAATTTCTTCATTTTTACTCCAAAATAAAAGGAATTTCTGCTTTTTTCCTCTAAAAAAGTGGAATTTCTGTGTTTTTCCCCCGAAACAAAGGGAATTTCTGTCTCTTTTGCCCCAAAATAAGGAAAATTTCTGACTTATTACAATGAAATAAGTGAAATTTCTGCAATTTTGCCTCAAAATAAGGGAAATTTTTGCTTTTTTCCCCCAAATAAGAGAAATTTCAGCCTTTTTACCTAAAAATAAGAGGAATTTCTGCATTTTTCCCCTAAATATGGGAGATTTCTGCCTTTTGCCCCAAAATAAGAAAAATTTCTGCAATTTTGTACCAAAATAAAAGAAATTTCTGCCTTTTTGCACCAAAATAGGAAAATTTCTGAATTTTTTTTTGAAATAAGTGAAATTTCTGCAATTTTGCCCCATAATAAGTGAAATTTCTGCAATTTTGCCCCAAAATAAGGGAAATTTCTGGAATTTTGCCCCAAAATAAGTGGAATTTCTGAGTTTTGCCCCAAAATAAGGAGAATTTCTGTCTTTTTGCCCCAACATATAGGGAATTTCTGCCTTTTTGCCCCACAATTAGGGGAATTTCTGCAATTTTGCTCCAAAATACTGGGAATTTCTGCCTTTTTGCCCGAAAATAAGAAGAATGCATACTTTTTTGCCATAAAAAAAGGGAAATTTCTTCAGTTTTTCTCCAAAATAAGGGGAATTTCTGCTTTTTTGCCTCTAAATAAGTGGAATTTCTGTCTTTATCCCCAAAAACAAAGGGAATTTCTGTCTTTTTTGCCCCAAAATAAGGAAAATTTCTGACTTATTACCCTGAAATAACTGAAATTTCTGCAATTTTGCTCGAAAATAAGGGAAATTTCTGCCTTTTTCCCGCCAAATAAGGGGAATTTAAGCCTTGTTACCTCAAAATAAGAGGAATTTCTTCATTTTTGCCCCAAAATATGGGAGATTTCTGCCTTTTTGTTCCAAAATAAGAATAATTTATGCAATTTTGTACCAAAATAAAAGAAACTTCTGCCTTTTTGCACCAAAATAAGAAAATTTCTGCTTATTTTTCTGAAATAAGTGAAATTTCTGCAATTTTGCTCCAAAATAAGTGAAATTTCTGCAATTTTGCCCCAAAATAAGGGAAATTTCTTCAGTTTTGCTCCAAAATAAGGGGAATTTCTGCTTTTTTGCCTCTAAATAAGTGGAATTTCTGTCTTTATCCCCCAAAACAAAGGGAATTTCTGTCTTTTTTGCCCCATAATAAGGAAAATTTCTGACTTATTACTCTGAAATAAGTGAAATTTCTGCAATTTTGCTCCAAAATAAGGGAAATTTCTGCTTTTTGCCCCCAAATAAGGGGAATTTCAGCCTTTTTACCTCAAAATAAGAGGAATTTCTGCATTTTTGCCCCAAAATATGGGAGATTTCTGCTTTTTTGTTCCAAAATAAGAAAAATTTATGCAATTTTGTACCAAAATAAAAGAAATTTCTGCCTTTTTGCACCAAAATAAGAAAATTTCTGCTTTTTTTTTCTGAAATAAGTAAAATTTCTGCAATTTTGCCCCAAAATAAGTGAAATTTCTGCCTTTTTGCCCCAAAATAAGGGGAATTTCAGCCTTTTTACCCCAAAATAAGAAGAATTTCTGCATTTTTGTTCCAAAATATGAGAAATTTGTGCCTTTTTGCCACAAAATAAGAAAAATTTCTGCAATTCTGTACCAAAATAAAAGAAATTTCTAAAATTTTGCCCCAAAATAAAAGAAATTTCTGATTTTTGCCTCGAAAAAATGAGAATTTCTGTATTTTTGCTCCAAAATTAGGGGAGTTTCTGCAATTTTGTTCAAAATACAGGGAATTTCTGCCTTTTTTCCCGAAAATAAGGGGAACTTCTGCCGATTTGCCCCAAATAAAGGGAATTTCTGCATTTTTGCCCCAATATTAGGGGAATTTCTTCAATTTTGCTCCAAAATACGGGGAATTTCTGCTTTTTTGCCCGAAATTATGGGGATTTTCTGCATTTTGCCCCCAAACACGGGACATTTCTGCAATTTTATCCCAAAATAAGGGGAATATCTGCCTTTTTGCCCCCAAATAAGGGGAATTTATGCCTTTTTGCCCCCAAAATAATGGGAATTTCTGCATTTTGCCCTAAAATAAGAAAAATTTTTGCTTTTTTCTCCGAAATAAGTGAAATTTCTGCAATTTTGTCTCAAAATAAGGGAAATTTCTGCCTTTTTGCTTCCAAATAATGGGAATTTCAGCCTTTTTACCTCAAAATAAGAGGAATTTCTGCATTTTGCCCCAATATATGGGAGATTTCTGCATTTTTGCCCCACAATAAGAAAAATTTCTGCAATTTTGTACCAAAATAAAAGAAATTTCTGCCTTTTTGCACCAAAATAAATAAATTCTGCTTTTTTTCCGAAATAAGAGAAATTTCTGCAATTTTGCCCCAAAATAAGTGAAATTTCTGCAATTTTGCCCCAAAATAAGGGAAATTTCTGGCATTTTGCCCCAAAATAAGTGCAATTTCTGAGTTTTGCCCCAAAATAAGGAGAATTTCTGTCTTTTTGCCCCAACATATAGGAAATTTTTGCCTTTTTGCCCCACAATTAGGGGAATTTCTGCAATTTTTCTCCAAAATACAGGGAATTTCTGCCTTTTTTCCCGAAAATAAGAAGAATGCATAACTTTTTGCCATAAAAAAGGAAAATTTTTTCATTTTTGCTTCAAAATAAGGGGAATTTCTGCCTTTTTGCCCTGAAATATGTGAAATGTCTGCAATTTCACCCCAAAATAAGGTGAATTTCTGCCATTGTGCCCCAAAATAATGGGAATTTCTGCATTTTGCCCTAAAATAAGAAAAAGTTTTGCTTTTTTTCTCTGAAATAAGTGAAATTTCTGCAATTTATCCTTAAAATAAAAGAAATATCTGCAATTTTTCCCCATAATAAAGGTATTTTCTGTAATATTGCCCCAAAATAAAGAGAATTTCTGTTTTTTGTCACAAAATAAGGGAAATTTCTGCAACTTTGTTCTAAAATAAGGAGAATTTCTGCCTTTTGCCCCAAAATAAGAAAATTTCTCCTTTTTTTTCTGAAATAAGTGAAATTTCTGCAATTTTGCCCAAAAATAAGTGAAATTTCTGAATTTTGCCCCAAAATAAGGAGAATTTCTGTCTTTTTGCCACAACATATAGGGAATTTTTGCCTTTTTGCACACAATTAGGGAAATTTCTGCAATTTTGCTCCAAAATACGGGGAATTTCTGCCTTTTTGTCTGAAAATAAGAAGAATGCATACCTTTTTTCCATAAAAAAGGAAAATTTCTTCATTTTTGCTCCAAAATAAGAAGAATTTCTGCTTTTTTGCCTCTAAATAAGTTGAATTTCTCTCTTTTTCCCCCAAAGCAAAGGGAATTTCTGTCTTTTTTGCCCCAAAATAAGAAAAATTTCTGCCTTTTTTCCCTGAAATAAGTGATATTTCTGCAATTTTGCCCCAAAATAAGTAAAATTTCTGCAATTTTGCCCCAAAATAAGGGAAATATCTGGAATTTTGCCCCAAAATAAGTAGAATTTCTGAGTTTTGCCCCAAAATAAAAAGAATTTCTTTCCTTTTGCCCTAACATATAGAGAATTTCTGCATTTTTGCCCCACAATTAGGGGAATTTTTGCAATTTTGCTCCAAAATACGGGGAATTTCTGCTTTTTAGCCTGAAAATAAGGGGAATGTATACCTTTTGCCACAAAAAAGGGAAATTTCTTCATTTTTGCTCCAAAATAAGGGGAATTTCTGCTTTTTTGCCTCTAAATAAGTGGAATTTCTGTCTTTTTCCCCCAAAACAAATGGGATTTCTGTCTTTTTTGCCCCAAATAAGGAAAATTTCTTACTTATTACCCTGAAATAAGTGAAATTTCTGCAATTTTGCCCCAAAATAAGAGAAATTTCTGCTTTTTTGTTCCCAAATAAGGGGAATTTCAGCCTTTTTACCTCAAAATAAGGGGAATTTCTGCATTTTTACCACAAAATATTAGGAATTTCTGCATTTTTGCCCCAAAATAAGGAAAATTTCTGCCTTTTTACCATGAAATAAGTGAAATTTCTGCAATTTTGCCCCAAAATAAGTGAAATTTCTGCAATTTTGCCCCAAAATAAAGAAAATTTCTGGAATTTTGCCCCAAAATAAGTGGAATTTCTGAGTTTTGCCCCAAAATAAGGAGAATTTCTGTCTTTTTGCCCCAACATATAGGGAATTTCTGTCTTTTTGCCCCACAATTAGGGGAATTTCTGCAATTTTGCTCCAAAATACGGGGAATTTCTGCCTTTTTGCCCGAAAATAAGAAGAATGCATACCTTTTTGCCATAAAAAAAAGGAAATTTCTTCATTTTTGCTTCAAAATAAGGGGAATTTCTGCTTTTTTGCCTCTAAATAAGTGGAATTTCTGTCTTTTCCTTCAAAACAAAGAGAATTTCTGTTATTTTGGCCCCAAAATAAGTAAAATTTCTGACTTATTATTCTGAAATAAGTGAAATTTCTCCAATTTGCCCCAAAATAAAGGAAATTTCTGCCTTTTTGCCCCCAAATAATGGGAATTTCAGCCTTTTTACCTCAAAATAAGGGGAATTTCTGCATTTTTGCCCCAAAATATGGGAGATTTCTGCCTTTTTGCCCCAAAATGAGAAAAATTTCTGCAATTTTGTACCAAAATCAAAGAAATTTCTGCCTTTTTGCACCAAAATAGGAAAATTTCTGAATTTTTTTTAAATAAGTGAAATTTCTGCAATTTTGCTTCAAAATAAGTGAAATTTCTGCAATTTTGCCCCAAAATATGGGAAATTTCTGGAATTTTGCCCCAAAATAAGTGGAATTTCTGAGTTTTGCCCCAAAATAAGGAGAATTTCTGTCTTTTTGCCCCAACATATAGGGAATTTCTGCCGTTTTGCCCCACAATTAGGGGAATTTCTGCAATTTTGATCCAAAATACAGGGAATTTCTGCCTTTTTGCCCGAAAATAAGAAGAATGCATACTTTTTTGCCATAAAAAAAGGGAAATTTCTTCAGTTTTTCTCCAAAATAAGGGGAATTTCTGCTTTTTTGCCTCTAAATAACTGGAATTTCTGTCTTTTTCCCCCAAAACAAAGGGAATTTTTGTCCTTTTGGCCCCAAAATAAGGAAAATTTCTGACTTATTACCCTGAAATAACTGAAATTTCTGCAATTTTGCTCGAAAATAAGGGAAATTTCTGCCTTTTTCCCGCCAAATAAGGGGAATTTAAGCCTTGTTACCTCAAAATAAGAGGAATTTCTGCATTTTTGCCCCAAAATATGGGAGATTTCTGCCTTTTTGTTCCAAAATAAGAATAATTTATGCAATTTTGTACCAAAATAAAAGAAACTTCTGCCTTTTTGCACCAAAATAAGAAAATTTCTGCTTTTTTTTCTGAAATAAGTGAAATTTCTGCAATTTTGCTCCAAAATAAGTGAAATTTCTGCAATTTTGCCCCAAAATAAGGGAAATTTCTTCAGTTTTGCTCCAAAATAAGGGGAATTTCTGCTTTTTTGCCTCTAAATAAGTGGAATTTCTGTCTTTATCCCCCAAAACAAAGGGAATTTCTGTCTTTTTTGCCCCATAATAAGGAAAATTTCTGACTTATTACTCTGAAATAAGTGAAATTTCTGCAATTTTGCTCCAAAATAAGGGAAATTTCTGCTTTTTGCCCCCAAATAAGGGGAATTTCAGCCTTTTTACCTCAAAATAAGAGGAATTTCTGCATTTTTGCCCCAAAATATGGGAGATTTCTGCTTTTTTGTTCCAGAATAAGAAAAATTTATGCAATTTTGTACCAAAATAAAAGAAATTTCTGCCTTTTTGCACCAAAATAAGAAAATTTCTGCTTTTTTTTCTGAAATAAGTAAAATTTCTGCAATTTTGCCCCAAAATAAGTGAAATTTCTGCCTTTTTGCCCCAAAATAAGGGGAATTTCAGCCTTTTTACCTCAAAATAAGAAGAATTTCTGCATTTTTGTTCCAAAATATGAGAAATTTGTGCCTTTTTGCCACAAAATAAGAAAAATTTCTGCAATTCTGTACCAAAATAAAAGAAATTTCTAAAATTTTGCCCCAAAATAAAAGAAATTTCTGATTTTTGCCTCGAAAAAATGAGAATTTCTGTATTTTTGCTCCAAAATTAGGGGAGTTTCTGCAATTTTGTTCAAAATACAGGGAATTTCTGCCTTTTTTCCCGAAAATAAGGGGAACTTCTGCCGATTTGCCCCAAATAAAGGGAATTTCTGCATTTTTGCCCCAATATTAGGGGAATTTCTTCAATTTTGCTCCAAAATGCGGGGAATTTCTGCTTTTTTGCCCGAAATTATGGGGATTTTCTGCATTTTGCCCCCAAACACGGGACATTTCTGCAATTTTATCCCAAAATAAGGGGAATATCTGCCTTTTTGCCCCCAAATAAGGGGAATTTATGCCTTTTTGCCCCCAAAATAATGGGAATTTCTGCATTTTGCCCTAAAATAAGAAAAATTTTTGCTTTTTTCTCTGAAATAAGTGAAATTTCTGCAATTTTGTCTCAAAATAAGGGAAATTTCTGCCTTTTTGCTTCCAAATAATGGGAATTTCAGCCTTTTTACCTCAAAATAAGAGGAATTTCTGCATTTTGCCCCAATATATGGGAGATTTCTGCATTTTTGCCCCACAATAAGAAAAATTTCTGCAATTTTGTACCAAAATAAAAGAAATTTCTGCCTTTTTGCACCAAAATAAATAAATTCTGCTTTTTTTCCGAAATAAGAGAAATTTCTGCAATTTTGCCCCAAAATAAGTGAAATTTCTGCAATTTTGCCCCAAAATAAGGGAAATTTCTGGCATTTTGCCCCAAAATAAGTGCAATTTCTGAGTTTTGCCCCAAAATAAGGAGAATTTCTGTCTTTTTGCCCCAACATATAGGAAATTTTTGTTTTTTTGCCCCACAATTAGGGGAATTTCTGCAATTTTTCTCCAAAATACAGGGAATTTCTGCCTTTTTGCCCGAAAATAAGAAGAATGCATACCTTTTTGCCATAAAAAAGGGAAATTTTTTCATTTTTGCTTCAAAATAAGGGGAATTTCTGCCTTTTTGCCCTGAAATATGTGAAATGTCTGCAATTTCACCCCAAAATAAGGTGAATTTCTGCCATTGTGCCCAAAATAATGGGAATTTCTGCATTTTGCCCTAAAATAAGAAAATGTTTTGCTTTTTTTCTCTGAAATAAGTGAAATTTCTGCAATTTATCCTTAAAATAAAAGAAATATCTGCAATTTTTCCCCATAATAAAGGTATTTTCTGTAATATTGCCCCAAAATAAAGAGAATTTCTGTTTTTTGTCACAAAATAAGGGAAATTTCTGCAACTTTGTTCTAAAATAAGGAGAATTTCTGCCTTTTGCCCCAAAATAAGAAAATTTCTCCTTTTTTTTCTGAAATAAGTGAAATTTCTGCAATTTTGCCCAAAAATAAGTGAAATTTCTGAATTTTGCCCCAAAATAAGGAGAATTTCTGTCTTTTTGCCACAACATATAGGGAATTTTTGCCTTTTTGCACACAATTAGGGAAATTTCTGCAATTTTGCTCCAAAATACGGGGAATTTCTGCCTTTTTGTCTGAAAATAAGAAGAATGCATACCTTTTTTCCATAAAAAAGGAAAATTTCTTCATTTTTGCTCCAAAATAAGAAGAATTTCTGCTTTTTTGCCTCTAAATAAGTTGAATTTCTCTCTTTTTCCCCCAAAGCAAAGGGAATTTCTGTCTTTTTTGCCCCAAAATAAGAAAAATTTCTGCCTTTTTTCCCTGAAATAAGTGATATTTCTGCAATTTTGCCCCAAAATAAGTAAAATTTCTGCAATTTTGCCCCAAAATAAGGGAAATATCTGGAATTTTGCCCCAAAATAAGTAGAATTTCTGAGTTTTGCCCCAAAATAAAAAGAATTTCTTTCCTTTTGCCCTAACATATAGAGAATTTCTGCATTTTTGCCCCACAATTAGGGGAATTTTTGCAATTTTGCTCCAAAATACGGGGAATTTCTGCTTTTTAGCCTGAAAATAAGGGGAATGTATACCTTTTGCCACAAAAAAGGGAAATTTCTTCATTTTTGCTCCAAAATAAGGGGAATTTCTGCTTTTTTGCCTCTAAATAAGTGGAATTTCTGTCTTTTTCCCCCAAAACAAATGGGATTTCTGTCTTTTTTGCCCCAAATAAGGAAAATTTCTTACTTATTACCCTGAAATAAGTGAAATTTCTGCAATTTTGCCCCAAAATAAGAGAAATTTCTGCTTTTTTGTTCCCAAATAAGGGGAATTTCAGCCTTTTTACCTCAAAATAAGGGGAATTTCTGCATTTTTACCACAAAATATTAGGAATTTCTGCATTTTTGCCCCAAAATAAGGAAAATTTCTGCCTTTTTACCATGAAATAAGTGAAATTTCTGCAATTTTGCCCCAAAATAAGTGAAATTTCTGCAATTTTGCCCCAAAATAAAGAAAATTTCTGGAATTTTGCCCCAAAATAAGTGGAATTTCTGAGTTTTGCCCCAAAATAAGGAGAATTTCTGTCTTTTTGCCCCAACATATAGGGAATTTCTGTCTTTTTGCCCCACAATTAGGGGAATTTCTGCAATTTTGCTCCAAAATACGGGGAATTTCTGCCTTTTTGCCCGAAAATAAGAAGAATGCATACCTTTTTGCCATAAAAAAAAGGAAATTTCTTCATTTTTGCTTCAAAATAAGGGGAATTTCTGCTTTTTTGCCTCTAAATAAGTGGAATTTCTGTCTTTTCCTTCAAAACAAAGAGAATTTCTGTTATTTTGGCCCCAAAATAAGTAAAATTTCTGACTTATTATTCTGAAATAAGTGAAATTTCTCCAATTTGCCCCAAAATAAAGGAAATTTCTGCATTTTTGCCCCCAAATAATGGGAATTTCAGCCTTTTTACCTCAAAATAAGGGGAATTTCTGCATTTTTGCCCCAAAATATGGGAGATTTCTGCCTTTTTGCCCCAAAATGAGAAAAATTTCTGCAATTTTGTACCAAAATCAAAGAAATTTCTGCCTTTTTGCACCAAAATAGGAAAATTTCTGAATTTTTTTTAAATAAGTGAAATTTCTGCAATTTTGCTTCAAAATAAGTGAAATTTCTGCAATTTTGCCCCAAAATATGGGAAATTTCTGGAATTTTGCCCCAAAATAAGTGGAATTTCTGAGTTTTGCCCCGAAATAAGGAGAATTTCTGTCTTTTTGCCCCAACATATAGGGAATTTCTGCCGTTTTGCCCCACAATTAGGGGAATTTCTGCAATTTTGATCCAAAATACGGGGAATTTGCCTTTTGCCCGAAAATAAGAAGAATGCATACCTTTTTGCCATAAAAAAGAGAAATTTCTTCAGTTTTGCTCCAAAATAAGGGGAATTTCTGCTTTTTTGCCTCTAAATAAGTGGAATTTCTGTCTTTATCCTTCAAAACAAAGGGAATTTTTGTCTTTTTTGCCCCAAAATAAGCAAAATTTCTGACTTATTACCCTGAAATAAGTGAAATTTCTGCAATTTTGCCCCAAAATAAGGGAAATTTCTGCCTTTTTGCCCCCAATGAAGGGGAATTTCAGCTTTTTTACCTCAAAATAAGGGGAATTTCTGCCTTTTTCAGACAAAATATTAGGAATTTCTGCCTTTTTGCACCAAAATAAGGAAAATTTCTGCTTTTTTTCTCTGAAATAAGTGAAATTTCTGCAATTTTGCCCCAAAATAAGTGAAATTTCTGCAATTTTGCCCCTAAATAAGGGAAATTTCTGGAATTTTGCCCCAAAATAAGTGGAATTTCTGAGTTTTGCCCCAAAATAAGGAGAATTTCTCTCTTTTTGTCCTAAAAATATAGGGAATTTCTGCATTTTTGCCCCACATTTAAGGGAATTTCTGCAATTTTGCTCCAAAATACGGGGAATTTCTGCCTTTTTGCACGAATATATAAAGAATGCATACCTTTTTGCCATAAAAAAGTGAAATTTCTTCATTTTTGCTCCAAAATAAGGGGAATTTCTTCAATTTTGCTCCAAAATACGGGGAATTTCTTCTTTTTAGCCCGAAAATAAGGGGAATGTATACCTTTTGCCACAAAAAAGATAAATTTCTTCATTTTTGCTTCAAAATAAGAAGAATTTCTGCTTTTTTGCCTCTAAATAAGTGGAATTTCTGTCTTTTTCCCCCAAAACCCAGGAAATTTCTGTTTTTTGCCCCAAAATAAAGAAAATTTCTGACTTATTACCCTGAAATAAGTAAAATTTCTGCAATTTTGCCTCAAAATAAGGGAAATTTCTGCCTTTTTGCCCCCAAATAAGGGGAATTTCAGCCTTTTTACCTCAAAATAAGAGGAATTTATGCATTTTTGCCCCAAAATATAAGAGATTTATGCCTTTTTGCCCCCAAATAAGAAAAATTTCTGCAATTTTGTACCAAAATAAAAGAAATTTCTGCCTTTTGCATCAAAATAAGAAAATTTCTGCTTTTTTTTCTGAAATAAGTGAAATTTCTGCAATTTTGCCCCAAAATAAGTGAAATTTCTGCAATTTTGCCCCAAAATAAGTGATATTTCTGGAATTATGCCCCAAAATAAGTTGAATTTCTGAGTTTTGCCCCAAAATAAAGAGAATTTCGGTCTTTTTGCCCCAACATATAGGGAATTTCTGACTTTTTGCCCCACAATTAGGGGAATTTATGCAATTTTGCTCCAAAATACGGGGAATTTCTGCTTTTTAGCCTGAAAATAAGGGGAATGTATACCTTTTGCCACAAAAAAGGGAAATTTCTTCATTTTTGCACCAAAATAAGGGAAATTTCTGCTTTTTTGCTTCTAAATAAGTGGAATTTCTGTCTTTTTTTCCCAAAACAAAGGGAATTTCTGTCTTTTTTGCCCCAAATAAGGAAAATTTCTGAATTATTACCCTGAAATAAGTGAAATTTCTGCAATTTTGCCCCAGAATAAGGAAAATTTCTGCTTTTTGCCCCCAAATAAGGGGAATTTCTGCCTTTTTACCTCAAAATAAGGGGAATTTTTGCATTTTTACCACAAAATATTTGGAATCTCTGCATTTTTGCCCAAAAATAAGGAAAATTTCTGCCTTTTTACTATGAAATAAGTGAAATTTCTGCAATTTTGCCCCAAGATAAGTGAAATTTCTGCAATTTTGCTACAAAATTAGGGAAATTTCTGGAATTTTGCCCCAAAATAAGTGGAATTTCTGAGTTTTGCCCCAAAATAAGGAGAATTTCTGTCTTTTTGCCCTAACATATAGGGAATTTCTGCCTTTTTGCCCCACAATTAGGGGAATTTCTGCTATTTTGCTCCAAAATACGGGTAATTTCTGCTTTCTAGCCCAAATATAAGTGGAATGTATACCTTTTGCCACAAAAAAGGGAAATTTCTTCATTTTTACTCCAAAATAAAAGGAATTTCTGCTTTTTTGCCTCTAAAAAAGTGGAATTTCTGTCTTTTTCCCCCAAAACAAAGGGAATTTTTGTCTTTTTTGCCCCAAAATAAGGAAAATTTCTGACTTATTACACTGAAATAAGTGAAATTTCTGCAATTTTGCCTCAAAATAAGGGAAATTTCTGCCTTTTGGCCCCCAAATAAGGGAAATTTCGCCTTTTTTCCTCAAAATAAAAGGAATTTCTGCATTTTTGCCCCAATATATAGTGATTTCTGCCTTTTTGCCCCAAAAAAAGAAAAATTTCTGCAATTTTGTATCAAAATAAAAAAAATTTCTGCCTTTTTGCACCAAAATAGGAAAATTTCTGAATTTTTTTCTTAAATAAGTTAAATTTCTGCAATTTTGCCCCCAAATAAGGGAAATTTCTGGAATGTTGCACCAAAATAAGTGGAATTTCTGAGTTTTGCCCCAAAATAAGGAGAATTTCTGTCTTTTTTCCCCAAAATATAGGGAATTTCTCCCTTCTTGCCCCACCATTAGGGGAATTTCTGCAATTTTTCTTCAAAATACGGGGAATTTCTGCCTTTTTGCCCGAAAATAAGAAGAATGCATACCTTTTTGCCATAAAAAAGGGAAATTTCTTCAGTTTTGCTCCAAAATAAGGGGAATTTCTGCTTTTGTGCCTCTAAATAAGTAAAATTTCTGTCTTTTTCCCACAAAACAAAGAGAATTTCTGTCTTTTTTGCCCCAAAGTAAAAACAATTTCTGACTTATTACCCTGAAATAAGTGAAATTTCTGCAATTTTGCCCCAAAATAAGGGAAATTTCTGCAATTTTGTACCAAAATAAAAGAAATTTCTGCCTTTTTGCACCAAAATAAATAAATTCTGCTTTTTTTCTGAAATAAGTGAAATTTCTGCAATTTTGCCCTAAAATAAGTGAAATTTCTGCAATTTTGCCCTAAAATAAGGGAAATTTCTGGAATTTTGCCCCAAAATAAGTGGAATTTCTGAGTTTTGCCCCGAAATAAGGAGAATTTCTGTCTTTTTGCCTGAACATATAGGGAATTTCTGCCTTTTTGCCCCACAATTAGGGGAATTTCTGCAATTTTGCTCCAAAATACGGGGAATTTCTGCCTTTTTGCCCGAAAATAAGAAGAATGCATAGCTTTTTGCCATAAAAAAGGGAAATTTCTTTATTTTTGCTCCAAAATAAGGGGAATTTCTGCAATTTTGATCCAAAATACGGGGAATTTCTGCTTTTTAGCCCGAAAATAAGCGGAATGTATACCTTTTGCCACAAAAAAAGATAAATTTCTTCATTTTTGCTCCAATAAAGAAGAATTTCTGCTTTTTTGCCTCTAAATAAGTGGAATTTCTGTCTTTTTCCCCCAAAACAAAGGGAATTTCTGTTTTTTGCCCCAAAGTAAGAAAAATTTCTGACTTATTACCCTGAAATAAGTGAAATTTCTGCAATTTTGCTTCAAAATAAGGGAAATTTCTGTCTTTTTGCCCCCAAATAAGGGAAATTTCAGCCTTTTTACCTCAAAATAAGAGGCATTTATGCATTTTTGCCCCAAAATATAGGGGATTTCTGTTTTTTGCCCCCAAATAAGAAAAATTTCTGCAATTTTGTACCAAAATAAAAGAAATTTCTGCCTTTTTGCACCAAAATAAGAAAATTTCTGCTTTTTTTCTGAAATAATTGAAATTTCTGCAATTTTGCCAAAATAAGTGAAATTTCTGCAATTTTGCCCCAAAATAAGTGAAATTTCTGGAATTTTGTCCCAAAATAAGTGGAATTTCTGAGTTTTGCCCCAAAATAGTAAGAATTTCTGTCTTTTTGCCCCACAATTAGGGGAATTTCTGCAATTTTGCTCCAAAATACGGGGAATTTCTGCTTTTTAGCCTGAAAATAAGAAGAATGCATACCTTTTGCCACAAAAAAAATTTATTCATTTTTGCTCCAAAATAAGGAGAATTTCTGCTTTTTTGCTTCTAAATAAGTGGAATTTCTGACTTTTTCCCCCAAAACAAAAGGAATTTCTGTCTTTTTTGCCCCAAATAAAAAAAATTTCTGACTTATTACCCTGAAATAAGTGAAATTTCTTCAATTTTGCCCCCAAATAAGGGAAATTTCTGCTTTTTGCCCCCAAATAAGGGAAATTTCTGCCTTTTTATCACAAAATAAGAGGAATTTTTGCATTTTTGCCACAAAATATTTGGAATTTCTTCATTTTTGCCCCAAAATGAGGAAAATTTCTGCCTTTTTACCATGAAATAAGTGAAATTTCTGCAATTTTGCCCCAAAATAAGGGAAATTTCTGCAATTTTGCCCCAAAATAAGGGAAATTTCTGCAATTTTGCCCCAAAATAAAGAAAATTTCTGCAATTTTGCCCCAAAATAATAGGAATTTCTGCCCTTTTGCCGAAAAAAAGGGGAATTTCATCATTTTACCTCCAAATAAGGGGAATTTCTGCCTTTTTGCCACAAAATATGGGGAATATCTGCCCTATTGCCCTTAAATAAGGAAAATTTCTGCTTTTCTGCCCCAATTAACGGGAATTTCTGCCTTTTTGCCACAAAGTAAAGGGAATTTCTGCCTTTTTACCCCAAAATAACGGGAATTTCAGCATTTTTACCTCAAAATAAGGGGAATTTCTGCCTTTTTCCCCAAAATATGGGTAATTTTTGCCTTTTTGTTCCAAAATAAGGAAAATTTCTACAATTTTGTATCAAAATAAAAGAAATTTCTGCTTTTTGCCCCAAAATAAAAGGAATTTCTGACTTTTTGCCCTGAAATAAATGAAATTTCTGCAATTATGCCCGAAAATAAGGGAAATTTGTGTATTTTTGCCTCCAAATGAGGGGAATTTCTGCCTTTTTGCCCCAAAATATGGGGAATTTCAGGATTTTACCTCATAATAAAGGAAATTTTAGGCTTTTTGCACCAAAATATGGGAAATTTCTGCCTTTTTGCCACAAAATAAGAAAAATTTCTGCAAGTCTGTAACAATATAAAAGAAATTTCTAAAATTTTGACCCGAAATAAGGGAAATTTCTGATTTTTGCCCCAAAATAATGAGAATTTCTCTATTTTTGCCCCAAAATAAAGGGAATTTCTGCCTTTATGCCCCAAAATTAGGGGAGTTTCTGCAATTTTGCTCCAAAATAAGAGGAATTTCTGCTTTTTTACCCGAAATTAAGTGGATTTTCTGCCTTTTTGCCCCTAAAGAAAAAAAATTTCTGCAATTTTATTCCAAAATAAGGGGAATTTCTGCCTTTCTGCCTTAAAATAAGGGGAATTTCTGTCTTTTTGCCCTGAAATATGTGAAATTTCTTCAATTTTACCCCAAAATAAGGTGAATTTCTGCCTTTTTGCCCCAAAATAATGGGAATTTCTGCCTTTTTGCCCCAAAATAAGAAAAATTTTGCTTTTTTTCTCTGAAATAAGTGAAATTTCTGCAATTTTGCCCTAAAATAAGGGAAATTTCTGCAATTTTTCCCAATAATAAGGGAAATTTCTGCAATTTTGCCCCAAAATAAGGGGAATTTCTGCCTTTTTGCCCCAAAATATGAGGAATTTCTGACTTTTTGCCCCAAAATAAGAAAAATTTCTGCAATTTTGTACCAAAATAAAAAAAAATTTCTGCCTTTTTGCCCCCCAAAAAAAATTTTCGCCTTTTTTCCCTGAAATAAGTGAAATTTCTGCAATTTTGCCCCAAAATATGGAAATTTCTGCAATTTTGCCCCAATGTAAAGGAAATTTCTGCAATTTTGCCCCAAAATAAGGAAAATTTCTGACTGTTTGCTCCCAAAAAATGAGATTTTCTGTCTTTTTGCCCCAAAATAAGGAGAATTTTTGCCTTTTGCCCGAAAATTATGAGAATTTCTGCAATTTTGCTTCAAAATACGGGGAATTTCTGCTTTCTAGCCCCAAAATAAAGGGAATTTCTGCATTTTACCACAAAATAAGAATAGTTTCTGCCTTTTGCCTCAAAGTAAGGGGAATTTTCTGCCTTTTTGTTTCAAAATAAGAAAAATTTCTTCAATTTTGTACCATAATAAAAGAAATTTCTGCTCTTTGCCCAAAAATAAAAGGAATTTCTGAATTTTTGCCCTGAAATAAATGAAATTTCTGCAATTTTGCCCGAAAATAAGGGAAATTTGTGCCTTTTTGCCCCAAAATAAGAAGAATTTTTGCCTTTTGCCCCAAAATATGGGGAATTTCAGGATTTTACCTCAAAATAAGAAGAATTTCAGCCTTTTTGCCCTAAAATAAGAAAAATTTCTGCAATTTTGCCCCAAAATAAGGGGAATTTCTTCCTTTTTGCCCCAAAATAAAGGATATTTCAGTCTTTTTACCTGAAAATAAGTGAAATTTCTGCAATTTTGCCCCAAATAAGGAAAATTTCTGCAATTTTGCCCCAAAATAAGGTAAATTCCTGCAATTTTGCCCCAAAATAAGTGGAATTTTTGAGTTTTGCCCCAAAATAAGGAGAATTTCTGTCTTTTTGCCCCAACATATAGGGAATTTCTGCCTTTTTGCCCCACAATTAGAAGAATTTCTGTCTTTTTTGCCCCAAAATAAGGAAAATTTCTGACTTATTACCCTGAAATAAGTGAAATGTCTGCAATTTTGCCCCAAAATAAGAAAAATTTCTGCCTTTTTGCACCCAAATAAGGGGAATTTCAGCCTTTTTACCTCAAAATAAGGGGAATTTCTGCATTTTTGCCACAAAATATTAGGAATTTCTGCCTTTTTGCCCCAAAATAAGAAAAATTTCTGCCATTTTTACCTGAAATAAGGGAAATTTCTGCAATTTTGCCCCAAAATAAGTGAAATTTCTGCAATTTTGCCCCAAAATAAGGGAAATTTCTGGAATTTTGCCCCAAAATAAGTGGAAATTCTGAGTTTTGCCCCAAAATAAAGAGAATTTCTGCCTTTTTGCCCCACAATTAGGGGAATTTCTGCAATTTTGCTCCAAAATACGGGGAATTTCTGCCTTTTTGCCGAAAATAAGGGGAATGCATACCTTTTTGCCATAAAAAAGGGAAATTTCTTCATTTTTGCCCCAAATGAAGGGAAATTTCTGCCTTTTTGCCCTGAAATATGTGAAATTTCTGCAATTTTAGCCCAAAATAAGGTGAATTCCTGCCTTTTTGCCATCAAAATAATGGGAATTTCTGCCTTTTTGCCCCACAATTAGGGGATTTTCTGCAATTGTGCTCCAAAATACAAGGAATTTCTGCTTTTTTGCCCGAAAATAAGGGGAATGTATACCTTTTGCCACAAAAAAGGGAAATTTCTTCATTTTTGCCGCAAAATAAGTAGAATTTCTGCCTTCTTACCTCAAAATAAGTGATTTTTCTGCCTTTTTACCCAAAAGTAAACGGAATTTCTGTCTTTTTGCCCCAAAATAAAAGCAATTTTTGAATTTTGCCCTGAAATAAGTGAAATTTCTGCAATTTTGCCCCAAATTAAGGGAAATTTCTGGAATTTTGCCCCAAAATAAATGGAATTTCTGAGTTTTGCCCGAAAATAAGGAGAATTTCTGTCTTTTTGCCCCAACATATCGGGAATTTCTGCCTTTTTGCCCCACAATTAGGGGAATTTCTGCAATTTTGCTCCAAAATACGGGAAATTTCTGCCTTTTTGCCCAAAATTAAGGGGATTTTCTGCCTTTTTGCCCCCAAACAAGGGAAATTTCTGCAATTTTAACCCAAAATATGAAGAATTTCTGCCTTTTTACCCCCAAATAAGGGGAATTTCTGCCTTTTTGCCCTGAAATATGTGAAATGTTTGAAATTTTACCCCAAAAGAAGGTGAATTTCTGTCTTTGTGCCCCAAAATAATGGAAATTTCTGCATTTTGCCCTAAAATAAAAAAAATTTTTGTTTTTTTCTCTGAAATAAATGAAATTTCTGCAATTTTGCCTTACAATAAAAGAAATTTCTGCAATTTTTCCCCATAATAAAGGAAATTTCTGCAATTTTTTCTAAAATAAGGGGAATTTCTGATTTTTGCCACAAAATAAGGGGAATTTCTGCCTTTTTGCCTTAAAATAAAGAAAATTACTGCATGTTTTACCCCAAAATTAGGTGAATTTCTGCAATTTTGCTCCAAAATACGGGAATTTTCTCCCTTTTCGCCGAAAATGAAGTGAATTTCTGCCATTTTGCCGCGAAATAAGTGAAATTTCTGCAGTTTTACCCCAAAATAAGGGGAAGTTCTGCGTTTTTGCCCCAAAATTAGAGGAATTTCTGCAATTTTGCTCCAAAATACAGGGAATTTCTGCCTTTTTGCCCGAAAATAAAAAGAATGTATACCTTTTGCCATAAAAAAGGGAAATTTCTTCATTTTTACTCCAAAATAAGGGGATTTTCCGCCTTTTTGACTCAAAATAAGTGCAATTTCTGACTTTTCCCCAAAAATAAACGGAATTTCTGACTTTTTGCCCTGAAATAAGTTAAATTTCTAAAATTTTTCCCCAAAAATAAGGGAAATATCTGCTTTTTGCCCCAAAATAAGGGGAATTTCTGACTTTTTGCCCCAAAATAAGGGGAATGTCAGCCTTTTTTCCTCAAAATAAGGGGAATTTCTGCATATTTGCCCCAAATAATGGGAAATTTCTGACTTTTTGCCCCAAAATAAAAAAAATTTCTGCAATTTAGTACCAAAATAAAAAAAATTTCTGCCTTTTTGCCCCAAAATAAGAAAATTTCTGCTTTTTTTTCTGAAATAAGTAAAATTTCTGCAATTTTGCCTCAAAATAAGTGAAATTTCTGCAATTTTGCCCCAAAATAAGTGATATTTCTGGAATTTTGCACCAAAATAAGTGGAATTTCTGAGTTTTGCCCCAAAATAAGGAGAATTTCTGTCTTTTTGCCCCAAAATATAGGGAATTTCTCCCTTCTTGCCCCACCATTAGGGGAATTTCTGCAATTTTGCTTCAAAATACGGGGAATTTCTGCCTTTTTGCCCGAAAATAAGAAGAATGCATACCTTTTTGCCATAAAAAAGGGAAATTTCTTCAGTTTTGCTCAAAAATAACGGGAATTTCTGCTTTTTTGCCTCTAAATAAGTGGAATTTCTGTCTTTATCCCCCAAAACAAAGAGAATTTCTGTCTTTTTTGCCCCAAAGTAAAAACAATTTCTGACTTATTACCCTGAAATAAGTGAAATTTCTGCAATTTTGCCCCAAAATAAGGGAAATTTCTGCCTTTTTGCCCCCAAATAAGGGGAATTTCAGCCTTTTTACCTCAAAATAAGAGGAATTTCTGCATTTTTGCCACAAAATATGGGAGATTTCTGCCTTTTCGCCCCAAAATAAGAAAAATTTCAGCAATTTTGTACCAAAATAAAAGAAATTTCTGCCTTTTTGCACCAAAATAAATAAATTCTGCTTTTTTTCTGAAATAAGTGAAATTTCTGCAATTTTGCCCCAAAATAAGTGAAATTTCTGCAATTTTGCCCTAAAATAAGGGAAATTTCTGGAATTTTGCCCCAAAATAAGTGGAATTTCTGAGTTTTGCCCCGAAATAAGGAGAATTTCTGTCTTTTTGCCCCAACATATAGGGAATTTCTGCCTTTTTGCCCCACAATTAGGGGAATTTCTGCAATTTTGCTCCAAAATACGGGGAATTTCTGCCTTTTTGCCCGAAAATAAGAAGAATGCATAGCTTTTTGCCATAAAAAAGGGAAATTTCTTTATTTTTGCTCCAAAATAAGGGGAATTTCTGCAATTTTGATCCAAAATACGGGGAATTTCTGCTTTTTAGCCCGAAAATAAGCGGAATGTATACCTTTTGCCACAAAAAAAGATAAATTTCTTCATTTTTGCTCCAATAAAGAAGAATTTCTGCTTTTTTGCCTCTAAATAAGTGGAATTTCTGTCTTTTTCCCCCAAAACAAAGGGAATTTCTGTTTTTTGCCCCAAAGTAAGATGAATTTCTGACTTATTACCCTGAAATAAGTGAAATTTCTGCAATTTTGCCTCAAAATAAGGGAAATTTCTGTCTTTTTGCCCCCAAATAAGGGAATTTTCAGCCTTTTTACCTCAAAATAAGAGGAATTTATGCATTTTTGCCCCAAAATATAGGGGATTTCTGCTTTTTGCCCCCAAATAAGAAAAATTTTTGCAATTTTGTACCAAAATAAAAGAAATTTCTGCCTTTTTGCACCAAAATAAGAAAATTTCTGCTTTTTTCTGAAATAATTGAAATTTCTGCAATTTTGCCAAAATAAGTGAAATTTCTGCAATTTTGCCCCAAAATAAGTGAAATTTCTGGAATTTTGTCCCAAAATAAGTGGAATTTCTGAGTTTTGCCCCAAAATAAAAAGAATTTCTGTCTTTTTGCCCCACAATTAGGGGAATTTCTGCAATTTTGCTCCAAAATACGAGGAATTTCTGCCTTTTTGCCCAAAATTAAGGGGATTTTCTGCCTTTTTGCCCCCAAACAAGGGAAATTTCTGCAATTTTAACCCAAAATATGAAGAATTTCTGCCTTTTTACCCCCAAATAAGGGGAATTTCTGCCTTTTTGCCCTGAAATATGTGAAATGTTTGAAATTTTACCCCAAAAGAAGGTGAATTTCTGTCTTTGTGCCCCAAAATAATGGAAATTTCTGCATTTTGCCCTAAAATAAAAAAAATTTTTGTTTTTTTCTCTGAAATAAATGAAATTTCTGCAATTTTGCCTTACAATAAAAGAAATTTCTGCAATTTTTCCCCATAATAAAGGAAATTTCTGCAATTTTTTCTAAAATAAGGGGAATTTCTGATTTTTGCCACAAAATAAGGGGAATTTCTGCCTTTTTGCCTTAAAATAAAGAAAATTACTGCATGTTTTACCCCAAAATTAGGTGAATTTCTGCAATTTTGCTCCAAAATACGGGAATTTTCTCCCTTTTCGCCGAAAATGAAGTGAATTTCTGCCATTTTGCCGCGAAATAAGTGAAATTTCTGCAGTTTTACCCCAAAATAAGGGGAAGTTCTGCGTTTTTGCCCCAAAATTAGAGGAATTTCTGCAATTTTGCTCCAAAATACAGGGAATTTCTGCCTTTTTGCCCGAAAATAAAAAGAATGTATACCTTTTGCCATAAAAAAGGGAAATTTCTTCATTTTTACTCCAAAATAAGGGGATTTTCCGCCTTTTTGACTCAAAATAAGTGCAATTTCTGACTTTTCCCCAAAAATAAACGGAATTTCTGACTTTTTGCCCTGAAATAAGTTAAATTTCTAAAATTTTTCCCCAAAAATAAGGGAAATATCTGCTTTTTGCCCCAAAATAAGGGGAATTTCTGACTTTTTGCCCCAAAATAAAGGGAATGTCAGCCTTTTTTCCTCAAAATAAGGGGAATTTCTGCATATTTGCCCCAAATAATGGGAAATTTCTGACTTTTTGCCCCAAAATAAGAAAAATTTCTGCAATTTAGTACCAAAATAAAAAAAAATTTCTGCCTTTTTGCCCCAAAATAAGAAAATTTCTGCTTTTTTTTCTGAAATAAGTAAAATTTCTGCAATTTTGCCTCAAAATAAGTGAAATTTCAGGCAATTTTGCCCCAAAATAAATGATATTTCTGGAATTTTGCACCAAAATAAGTGGAATTTCTGAGTTTTGCCCCAAAATAAGGAGAATTTCTGTCTTTTTGCCCCAAAATATAGGGAATTTCTCCCTTCTTGCCCCACCATTAGGGGAATTTCTGCAATTTTGCTTCAAAATACGGGGAATTTCTGCCTTTTTGCCCGAAAATAAGAAGAATGCATACCTTTTTGCCATAAAAAAGGGAAATTTCTTCAGTTTTGCTCCAAAATAAGGGGAATTTCTGCTTTTTTGCCTCTAAATAAGTGGAATTCCTGTCTTTATCCCCCAAAACAAAGAGAATTTCTGTCTTTTTTGCCCCAAAGTAAAAACAATTTCTGACTTATTACCCTGAAATAAGTGAAATTTCTGCAATTTTGCCCCAAAATAAGGGAAATTTCTGCCTTTTTGCCCCCAAATAAGGGGAATTTCAGCCTTTTTACCTCAAAATAAGAGGAATTTCTGCATTTTTGCCACAAAATATGGGAGATTTCTGCCTTTTCGCCCCAAAATAAAAAAAATTTCTGCAATTTTGTACCAAAATAAAAGAAATTTCTGCCTTCTTGCACCAAAATAAATAAATTCTGCTTTTTTCTGAAATAAGTGAAATTTCTGCAATTTTGCCCCAAAATAAGTGAAATTTCTGCAATTTTGCCCTAAAATAAGGGAAATTTCTGGAATTTTGCCCCAAAATAAGTGGAATTTCTGAGTTTTGCCCCGAAATAAGGAGAATTTCTGTCTTTTTGCCCCAACATATAGGGAATTTCTGCCTTTTTGCCCCACAATTAGGGGAATTTCTGCAATTTTGCTCCAAAATACGGGGAATTTCTGCCTTTTTGCCCGAAAATAAGAAGAATGCATAGCTTTTTGCCATAAAAAAGGGAAATTTCTTTATTTTTGCTCCAAAATAAGGGGAATTTCTGCAATTTTGATCCAAAATACGGGGAATTTCTGCTTTTTAGCCCGAAAATAAGCGGAATGTATACCTTTTGCCACAAAAAAAGATAAATTTCTTCATTTTTGCTCCAATAAAGAAGAATTTCTGCTTTTTTGCCTCTAAATAAGTGGAATTTCTGTCTTTTTCCCCCAAAACAAAGGGAATTTCTGTTTTTTGCCCCAAAGTAAGATGAATTTCTGACTTATTACCCTGAAATAAGTGAAATTTCTGCAATTTTGCCTCAAAATAAGGGAAATTTCTGTCTTTTTGCCCCCAAATAAGGGAATTTTCAGCCTTTTTACCTCAAAATAAGAGGAATTTATGCATTTTTGCCCCAAAATATAGGGGATTTCTGCTTTTTGCCCCCAAATAAGAAAAATTTCTGCAATTTTGTACCAAAATAAAAGAAATTTCTGCCTTTTTGCACCAAAATAAGAAAATTTCTGCTTTTTTTCTGAAATAATTGAAATTTCTGCAATTTTGCCAAAATAAGTGAAATTTCTGCAATTTTGCCCCAAAATAAGTGAAATTTCTGGAATTTTGTCCCAAAATAAGTGGAATTTCTGAGTTTTGCCCCAAAATAAAAAGAATTTCTGTCTTTTTGCCCCACAATTAGGGGAATTTCTGCAATTTTGCTCCAAAATACGGGGAATTTCTGCTTTTTAGCCTGAAAATAAGAAGAATGCATACCTTTTGCCACAAAAAAAAATTTCTTCATTTTTGCTCCAAAATAAGGGGAATTTCTGCTTTTTTGCTTCTAAATAAGTGGAATTTCTGACTTTTTCCCCCAAAACAAAAGGAATTTCTGTCTTTTTTGCCCCAAATAAGGAAAATTTCTGAATTATTACCCTGAAATAAGTGAAATTTCTTCAATTTTGCCCCATAATAAGGGAAATTTCTGCTTTTTGCCCCCAAATAAGGGAAATTTCTGCCTTTTTATCACAAAATAAGGGGAATTTTTGCATTTTTGCCACAAAATATTTGGAATTTCTTCATTTTTGCCCCAAAATGAAGAAAATTTCTGCCTTTTTTCCCTGAAATAAGTGAAATTTCTGCAATTTTGCCCCAAAATAAGGGAAATTTCTGCAATTTTGCCCCAATGTAAAGGAAATTTCTGCAATTTTGCCCCAAAATAAGGGGAATTTCTGACTGTTTGCTCACGAAAAAGGAGATTTTCTGTCTTTTTGCCCCAAAATAAAAAGAATTTCTGCCTTTTTGCCCGAAAATTATGAGAATTTCTGCAATTTTGCTCCAAAATACAAAGAATTTCTGCCTTTTTGCCCGAAAATAAAGGGAATGTATAACTTTTGGCATAAAAAAGCAAATTTCTTCATTTTTGCCCCAAAATAAGGGGAATTTCTGACTGTTTGCTCCCAAAAAAGGAGATTTTCTGTCTTTTTGCCCCATAATAAGGAGAATATCTGCCTTTTTGCCCAAAAATTATGAGAATTTCTGCAATTTTGCTTCAAAATACAGGGAATTTCTGTTTTTTAGCCCCAAAATAAAGGGAATTTCTGCATTTTACTTCAAATTGAGAATAATTTCTGCCTTTTGCCTCAAAATAAGTGGAATTTTCTGCCTTTTTGTTTCAAAATAAGAAAAATTTCTTCAATTTTGTACCATAATAAAAGAAATTTCTGCTCTTTGCCCCAAAATAAAAGGAATTTCTGACTTTTTGCCCTGAAATAAATGAAATTTCTGCAATTTTGCCCGAAAATAAGAGAAATTTGTGCCTCTTTGCCCCAAAATAAGAAGTTTTGCCTTTTGCCCCAAAATATGGGGAATTTCAGCATTTTACCTCAAAATAAGAATTTCAGCCTTTTTGCCCCAAAATAAGGAAAATTTCTGCAATTTTGCCCCAAAATAAGGGGAATTTCTTCCTTTTTGCCCCAAAATAAAGGATATTTCAGCCTTTTTACCTGAAAATAAGTGAAATTTCTGCAATTTTGCCCCAAATAAGGGAAATTTCTGCAATTTTGCCTCAAAATAAGGTAAATTCCTGCAATTTTGCCCCAAAATAAGTGGAATTTCTGAGTTTTGTCCCAAAATAAGAAGAATTTCTGTCTTTTTGCCCCAACATATAAGGAATTTCTGCCTTTTTGCCCAACAATTAGGGGAATTTCTTCATTTTTGCTTCAAAATAAGAGGAATTTCTGCCTTTTTGCCTCTAAAGAAGTGGAATTTCTGTATTTTCCTTCCAAAACAAAGGGAATTTCTGTCTTTTTTGCCCCAAAATAAGGAAAATTTCTGACTTATTACCCTGAAATAAGTGAAATGTCTGCAATTTTGCCCCAAAATAAGAAAAATTTCTGCCTTTTTGCCCCCAAATAAGGGGAATTTAAGCCTTTTTACCTCAAAATAAGGGGAATTTCTGCATTTTTGCCACAAAATATTAGGAAATTCTGCCTTTTTGCCCCAAAATAAGAAAAATTTCTGCCATTTTTACCTGAAATAAGTGAAATTTCTGCAATTTTGCCCCAAAATAAGTGAAATTTCTGCAATTTTGCCCCAAAATAAGGGAAATTTCTGGAATTTTGCCCCAAAATAAGTGGAATTTCTGAGTTTTGCCCCAAAATAAAGAGAATTTCTGCCTTTTGCCCCACAATTAGGGGAATTTCTGCAATTTTGCTCCAAAATACGGGGAATTTCTGCCTTTTTGCCGAAAATAAGGGGAATGCATACCTTTTTGCCATAAAAAAGGGAAATTTCTTCATTTTTGCCCCAAATGAAGGGAAATTTCTGCCTTTTTGCCCTGAAATATGTGAAATTTCTGCAATTTTAGCCCAAAATAAGGTGAATTCCTGCCTTTTTGCCATCAAAATAATGGGAATTTCTGCCTTTTTGCCCCACAATTAGGGGATTTTCTGCAATTGTGCTCCAAAATACGGGGAATTTCTGCTTTTTTGCCCGAAAATAAGTGGAATATATACCTTTTGCCACAAAAAAGGGAAATTTCTTCATTTTTGCCGCAAAATAAGTAGAATTTCTGCCTTCTTACCTCAAAATAAGTGAAATTTCTGCCTTTTTACCCAAAAGTAAACGGAATTTCTGTCTTTTTGCCCCAAAATAAAAGCAATTTTTGAATTTTGCCCTGAAATAAGTGAAATTTCTGCAATTTTGCCCCAAAATAAGGGAAATTTCTGGAATTTTGCCCCAAAATAAATGGAATTTCTGAGTTTTGCCCGAAAATAAGGAGAATTTCTGTCTTTTTGCCCCAACATATCGGGAATTTCTGCCTTTTTGCCCCACAATTAGGGGAATTTCTGCAATTTTGCTCCAAAATACGGGAAATTTCTGCCTTTTTGCCCAAAATTAAGGGGATTTTCTGCCTTTTTGCCCCCAAACAAGGGAAATTTCTGCAATTTTAACCCAAAATATGAAGAATTTCTGCCTTTTTACCCCCAAATAAGGGGAATTTCTGCCTTTTTGCCCTGAAATATGTGAAATGTTTGAAATTTTACCCCAAAAGAAGGTGAATTTCTGTCTTTGTGCCCCAAAATAATGGAAATTTCTGCATTTTGCCCTAAAATAAAAAAAATTTTTGTTTTTTTCTCTGAAATAAATGAAATTTCTGCAATTTTGCCTTACAATAAAAGAAATTTCTGCAATTTTTCCCCATAATAAAGGAAATTTCTGCAATTTTTTCTAAAATAAGGGGAATTTCTGATTTTTGCCACAAAATAAGGGGAATTTCTGCCTTTTTGCCTTAAAATAAAGAAAATTACTGCATGTTTTACCCCAAAATTAGGTGAATTTCTGCAATTTTGCTCCAAAATACGGGAATTTTCTCCCTTTTCGCCGAAAATGAAGTGAATTTCTGCCATTTTGCCGCGAAATAAGTGAAATTTCTGCAGTTTTACCCCAAAATAAGGGGAAGTTCTGCGTTTTTGCCCCAAAATTAGAGGAATTTCTGTAATTTTGCTCCAAAATACAGGGAATTTCTGCCTTTTTGCCCGAAAATAAAAAGAATGTATACCTTTTGCCATAAAAAAGGGAAATTTCTTCATTTTTACTCCAAAATAAGGGGATTTTCCGCCTTTTTGACTCAAAATAAGTGCAATTTCTGACTTTTCCCCAAAAATAAACGGAATTTCTGACTTTTTGCCCTGAAATAAGTTAAATTTCTAAAATTTTTCCCCAAAAATAAGGGAAATATCTGCTTTTTGCCCCAAAATAAGGGGAATTTCTGACTTTTTGCCCCAAAATAAGGGGAATTTCTGCATATTTGCCCCAAATAATGGGAAATTTCTGACTTTTTGCCCCAAAATAAGAAAAATTTCTGCAATTTAGTACCAAAATAAAAAAAATTTCTGCCTTTTTGCCCCAAAATAAGAAAATTTCTGCTTTTTTTTCTGAAATAAGTAAAATTTCTGCAATTTTGCCTCAAAATAAGTGAAATTTCTGCAATTTTGCCCCAAAAGAAGGGAAATTTCTGGAATTGTGCCCCAAAATAAGTGGAATTTCTGAGTTTTGCCCCAAAATAAGATGAATTTCTGTCTTTTTGCTCCAACATATAGGGAATTTATGCCTTTTTGCCCCACAATTAGGGGAATTTCTGCAATTTTGCTCTAAAATACGGAAAATTTCTGTCTTTTTGCCCGAAAATAATAAGAGTGCATACCTTTTTGCCATAAAAAAATGAAATTTCTTAATTTTTGCTCCAAAATAAGGGGAATTTCTGCTTTTTTGCCTCTAAATAAGTGGAATTTCTGTTTTTTTCCCCCAAACAAAGGGAATTTCTGTCTTTTTTTACCCCCAAATAAAAAAAATTTCTGAATTATTACTCTGAAATAAGTGAAATTTCTGCAATTTTGCCCCAAAATACGGGAAATTTCTGCCTTTTTGCCTCCAAAAAAGGGGAATTTCAGCCTTTTTACCTCAAAACAAGGGGAATTTCTTCATTTTTACCCCAAAATAATTGGATTTTCTGCCTTTTTGACTCAAAATAAGTGAAATTTCTGCAATTTTTGCCCAAAATAAGGGAAATGTCTGCTTTTTGCCCCAAAATAAGGGGAATTTCAGCATTTTTACCTCAAAATAAGGGGAATTTCTGCATTTTTGCCCCAAAATATGGGAAATTTCTGCCTTTTTGCCAAAAATAAAAAAAATTTCTGCAATTTTGTACCAAAATAAAAGAAATTTCTGTCTTTTTTTCCCTGAAATAAGTGAAATTTCTGCAATTTTGCCCCAAAATAAGTGAAATTTCTGCAATTTTGCCCCAAAATAAGGGAAATTTTTGGAATTTTGCCCCAAAATAAGTGGAATTTCTGAGTTTTGCCCCAAAATAAGTAGAATTTCTGTCTTTTTGCCCCAACACATAGGGAATTTCTGCCTTTTTGCCCCACAATTAGGGGAATTTCTGCAATTTTGCTCAAAAATACGGGGAATTTCTGTCTTTTTGCCCGAAAATAAGAAGAATGCATACCTTTTTGCCATAAAAAAGGGAAATTTCTTCATTTTCGCTCCAAAATAAGGGGAGTTTCTGCTTTTTTGCCTCTAAATAAGTGGAATTTCTGTCTTTTTCCCCCAAAACATAGAGAATTTGTGTCTTTTTTGCCCCAAAATAAGGAAAATTTCTGACTTATTACCCTGAAATAAATGAAATATCTGCAATTTTGCCCCAAAATAAGGGAAATTTCTGCTTTTTGCAACCAAATAAGGGGAATTTTAGACTTTTTACCTCAAAATAAGGGGATTTTCTGCATTTTTGCTCCAAAATATGAGAAATTTCTGCCTTTTTGCCCCAAATTAAGAAAATTTCTGCTTTTTTTTCTGAAATAAGTGAAATTTCTGCAATTTTGCGTCAAAATAAGTGAAATTTCTGAGTTTTGCTCTAAAATAAGGAGAATTTCTGTCTTTTTGCCCCAACATATAGGGAATTTCTGCCTTTTTGTCCCACAATTAGGGGAATTTCTGCAATTTTGCTCCAAAATACGGGGAATTTCTGCTTTTTAGCCTGAAAATAAGAAGAATGCATACCTTTTGCCACAAAAAAAGGAAATTTCTTCATTTTTGCTCCAAAATAAGGGGAATTTCTGCTTTTTTGCTTCTAAATAAGTGGAATTTCTGACTTTTTCCCCTAAAACAAAAGGAATTTCTGTCTTTTTTGCCCCAAATAAGGAAAATTTCTGACTTATTACCCTGAAATAAGTGAAATTTCTGCAATTTTGTCCCAGAATAAGGGAAATTTCTGCTTTCTGCCCCCAAATAAGGGGAATTTCTGCCTTTTTACCTCAAAATAAGGGGAATTTTTGCAATTTTACCACAAAATATTTGGAATCTCTGCATTTTTGCCCCAAAATGAGGAAAATTTCTGCCTTTTTACCATGATATAAGTGAAATTTCTGCAATTTTGCCCCAAAATAAGTGAAATTTCGGCAATTTTGCCACAAAATAAGGGAAATTTCTGGAATTTTGCCCCAAAATAAGTGGAATTTCTGAGTTTTGCCCCAAAATAAGGAGAATTTCTGTCTTTTTGCTCTAACATATAGGGAATTTCTGCATTTTGCCCCACAATTAGGGGAATTTCTGCAATTTTGCTCCAAAATACGGGTAATTTCAGCTTTTTAGCCCAAAAATAAGTGGAATGTATACATTTTGCCACAAAAAAGGGAAATTTCTTCATTTTTACTCCAAAATAAAAGGAATTTCTGCTTTTTTGCCTCTAAAAAAGTGGAATTTCTGTCTTTTTCCCCCAAAACAAAGGGAATTTCTGTGTTTTTTGCCCCAAAATAAGGAAAATTTCTGACTTATTACCCTGAAATAAGTGAAATTTATGCAATTTTGCCTCAAAATAAGTGAAATTTCTGCAATTTTGGCCCAAAATAAGGGAAATTTTTGGAATTTTGCCCCAAGGTAAGTGGAATTTCTGAGTTTTGCCCCAAAATAAGGAGATTTTCTGTTTTTTTGCTCTAACTTACAGGGAATTTCTGCCTTTTTGCCCCACAATTAGCGGAATTTTTGCAATTTTGCTTTAAAATACGGGTAATTTCTGCTTTTTAGCCTGAAAATAAGGGGAATGTATACCATTTGCCACAAAAAAGAAATTTCTTCATTTTTACTCCAAAATAAAAGGAATTTCTGCTTTTTTGCCCCAAAATAAGAAAAATTTCTGACTGACTACTCTGAAATAAGTGAAATTTCTGCAATTTGGCCCCAAAATAAGAAAAATTTCTGCCTTTTTGCCTCCAAATAAGGGGAATTTCAGCCTTTTTACCTCAAAATAAGAGGAATTTCTGCATTTTTGCCCCAAAATATGGGAGATTTCTGCCTTTTTGCCCCAAAATAAGAAAAATTTCTGCAATTTTGTACCAAAATAAAAGAAATTTCCGACTTTTTGCACCAAAAAAAGAAAATTTCTGCATTTTTTTCTGAAATAAGTGAAATTTCTGCAATTTTGCCCCAAAATAACAGAAATTTCTGCAATTTTGCTCCCAAATAAAGGAAATTTCTGGAATTTTGCCTTAAAATAAGTGGAATTTCTGAGTTTTGCCCCAAAATAAGGAGAATTTCTGTCTTTTTGCCCTAACATATAGGGAATTTCTGCCTTTTCGCCCCACAATTAGGGGAATTTCTGCAATTTTGCTCCAAAATACGGGGAATTTCTGCCTTTTTGCCCGAAAATAAGAAGAATGCATAACTTTTTGCCATAAAAAAGGGAAAGTTCTTCATTTTTGCTCCAAAATAAGGGGAATTTCAGCTTTTTTGCCTCTAAATAAGTGGAATTTCTGTCTTTTTCCCCCAAAACAAAGGGAATTTTTGTTTTTTTGCTCCAAAATAAGGAAAATTTCTGACTTATTACCCTGAAATAAGTGAAATTTCTGCAATTTTGCCCCAAAATAAGTGAAATTTCTGCAATTTTGCCCCAAAATAAGGGAAATTTCTGGAATTTTGCCCCAAAATAAGTGGAATTTCTGAGTTTTGCCCCAAAATTAAGAGAATTTCTGTCTTTTTGCCCCAACATATAGGCAATTTCTGCCTTTTTGCCCCACAATTAGGGGAATTTCTGCAATTTTGCTCCAAAATATGGGGAATTTCTGCTTTTTAGCCTGAAAATAAGGGGAATGTATACTTTTTGCCACAAAAAAAAAGAAATTTCTTCATTTTTACTCCAAAATAAAATGAATTTTTGCTTTTTTGCTGCTAAAAAAGTGGAATTTCTGCCTTTTTCCCTCAAAACAAAAAGAATTTCTGTCTTTTTTGCCCCAAAATAAAGAAAATTTCTGACTTATTACACTGAAATAAGTGAAATTTCTGCAATTTTGCCTCAAAATAAGGGAAATTTCTGCCTTTTTGCCCCCAAATAATGGGAATTTCAGCCTTTTTACCTCAAAATAAGAGAAATTTCTTCATTTGTGCCCCAAAATATGGGAGATTTCTGCCTTTTTGCCCCAAAATAAGAAAAATTTCTGCAATTTTGTACCAAAATAAAAGAAATTTCTGCCTTTTTGCCCCCCAAAAAAAAATTCCGCCTTTTTTTCCTGAAATAAGTGAAATTTCTGCAATTTTGCCCTAAAATAAGTGAAATTTCTGCAATTTTGCCCCAAAATAAGGGTAATTTCTGGAATTTTGCCCCAATATCAGTGGAATTTCTGAGTTTTGACCCAAAATAAGGAGAATTTGTTTCTTTTTGCCCCAACATATAGGGAATTTCTGCCTTTTTGCCCCACAATTAGGGGAATTTCTGCAATTTTGCTCCAAAATACTGGGAATTTCTGCCTTTTTGCCCGAAAATAAGAAGAATGCATAACTTTTTGCCATAAAAAAAGGAAATTTCTTCATTTATGCTCCAAAATAAGAGGAATTTCTGCTTTTTTGCCTCTAAATAAGTGCAATTTCTATCTTTTTCACCCCAAAACAAAGGAAATTTCTGTCTTTTTGGCCCCAAAATAAGGAAAATTTCTGCCTTTTTTCCCTGAAATAAGTGAAATTTCTGCAATTTTGCACCAAAATAAGTGAAATTTCTGCAATTTTGCCCCAAAATAAGGGAAATTTCTGGAATTTTGCCCCAAAATAAGTGGAATTTCTGAGTTTAGCCCCAAAATAAAAAGAATTTCTGTCTTTTTGCCCTAACATATCGGAAATTTCTGCCTTTTTGCCCCACAATTAGGGGAATTTCTGCAATTTTGCTCCAAAATACGGGGAATTTCTGCTTTTTAGCCTGAAAATAAGGGGAATGTATATCTTTTGCCACAAAAAAAAAGAAATTTCTTCATTTTTACTCCAAAATAAAATGAATTTCTGCTTTTTTGCCGCTAAAAAAGTGGAATTTCTGTCTTTTTCCCCCAAAACAAAGGGAATTTCTGTCTTTTTTGCCCCAAAATAAAGAAAATTTCTGACTTATTACACTGAAATAAGTGAAATTTCTGCAATTTTGCCTCAAAATAAGGAAAATTTCTGCCTTTTTCCCCCAAATAAGGGAAATTTCTACCTTTTTACCTCAAAATAAGAGGAATTTCTGCATTTTTTCCCCAAAATATGGGAGATTTGTGCCTTTTTGCCCCAAAAAAAGAAAAATTTCTGCAATTTTGTACCAAAATAGAAATTTCTGCCTTTTTGCACCAAAATAGGAAAATTTCTGAATTTTTTTCTGAAATAAGTGAAATTTCTGCAAGTTTGCCCCAAAATAAGTGAAATTTCTGCAATTTTGTCCCAAAATAAGGGAAATTTCTGTTTTTTACCCCCAAATAAGGGGAATTTCTGCCTTTTTACCTTAAAATAAGGGGAATTTCTGCATTTTTGCCACAAAATATTTGGAATTTCTGCAGTTTTGCCCCAAAATAAGTGAAATTACTGCAATTTTGCCCCAAAATAAGTGAAATTTCTGCCTTTTTGCCCCAAAATAAGAAAAATTTCTGCAATTTTGTACCAAAATAAAAGATAATTCTGCCTTTTTGCACCAAAATAGGAAAATTTCTGAATTTTTTTCTGAAATAAGTTAAATTTCTGCAATTTTGCACCAAAATAAGTGAAATTTCTGCAATTTTGCCCCAAAATAAGGGAAATTTCTGGAATTTTGACCAAAAAAGTGTGGAATTTCTGAGTTTTTGCCCCAAAATAAGTGAAATTTCTTTTTTTTGCCCCCAAATAAGGGGAATTTCTGCCTTTTTACCTCAAAATAAAGGGAATTTCTTCATTTTTGCCACAAAATATTTGGAATTTTTGCATTTTTGCATCAAAATAAGGATAAATTCTGCCTTTTTACCATGAAATAAGTGAAATTTCTGCAATTTTGCCCCAAAATATGTGAAATTTCTGCAATTTTGCCCCAAAATAAGAGAAATTTCTGGAATTTTGCCCCAAAATAAGGGAAATTTCTGGAATTTTGACCAAAAAAGTGTGGAATTTCTGAGTTTTTGCCCCAAAATAAGTGAAATTTCTTTTTTTTGCCCCCAAATAAGGGGAATTTTTGCAATTTTGCCCCAAAATAAGAGAAAATTCTGGAATTTTGCCCCAAAATAAGAGAAATTTCTGGAATTTTGCCACAAAATAAATGGAATTTCTGAGTTTTGCCCCAAAAATAAAGAGAATTTCTGTCTTTTTGCCCCAACATATAGGGAATATCTGCCTTTTTGCCCCACAATTAGGGGAATTTCTGCAATTTTGCTCCAAAATAAGAGGAATTTCTGCTTTTTTGCCTCTAAATAAGTGGAATTTCTGTCTTTTTCCCCCAAAACAAAGGGAATTTCTGTCTTTTTGGCCCCAAAATAAAGAAAATTTCTGTAATTTTGCACCAAAATAAAAGAAATTTCTGCCTTTTTGCCCCCAAATAAGAAAATTTTTCCTTTTTTTCTGAAATAAGTGAAATTTCTGCAATTTTGCCCCAAAATAAGAGAAATTTCTGCCTTTTTGCCCCCAAATAAGGGAAATTTCAGCCTTTTTACCTCAAAATAAAGAAAATTTCTACATTTTTGCCCCAAAATATGGGAAATTTATGCCTTTTTGCCCCAAAATAAGAAAAATTTCTGCAATTTTGCACCAAAATAAAAGAAATTTCTGCCTTTTTGCCACAGAATAAGAAAAATTTCTCCAATTCTGTACCAAAATAAAAGAAATTTCTAAAATTTTGCTCCAAAATAAGGGAAATTTCTGATTTTTGCCCAGATATAAGGAGAATTTCTGTATTTTTGCCCCAAAATAAAGGGAATTTCTGCCTTTTTGCCCCAAAATTAGGGGAGTTTCTGCAATTTTGCTTCAAAATAATGGGAATTTCTGCCTCTTTTCCTGAAAATAAGGGGAACTTCTGCCAATTTGCCCCAAATAAAGGGAATTTCTGCATTTTTGCCCCAATATTAGGAGAATTTCTGCAATTTTGCTCCAAAATACAGGGAATTTCTGCCTTTTTGCCCGAAATTAAGGGGATTTTCTGCCTTTTTGCCCCAAAACAACTGACATTTCTGCAATTTTATCCCAATATAAGGGGAATTTCTGCCTTTTTGCCCCCAAATAAGGGCAATTTCTGCCTTTATGCCCTGAAATATGTGACATGTCTTCAATTTTACCCCAAAATAAGGTGAATTTCTGCCTTTTTGCCCCAAAATAATGGGAATTTCTGCATTTTGCCAAAAATAAGAAAGATTTTTGTTTTTTTCTCTGAAATAAGTGAAATTTCTGCAATTTTGCCCCAAAATAAGGGAAATTTATGCCTTTTTGCCCCCAAATAAGGGGAATTTCAGCCTTTTTACCTCAAAATAAGAGGAATTTCTGAATTTTTGCCACAAAATATTAAAAATTTCTGCCTTTTTGCCCCAAAATAAGGAAAATTTCTGCCTTTTTTTCCATGAAAAAAGTGAAATTTCTGCAATTTCGCCCCAAAATAAGTGAAATTTCTGCAATTTTGCCCCAAAATAAGGGAAATTTCTGTAATTTTGCCCCAAAATAAGTGGAATTTCTGAGTTTTGCCCCAAAATAAGGAGAATTTCTGTCTTTTTGCTCCAACATATAGAGAATTTCTGCCTTTTTGCCCCACAATTAGGGGAATTTCTGCAATTTTGCTCCAAAATACGGGGAATTTCTGCTTTTTAGCCCGAAAATTAGAGGAATGCATACCTTTTTTCACAAAAAAAGAAAAATTTCTTCATTTTTGCTCCAAAATAATAAGAATTTCTGCTATTTAGCCTCTAAATAAGTGGAATATCAGTCTTTTTCCTTTAAAACAAAGAGAATTTCTGTTTTTTGCCCCAAAATAAGGAAAATTTCTGACTTATTATTCTGAAATAAGTGAAATTTCTGCAATTTTGCTTCAAAATAAGGGAAATTTCTGCCTTTTTGCCCCCAAATAAGGGGAATTTCAGCGTTTTTACCTCAAAATAAGGGAAATTTCTGCTTTTTTGCCCCAAAATATGGGAGATTTCTGCCTTTTTGCCCCAAAATAAGAAACATTTCTGCAATTTTGTACCAAAATAAAAGAAATTTCTGCCTTTTTGCCCCAAAATAAGAAAATTTCTGCTTTTGTTCTCTGAAATAAGTGAAATTTCTGCAATTTTGCCTCAAAATAAGGAAAATTTCTGCCTTTTTGCCCCCAAATAAGGGGAATTTCAGCCTTTTTACCCAAAAATAAGAGGAATTTCTGCATTTTTGCCCCTAAATATTAGGAATTTCTGCCTTTTTGCCCTAAAAATAAGAAAAATTTCTGCAATTTTGTACCAAAATATTAGAAATTTCTGCCTTGTTGCACCAAAATAAGAAAATTTCTGCTTTTTTTTCTGACATAAGTGAAATTTTTGCAATTTTGCCCCAAAATAAGTGAAATTTCTGCAATTTTGCCTCAAAATAAGGGAAATTTCTGGAATTTTGCGCCAAAATAAGTGGAATTTCTGAGTTTTGCCCCAAAATAATGAGAATTTCTGTCTTTTTGCCCCAACATATAGGGAATTTCTGCCTTTTTGCCCAAAAATTAGGGGAATTTCTGCAATGTTGCTCCAAAATACGGGGAATTTCTGCCATTTTGCCCAAAAATAAAGGGAATGTATACCTTTTTGCCATAAAAAAAGCAAATTTCTTCATTTTTGCCCCAAAATAAGGGGATTTTCCACCTTTTTGACTCAAAATAAGTGCAATTTCTGCCTTTTCCCAAAAATAAACGAAATTTCTGTCTTTTTGCCCCAAAATAAGGGGAATTACAGCCTTTTTACCTCAAAATAAGGGGAATTTCTGCCTTTTTGCCCCAAAATATGAGGAATTTCTGACTTTTTGCCCCAAAATAAGAAAAATTTCTGCAATTTTTACCAAAATAAAAAAAATTTCTGCCTTTTTGCCCCCCCAAAAAAATTTTCGCCTTTTTTCCCTGAAATAAGTGAAATTTCTGCAATTTTGCCCCAAAATATGGAAATTTCTGCAATTTTGCCCCAATGTAAAGGAAATTTCTGCAATTTTGCCCCAAAATAAGGAAAATTCTGCAATTTTGCCCTAAAATAAGGGAAATTTCTGGAATTTTGCCCCAAAATAAGTGGAATTTCTGAGTTTTGCCCCGAAATAAGGAGAATTTCTGTCTTTTTGCCCCAACATATAGGGAATTTCTGCCTTTTTGCCCCACAATTAGGGGAATTTCTGCAATTTTGCTCCAAAATACGGGGAATTTCTGCCTTTTTGCCCGAAAATAAGAAGAATGCATAGCTTTTTGCCATAAAAAAGGGAAATTTCTTTATTTTTGCTCCAAAATAAGGGGAATTTCTGCAATTTTGATCCAAAATACGGGGAATTTCTGCTTTTTAGCCCGAAAATAAGCGGAATGTATACCTTTTGCCACAAAAAAAGATAAATTTCTTCATTTTTGCTCCAATAAAGAAGAATTTCTGCTTTTTTGCCTCTAAATAAGTGGAATTTCTGTCTTTTTCCCCCAAAACAAAGGGAATTTCTGTTTTTTGCCCCAAAGTAAGATGAATTTCTGACTTATTACCCTGAAATAAGTGAAATTTCTGCAATTTTGCCTCAAAATAAGGGAAATTTCTGTCTTTTTGCCCCCAAATAAGGGAATTTTCAGCCTTTTTACCTCAAAATAAGAGGAATTTATGCATTTTTGCCCCAAAATATAGGGGATTTCTGCTTTTTGCCCCCAAATAAGAAAAATTTCTGCAATTTTGTACCAAAATAAAAGAAATTTCTGCCTTTTTGCACCAAAATAAGAAAATTTCTGCTTTTTTTCTGAAATAATTGAAATTTCTGCAATTTTGCCAAAATAAGTGAAATTTCTGCAATTTTGCCCCAAAATAAGTGAAATTTCTGGAATTTTGTCCCAAAATAAGTGGAATTTCTGAGTTTTGCCCCAAAATAAAAAGAATTTCTGTCTTTTTGCCCCACAATTAGGGGAATTTCTGCAATTTTGCTCCAAAATACGGGGAATTTCTGCTTTTTAGCCTGAAAATAAGAAGAATGCATACCTTTTGCCACAAAAAAAATTTCTTCATTTTTGCTCCAAAATAAGGGGAATTTCTGCTTTTTTGCTTCTAAATAAGTGGAATTTCTGACTTTTTCCCCCAAAACAAAAGGAATTTCTGTCTTTTTTGCCCCAAATAAGGAAAATTTCTGAATTATTACCCTGAAATAAGTGAAATTTCTTCAATTTTGCCCCATAATAAGGGAAATTTCTGCTTTTTGCCCCCAAATAAGGGAAATTTCTGCCTTTTTATCACAAAATAAGGGGAATTTTTGCATTTTTGCCACAAAATATTTGGAATTTCTTCATTTTTGCCCCAAAATGAAGAAAATTTCTGCCTTTTTTCCCTGAAATAAGTGAAATTTCTGCAATTTTGCCCCAAAATAAGGGAAATTTCTGCAATTTTGCCCCAATGTAAAGGAAATTTCTGCAATTTTGCCCCAAAATAAGGGGAATTTCTGACTGTTTGCTCACGAAAAAGGAGATTTTCTGTCTTTTTGCCCCAAAATAAAAAGAATTTCTGCCTTTTTGCCCGAAAATTATGAGAATTTCTGCAATTTTGCTCCAAAATACAAAGAATTTCTGCCTTTTTGCCCGAAAATAAAGGGAATGTATAACTTTTGGCATAAAAAAGCAAATTTCTTCATTTTTGCCCCAAAATAAGGGGAATTTCTGACTGTTTGCTCCCAAAAAAGGAGATTTTCTGTCTTTTTGCCCCATAATAAGGAGAATATCTGCCTTTTTGCCCAAAAATTATGAGAATTTCTGCAATTTTGCTTCAAAATACAGGGAATTTCTGTTTTTTAGCCCCAAAATAAAGGGAATTTCTGCATTTTACTTCAAATTGAGAATAATTTCTGCCTTTTGCCTCAAAATAAGTGGAATTTTCTGCCTTTTTGTTTCAAAATAAGAAAAATTTCTTCAATTTTGTACCATAATAAAAGAAATTTCTGCTCTTTGCCCCAAAATAAAAGGAATTTCTGACTTTTTGCCCTGAAATAAATGAAATTTCTGCAATTTTGCCCGAAAATAAGAGAAATTTGTGCCTCTTTGCCCCAAAATAAGAAGTTTTGCCTTTTGCCCCAAAATATGGGGAATTTCAGCATTTTACCTCAAAATAAGAATTTCAGCCTTTTTGCCCCAAAATAAGGAAAATTTCTGCAATTTTGCCCCAAAATAAGGGGAATTTCTTCCTTTTTGCCCCAAAATAAAGGATATTTCAGCCTTTTTACCTGAAAATAAGTGAAATTTCTGCAATTTTGCCCCAAATAAGGGAAATTTCTGCAATTTTGCCTCAAAATAAGGTAAATTCCTGCAATTTTGCCCCAAAATAAGTGGAATTTCTGAGTTTTGTCCCAAAATAAGAAGAATTTCTGTCTTTTTGCCCCAACATATAAGGAATTTCTGCCTTTTTGCCCAACAATTAGGGGAATTTCTTCATTTTTGCTTCAAAATAAGAGGAATTTCTGCCTTTTTGCCTCTAAAGAAGTGGAATTTCTGTATTTTCCTTCCAAAACAAAGGGAATTTCTGTCTTTTTTGCCCCAAAATAAGGAAAATTTCTGACTTATTACCCTGAAATAAGTGAAATGTCTGCAATTTTGCCCCAAAATAAGAAAAATTTCTGCCTTTTTGCCCCCAAATAAGGGGAATTTAAGCCTTTTTACCTCAAAATAAGGGGAATTTCTGCATTTTTGCCACAAAATATTAGGAAATTCTGCCTTTTTGCCCCAAAATAAGAAAAATTTCTGCCATTTTTACCTGAAATAAGTGAAATTTCTGCAATTTTGCCCCAAAATAAGTGAAATTTCTGCAATTTTGCCCCAAAATAAGGGAAATTTCTGGAATTTTGCCCCAAAATAAGTGGAATTTCTGAGTTTTGCCCCAAAATAAAGAGAATTTCTGCCTTTTGCCCCACAATTAGGGGAATTTCTGCAATTTTGCTCCAAAATACGGGGAATTTCTGCCTTTTTGCCGAAAATAAGGGGAATGCATACCTTTTTGCCATAAAAAAGGGAAATTTCTTCATTTTTGCCCCAAATGAAGGGAAATTTCTGCCTTTTTGCCCTGAAATATGTGAAATTTCTGCAATTTTAGCCCAAAATAAGGTGAATTCCTGCCTTTTTGCCATCAAAATAATGGGAATTTCTGCCTTTTTGCCCCACAATTAGGGGATTTTCTGCAATTGTGCTCCAAAATACGGGGAATTTCTGCTTTTTTGCCCGAAAATAAGTGGAATATATACCTTTTGCCACAAAAAAGGGAAATTTCTTCATTTTTGCCGCAAAATAAGTAGAATTTCTGCCTTCTTACCTCAAAATAAGTGAAATTTCTGCCTTTTTACCCAAAAGTAAACGGAATTTCTGTCTTTTTGCCCCAAAATAAAAGCAATTTTTGAATTTTGCCCTGAAATAAGTGAAATTTCTGCAATTTTGCCCCAAAATAAGGGAAATTTCTGGAATTTTGCCCCAAAATAAATGGAATTTCTGAGTTTTGCCCGAAAATAAGGAGAATTTCTGTCTTTTTGCCCCAACATATCGGGAATTTCTGCCTTTTTGCCCCACAATTAGGGGAATTTCTGCAATTTTGCTCCAAAATACGGGAAATTTCTGCCTTTTTGCCCAAAATTAAGGGGATTTTCTGCCTTTTTGCCCCCAAACAAGGGAAATTTCTGCAATTTTAACCCAAAATATGAAGAATTTCTGCCTTTTTACCCCCAAATAAGGGGAATTTCTGCCTTTTTGCCCTGAAATATGTGAAATGTTTGAAATTTTACCCCAAAAGAAGGTGAATTTCTGTCTTTGTGCCCCAAAATAATGGAAATTTCTGCATTTTGCCCTAAAATAAAAAAAATTTTTGTTTTTTTCTCTGAAATAAATGAAATTTCTGCAATTTTGCCTTACAATAAAAGAAATTTCTGCAATTTTTCCCCATAATAAAGGAAATTTCTGCAATTTTTTCTAAAATAAGGGGAATTTCTGATTTTTGCCACAAAATAAGGGGAATTTCTGCCTTTTTGCCTTAAAATAAAGAAAATTACTGCATGTTTTACCCCAAAATTAGGTGAATTTCTGCAATTTTGCTCCAAAATACGGGAATTTTCTCCCTTTTCGCCGAAAATGAAGTGAATTTCTGCCATTTTGCCGCGAAATAAGTGAAATTTCTGCAGTTTTACCCCAAAATAAGGGGAAGTTCTGCGTTTTTGCCCCAAAATTAGAGGAATTTCTGTAATTTTGCTCCAAAATACAGGGAATTTCTGCCTTTTTGCCCGAAAATAAAAAGAATGTATACCTTTTGCCATAAAAAAGGGAAATTTCTTCATTTTTACTCCAAAATAAGGGGATTTTCCGCCTTTTTGACTCAAAATAAGTGCAATTTCTGACTTTTCCCCAAAAATAAACGGAATTTCTGACTTTTTGCCCTGAAATAAGTTAAATTTCTAAAATTTTTCCCCAAAAATAAGGGAAATATCTGCTTTTTGCCCCAAAATAAGGGGAATTTCTGACTTTTTGCCCCAAAATAAGGGGAATTTCTGCATATTTGCCCCAAATAATGGGAAATTTCTGACTTTTTGCCCCAAAATAAGAAAAATTTCTGCAATTTAGTACCAAAATAAAAAAAATTTCTGCCTTTTTGCCCCAAAATAAGAAAATTTCTGCTTTTTTTTCTGAAATAAGTAAAATTTCTGCAATTTTGCCTCAAAATAAGTGAAATTTCTGCAATTTTGCCCCAAAAGAAGGGAAATTTCTGGAATTGTGCCCCAAAATAAGTGGAATTTCTAGTTTTGCCCCAAAATAAGATGAATTTCTGTCTTTTTGCTCCAACATATAGGGAATTTATGCCTTTTTGCCCCACAATTAGGGGAATTTCTGCAATTTTGCTCTAAAATACGGAAAATTTCTGTCTTTTTGCCCGAAAATAATAAGAGTGCATACCTTTTTGCCATAAAAAAATGAAATTTCTTAATTTTTGCTCCAAAATAAGGGGAATTTCTGCTTTTTTGCCTCTAAATAAGTGGAATTTCTGTTTTTTTCCCCCAAACAAAGGGAATTTCTGTCTTTTTTTACCCCCAAATAAAAAAAATTTCTGAATTATTACTCTGAAATAAGTGAAATTTCTGCAATTTTGCCCCAAAATACGGGAAATTTCTGCCTTTTTGCCTCCAAAAAAGGGGAATTTCAGCCTTTTTACCTCAAAACAAGGGGAATTTCTTCATTTTTACCCCAAAATAATTGGATTTTCTGCCTTTTTGACTCAAAATAAGTGAAATTTCTGCAATTTTTGCCCAAAATAAGGGAAATGTCTGCTTTTTGCCCCAAAATAAGGGGAATTTCAGCATTTTTACCTCAAAATAAGGGGAATTTCTGCATTTTTGCCCCAAAATATGGGAAATTTCTGCCTTTTTGCCAAAAATAAAAAAAATTTCTGCAATTTTGTACCAAAATAAAAGAAATTTCTGTCTTTTTTTCCCTGAAATAAGTGAAATTTCTGCAATTTTGCCCCAAAATAAGTGAAATTTCTGCAATTTTGCCCCAAAATAAGGGAAATTTTTGGAATTTTGCCCCAAAATAAGTGGAATTTCTGAGTTTTGCCCCAAAATAAGTAGAATTTCTGTCTTTTTGCCCCAACACATAGGGAATTTCTGCCTTTTTGCCCCACAATTAGGGGAATTTCTGCAATTTTGCTCAAAAATACGGGGAATTTCTGTCTTTTTGCCCGAAAATAAGAAGAATGCATACCTTTTTGCCATAAAAAAGGGAAATTTCTTCATTTTCGCTCCAAAATAAGGGGAATTTCTGCTTTTTTGCCTCTAAATAAGTGGAATTTCTGTCTTTTTCCCCCAAAACATAGAGAATTTGTGTCTTTTTTGCCCCAAAATAAGGAAAATTTCTGACTTATTACCCTGAAATAAATGAAATATCTGCAATTTTGCCCCAAAATAAGGGAAATTTCTGCTTTTTGCAACCAAATAAGGGGAATTTTAGACTTTTTACCTCAAAATAAGGGGATTTTCTGCATTTTTGCTCCAAAATATGAGAAATTTCTGCCTTTTTGCCCCAAATTAAGAAAATTTCTGCTTTTTTTTCTGAAATAAGTGAAATTTCTGCAATTTTGCGTCAAAATAAGTGAAATTTCTGAGTTTTGCTCTAAAATAAGGAGAATTTCTGTCTTTTTGCCCCAACATATAGGGAATTTCTGCCTTTTTGTCCCACAATTAGGGGAATTTCTGCAATTTTGCTCCAAAATACGGGGAATTTCTGCTTTTTAGCCTGAAAATAAGAAGAATGCATACCTTTTGCCACAAAAAAAGGAAATTTCTTCATTTTTGCTCCAAAATAAGGGGAATTTCTGCTTTTTTGCTTCTAAATAAGTGGAATTTCTGACTTTTTCCCCTAAAACAAAAGGAATTTCTGTCTTTTTTGCCCCAAATAAGGAAAATTTCTGACTTATTACCCTGAAATAAGTGAAATTTCTGCAATTTTGTCCCAGAATAAGGGAAATTTCTGCTTTCTGCCCCCAAATAAGGGGAATTTCTGCCTTTTTACCTCAAAATAAGGGGAATTTTTGCAATTTTACCACAAAATATTTGGAATCTCTGCATTTTTGCCCCAAAATGAGGAAAATTTCTGCCTTTTTACCATGATATAAGTGAAATTTCTGCAATTTTGCCCCAAAATAAGTGAAATTTCGGCAATTTTGCCACAAAATAAGGGAAATTTCTGGAATTTTGCCCCAAAATAAGTGGAATTTCTGAGTTTTGCCCCAAAATAAGGAGAATTTCTGTCTTTTTGCTCTAACATATAGGGAATTTCTGCATTTTGCCCCACAATTAGGGGAATTTCTGCAATTTTGCTCCAAAATACGGGTAATTTCAGCTTTTTAGCCCAAAAATAAGTGGAATGTATACATTTTGCCACAAAAAGGGAAATTTCTTCATTTTTACTCCAAAATAAAAGGAATTTCTGCTTTTTTGCCTCTAAAAAAGTGGAATTTCTGTCTTTTTCCCCCAAAACAAAGGGAATTTCTGTGTTTTTTGCCCCAAAATAAGGAAAATTTCTGACTTATTACCCTGAAATAAGTGAAATATATGCAATTTTGCCTCAAAATAAGTGAAATTTCTGCAATTTTGGCCCAAAATAAGGGAAATTTTTGGAATTTTGCCCCAAGGTAAGTGGAATTTCTGAGTTTTGCCCCAAAATAAGGAGATTTTCTGTTTTTTTGCTCTAACTTACAGGGAATTTCTGCCTTTTTGCCCCACAATTAGCGGAATTTTTGCAATTTTGCTTTAAAATACGGGTAATTTCTGCTTTTTAGCCTGAAAATAAGGGGAATGTATACCATTTGCCACAAAAAAGAAATTTCTTCATTTTTACTCCAAAATAAAAGGAATTTCTGCTTTTTTGCCCCAAAATAAGAAAAATTTCTGACTGACTACTCTGAAATAAGTGAAATTTCTGCAATTTGGCCCCAAAATAAGAAAAATTTCTGCCTTTTTGCCTCCAAATAAGGGGAATTTCAGCCTTTTTACCTCAAAATAAGAGGAATTTCTGCATTTTTGCCCCAAAATATGGGAGATTTCTGCCTTTTTGCCCCAAAATAAGAAAAATTTCTGCAATTTTGTACCAAAATAAAAGAAATTTCCGACTTTTTGCACCAAAAAAAGAAAATTTCTGCATTTTTTTCTGAAATAAGTGAAATTTCTGCAATTTTGCCCCAAAATAACAGAAATTTCTGCAATTTTGCTCCCAAATAAAGGAAATTTCTGGAATTTTGCCTTAAAATAAGTGGAATTTCTGAGTTTTGCCCCAAAATAAGGAGAATTTCTGTCTTTTTGCCCTAACATATAGGGAATTTCTGCCTTTTCGCCCCACAATTAGGGGAATTTCTGCAATTTTGCTCCAAAATACGGGGAATTTCTGCCTTTTTGCCCGAAAATAAGAAGAATGCATAACTTTTTGCCATAAAAAAGGGAAAGTTCTTCATTTTTGCTCCAAAATAAGGGGAATTTCAGCTTTTTTGCCTCTAAATAAGTGGAATTTCTGTCTTTTTCCCCCAAAACAAAGGGAATTTTTGTTTTTTTGCTCCAAAATAAGGAAAATTTCTGACTTATTACCCTGAAATAAGTGAAATTTCTGCAATTTTGCCCCAAAATAAGTGAAATTTCTGCAATTTTGCCCCAAAATAAGGGAAATTTCTGGAATTTTGCCCCAAAATAAGTGGAATTTCTGAGTTTTGCCCCAAAATTAAGAGAATTTCTGTCTTTTTGCCCCAACATATAGGCAATTTCTGCCTTTTTGCCCCACAATTAGGGGAATTTCTGCAATTTTGCTCCAAAATATGGGGAATTTCTGCTTTTTAGCCTGAAAATAAGGGGAATGTATACTTTTTGCCACAAAAAAAAAGAAATTTCTTCATTTTTACTCCAAAATAAAATGAATTTTTGCTTTTTTGCCGCTAAAAAAGTGGAATTTCTGCCTTTTTCCCTCAAAACAAAAAGAATTTCTGTCTTTTTTGCCCCAAAATAAAGAAAATTTCTGACTTATTACACTGAAATAAGTGAAATTTCTGCAATTTTGCCTCAAAATAAGGGAAATTTCTGCCTTTTTGCCCCCAAATAATGGGAATTTCAGCCTTTTTACCTCAAAATAAGAGAAATTTCTTCATTTGTGCCCCAAAATATGGGAGATTTCTGCCTTTTTGCCCCAAAATAAGAAAAATTTCTGCAATTTTGTACCAAAATAAAAGAAATTTCTGCCTTTTTGCCCCCCAAAAAAAAATTCCGCCTTTTTTTCCTGAAATAAGTGAAATTTCTGCAATTTTGCCCTAAAATAAGTGAAATTTCTGCAATTTTGCCCCAAAATAAGGGTAATTTCTGGAATTTTGCCCCAATATCAGTGGAATTTCTGAGTTTTGACCCAAAATAAGGAGAATTTGTTTCTTTTTGCCCCAACATATAGGGAATTTCTGCCTTTTTGCCCCACAATTAGGGGAATTTCTGCAATTTTGCTCCAAAATACTGGGAATTTCTGCCTTTTTGCCCGAAAATAAGAAGAATGCATAACTTTTTGCCATAAAAAAAGGAAATTTCTTCATTTATGCTCCAAAATAAGAGGAATTTCTGCTTTTTTGCCTCTAAATAAGTGCAATTTCTATCTTTTTCACCCCAAAACAAAGGAAATTTCTGTCTTTTTGGCCCCAAAATAAGGAAAATTTCTGCCTTTTTTCCCTGAAATAAGTGAAATTTCTGCAATTTTGCACCAAAATAAGTGAAATTTCTGCAATTTTGCCCCAAAATAAGGGAAATTTCTGGAATTTTGCCCCAAAATAAGTGGAATTTCTGAGTTTAGCCCCAAAATAAAAAGAATTTCTGTCTTTTTGCCCTAACATATCGGAAATTTCTGCCTTTTTGCCCCACAATTAGGGGAATTTCTGCAATTTTGCTCCAAAATACGGGGAATTTCTGCTTTTTAGCCTGAAAATAAGGGGAATGTATATCTTTTGCCACAAAAAAAAAGAAATTTCTTCATTTTTACTCCAAAATAAAATGAATTTCTGCTTTTTTGCCGCTAAAAAAGTGGAATTTCTGTCTTTTTCCCCCAAAACAAAGGGAATTTCTGTCTTTTTTGCCCCAAAATAAAGAAAATTTCTGACTTATTACACTGAAATAAGTGAAATTTCTGCAATTTTGCCTCAAAATAAGGAAAATTTCTGCCTTTTTCCCCCAAATAAGGGAAATTTCTACCTTTTTACCTCAAAATAAGAGGAATTTCTGCATTTTTTCCCCAAAATATGGGAGATTTGTGCCTTTTTGCCCCAAAAAAAGAAAAATTTCTGCAATTTTGTACCAAAATAGAAATTTCTGCCTTTTTGCACCAAAATAGGAAAATTTCTGAATTTTTTTCTGAAATAAGTGAAATTTCTGCAAGTTTGCCCCAAAATAAGTGAAATTTCTGCAATTTTGTCCCAAAATAAGGGAAATTTCTGTTTTTTACCCCCAAATAAGGGGAATTTCTGCCTTTTTACCTTAAAATAAGGGGAATTTCTGCATTTTTGCCACAAAATATTTGGAATTTCTGCAGTTTTGCCCCAAAATAAGTGAAATTACTGCAATTTTGCCCCAAAATAAGTGAAATTTCTGCCTTTTTGCCCCAAAATAAGAAAAATTTCTGCAATTTTGTACCAAAATAAAAGATAATTCTGCCTTTTTGCACCAAAATAGGAAAATTTCTGAATTTTTTTCTGAAATAAGTTAAATTTCTGCAATTTTGCACCAAAATAAGTGAAATTTCTGCAATTTTGCCCCAAAATAAGGGAAATTTCTGGAATTTTGACCAAAAAAGTGTGGAATTTCTGAGTTTTTGCCCCAAAATAAGTGAAATTTCTTTTTTTTGCCCCCAAATAAGGGGAATTTCTGCCTTTTTACCTCAAAATAAAGGGAATTTCTTCATTTTTGCCACAAAATATTTGGAATTTTTGCATTTTTGCATCAAAATAAGGATAAATTCTGCCTTTTTACCATGAAATAAGTGAAATTTCTGCAATTTTGCCCCAAAATATGTGAAATTTCTGCAATTTTGCCCCAAAATAAGAGAAATTTCTGGAATTTTGCCCCAAAATAAGGGAAATTTCTGGAATTTTGACCAAAAAAGTGTGGAATTTCTGAGTTTTTGCCCCAAAATAAGTGAAATTTCTTTTTTTTGCCCCCAAATAAGGGGAATTTTTGCAATTTTGCCCCAAAATAAGAGAAAATTCTGGAATTTTGCCCCAAAATAAGAGAAATTTCTGGAATTTTGCCACAAAATAAATGGAATTTCTGAGTTTTGCCCCAAAAATAAAGAGAATTTCTGTCTTTTTGCCCCAACATATAGGGAATATCTGCCTTTTTGCCCCACAATTAGGGGAATTTCTGCAATTTTGCTCCAAAATAAGAGGAATTTCTGCTTTTTTGCCTCTAAATAAGTGGAATTTCTGTCTTTTTCCCCCAAAACAAAGGGAATTTCTGTCTTTTTGGCCCCAAAATAAAGAAAATTTCTGTAATTTTGCACCAAAATAAAAGAAATTTCTGCCTTTTTGCCCCCAAATAAGAAAATTTTTCCTTTTTTTCTGAAATAAGTGAAATTTCTGCAATTTTGCCCCAAAATAAGAGAAATTTCTGCCTTTTTGCCCCCAAATAAGGGAAATTTCAGCCTTTTTACCTCAAAATAAAGAAAATTTCTACATTTTTGCCCCAAAATATGGGAAATTTATGCCTTTTTGCCCCAAAATAAGAAAAATTTCTGCAATTTTGCACCAAAATAAAAGAAATTTCTGCCTTTTTGCCACAGAATAAGAAAAATTTCTCCAATTCTGTACCAAAATAAAAGAAATTTCTAAAATTTTGCTCCAAAATAAGGGAAATTTCTGATTTTTGCCCAGATATAAGGAGAATTTCTGTATTTTTGCCCCAAAATAAAGGGAATTTCTGCCTTTTTGCCCCAAAATTAGGGGAGTTTCTGCAATTTTGCTTCAAAATAATGGGAATTTCTGCCTCTTTTCCTGAAAATAAGGGGAACTTCTGCCAATTTGCCCCAAATAAAGGGAATTTCTGCATTTTTGCCCCAATATTAGGAGAATTTCTGCAATTTTGCTCCAAAATACAGGGAATTTCTGCCTTTTTGCCCGAAATTAAGGGGATTTTCTGCCTTTTTGCCCCAAAACAACTGACATTTCTGCAATTTTATCCCAATATAAGGGGAATTTCTGCCTTTTTGCCCCCAAATAAGGGCAATTTCTGCCTTTATGCCCTGAAATATGTGACATGTCTTCAATTTTACCCCAAAATAAGGTGAATTTCTGCCTTTTTGCCCCAAAATAATGGGAATTTCTGCATTTTGCCAAAAATAAGAAAGATTTTTGTTTTTTTCTCTGAAATAAGTGAAATTTCTGCAATTTTGCCCCAAAATAAGGGAAATTTATGCCTTTTTGCCCCCAAATAAGGGGAATTTCAGCCTTTTTACCTCAAAATAAGAGGAATTTCTGAATTTTTGCCACAAAATATTAAAAATTTCTGCCTTTTTGCCCCAAAATAAGGAAAATTTCTGCCTTTTTTTCCATGAAAAAAGTGAAATTTCTGCAATTTCGCCCCAAAATAAGTGAAATTTCTGCAATTTTGCCCCAAAATAAGGGAAATTTCTGTAATTTTGCCCCAAAATAAGTGGAATTTCTGAGTTTTGCCCCAAAATAAGGAGAATTTCTGTCTTTTTGCTCCAACATATAGAGAATTTCTGCCTTTTTGCCCCACAATTAGGGGAATTTCTGCAATTTTGCTCCAAAATACGGGGAATTTCTGCTTTTTAGCCCGAAAATTAGAGGAATGCATACCTTTTTTCACAAAAAAAGAAAAATTTCTTCATTTTTGCTCCAAAATAATAAGAATTTCTGCTATTTAGCCTCTAAATAAGTGGAATATCAGTCTTTTTCCTTTAAAACAAAGAGAATTTCTGTTTTTTGCCCCAAAATAAGGAAAATTTCTGACTTATTATTCTGAAATAAGTGAAATTTCTGCAATTTTGCTTCAAAATAAGGGAAATTTCTGCCTTTTTGCCCCCAAATAAGGGGAATTTCAGCGTTTTTACCTCAAAATAAGGGAAATTTCTGCTTTTTTGCCCCAAAATATGGGAGATTTCTGCCTTTTTGCCCCAAAATAAGAAACATTTCTGCAATTTTGTACCAAAATAAAAGAAATTTCTGCCTTTTTGCCCCAAAATAAGAAAATTTCTGCTTTTGTTCTCTGAAATAAGTGAAATTTCTGCAATTTTGCCTCAAAATAAGGAAAATTTCTGCCTTTTTGCCCCCAAATAAGGGGAATTTCAGCCTTTTTACCCAAAAATAAGAGGAATTTCTGCATTTTTGCCCCTAAATATTAGGAATTTCTGCCTTTTTGCCCTAAAAATAAGAAAAATTTCTGCAATTTTGTACCAAAATATTAGAAATTTCTGCCTTGTTGCACCAAAATAAGAAAATTTCTGCTTTTTTTTCTGACATAAGTGAAATTTTTGCAATTTTGCCCCAAAATAAGTGAAATTTCTGCAATTTTGCCTCAAAATAAGGGAAATTTCTGGAATTTTGCGCCAAAATAAGTGGAATTTCTGAGTTTTGCCCCAAAATAATGAGAATTTCTGTCTTTTTGCCCCAACATATAGGGAATTTCTGCCTTTTTGCCCAAAAATTAGGGGAATTTCTGCAATGTTGCTCCAAAATACGGGGAATTTCTGCCATTTTGCCCAAAAATAAAGGGAATGTATACCTTTTTGCCATAAAAAAAGCAAATTTCTTCATTTTTGCCCCAAAATAAGGGGATTTTCCACCTTTTTGACTCAAAATAAGTGCAATTTCTGCCTTTTCCCAAAAATAAACGAAATTTCTGTCTTTTTGCCCCAAAATAAGGGGAATTACAGCTATTTTACCTCAAAATAAGGGGAATTTCTGCCTTTTTGCCCCAAAATATGAGGAATTTCTGACTTTTTGCCCCAAAATAAGAAAAATTTCTGCAATTTTTACCAAAATAAAAAAAATTTCTGCCTTTTTGCCCCCCAAAAAAATTTTTCGCCTTTTTTCCCTGAAATAAGTGAAATTTCTGCAATTTTGCCCCAAAATATGGAAATTTCTGCAATTTTGCCCCAATGTAAAGGAAATTTCTGCAATTTTGCCCCAAAATAAGGAAAATTTCTGACTGTTTGCTCCCAAAAAAGGAGATTTTCTGTCTTTTTGCCCCAAAATAAAGAGAATTTTTGCCTTTTGCCCGAAAATTATGAGAATTTCTGCAATTTTGCTTCAAAATACGGGGAATTTCTGCTTTCTAGCCCCAAAATAAAGGGAATTTCTGCATTTTACCACAAAATAAGAATAGTTTCTGCCTTTTGCCTCAAAATAAGGGGAATTTTCTGCCTTTTTGTTTCAAAATAAGAAAAATTTCTTCAATTTTGTACCATAATAAAAGAAATTTCTGCTCTTTGCCCCAAAATAAAAGGAATTTCTAATTTTTGCCCTGAAATAAATGAAATTTCTGCAATTTTGCCCGAAAATAAGGGAAATTTGTGCCTTTTTGCCCCAAAATAAGAAAAATTTTTGCCTTTTGCCCCAAAATATGGGGAATTTCAGCATTTTACCTCAAAATAAGAAGAATTTCAGCCTTTTTGCCCCAAAATAAGAAAAATTTCTGCAATTTTGCCCCAAAATAAGGGGAATTTCTTCCTTTTTGCCCCAAAATAAAGGATATTTCAGTCTTTTTACCTGAAAATAAGTGAAATTTCTGCAATTTTGCCCCAAATAAGGAAAATTTCTGCAATTTTGCCCCAAAATAAGGTAAATTCCTGCAATTTTGCCCCAAAATAAGTGGAATTTTTGAGTTTTGCCCCAAAATAAGGAGAATTTCTGTCTTTTTGCCCCAACATATAGGGAATTTCTGCCTTTTTGCCCCACAATTAGGGGAATTTCTGTCTTTTTTGCCCCAAAATAAGGAAAATTTCTGACTTATTACCCTAAAATAAGTGAAATGTCTGCAATTTTGCCCCAAAATAAGAAAAATTTCTGCCTTTTTGCACCCAAATAAGGGGAATTTCAGCCTTTTTACCTCAAAATAAGGGGAATTTCTGCATTTTTGCCACAAAATATTAGGAATTTCTGCCATTTTGCCCCAAAATAAGAAAAATTTCTGCCATTTTTACCTGAAATAAGTGAAATTTCTGCAATTTTGCCCCAAAATAAGTGAAATTTCTGCAATTTTGCCTCAAAATAAGGGAAATTTCCGGAATTTTGCCCCAAAATAAGTGGAAATTCTTAGTTTTGTCCCAAAATAAGGAGAATTTTTGTCTTTTTGCCCCAACATATAGGGAATTTCTGCCTATTTGCCCCACAATTTGGGGATTTTCTGCAATTGTGCTCCAAAATACGGGGAATTTCTGCTTTTTTGCCCGAAAATAAGGGGAATATATACCTTTTGCCACAAAAAAGGGAAATTTCTTCATTTTTGCCGCAAAATAAGAGGAATTTCTGCCTTCTTACCTCAAAATAAGTGAAATTTCTGCCTTTTTACCCAAAAGTAAACGGAATTTCTGTCTTTTTGCCCCAAAATAAAAGCAATTTTTGAATTTTGCCCTGAAATAAGTGAAATTTCTGCAATTTTGCCCCAAATTAAGGGAAATTTCTGGAATTTTGCCCCAAAATAAATGGAATTTCTGAGTTTTGCCCCAAAATAATGAGAATTTCTGTCTTTTTGCCCCAACATATCGGGAATTTCTGCCTTTTTGCCCCACAATTAGGGGAATTTCTGCAATTTTGCTCCAAAATACGGGGAATTTCTGCCTTTTTGCCCGAAATTAAGGGGATTTTCTGCCTTTTTGCCCCCAAACAAGGGAAATTTCTGCAATTTTAACCCAAAATATGAAGAATTTCTGCCTTTTTACCCCCAAATAAGGGGAATTTCTGCCTTTTTGCCCTGAAATATGTGAAATGTTTGAAATTTTACCCCAAAAGAAGGTGAATTTCTGTCTTTGTGCCCCAAAATAATGGAAATTTCTGCATTTTGCCCTAAAATAAAAAAAAATTTTTGTTTTTTTCTCTGAAATAAATGAAATTTCTGCAATTTTGCCTTACAATAAAAGAAATTTCTGCAATTTTTCCCCATAATAAAGGAAATTTCTGCAATTTTTTCTAAAATAAGGGGAATTTCTGATTTTTACCACAAAATAAGGGGAGTTTCTGCCTTTTTGCCTTAAAATAAAGAAAATTACTGCATGTTTTACCCCAAAATTAGGTGAATTTCTGCAATTTTGCTCCAAAATACGGGAATTTTCTCCCTTTTCGCCGAAAATGAAGTGAATTTCTGCCATTTTGCCGCGAAATAAGTGAAATTTCTGCAGTTTTACCCCAAAATAAGGGGAAGTTCTGCGTTTTTGCCCCAAAATTAGAGGAATTTCTGCAATTTTGCTCCAAAATACAGGGAATTTCTGCCTTTTTGCCCGAAAATAAAAAGAATGTATACCTTTTGCCATAAAAAAGGGAAATTTCTTCATTTTTACTCCAAAATAAGGGGATTTTCCGCCTTTTTGACTCAAAATAAGTGCAATTTCTGACTTTTCCCCAAAAATAAACGGAATTTCTGACTTTTTGCCCTGAAATAAGTTAAATTTCTAAAATTTTTCCCCAAAAATAAGGGAAATATCTGCTTTTTGCCCCAAAATAAGGGGAATTTCTGACTTTTTGCCCCAAAATAAGGGGAATTTCTGCATATTTGCCCCAAATAATGGGAAATTTCTGACTTTTTGCCCCAAAATAAGAAAAATTTCTGCAATTTAGTACCAAAATAAAAAAAATTTCTGCCTTTTTGCCCCAAAATAAGAAAATTTCTGCTTTTTTTTCTGAAATAAGTAAAATTTCTGCAATTTTGCCTCAAAATAAGTGAAATTTCTGCAATTTTGCCCCAAAAGAAGGGAAATTTCTGGAATTGTGCCCCAAAATAAGTGGAATTTCTGAGTTTTGCCCCAAAATAAGATGAATTTCTGTCTTTTTGCTCCAACATATAGGGAATTTATGCCTTTTTGCCCCACAATTAGGGGAATTTCTGCAATTTTGCTCTAAAATACGGGGAATTTCTGTCTTTTTGCCCGAAAATAATAAGAGTGCATACCTTTTTGCCATAAAAAAATGAAATTTCTTAATTTTTGCTCCAAAATAAGGGGAATTTCTGCTTTTTTGCCTCTAAATAAGTGGAATTTCTGTTTTTTCCCCCAAACAAAAGGAATTTCTGTCTTTTTTTACCCCCAAATAAAAAAAATTTCTGAATTATTACTCTGAAATAAGTGAAATTTCTGCAATTTTGCCCCAAAATACGGGAAATTTCTGCCTTTTTGCCTCCAAAAAAGGGGAATTTCAGCCTTTTTACCTCAAAACAAGGGGAATTTCTTCATTTTTACCCCAAAATAATTGGATTTTCTGCCTTTTTGACTCAAAATAAGTGAAATTTCTGCAATTTTTGCCCAAAATAAGGGAAATGTCTGCTTTTTGCCCCAAAATAAGGGGAATTTCAGCATTTTTACCTCAAAATAAGGGGAATTTCTGCATTTTTGCCCCAAAATATGGGAAATTTCTGCCTTTTTGCCAAAAATAAAAAAAATTTCTGCAATTTTGTACCAAAATAAAAGAAATTTCTGTCTTTTTTTCCCTGAAATAAGTGAAATTTCTGCAATTTTGCCCCAAAATAAGTGAAATTTCTGCAATTTTGCCCCAAAATAAGGGAAATTTTTGGAATTTTGCCCCAAAATAAGTGGAATTTCTGAGTTTTGCCCCAAAATAAGTAGAATTTCTGTCTTTTTGCCCCAACACATAGGGAATTTCTGCCTTTTTGCCCCACAATTAGGGGAATTTCTGCAATTTTGCTCAAAAATACGGGGAATTTCTGTCTTTTTGCCCGAAAATAAGAAGAATGCATACCTTTTTGCCATAAAAAAGGGAAATTTCTTCATTTTCGCTCCAAAATAAGGGGAATTTCTGCTTTTTTGCCTCTAAATAAGTGGAATTTCTGTCTTTTTCCCCCAAAACATAGAGAATTTGTGTCTTTTTTGCCCCAAAATAAGGAAAATTTCTGACTTATTACCCTGAAATAAATGAAATATCTGCAATTTTGCCCCAAAATAAGGGAAATTTCTGCTTTTTGCAACCAAATAAGGGGAATTTTAGACTTTTTACCTCAAAATAAGGGGATTTTCTGCATTTTTGCCCCAAAATATGAGAAATTTCTGCCTTTTTGCCCCAAATTAAGAAAATTTCTGCTTTTTTTTCTGAAATAAGTGAAATTTCTGCAATTTTGCGTCAAAATAAGTGAAATTTCTGAGTTTTGCTCTAAAATAAGGAGAATTTCTGTCTTTTTGCCCAAACATATAGGGAATTTCTGCCTTTTTGTCCCACAATTAGGGGAATTTCTGCAATTTTGCTCCAAAATACGGGGAATTTCTGCTTTTTAGCCTGAAAATAAGAAGAATGCATACCTTTTGCCACAAAAAAAGGAAATTTCTTCATTTTTGCTCCAAAATAAGGGGAATTTCTGCTTTTTTGCTTCTAAATAAGTGGAATTTCTGACTTTTTCCCCCAAAACAAAAGGAATTTCTGTCTTTTTTGCCCCAAATAAGGAAAATTTCTGACTTATTACCCTGAAATAAATGAAATTTCTGCAATTTTGTCCCAGAATAAGGGAAATTTCTGCTTTCTGCCCCCAAATAAGGGGAATTTCTGCCTTTTTACCTCAAAATAAGGGGAATTTTTGCAATTTTACCACAAAATATTTGGAATCTCTGCATTTTTGCCCCAAAATGAGGAAAATTTCTGCCTTTTTACCATGATATAAGTGAAATTTCTGCAATTTTGCCCCAAAATAAGTGAAATTTCGGCAATTTTGCCACAAAATAAGGGAAATTTCTGGAATTTTGCCCCAAAATAAGTGGAATTTCTGAGTTTTGCCCCAAAATAAGGAGAATTTCTGTCTTTTTGCTCTAACATATAGGGAATTTCTGCATTTTGCCCCACAATTAGGGGAATTTCTGCAATTTTGCTCCAAAATACGGATAATTTCAGCTTTTTAGCCCAAAAATAAGTGGAATGTATACATTTTGCCACAAAAAAGGGAAATTTCTTCATTTTTACTCCAAAATAAAAGGAATTTCTGCTTTTTTGCCTCTAAAAAAGTGGAATTTCTGTCTTTTTCCCCCAAAACAAAGGGAATTTCTGTGTTTTTTGCCCCAAAATAAGGAAAATTTCTGACTTATTACCCTGAAATAAGTGAAATTTATGCAATTTTGCCTCAAAATAAGTGAAATTTCTGCAATTTTGGCCCAAAATAAGGGAAATTTTTGGAATTTTGCCCCAAGGTAAGTGGAATTTCTGAGTTTTGCCCCAAAATAAGGAGATTTTCTGTTTTTTTGCTCTAACTTACAGGGAATTTCTGCCTTTTTGCCCCACAATTAGCGGAATTTTTGCAATTTTGCTCCAAAATACGGGTAATTTCTGCTTTTTAGCCTGAAAATAAGGGGAATGTATACCATTTGCCACAAAAAAGAAATTTCTTCATTTTTACTCCAAAATAAAAGGAATTTCTGCTTTTTTGCCCCAAAATAAGAAAAATTTCTGACTGACTACTCTGAAATAAGTGAAATTTCTGCAATTTGGCCCCAAAATAAGAAAAATTTCTGCCTTTTTGCCTCCAAATAAGGGGAATTTCAGCCTTTTAACCTCAAAATAAGAGGAATTTCTGCATTTTTGCCCCAAAATATGGGAGATTTCTGCCTTTTTGCCCCAAAATAAGAAAAATTTCTGCAATTTTGTACCAAAATAAAAGAAATTTCCGCCTTTTTGCACCAAAATAAGAAAATTTCTGCTTTTTTTTCTGAAATAAGTGAAATTTCTGCAATTTTGCCCCAAAATAACAGAAATTTCTGCAATTTTGCTCCCAAATAAAGGAAATTTCTGGAATTTTGCCTTAAAATAAGTGGAATTTCTGAGTTTTGCCCCAAAATAAGAAGAATTTCTGTCTTTTTGCCCTAACATATAGGGAATTTCTGCCTTTTCGCCCCACAATTAGGGGAATTTCTGCAATTTTGCTCCAAAATACGGGGAATTTCTGCCTTTTTGCCCGAAAATAACAAGAATGCATAACTTTTTGCCATAAAAAAGGGAAAGTTCTTCATTTTTGCTCCAAAATAAGGGGAATTTCAGCTTTTTTGCCTCTAAATAAGTGGAATTTCTCTCTTTTTCCCCCAAAACAAAGGGAATTTTTGTTTTTTTGCTCCAAAATAAGGAAAATTTCTGACTTATTACCCTGAAATAAGTGAAATTTCTGCAATTTTGCCCCAAAATAAGTGAAATTTCTGCAATTTTGCCCCAAAATAAGGGAAATTTCTGGAATTTTGCCCCAAAATAAGTGGAATTTCTGAGTTTTGCCCCAAAATTAAGAGAATTTCTGTCTTTTTGCCCCAACATATAGGCAATTTCTGCCTTTTTGCCCCACAATTAGGGGAATTTCTGCAATTTTGCTCCAAAATATGGGGAATTTCTGCTTTTTAGCCTGAAAATAAGGGGAATGTATACTTTTTGCCACAAAAAAAAAAGAAATTTCTTCATTTTTACTCCAAAATAAAATGAATTTTTGCTTTTTTGCCGCTAAAAAAGTGGAATTTCTGCCTTTTTCCCTCAAAACAAAAAGAATTTCTGTCTTTTTTGCCCCAAAATAAAGAAAATTTCTGACTTATTACACTGAAATAAGTGAAATTTCTGCAATTTTGCCTCAAAATAAGGGAAATTTCTGCCTTTTTGCCCCCAAATAATGGGAATTTCAGCCTTTTTACCTCAAAATAAGAGAAATTTCTGCATTTTTGCCCCAAAATATGGGAGATTTCTGCCTTTTTGCCCCAAAATAAGAAAAATTTCTGCAATTTTGTACCAAAATAAAAGAAATTTCCGCCTTTTTGCACCAAAATAAGAAAATTTCTGCTTTTTTTTCTGAAATAAGTGAAATTTCTGCAATTTTGCCCCAAAATAAGTGAAATTTCTGATATTTGGCCCCAAAATAAGGGAAATTTCTGGAATTTTGCCCCAATATCAGTGGAATTTCTGCGTTTTGACCCAAAATAAGGAGAATTTGTTTCTTTTTGCCCCAACATATAGGGAATTTCTGCCTTTTTGCCCCACAATTAGGGGAATTTCTGCAATTTTGCTCCAAAATACTGGGAATTTCTGCCTTTTTGCCCGAAAATAAGAAGAATGCATATCTTTTGGCCATAAAAAAAGGAAATTTCTTCATTTTTGCTCCAAAATAAGAGGAATTTCTGCTTTTTTGCCTCTAAATAAGTGGAATTTCTATCTTTTTCACCCCAAAACAAAGGAAATTTCTGTCTTTTTGGCCCCAAAATAAGGAAAATTTCTGCCTTTTTTCCCTGAAATAAGTGAAATTTCTGCAATTTTGCACCAAAATAAGTGAAATTTCTGCAATTTTGCCCCAAAATAAGGGAAATTTCTGGAATTTTGCCCCAAAATAAGTGGAATTTCTGAGTTTAGCCCCAAAATAAAAAGAATTTCTGTCTTTTTGCCCTAACATATCGGAAATTTCTGCCTTTTTGCCCCACAATTAGGGGAATTTCTGCAATTTTGCTCCAAAATACGGGGAATTTCTGCTTTTTAGCCTGAAAATAAGGGGAATGTATATCTTTTGCCACAAAAAAAAAGAAATTTCTTCATTTTTACTCCAAAATAAAATGAATTTCTGCTTTTTTGCCGCTAAAAAAGTGGAATTTCTGTCTTTTTCCCCCAAAACAAAGGGAATTTCTGTCTTTTTTGCCCCAAAATAAGGAAAATTTCTGACTTATTACACTGAAATAAGTGAAATTTCTGCAATTTTGCCTCAAAATAAGGAAAATTTCTTCCTTTTTCCCCCAAATAAGGGAAATTTCTACCTTTTTACCTCAAAATAAGAGGAATTTCTGCATTTTTTCCCCAAAATATGGGAGATTTGTGCCTTTTTGCCCCAAAAAAAGAAAAATTTCTGCAATTTTGTACCAAAATAGAAATTTCTGCCTTTTTGCACCAAAATAGGAAAATTTCTGAATTTTTTTCTGAAATTAGTGAAATTTCTGCAAGTTTGCCCCAAAATAAGTGAAATTTCTGCAATTTTGTCCCAAAATAAGGGAAATTTCTGTTTTTTACCCCCAAATAAGGGGAATTTCTGCCTTTTTACCTTAAAATAAGGGGAATTTCTGCATTTTTGCCACAAAATATTTGGAATTTCTGCAATTTTGCCCCAAAATAAGTGAAATTACTGCAATTTTGCCCGAAAATAAGTGAAATTTCTGCCTTTTTGCCCCAAAATAAGAAAAATTTCTGCAATTTTGTACCAAAATAAAATATAATTCTGCCTTTTTGCACCAAAATAGGAAAATTTCTGAATTTTTTTCTGAAATAAGTGAAATTTCTGCAATTTTGCACCAAAATAAGAGAAATTTCTGCAATTTTGCCCCAAAATAAGGGAAATTTCTGGAATTTTGACCAAAAAAGTGTGGAATTTCTGAGTTTTTGCCCCAAAATAAGTGAAATTTCTTTTTTTTGCCCCCAAATAAGGGGAATTTCTGCCTTTTTACCTCAAAATAAAGGGAATTTCTTCATTTTTGCCACAAAATATTTGGAATTTCTGCATTTTTGCATCAAAATAAGGATAATTTCTGCCTTTTTACCATGAAATAAGTGAAATTTCTGCAATTTTGCCCCAAAATAAGTGAAATTTCTGCAATTTTGCCCCAAAATAAGAGAAATTTCTGGAATTTTGCCCCAAAATAAGGGAAATTTCTGGAATTTTGACCAAAAAAGTGTGGAATTTCTGAGTTTTTGCCCCAAAATAAGTGAAATTTCTTTTTTTTGCCCCCAAATAAGGGGAATTTCTGCAATTTTGCCCCAAAATAAGAGAAATTTCTGGAATTTTGCCCCAAAATAAGAGAAATTTCTGGAATTTTGCCCCAAAATAAATGGAATTTCTGAGTTTTGCCCCAAAAATAAAGAGAATTTCTGTCTTTTTGCCCCAACATATAGGGAATATCTGCCTTTTTGCCCCACAAGTAGGGGAATTTCTGCAATTTTGCTCCAAAATAAGAGGAATTTCTGCTTTTTTGCCTCTAAATAAGTGGAATTTCTGTCTTTTTCCCCCAAAACAAAGGGAATTTCTGTATTTTTTGCCCCAAAATAAAGAAAATTTCTGTAATTTTGCACCAAAATAAAAGAAATTTCTGCCTTTTTGCCCCCAAATAAGAAAATTTTTCCTTTTTTTCTGAAATAAGTGAAATTTCTGCAATTTTGCCCCAAAATAAGAGAAATTTCTGCCTTTTTGCCCCCAAATAAGGGAAATTTCAGCCTTTTTACCTCAAAATAAAGAAAATTTCTACATTTTTGCCCCAAAATATGGGAAATTTATGCCTTTTTGCCCCAAAATAAGAAAAATTTCTGCAATTTTGCACCAAAATAAAAGAAATTTCTGCCTTTTTGCCACAGAATAAGAAAAATTTCTCCAATTCTGTACCAAAATAAAAAAATTTCTAAAATTTTGCTCCAAAATAAGGGAAATTTCTGATTTTTGCCCAGATATAAGGAGAATTTCTGTATTTTTGCCCCAAAATAAAGGGAATTTCTGCCTTTTTGCCCCAAAATTAGGGGAGTTTCTGCAATTTTGCTTCAAAATAATGGGAATTTCTGCCTCTTTTCCTGAAAATAAGGGGAACTTCTGCCAATTTGCCCCAAATAAAGGGAATTTCTGCATTTTTGCCCCAATATTAGGAGAATTTCTGCAATTTTGCTCCAAAATACAGGGAATTTCTGCCTTTTTGCCCGAAATTAAGGGGATTTTCTGCCTTTTTGCCCCAAAACAACTGACATTTCTGCAATTTTATCCCAATATAAGGGGAATTTCTGCCTTTTTGCCCCCAAATAAGGGCAATTTCTGCCTTTATGCCCTGAAATATGTGACATGTCTTCAATTTTACCCCAAAATAAGGTGAATTTCTGCCCTTTTGCCCCAAAATAATGGGAATTTCTGCATTTTGCCAAAAATAAGAAAGATTTTTGTTTTTTTCTCTGAAATATGTGAAATTTCTGCAATTTTGCCCCAAAATAAGGGAAATTTATGCCTTTTTGCCCCCAAATAAGGGGAATATCAGCCTTTTTACCTCAAAATAAGAGGAATTTCTGAATTTTTGCCACAAAATATTAGGAATTTCTGCCTTTTTGCCCCAAAATAAGGAAAATTTCTGCCTTTTTTTCCATGAAAAAAGTGAAATTTCTGCAATTTCGCCCCAAAATAAGTGAAATTTCTGCAATTTTGCCCCAAAATAAGGGAAATTTCTGGAATTTTGCCCCAAAATAAGTGGAATTTCTGAGTTTTGCCCCAAAATAAGGAGAATTTCTGTCTTTTTGCTCCAACATATAGAGAATTTCTGCCTTTTTGCCCCACAATTAGGGGAATTTCGGCAATTTTGCTCCAAAATACGGGGAATTTCTGCTTTTTAGCCCGAAAATTAGAGGAATGCATACCTTTTTCCACAAAAAAAGAAAAATTTCTTCATTTTTGCTCCAAAATAATAAGAATTTCTGCTTTTTAGCCTCTAAATAAGTGGAATATCAGTCTTTTTCCTTTGAAACAAAGAGAATTTCTGTTTTTTGCCCCAAAATAAGGAAAATTTCTGACTTATTATTCTGAAATAAGTGAAATTTCTGCAATTTTGCCTCAAAATAAGGGAAATTTCTGCCTTTTTGCCCCCAAATAAGGGGAATTTCAGCGTTTTTACCTCAAAATAAGGGAAATTTCTGCTTTTTTGCCCCAAAATATGGGAGATTTCTGCCTTTTTGCCCCAAAATAAGAAACATTTCTGCAATTTTGTACCAAAATAAAAGAAATTTCTGCCTTTTTGCCCCAAAATAAGAAAATTTCTGCTTTTGTTCTCTGAAATAAGTGAAATTTCTGCAATTTTGCCTCAAAATAAGGAAAATTTCTGCCTTTTTGCCCCCAAATAAGGGGAATTTCAGCCTTTTTACCCAAAAATAAGAGGAATTTCTGCATTTTTGCCCCTAAATATTAGGAATTTCTGCCTTTTTGCCCTAAAAATAAGAAAAATTTCTGCAATTTTGTACCAAAATATTAGAAATTTCTGCCTTGTTGCACCAAAATAAGAAAATTTCTGCTTTTTTTTCTGACATAAGTGAAATTTTTGCAATTTTGCCCCAAAATAAGTGAAATTTCTGCAATTTTGCCTCAAAATAAGGGAAATTTCTGGAATTTTGCGCCAAAATAAGTGGAATTTCTGAGTTTTGCCCCAAAATAATGAGAATTTCTGTCTTTTTGCCCCAACATATAGGGAATTTCTGCCTTTTTGCCCAAAAATTAGGGGAATTTCTGCAATGTTGCTCCAAAATACGGGGAATTTCTGCCATTTTGCCCAAAAATAAAGGGAATGTATACCTTTTTGCCATAAAAAAAGCAAATTTCTTCATTTTTGCCCCAAAATAAGGGGATTTTCCACCTTTTTGACTCAAAATAAGTGCAATTTCTGCCTTTTCCCAAAAATAAACGAAATTTCTGTCTTTTTGCCCCAAAATAAGGGGAATTACAGCCTTTTTACCTCAAAATAAGGGGAATTTCTGCCTTTTTGCCCCAAAATATGAGGAATTTCTGACTTTTTGCCCCAAAATAAGAAAAATTTCTGCAATTTTTACCAAAATAAAAAAAATTTCTGCCTTTTTGCCCCCCCAAAAAAATTTTCGCCTTTTTTCCCTGAAATAAGTGAAATTTCTGCAATTTTGCCCCAAAATATGGAAATTTCTGCAATTTTGCCCCAATGTAAAGGAAATTTCTGCAATTTTGCCCCAAAATAAGGAAAATTTCTGACTGTTTGCTCCCAAAAAAGGAGATTTTCTGTCTTTTTGCCCCAAAATAAAGAGAATTTTTGCCTTTTGCCCGAAAATTATGAGAATTTCTGCAATTTTGCTTCAAAATACGGGGAATTTCTGCTTTCTAGCCCCAAAATAAAGGGAATTTCTGCATTTTACCACAAAATAAGAATAGTTTCTGCCTTTTGCCTCAAAATAAGGGGAATTTTCTGCCTTTTTGTTTCAAAATAAGAAAAATTTCTTCAATTTTGTACCATAATAAAAGAAATTTCTGCTCTTTGCCCCAAAATAAAAGGAATTTCTGAATTTTTGCCCTGAAATAAATGAAATTTCTGCAATTTTGCCCGAAAATAAGGGAAATTTGTGCCTTTTTGCCCCAAAATAAGAAGAATTTTTGCCTTTTGCCCCAAAATATGGGGAATTTCAGCATTTTACCTCAAAATAAGAAGAATTTCAGCCTTTTTGCCCCAAAATAAGAAAAATTTCTGCAATTTTGCCCCAAAATAAGGGGAATTTCTTCCTTTTTGCCCCAAAATAAAGGATATTTCAGTCTTTTTACCTGAAAATAAGTGAAATTTCTGCAATTTTGCCCCAAATAAGGAAAATTTCTGCAATTTTGCCCCAAAATAAGGTAAATTCCTGCAATTTTGCCCCAAAATAAGTGGAATTTTTGAGTTTTGCCCCAAAATAAGGAGAATTTCTGTCTTTTTGCCCCAACATATAGGGAATTTCTGCCTTTTTGCCCCACAATTAGGGGAATTTCTGTCTTTTTTGCCCCAAAATAAGGAAAATTTCTGACTTATTACCCTGAAATAAGTGAAATGTCTGCAATTTTGTCCCAAAATAAGAAAAATTTCTGCCTTTTTGCACCCAAATAAGGGGAATTTCAGCCTTTTTACCTCAAAATAAGGGGAATTTCTGCATTTTTGCCACAAAATATTAGGAATTTCTGCCATTTTGCCCCAAAATAAGAAAAATTTCTGCCATTTTTACCTGAAATAAGTGAAATTTCTGCAATTTTGCCCCAAAATAAGTGAAATTTCTGCAATTTTGCCCCAAAATAAGGGAAATTTCCGGAATTTTGCCCCAAAATAAGTGGAAATTCTGAGTTTTGTCCCAAAATAAGGAGAATTTTTGTCTTTTTGCCCCAACATATAGGGAATTTCTGCCTATTTGCCCCACAATTTGGGGATTTTCTGCAATTGTGCTCCAAAATATGGGGAATTTCTGCTTTTTTGCCCGAAAATAAGGGGAATATATACCTTTTGCCACAAAAAAGGGAAATTTCTTCATTTTTGCCGCAAAATAAGAGGAATTTCTGCCTTCTTACCTCAAAATAAGTGAAATTTCTGCCTTTTTACCCAAAAGTAAACGGAATTTCTGTCTTTTTGCCCCAAAATAAAAGCAATTTTTGAATTTTGCCCTGAAATAAGTGAAATTTCTGCAATTTTGCCCCAAATTAAGGGAAATTTCTGGAATTTTGCCCCAAAATAAATGGAATTTCTGAGTTTTGCCCGAAAATAAGGAGAATTTCTGTCTTTTTGCCCCAACATATCGGGAATTTCTGCCTTTTTGCCCCACAATTAGGGGAATTTCTGCAATTTTGCTCCAAAATACGGGGAATTTCTGACTTTTTGCCCGAAATTAAGGGGATTTTCTGCCTTTTTGCCCCCAAACAAGGGAAATTTCTGCAATTTTAACCCAAAATATGAAGAATTTCTGCCTTTTTACCCCCAAATAAGGGGAATTTCTGCCTTTTTGCCCTGAAATATGTGAAATGTTTGAAATTTTACCCCAAAAGAAGGTGAATTTCTGTCTTTGTGCCCCAAAATAATGGAAATTTCTGCATTTTGCCCTAAAATAAAAAAAATTTTTGTTTTTTTCTCTGAAATAAATGAAATTTCTGCAATTTTGCCTTACAATAAAAGAAATTTCTGCAATTTTTCCCCATAATAAAGGAAATTTCTGCAATTTTTTCTAAAATAAGGGGAATTTCTGATTTTTGCCACAAAATAAGGGGAATTTCTGCCTTTTTGCCTTAAAATAAAGAAAATTACTGCATGTTTTACCCCAAAATTAGGTGAATTTCTGCAATTTTGCTCCAAAATACGGGAATTTTCTCCCTTTTCGCCGAAAATGAAGTGAATTTCTGCCATTTTGCCGCGAAATAAGTGAAATTTCTGCAGTTTTACCCCAAAATAAGGGGAAGTTCTGCGTTTTTGCCCCAAAATTAGAGGAATTTCTGCAATTTTGCTCCAAAATACAGGGAATTTCTGCCTTTTTGCCCGAAAATAAAAAGAATGTATACCTTTTGCCATAAAAAAGGGAAATTTCTTCATTTTTACTCCAAAATAAGGGGATTTTCCGCCTTTTTGACTCAAAATAAGTGCAATTTCTGAATTTTCCCCAAAAATAAACGGAATTTCTGACTTTTTGCCCTGAAATAAGTTAAATTTCTAAAATTTTTCCCCAAAAATAAGGGAAATATCTGCTTTTTGCCCCAAAATAAGGGGAATTTCTGACTTTTTGCCCCAAAATAAGGGGAATTTCTGCATATTTGCCCCAAATAATGGGAAATTTCTGACTTTTTGCCCCAAAATAAGAAAAATTTCTGCAATTTAGTACCAAAATAAAAAAAATTTCTGCCTTTTTGCCCCAAAATAAGAAAATTTCTGCTTTTTTTTCTGAAATAAGTAAAATTTCTGCAATTTTGCCTCAAAATAAGTGAAATTTCTGCAATTTTGCCCCAAAAGAAGGGAAATTTCTGGAATTGTGCCCCAAAATAAGTGGAATTTCTGAGTTTTGCCCCAAAATAAGATGAATTTCTGTCTTTTTGCTCCAACATATAGGGAATTTATGCCTTTTTGCCCCACAATTAGGGGAATTTCTGCAATTTTGCTCTAAAATACGGGGAATTTTTGTCTTTTTGCCCGAAAATAATAAGAGTGCATACCTTTTTGCCATAAAAAAATGAAATTTCTTAATTTTTGCTCCAAAATAAGGGGAATTTCTGCTTTTTTGCCTCTAAATAAGTGGAATTTCTGTTTTTTCCCCCAAACAAAAGGAATTTCTGTCTTTTTTTACCCCCAAATAAAAAAAATTTCTGAATTATTACTCTGAAATAAGTGAAATTTCTGCAATTTTGCCCCAAAATACGGGAAATTTCTGCCTTTTTGCCTCCAAAAAAGGGGAATTTCAGCCTTTTTACCTCAAAACAAGGGGAATTTCTTCATTTTTACCCCAAAATAATTGGATTTTCTGCCTTTTTGACTCAAAATAAGTGAAATTTCTGCAATTTTTGCCCAAAATAAGGGAAATGTCTGCTTTTTGCCCCAAAATAAGGGGAATTTCAGCATTTTTACCTCAAAATAAGGGGAATTTCTGCATTTTTGCCCCAAAATATGGGAAATTTCTGCCTTTTTGCCAAAAATAAAAAAAATTTCTGCAATTTTGTACCAAAATAAAAGAAATTTCTGTCTTTTTTTCCCTGAAATAAGTGAAATTTCTGCAATTTTGCCCCAAAATAAGTGAAATTTCTGCAATTTTGCCCCAAAATAAGGGAAATTTTTGGAATTTTGCCCCAAAATAAGTGGAATTTCTGAGTTTTGCCCCAAAATAAGTAGAATTTCTGTCTTTTTGCCCCAACACATAGGGAATTTCTGCCTTTTTGCCCCACAATTAGGGGAATTTCTGCAATTTTGCTCAAAAATACGGGGAATTTCTGTCTTTTTGCCCGAAAATAAGAAGAATGCATACCTTTTTGCCATAAAAAAGGGAAATTTCTTCATTTTCGCTCCAAAATAAGGGGAATTTCTGCTTTTTTGCCTCTAAATAAGTGGAATTTCTGTCTTTTTCCCCCAAAACATAGAGAATTTGTGTCTTTTTTGCCCCAAAATAAGAAAAATTTCTGACTTATTACCCTGAAATAAATGAAATATCTGCAATTTTGCCCCAAAATAAGGGAAATTTCTGCTTTTTGCAACCAAATAAGGGGAATTTTAGACTTTTTACCTCAAAATAAGGGGATTTTCTGCATTTTTGCCCCAAAATATGAGAAATTTCTGCCTTTTTGCCCCAAATTAAGAAAATTTCTGCTTTTTTTTCTGAAATAAGTGAAATTTCTGCAATTTTGCGTCAAAATAAGTGAAATTTCTGAGTTTTGCTCTAAAATAAGGAGAATTTCTGTCTTTTTGCCCAAACATATAGGGAATTTCTGCCTTTTTGTCCCACAATTAGGGGAATTTCTGCAATTTTGCTCCAAAATACGGGGAATTTCTGCTTTTTAGCCTGAAAATAAGAAGAATGCATACCTTTTGCCACAAAAAAAGGAAATTTCTTCATTTTTGCTCCAAAATAAGGGGAATTTCTGCTATTTTGCTTCTAAATAAGTGGAATTTCTGACTTTTTCCCCCAAAACAAAAGGAATTTCTGTCTTTTTTGCCCCAAATAAGGAAAATTTCTGACTTATTACCCTGAAATAAATGAAATTTCTGCAATTTTGTCCCAGAATAAGGGAAATTTCTGCTTTCTGCCCCCAAATAAGGGGAATTTCTGCCTTTTTACCTCAAAATAAGGGGAATTTTTGCAATTTTACCACAAAATATTTGGAATCTCTGCATTTTTGCCCCAAAATGAGGAAAATTTCTGCCTTTTTACCATGATATAAGTGAAATTTCTGCAATTTTGCCCCAAAATAAGTGAAATTTCGGCAATTTTGCCACAAAATAATGGAAATTTCTGGAATTTTGCCCCAAAATAAGTGGAATTTCTGAGTTTTGCCCCAAAATAAGGAGAATTTCTGTCTTTTTGCTCTAACATATAGGGAATTTCTGCATTTTGCCCCACAATTAGGGGAATTTCTGCAATTTTGCTCCAAAATACGGGTAATTTCAGCTTTTTAGCCCAAAAATAAGTGGAATGTATACATTTTGCCACAAAAAAGGGAAATTTCTTCATTTTTACTCCAAAATAAAAGGAATTTCTGCTTTTTTGCCTCTAAAAAAGTGGAATTTCTGTCTTTTTCCCCCAAAACAAAGGGAATTTCTGTGTTTTTTGCCCCAAAATAAGGAAAATTTCTGACTTATTACCCTGAAATAAGTGAAATTTATGCAATTTTGCCTCAAAATAAGTGAAATTTCTGCAATTTTGGCCCAAAATAAGGGAAATTTTTGGAATTTTGCCCCAAGGTAAGTGGAATTTCTGAGTTTTGCCCCAAAATAAGGAGATTTTCTGTTTTTTTGCTCTAACTTACAGGGAATTTCTGCCTTTTTGCCCCACAATTAGCGGAATTTTTGCAATTTTGCTCCAAAATACGGGTAATTTCTGCTTTTTAGCCTGAAAATAAGGGGAATGTATACCATTTGCCACAAAAAAGAAATTTCTTCATTTTTACTCCAAAATAAAAGGAATTTCTGCTTTTTTGCCCCAAAATAAGAAAAATTTCTGACTGACTACTCTGAAATAAGTGAAAGTTCTGCAATTTTGCCCCAAAATAAGAAAAATTTCTGCCTTTTTGCCTCCAAATAAGGGGAATTTCAGCCTTTTAACCTCAAAATAAGAGGAATTTCTGCATTTTTGCCCCAAAATATGGGAGATTTCTGCCTTTTTGCCCCAAAATAAGAAAAATTTCTGCAATTTTGTACCAAAATAAAAGAAATTTCTGCCTTTTTGCACCAAAATAAGAAAATTTCTGCTTTTTTTTCTGAAATAAGTGAAATTTCTGCAATTTTGCCCCAAAATAACAGAAATTTCTGCAATTTTGCTCCCAAATAAAGGAAATTTCTGGAATTTTGCCTTAAAATAAGTGGAATTTCTGAGTTTTGCCCCAAAATAAGAAGAATTTCTGTCTTTTTGCCCTAACATATAGGGAATTTCTGCCTTTTTGCCCCACAATTAGGGGAATTTCTGCAATTTTGCTCCAAAATACGGGGAATTTCTGCCTTTTTGCCCGAAAATAACAAGAATGCATAACTTTTTGCCATAAAAAAGGGAAAGTTCTTCATTTTTGCTCCAAAATAAGGGGAATTTCAGCTTTTTTGCCTCTAAATAAGTGGAATTTCTGTCTTTTCCCCCAAAACAAAGGGAATTTTTGTTTTTTTGCTCCAAAATAAGGAAAATTTCTGACTTATTACCCTGAAATAAGTGAAATTTCTGCAATTTTGCCCCAAAATAAGTGAAATTTCTGCAATTTTGCCCCAAAATAAGGGAAATTTCTGGAATTTTGCCCCAAAATAAGTGGAATTTCTGAGTTTTGCCCCAAAATTAAGAGAATTTCTGTCTTTTTGCCCCAACATATAGGCAATTTCTGCCTTTTTGCCCCACAATTAGGGGAATTTCTGCAATTTTGCTCCAAAATATGGGGAATTTCTGCTTTTTAGCCTGAAAATAAGGGGAATGTATACTTTTTGCCACAAAAAAAAAGAAATTTCTTCATTTTTACTCCAAAATAAAATGAATTTTTGCTTTTTTGCCGCTAAAAAAGTGGAATTTCTGCCTTTTTCCCTCAAAACAAAAAGAATTTCTGTCTTTTTTGCCCCAAAATAAAGAAAATTTCTGACTTATTACACTGAAATAAGTGAAATTTCTGCAATTTTGCCTCAAAATAAGGGAAATTTCTGCCTTTTTGCCCCCAAATAATGGGAATTTCAGCCTTTTTACCTCAAAATAAGAGAAATTTCTTCATTTTTGCCCCAAAATATGGGAGATTTCTGCCTTTTTGCCCCAAAATAAGAAAAATTTCTGCAATTTTGTACCAAAATAAAAGAAATTTCCGCCTTTTTGCACCAAAATAAGAAAATTTCTGCTTTTTTTTCTGAAATAAGTGAAATTTCTGCAATTTTGCCCCAAAATAAGTGAAATTTCTGCAATTTTGCCCCAAAATAAGGGAAATTTCTGGAATTTTGCCCCAATATCAGTGGAATTTCTGCGTTTTGACCCAAAATAAGGAGAATTTGTTTCTTTTTGCCCCAACATATAGGGAATTTCTGCCTTTTTGCCCCACAATTAGGGGAATTTCTGCAATTTTGCTCCAAAATACTGGGAATTTCTGCCTTTTTGCCCGAAAATAAGAAGAATGCATATCTTTTGGCCATAAAAAAAGGAAATTTCTTCATTTTTGCTCCAAAATAAGAGGAATTTCTGCTTTTTTGCCTCTAAATAAGTGGAATTTCTATCTTTTTCACCCCAAAACAAAGGAAATTTCTGTCTTTTTGGCCCCAAAATAAGGAAAATTTCTGCCTTTTTTCCCTGAAATAAGTGAAATTTCTGCAATTTTGCACCAAAATAAGTGAAATTTCTGCAATTTTGCCCCAAAATAAGGGAAATTTCTGGAATTTTGCCCCAAAATATGTGGAATTTCTGAGTTTAGCCCCAAAATAAAAAGAATTTCTGTCTTTTTGCCCTAACATATCGGAAATTTCTGCCTTTTTGCCCCACAATTAGGGGAATTTCTGCAATTTTGCTCCAAAATACGGGGAATTTCTGCTTTTTAGCCTGAAAATAAGGGGAATGTATATCTTTTGCCACAAAAAAAAGAAATTTCTTCATTTTTACTCCAAAATAAAATGAATTTCTGCTTTTTTGCCGCTAAAAAAGTGGAATTTCTGTCTTTTTCCCCCAAAACAAAGGGAATTTCTGTCTTTTTTGCCCCAAAATAAGGAAAATTTCTGACTTATTACACTGAAATAAGTGAAATTTCTGCAATTTTGCCTCAAAATAAGGAAAATTTCTTCCTTTTTCCCCCAAATAAGGGAAATTTCTACCTTTTTACCTCAAAATAAGAGGAATTTCTGCATTTTTTCCCCAAAATATGGGAGATTTGTGCCTTTTTGCCCCAAAAAAAGAAAAATTTCTGCAATTTTGTACCAAAATAGAAATTTCTGCCTTTTTGCACCAAAATAGGAAAATTTCTGAATTTTTTTCTGAAATAAGTGAAATTTCTGCAAGTTTGCCCCAAAATAAGTGAAATTTCTGCAATTTTGTCCCAAAATAAGGGAAATTTCTGTTTTTTACCCCCAAATAAGGGGAATTTCTGCCTTTTTACCTTAAAATAAGGGGAATTTCTGCATTTTTGCCACAAAATATTTGGAATTTCTGCAATTTTGCCCCAAAATAAGTGAAATTACTGCAATTTTGCCCGAAAATAAGTGAAATTTCTGCCTTTTTGCCCCAAAATAAGAAAAATTTCTGCAATTTTGTACCAAAATAAAATATAATTCTGCCTTTTTGCACCAAAATAGGAAAATTTCTGAATTTTTTTCTGAAATAAGTGAAATTTCTGCAATTTTGCACCAAAATAAGTGAAATTTCTGCAATTTTGCCCCAAAATAAGGGAAATTTCTGGAATTTTGACCAAAAAAGTGTGGAATTTCTGAGTTTTTGCCCCAAAATAAGTGAAATTTCTTTTTTTTTGCCCCCAAATAAGGGGAATTTCTGCCTTTTTACCTCAAAATAAAGGGAATTTCTTCATTTTTGCCACAAAATATTTGGAATTTCTGCATTTTTGCATCAAAATAAGGATAATTTCTGCCTTTTTACCATGAAATAAGTGAAATTTCTGCAATTTTGCCCCAAAATAAGTGAAATTTCTGCAATTTTGCCCCAAAATAAGAGAAATTTCTGGAATTTTGCCCCAAAATAAGGGAAATTTCTGGAATTTTGACCAAAAAAGTGTGGAATTTCTGAGTTTTTGCCCCAAAATAAGTGAAATTTCTTTTTTTTTCCCCAAATAAGGGGAATTTCTGCAATTTTGCCCCAAAATAAGAGAAATTTCTGGAATTTTGCCCCAAAATAAGAGAAATTTCTGGAATTTTGCCCCAAAATAAATGGAATTTCTGAGTTTTGCCCCAAAAATAAAGAGAATTTCTGTCTTTTTGCCCCAACATATAGGGAATATCTGCCTTTTTGCCCCACAAGTAGGGGAATTTCTGCAATTTTGCTCCAAAATAAGAGGAATTTCTGCTTTTTTGCCTCTAAATAAGTGGAATTTCTGTCTTTTTCCCCCAAAACAAAGGGAATTTCTGTCTTTTTTGCCCCAAAATAAAGAAAATTTCTGTAATTTTGCACCAAAATAAAAGAAATTTCTGCCTTTTTGCCCCCAAATAAGAAAATTTTTCCTTTTTTTCTGAAATAAGTGAAATTTCTGCAATTTTGCCCCAAAATAAGAGAAATTTCTGCCTTTTTGCCCCCAAATAAGGGAAATTTCAGCCTTTTTACCTCAAAATAAAGAAAATTTCTACATTTTTGCCCCAAAATATGGGAAATTTATGCCTTTTTGCCCCAAAATAAGAAAAATTTCTGCAATTTTGCACCAAAATAAAAGAAATTTCTGCCTTTTTGCCACAGAATAAGAAAAATTTCTCCAATTCTGTACCAAAATAAAAGAAATTTCTAAAATTTTGCTCCAAAATAAGGGAAATTTCTGATTTTTGCCCAGATATAAGGAGAATTTCTGTATTTTTGCCCCAAAATAAAGGGAATTTCTGCCTTTTTGCCCCAAAATTAGGGGAGTTTCTGCAATTTTGCTTCAAAATAATGGGAATTTCTGCCTCTTTTCCTGAAAATAAGGGGAACTTCTGCCAATTTGCCCCAAATAAAGGGAATTTCTGCATTTTTGCCCCAATATTAGGAGAATTTCTGCAATTTTGCTCCAAAATACAGGGAATTTCTGCCTTTTTGCCCGAAATTAAGGAGATTTTCTGCCTTTTTGCCCCAAAACAACTGACATTTCTGCAATTTTATCCCAATATAAGGGGAATTTCTGCCTTTTTGCCCCCAAATAAGGGCAATTTCTGCCTTTATGCCCTGAAATATGTGACATGTCTTCAATTTTACCCCAAAATAAGGTGAATTTCTGCCCTTTTGCCCCAAAATAATGGGAATTTCTGCATTTTGCCAAAAATAAGAAAGATTTTTGTTTTTTTCTCTGAAATATGTGAAATTTCTGCAATTTTGCCCCAAAATAAGGGAAATTTATGCCTTTTTGCCCCCAAATAAGGGGAATATCAGCCTTTTTACCTCAAAATAAGAGGAATTTCTGAATTTTTGCCACAAAATATTAGGAATTTCTGCCTTTTTGCCCCAAAATAAGGAAAATTTCTGCCTTTTTTTCCATGAAAAAAGTGAAATTTCTGCAATTTCGCCCCAAAATAAGTGAAATTTCTGCAATTTTGCCCCAAAATAAGGGAAATTTCTGGAATTTTGCCCCAAAATAAGTGGAATTTCTGAGTTTTGCCCCAAAATAAGGAGAATTTCTGTCTTTTTGCTCCAACATATAGAGAATTTCTGCCTTTTTGCCCCACAATTAGGGGAATTTCGGCAATTTTGCTCCAAAATACGGGGAATTTCTGCTTTTTAGCCCGAAAATTAGAGGAATGCATACCTTTTTCCACAAAAAAAGAAAAATTTCTTCATTTTTGCTCCAAAATAATAAGAATTTCTGCTTTTTAGCCTCTAAATAAGTGGAATATCAGTCTTTTTCCTTTGAAACAAAGAGAATTTCTGTTTTTTGCCCCAAAATAAGGAAAATTTCTGACTTATTATTCTGAAATAAGTGAAATTTCTGCAATTTTGCCTCAAAATAAGGGAAATTTCTGCCTTTTTGCCCCCAAATAAGGGGAATTTCAGCGTTTTTACCTCAAAATAAGGGAAATTTCTGCTTTTTTGCCCCAAAATATGGGAGATTTCTGCCTTTTTGCCCCAAAATAAGAAACATTTCTGCAATTTTGTACCAAAATAAAAGAAATTTCTGCCTTTTTGCCCCAAAATAAGAAAATTTCTGCTTTTGTTCTCTGAAATAAGTGAAATTTCTGCAATTTTGCCTCAAAATAAGGAAAATTTCTGCCTTTTTGCCCCCAAATAAGGGGAATTTCAGCCTTTTTACCCAAAAATAAGAGGAATTTCTGCATTTTTGCCCCTAAATATTAGGAATTTCTGCCTTTTTGCCCTAAAAATAAGAAAAATTTCTGCAATTTTGTACCAAAATATTAGAAATTTCTGCCTTGTTGCACCAAAATAAGAAAATTTCTGCTTTTTTTTCTGACATAAGTGAAATTTTTGCAATTTTGCCCCAAAATAAGTGAAATTTCTGCAATTTTGCCTCAAAATAAGGGAAATTTCTGGAATTTTGCGCCAAAATAAGTGGAATTTCTGAGTTTTGCCCCAAAATAATGAGAATTTCTGTCTTTTTGCCCCAACATATAGGGAATTTCTGCCTTTTTGCCCAAAAATTAGGGGAATTTCTGCAATGTTGCTCCAAAATACGGGGAATTTCTGCCATTTTGCCCAAAAATAAAGGGAATGTATACCTTTTTGCCATAAAAAAAGCAAATTTCTTCATTTTTGCCCCAAAATAAGGGGATTTTCCACCTTTTTGACTCAAAATAAGTGCAATTTCTGCCTTTTCCCAAAAATAAACGAAATTTCTGTCTTTTTGCCCCAAAATAAGGGGAATTACAGCCTTTTTACCTCAAAATAAGGGGAATTTCTGCCTTTTTGCCCCAAAATATGAGGAATTTCTGACTTTTTGCCCCAAAATAAGAAAAATTTCTGCAATTTTTACCAAAATAAAAAAAATTTCTGCCTTTTTGCCCCCCCAAAAAAATTTTCGCCTTTTTTCCCTGAAATAAGTGAAATTTCTGCAATTTTGCCCCAAAATATGGAAATTTCTGCAATTTTGCCCCAATGTAAAGGAAATTTCTGCAATTTTGCCCCAAAATAAGGAAAATTCTGCAATTTTGCCCTAAAATAAGGGAAATTTCTGGAATTTTGCCCCAAAATAAGTGGAATTTCTGAGTTTTGCCCCGAAATAAGGAGAATTTCTGTCTTTTTGCCCCAACATATAGGGAATTTCTGCCTTTTTGCCCCACAATTAGGGGAATTTCTGCAATTTTGCTCCAAAATACGGGGAATTTCTGCCTTTTTGCCCGAAAATAAGAAGAATGCATAGCTTTTTGCCATAAAAAAGGGAAATTTCTTTATTTTTGCTCCAAAATAAGGGGAATTTCTGCAATTTTGATCCAAAATACGGGGAATTTCTGCTTTTTAGCCCGAAAATAAGCGGAATGTATACCTTTTGCCACAAAAAAAGATAAATTTCTTCATTTTTGCTCCAATAAAGAAGAATTTCTGCTTTTTTGCCTCTAAATAAGTGGAATTTCTGTCTTTTTCCCCCAAAACAAAGGGAATTTCTGTTTTTTGCCCCAAAGTAAGATGAATTTCTGACTTATTACCCTGAAATAAGTGAAATTTCTGCAATTTTGCCTCAAAATAAGGGAAATTTCTGTCTTTTTGCCCCCAAATAAGGGAATTTTCAGCCTTTTTACCTCAAAATAAGAGGAATTTATGCATTTTTGCCCCAAAATATAGGGGATTTCTGCTTTTTGCCCCCAAATAAGAAAAATTTCTGCAATTTTGTACCAAAATAAAAGAAATTTCTGCCTTTTTGCACCAAAATAAGAAAATTTCTGCTTTTTTTCTGAAATAATTGAAATTTCTGCAATTTTGCCAAAATAAGTGAAATTTCTGCAATTTTGCCCCAAAATAAGTGAAATTTCTGGAATTTTGTCCCAAAATAAGTGGAATTTCTGAGTTTTGCCCCAAAATAAAAAGAATTTCTGTCTTTTTGCCCCACAATTAGGGGAATTTCTGCAATTTTGCTCCAAAATACGGGGAATTTCTGCTTTTTAGCCTGAAAATAAGAAGAATGCATACCTTTTGCCACAAAAAAAATTTCTTCATTTTTGCTCCAAAATAAGGGGAATTTCTGCTTTTTTGCTTCTAAATAAGTGGAATTTCTGACTTTTTCCCCCAAAACAAAAGGAATTTCTGTCTTTTTTGCCCCAAATAAGGAAAATTTCTGAATTATTACCCTGAAATAAGTGAAATTTCTTCAATTTTGCCCCATAATAAGGGAAATTTCTGCTTTTTGCCCCCAAATAAGGGAAATTTCTGCCTTTTTATCACAAAATAAGGGGAATTTTTGCATTTTTGCCACAAAATATTTGGAATTTCTTCATTTTTGCCCCAAAATGAAGAAAATTTCTGCCTTTTTTCCCTGAAATAAGTGAAATTTCTGCAATTTTGCCCCAAAATAAGGGAAATTTCTGCAATTTTGCCCCAATGTAAAGGAAATTTCTGCAATTTTGCCCCAAAATAAGGGGAATTTCTGACTGTTTGCTCACGAAAAAGGAGATTTTCTGTCTTTTTGCCCCAAAATAAAAAGAATTTCTGCCTTTTTGCCCGAAAATTATGAGAATTTCTGCAATTTTGCTCCAAAATACAAAGAATTTCTGCCTTTTTGCCCGAAAATAAAGGGAATGTATAACTTTTGGCATAAAAAAGCAAATTTCTTCATTTTTGCCCCAAAATAAGGGGAATTTCTGACTGTTTGCTCCCAAAAAAGGAGATTTTCTGTCTTTTTGCCCCATAATAAGGAGAATATCTGCCTTTTTGCCCAAAAATTATGAGAATTTCTGCAATTTTGCTTCAAAATACAGGGAATTTCTGTTTTTTAGCCCCAAAATAAAGGGAATTTCTGCATTTTACTTCAAATTGAGAATAATTTCTGCCTTTTGCCTCAAAATAAGTGGAATTTTCTGCCTTTTTGTTTCAAAATAAGAAAAATTTCTTCAATTTTGTACCATAATAAAAGAAATTTCTGCTCTTTGCCCCAAAATAAAAGGAATTTCTGACTTTTTGCCCTGAAATAAATGAAATTTCTGCAATTTTGCCCGAAAATAAGAGAAATTTGTGCCTCTTTGCCCCAAAATAAGAAGTTTTGCCTTTTGCCCCAAAATATGGGGAATTTCAGCATTTTACCTCAAAATAAGAATTTCAGCCTTTTTGCCCCAAAATAAGGAAAATTTCTGCAATTTTGCCCCAAAATAAGGGGAATTTCTTCCTTTTTGCCCCAAAATAAAGGATATTTCAGCCTTTTTACCTGAAAATAAGTGAAATTTCTGCAATTTTGCCCCAAATAAGGGAAATTTCTGCAATTTTGCCTCAAAATAAGGTAAATTCCTGCAATTTTGCCCCAAAATAAGTGGAATTTCTGAGTTTTGTCCCAAAATAAGAAGAATTTCTGTCTTTTTGCCCCAACATATAAGGAATTTCTGCCTTTTTGCCCAACAATTAGGGGAATTTCTTCATTTTTGCTTCAAAATAAGAGGAATTTCTGCCTTTTTGCCTCTAAAGAAGTGGAATTTCTGTATTTTCCTTCCAAAACAAAGGGAATTTCTGTCTTTTTTGCCCCAAAATAAGGAAAATTTCTGACTTATTACCCTGAAATAAGTGAAATGTCTGCAATTTTGCCCCAAAATAAGAAAAATTTCTGCCTTTTTGCCCCCAAATAAGGGGAATTTAAGCCTTTTTACCTCAAAATAAGGGGAATTTCTGCATTTTTGCCACAAAATATTAGGAAATTCTGCCTTTTTGCCCCAAAATAAGAAAAATTTCTGCCATTTTTACCTGAAATAAGTGAAATTTCTGCAATTTTGCCCCAAAATAAGTGAAATTTCTGCAATTTTGCCCCAAAATAAGGGAAATTTCTGGAATTTTGCCCCAAAATAAGTGGAATTTCTGAGTTTTGCCCCAAAATAAAGAGAATTTCTGCCTTTTGCCCCACAATTAGGGGAATTTCTGCAATTTTGCTCCAAAATACGGGGAATTTCTGCCTTTTTGCCGAAAATAAGGGGAATGCATACCTTTTTGCCATAAAAAAGGGAAATTTCTTCATTTTTGCCCCAAATGAAGGGAAATTTCTGCCTTTTTGCCCTGAAATATGTGAAATTTCTGCAATTTTAGCCCAAAATAAGGTGAATTCCTGCCTTTTTGCCATCAAAATAATGGGAATTTCTGCCTTTTTGCCCCACAATTAGGGGATTTTCTGCAATTGTGCTCCAAAATACGGGGAATTTCTGCTTTTTTGCCCGAAAATAAGTGGAATATATACCTTTTGCCACAAAAAAGGGAAATTTCTTCATTTTTGCCGCAAAATAAGTAGAATTTCTGCCTTCTTACCTCAAAATAAGTGAAATTTCTGCCTTTTTACCCAAAAGTAAACGGAATTTCTGTCTTTTTGCCCCAAAATAAAAGCAATTTTTGAATTTTGCCCTGAAATAAGTGAAATTTCTGCAATTTTGCCCCAAAATAAGGGAAATTTCTGGAATTTTGCCCCAAAATAAATGGAATTTCTGAGTTTTGCCCGAAAATAAGGAGAATTTCTGTCTTTTTGCCCCAACATATCGGGAATTTCTGCCTTTTTGCCCCACAATTAGGGGAATTTCTGCAATTTTGCTCCAAAATACGGGAAATTTCTGCCTTTTTGCCCAAAATTAAGGGGATTTTCTGCCTTTTTGCCCCCAAACAAGGGAAATTTCTGCAATTTTAACCCAAAATATGAAGAATTTCTGCCTTTTTACCCCCAAATAAGGGGAATTTCTGCCTTTTTGCCCTGAAATATGTGAAATGTTTGAAATTTTACCCCAAAAGAAGGTGAATTTCTGTCTTTGTGCCCCAAAATAATGGAAATTTCTGCATTTTGCCCTAAAATAAAAAAAATTTTTGTTTTTTTCTCTGAAATAAATGAAATTTCTGCAATTTTGCCTTACAATAAAAGAAATTTCTGCAATTTTTCCCCATAATAAAGGAAATTTCTGCAATTTTTTCTAAAATAAGGGGAATTTCTGATTTTTGCCACAAAATAAGGGGAATTTCTGCCTTTTTGCCTTAAAATAAAGAAAATTACTGCATGTTTTACCCCAAAATTAGGTGAATTTCTGCAATTTTGCTCCAAAATACGGGAATTTTCTCCCTTTTCGCCGAAAATGAAGTGAATTTCTGCCATTTTGCCGCGAAATAAGTGAAATTTCTGCAGTTTTACCCCAAAATAAGGGGAAGTTCTGCGTTTTTGCCCCAAAATTAGAGGAATTTCTGTAATTTTGCTCCAAAATACAGGGAATTTCTGCCTTTTTGCCCGAAAATAAAAAGAATGTATACCTTTTGCCATAAAAAAGGGAAATTTCTTCATTTTTACTCCAAAATAAGGGGATTTTCCGCCTTTTTGACTCAAAATAAGTGCAATTTCTGACTTTTCCCCAAAAATAAACGGAATTTCTGACTTTTTGCCCTGAAATAAGTTAAATTTCTAAAATTTTTCCCCAAAAATAAGGGAAATATCTGCTTTTTGCCCCAAAATAAGGGGAATTTCTGACTTTTTGCCCCAAAATAAGGGGAATTTCTGCATATTTGCCCCAAATAATGGGAAATTTCTGACTTTTTGCCCCAAAATAAGAAAAATTTCTGCAATTTAGTACCAAAATAAAAAAAATTTCTGCCTTTTTGCCCCAAAATAAGAAAATTTCTGCTTTTTTTTCTGAAATAAGTAAAATTTCTGCAATTTTGCCTCAAAATAAGTGAAATTTCTGCAATTTTGCCCCAAAAGAAGGGAAATTTCTGGAATTGTGCCCCAAAATAAGTGGAATTTCTGAGTTTTGCCCCAAAATAAGATGAATTTCTGTCTTTTTGCTCCAACATATAGGGAATTTATGCCTTTTTGCCCCACAATTAGGGGAATTTCTGCAATTTTGCTCTAAAATACGGAAAATTTCTGTCTTTTTGCCCGAAAATAATAAGAGTGCATACCTTTTTGCCATAAAAAAATGAAATTTCTTAATTTTTGCTCCAAAATAAGGGGAATTTCTGCTTTTTTGCCTCTAAATAAGTGGAATTTCTGTTTTTTTCCCCCAAACAAAGGGAATTTCTGTCTTTTTTTACCCCCAAATAAAAAAAATTTCTGAATTATTACTCTGAAATAAGTGAAATTTCTGCAATTTTGCCCCAAAATACGGGAAATTTCTGCCTTTTTGCCTCCAAAAAAGGGGAATTTCAGCCTTTTTACCTCAAAACAAGGGGAATTTCTTCATTTTTACCCCAAAATAATTGGATTTTCTGCCTTTTTGACTCAAAATAAGTGAAATTTCTGCAATTTTTGCCCAAAATAAGGGAAATGTCTGCTTTTTGCCCCAAAATAAGGGGAATTTCAGCATTTTTACCTCAAAATAAGGGGAATTTCTGCATTTTTGCCCCAAAATATGGGAAATTTCTGCCTTTTTGCCAAAAATAAAAAAAATTTCTGCAATTTTGTACCAAAATAAAAGAAATTTCTGTCTTTTTTTCCCTGAAATAAGTGAAATTTCTGCAATTTTGCCCCAAAATAAGTGAAATTTCTGCAATTTTGCCCCAAAATAAGGGAAATTTTTGGAATTTTGCCCCAAAATAAGTGGAATTTCTGAGTTTTGCCCCAAAATAAGTAGAATTTCTGTCTTTTTGCCCCAACACATAGGGAATTTCTGCCTTTTTGCCCCACAATTAGGGGAATTTCTGCAATTTTGCTCAAAAATACGGGGAATTTCTGTCTTTTTGCCCGAAAATAAGAAGAATGCATACCTTTTTGCCATAAAAAAGGGAAATTTCTTCATTTTCGCTCCAAAATAAGGGGAATTTCTGCTTTTTTGCCTCTAAATAAGTGGAATTTCTGTCTTTTTCCCCCAAAACATAGAGAATTTGTGTCTTTTTTGCCCCAAAATAAGGAAAATTTCTGACTTATTACCCTGAAATAAATGAAATATCTGCAATTTTGCCCCAAAATAAGGGAAATTTCTGCTTTTTGCAACCAAATAAGGGGAATTTTAGACTTTTTACCTCAAAATAAGGGGATTTTCTGCATTTTTGCTCCAAAATATGAGAAATTTCTGCCTTTTTGCCCCAAATTAAGAAAATTTCTGCTTTTTTTTCTGAAATAAGTGAAATTTCTGCAATTTTGCGTCAAAATAAGTGAAATTTCTGAGTTTTGCTCTAAAATAAGGAGAATTTCTGTCTTTTTGCCCCAACATATAGGGAATTTCTGCCTTTTTGTCCCACAATTAGGGGAATTTCTGCAATTTTGCTCCAAAATACGGGGAATTTCTGCTTTTTAGCCTGAAAATAAGAAGAATGCATACCTTTTGCCACAAAAAAAGGAAATTTCTTCATTTTTGCTCCAAAATAAGGGGAATTTCTGCTTTTTTGCTTCTAAATAAGTGGAATTTCTGACTTTTTCCCCTAAAACAAAAGGAATTTCTGTCTTTTTTGCCCCAAATAAGGAAAATTTCTGACTTATTACCCTGAAATAAGTGAAATTTCTGCAATTTTGTCCCAGAATAAGGGAAATTTCTGCTTTCTGCCCCCAAATAAGGGGAATTTCTGCCTTTTTACCTCAAAATAAGGGGAATTTTTGCAATTTTACCACAAAATATTTGGAATCTCTGCATTTTTGCCCCAAAATGAGGAAAATTTCTGCCTTTTTACCATGATATAAGTGAAATTTCTGCAATTTTGCCCCAAAATAAGTGAAATTTCGGCAATTTTGCCACAAAATAAGGGAAATTTCTGGAATTTTGCCCCAAAATAAGTGGAATTTCTGAGTTTTGCCCCAAAATAAGGAGAATTTCTGTCTTTTTGCTCTAACATATAGGGAATTTCTGCATTTTGCCCCACAATTAGGGGAATTTCTGCAATTTTGCTCCAAAATACGGGTAATTTCAGCTTTTTAGCCCAAAAATAAGTGGAATGTATACATTTTGCCACAAAAAAGGGAAATTTCTTCATTTTTACTCCAAAATAAAAGGAATTTCTGCTTTTTTGCCTCTAAAAAAGTGGAATTTCTGTCTTTTTCCCCCAAAACAAAGGGAATTTCTGTGTTTTTTGCCCCAAAATAAGGAAAATTTCTGACTTATTACCCTGAAATAAGTGAAATTTATGCAATTTTGCCTCAAAATAAGTGAAATTTCTGCAATTTTGGCCCAAAATAAGGGAAATTTTTGGAATTTTGCCCCAAGGTAAGTGGAATTTCTGAGTTTTGCCCCAAAATAAGGAGATTTTCTGTTTTTTTGCTCTAACTTACAGGGAATTTCTGCCTTTTTGCCCCACAATTAGCGGAATTTTTGCAATTTTGCTTTAAAATACGGGTAATTTCTGCTTTTTAGCCTGAAAATAAGGGGAATGTATACCATTTGCCACAAAAAAGAAATTTCTTCATTTTTACTCCAAAATAAAAGGAATTTCTGCTTTTTTGCCCCAAAATAAGAAAAATTTCTGACTGACTACTCTGAAATAAGTGAAATTTCTGCAATTTGGCCCCAAAATAAGAAAAATTTCTGCCTTTTTGCCTCCAAATAAGGGGAATTTCAGCCTTTTTACCTCAAAATAAGAGGAATTTCTGCATTTTTGCCCCAAAATATGGGAGATTTCTGCCTTTTTGCCCCAAAATAAGAAAAATTTCTGCAATTTTGTACCAAAATAAAAGAAATTTCCGACTTTTTGCACCAAAAAAAGAAAATTTCTGCATTTTTTTCTGAAATAAGTGAAATTTCTGCAATTTTGCCCCAAAATAACAGAAATTTCTGCAATTTTGCTCCCAAATAAAGGAAATTTCTGGAATTTTGCCTTAAAATAAGTGGAATTTCTGAGTTTTGCCCCAAAATAAGGAGAATTTCTGTCTTTTTGCCCTAACATATAGGGAATTTCTGCCTTTTCGCCCCACAATTAGGGGAATTTCTGCAATTTTGCTCCAAAATACGGGGAATTTCTGCCTTTTTGCCCGAAAATAAGAAGAATGCATAACTTTTTGCCATAAAAAAGGGAAAGTTCTTCATTTTTGCTCCAAAATAAGGGGAATTTCAGCTTTTTTGCCTCTAAATAAGTGGAATTTCTGTCTTTTTCCCCCAAAACAAAGGGAATTTTTGTTTTTTTGCTCCAAAATAAGGAAAATTTCTGACTTATTACCCTGAAATAAGTGAAATTTCTGCAATTTTGCCCCAAAATAAGTGAAATTTCTGCAATTTTGCCCCAAAATAAGGGAAATTTCTGGAATTTTGCCCCAAAATAAGTGGAATTTCTGAGTTTTGCCCCAAAATTAAGAGAATTTCTGTCTTTTTGCCCCAACATATAGGCAATTTCTGCCTTTTTGCCCCACAATTAGGGGAATTTCTGCAATTTTGCTCCAAAATATGGGGAATTTCTGCTTTTTAGCCTGAAAATAAGGGGAATGTATACTTTTTGCCACAAAAAAAAAGAAATTTCTTCATTTTTACTCCAAAATAAAATGAATTTTTGCTTTTTTGCCGCTAAAAAAGTGGAATTTCTGCCTTTTTCCCTCAAAACAAAAAGAATTTCTGTCTTTTTTGCCCCAAAATAAAGAAAATTTCTGACTTATTACACTGAAATAAGTGAAATTTCTGCAATTTTGCCTCAAAATAAGGGAAATTTCTGCCTTTTTGCCCCCAAATAATGGGAATTTCAGCCTTTTTACCTCAAAATAAGAGAAATTTCTTCATTTGTGCCCCAAAATATGGGAGATTTCTGCCTTTTTGCCCCAAAATAAGAAAAATTTCTGCAATTTTGTACCAAAATAAAAGAAATTTCTGCCTTTTTGCCCCCCAAAAAAAAATTCCGCCTTTTTTTCCTGAAATAAGTGAAATTTCTGCAATTTTGCCCTAAAATAAGTGAAATTTCTGCAATTTTGCCCCAAAATAAGGGTAATTTCTGGAATTTTGCCCCAATATCAGTGGAATTTCTGAGTTTTGACCCAAAATAAGGAGAATTTGTTTCTTTTTGCCCCAACATATAGGGAATTTCTGCCTTTTTGCCCCACAATTAGGGGAATTTCTGCAATTTTGCTCCAAAATACTGGGAATTTCTGCCTTTTTGCCCGAAAATAAGAAGAATGCATAACTTTTTGCCATAAAAAAAGGAAATTTCTTCATTTATGCTCCAAAATAAGAGGAATTTCTGCTTTTTTGCCTCTAAATAAGTGCAATTTCTATCTTTTTCACCCCAAAACAAAGGAAATTTCTGTCTTTTTGGCCCCAAAATAAGGAAAATTTCTGCCTTTTTTCCCTGAAATAAGTGAAATTTCTGCAATTTTGCACCAAAATAAGTGAAATTTCTGCAATTTTGCCCCAAAATAAGGGAAATTTCTGGAATTTTGCCCCAAAATAAGTGGAATTTCTGAGTTTAGCCCCAAAATAAAAAGAATTTCTGTCTTTTTGCCCTAACATATCGGAAATTTCTGCCTTTTTGCCCCACAATTAGGGGAATTTCTGCAATTTTGCTCCAAAATACGGGGAATTTCTGCTTTTTAGCCTGAAAATAAGGGGAATGTATATCTTTTGCCACAAAAAAAAAGAAATTTCTTCATTTTTACTCCAAAATAAAATGAATTTCTGCTTTTTTGCCGCTAAAAAAGTGGAATTTCTGTCTTTTTCCCCCAAAACAAAGGGAATTTCTGTCTTTTTTGCCCCAAAATAAAGAAAATTTCTGACTTATTACACTGAAATAAGTGAAATTTCTGCAATTTTGCCTCAAAATAAGGAAAATTTCTGCCTTTTTCCCCCAAATAAGGGAAATTTCTACCTTTTTACCTCAAAATAAGAGGAATTTCTGCATTTTTTCCCCAAAATATGGGAGATTTGTGCCTTTTTGCCCCAAAAAAAGAAAAATTTCTGCAATTTTGTACCAAAATAGAAATTTCTGCCTTTTTGCACCAAAATAGGAAAATTTCTGAATTTTTTTCTGAAATAAGTGAAATTTCTGCAAGTTTGCCCCAAAATAAGTGAAATTTCTGCAATTTTGTCCCAAAATAAGGGAAATTTCTGTTTTTTACCCCCAAATAAGGGGAATTTCTGCCTTTTTACCTTAAAATAAGGGGAATTTCTGCATTTTTGCCACAAAATATTTGGAATTTCTGCAGTTTTGCCCCAAAATAAGTGAAATTACTGCAATTTTGCCCCAAAATAAGTGAAATTTCTGCCTTTTTGCCCCAAAATAAGAAAAATTTCTGCAATTTTGTACCAAAATAAAAGATAATTCTGCCTTTTTGCACCAAAATAGGAAAATTTCTGAATTTTTTTCTGAAATAAGTTAAATTTCTGCAATTTTGCACCAAAATAAGTGAAATTTCTGCAATTTTGCCCCAAAATAAGGGAAATTTCTGGAATTTTGACCAAAAAAGTGTGGAATTTCTGAGTTTTTGCCCCAAAATAAGTGAAATTTCTTTTTTTTGCCCCCAAATAAGGGGAATTTCTGCCTTTTTACCTCAAAATAAAGGGAATTTCTTCATTTTTGCCACAAAATATTTGGAATTTTTGCATTTTTGCATCAAAATAAGGATAAATTCTGCCTTTTTACCATGAAATAAGTGAAATTTCTGCAATTTTGCCCCAAAATATGTGAAATTTCTGCAATTTTGCCCCAAAATAAGAGAAATTTCTGGAATTTTGCCCCAAAATAAGGGAAATTTCTGGAATTTTGACCAAAAAAGTGTGGAATTTCTGAGTTTTTGCCCCAAAATAAGTGAAATTTCTTTTTTTTGCCCCCAAATAAGGGGAATTTTTGCAATTTTGCCCCAAAATAAGAGAAAATTCTGGAATTTTGCCCCAAAATAAGAGAAATTTCTGGAATTTTGCCACAAAATAAATGGAATTTCTGAGTTTTGCCCCAAAAATAAAGAGAATTTCTGTCTTTTTGCCCCAACATATAGGGAATATCTGCCTTTTTGCCCCACAATTAGGGGAATTTCTGCAATTTTGCTCCAAAATAAGAGGAATTTCTGCTTTTTTGCCTCTAAATAAGTGGAATTTCTGTCTTTTTCCCCCAAAACAAAGGGAATTTCTGTCTTTTTGGCCCCAAAATAAAGAAAATTTCTGTAATTTTGCACCAAAATAAAAGAAATTTCTGCCTTTTTGCCCCCAAATAAGAAAATTTTTCCTTTTTTTCTGAAATAAGTGAAATTTCTGCAATTTTGCCCCAAAATAAGAGAAATTTCTGCCTTTTTGCCCCCAAATAAGGGAAATTTCAGCCTTTTTACCTCAAAATAAAGAAAATTTCTACATTTTTGCCCCAAAATATGGGAAATTTATGCCTTTTTGCCCCAAAATAAGAAAAATTTCTGCAATTTTGCACCAAAATAAAAGAAATTTCTGCCTTTTTGCCACAGAATAAGAAAAATTTCTCCAATTCTGTACCAAAATAAAAGAAATTTCTAAAATTTTGCTCCAAAATAAGGGAAATTTCTGATTTTTGCCCAGATATAAGGAGAATTTCTGTATTTTTGCCCCAAAATAAAGGGAATTTCTGCCTTTTTGCCCCAAAATTAGGGGAGTTTCTGCAATTTTGCTTCAAAATAATGGGAATTTCTGCCTCTTTTCCTGAAAATAAGGGGAACTTCTGCCAATTTGCCCCAAATAAAGGGAATTTCTGCATTTTTGCCCCAATATTAGGAGAATTTCTGCAATTTTGCTCCAAAATACAGGGAATTTCTGCCTTTTTGCCCGAAATTAAGGGGATTTTCTGCCTTTTTGCCCCAAAACAACTGACATTTCTGCAATTTTATCCCAATATAAGGGGAATTTCTGCCTTTTTGCCCCCAAATAAGGGCAATTTCTGCCTTTATGCCCTGAAATATGTGACATGTCTTCAATTTTACCCCAAAATAAGGTGAATTTCTGCCTTTTTGCCCCAAAATAATGGGAATTTCTGCATTTTGCCAAAAATAAGAAAGATTTTTGTTTTTTTCTCTGAAATAAGTGAAATTTCTGCAATTTTGCCCCAAAATAAGGGAAATTTATGCCTTTTTGCCCCCAAATAAGGGGAATTTCAGCCTTTTTACCTCAAAATAAGAGGAATTTCTGAATTTTTGCCACAAAATATTAAAAATTTCTGCCTTTTTGCCCCAAAATAAGGAAAATTTCTGCCTTTTTTTCCATGAAAAAAGTGAAATTTCTGCAATTTCGCCCCAAAATAAGTGAAATTTCTGCAATTTTGCCCCAAAATAAGGGAAATTTCTGTAATTTTGCCCCAAAATAAGTGGAATTTCTGAGTTTTGCCCCAAAATAAGGAGAATTTCTGTCTTTTTGCTCCAACATATAGAGAATTTCTGCCTTTTTGCCCCACAATTAGGGGAATTTCTGCAATTTTGCTCCAAAATACGGGGAATTTCTGCTTTTTAGCCCGAAAATTAGAGGAATGCATACCTTTTTTCACAAAAAAAGAAAAATTTCTTCATTTTTGCTCCAAAATAATAAGAATTTCTGCTATTTAGCCTCTAAATAAGTGGAATATCAGTCTTTTTCCTTTAAAACAAAGAGAATTTCTGTTTTTTGCCCCAAAATAAGGAAAATTTCTGACTTATTATTCTGAAATAAGTGAAATTTCTGCAATTTTGCTTCAAAATAAGGGAAATTTCTGCCTTTTTGCCCCCAAATAAGGGGAATTTCAGCGTTTTTACCTCAAAATAAGGGAAATTTCTGCTTTTTTGCCCCAAAATATGGGAGATTTCTGCCTTTTTGCCCCAAAATAAGAAACATTTCTGCAATTTTGTACCAAAATAAAAGAAATTTCTGCCTTTTTGCCCCAAAATAAGAAAATTTCTGCTTTTGTTCTCTGAAATAAGTGAAATTTCTGCAATTTTGCCTCAAAATAAGGAAAATTTCTGCCTTTTTGCCCCCAAATAAGGGGAATTTCAGCCTTTTTACCCAAAAATAAGAGGAATTTCTGCATTTTTGCCCCTAAATATTAGGAATTTCTGCCTTTTTGCCCTAAAAATAAGAAAAATTTCTGCAATTTTGTACCAAAATATTAGAAATTTCTGCCTTGTTGCACCAAAATAAGAAAATTTCTGCTTTTTTTTCTGACATAAGTGAAATTTTTGCAATTTTGCCCCAAAATAAGTGAAATTTCTGCAATTTTGCCTCAAAATAAGGGAAATTTCTGGAATTTTGCGCCAAAATAAGTGGAATTTCTGAGTTTTGCCCCAAAATAATGAGAATTTCTGTCTTTTTGCCCCAACATATAGGGAATTTCTGCCTTTTTGCCCAAAAATTAGGGGAATTTCTGCAATGTTGCTCCAAAATACGGGGAATTTCTGCCATTTTGCCCAAAAATAAAGGGAATGTATACCTTTTTGCCATAAAAAAAGCAAATTTCTTCATTTTTGCCCCAAAATAAGGGGATTTTCCACCTTTTTGACTCAAAATAAGTGCAATTTCTGCCTTTTCCCAAAAATAAACGAAATTTCTGTCTTTTTGCCCCCAAATAAGGGGAATTACAGCCTTTTTACCTCAAAATAAGGGGAATTTCTGCCTTTTTGCCCCAAAATATGAGGAATTTCTGACTTTTTGCCCCAAAATAAGAAAAATTTCTGCAATTTTTACCAAAATAAAAAAAATTTCTGCCTTTTTGCCCCCCAAAAAAATTTTTCGCCTTTTTTCCCTGAAATAAGTGAAATTTCTGCAATTTTGCCCCAAAATATGGAAATTTCTGCAATTTTGCCCCAATGTAAAGGAAATTTCTGCAATTTTGCCCCAAAATAAGGAAAATTTCTGACTGTTTGCTCCCAAAAAAGGAGATTTTCTGTCTTTTTGCCCCAAAATAAAGAGAATTTTTGCCTTTTGCCCGAAAATTATGAGAATTTCTGCAATTTTGCTTCAAAATACGGGGAATTTCTGCTTTCTAGCCCCAAAATAAAGGGAATTTCTGCATTTTACCACAAAATAAGAATAGTTTCTGCCTTTTGCCTCAAAATAAGGGGAATTTTCTGCCTTTTTGTTTCAAAATAAGAAAAATTTCTTCAATTTTGTACCATAATAAAAGAAATTTCTGCTCTTTGCCCCAAAATAAAAGGAATTTCTAATTTTTGCCCTGAAATAAATGAAATTTCTGCAATTTTGCCCGAAAATAAGGGAAATTTGTGCCTTTTTGCCCCAAAATAAGAAAAATTTTTGCCTTTTGCCCCAAAATATGGGGAATTTCAGCATTTTACCTCAAAATAAGAAGAATTTCAGCCTTTTTGCCCCAAAATAAGAAAAATTTCTGCAATTTTGCCCCAAAATAAGGGGAATTTCTTCCTTTTTGCCCCAAAATAAAGGATATTTCAGTCTTTTTACCTGAAAATAAGTGAAATTTCTGCAATTTTGCCCCAAATAAGGAAAATTTCTGCAATTTTGCCCCAAAATAAGGTAAATTCCTGCAATTTTGCCCCAAAATAAGTGGAATTTTTGAGTTTTGCCCCAAAATAAGGAGAATTTCTGTCTTTTTGCCCCAACATATAGGGAATTTCTGCCTTTTTGCCCCACAATTAGGGGAATTTCTGTCTTTTTTGCCCCAAAATAAGGAAAATTTCTGACTTATTACCCTAAAATAAGTGAAATGTCTGCAATTTTGCCCCAAAATAAGAAAAATTTCTGCCTTTTTGCACCCAAATAAGGGGAATTTCAGCCTTTTTACCTCAAAATAAGGGGAATTTCTGCATTTTTGCCACAAAATATTAGGAATTTCTGCCATTTTGCCCCAAAATAAAAAAAATTTCTGCCATTTTTACCTGAAATAAGTGAAATTTCTGCAATTTTGCCCCAAAATAAGTGAAATTTCTGCAATTTTGCCTCAAAATAAGGGAAATTTCCGGAATTTTGCCCCAAAATAAGTGGAAATTCTTAGTTTTGTCCCAAAATAAGGAGAATTTTTGTCTTTTTGCCCCAACATATAGGGAATTTCTGCCTATTTGCCCCACAATTTGGGGATTTTCTGCAATTGTGCTCCAAAATACGGGGAATTTCTGCTTTTTTGCCCGAAAATAAGGGGAATATATACCTTTTGCCACAAAAAAGGGAAATTTCTTCATTTTTGCCGCAAAATAAGAGGAATTTCTGCCTTCTTACCTCAAAATAAGTGAAATTTCTGCCTTTTTACCCAAAAGTAAACGGAATTTCTGTCTTTTTGCCCCAAAATAAAAGCAATTTTTGAATTTTGCCCTGAAATAAGTGAAATTTCTGCAATTTTGCCCCAAAATAAGGGAAATTTCTGGAATTTTGCCCCAAAATAAATGGAATTTCTGAGTTTTGCCCCAAAATAATGAGAATTTCTGTCTTTTTGCCCCAACATATCGGGAATTTCTGCCTTTTTGCCCCACAATTAGGGGAATTTCTGCAATTTTGCTCCAAAATACGGGGAATTTCTGCCTTTTTGCCCGAAATTAAGGGGATTTTCTGCCTTTTTGCCCCCAAACAAGGGAAATTTCTGCAATTTTAACCCAAAATATGAAGAATTTCTGCCTTTTTACCCCCAAATAAGGGGAATTTCTGCCTTTTTGCCCTGAAATATGTGAAATGTTTGAAATTTTACCCCAAAAGAAGGTGAATTTCTGTCTTTGTGCCCCAAAATAATGGAAATTTCTGCATTTTGCCCTAAAATAAAAAAAAATTTTTGTTTTTTTCTCTGAAATAAATGAAATTTCTGCAATTTTGCCTTACAATAAAAGAAATTTCTGCAATTTTTCCCCATAATAAAGGAAATTTCTGCAATTTTTTCTAAAATAAGGGGAATTTCTGATTTTTACCACAAAATAAGGGGAGTTTCTGCCTTTTTGCCTTAAAATAAAGAAAATTACTGCATGTTTTACCCCAAAATTAGGTGAATTTCTGCAATTTTGCTCCAAAATACGGGAATTTTCTCCCTTTTCGCCGAAAATGAAGTGAATTTCTGCCATTTTGCCGCGAAATAAGTGAAATTTCTGCAGTTTTACCCCAAAATAAGGGGAAGTTCTGCGTTTTTGCCCCAAAATTAGAGGAATTTCTGCAATTTTGCTCCAAAATACAGGGAATTTCTGCCTTTTTGCCCGAAAATAAAAAGAATGTATACCTTTTGCCATAAAAAAGGGAAATTTCTTCATTTTTACTCCAAAATAAGGGGATTTTCCGCCTTTTTGACTCAAAATAAGTGCAATTTCTGACTTTTCCCCAAAAATAAACGGAATTTCTGACTTTTTGCCCTGAAATAAGTTAAATTTCTAAAATTTTTCCCCAAAAATAAGGGAAATATCTGCTTTTTGCCCCAAAATAAGGGGAATTTCTGACTTTTTGCCCCAAAATAAGGGGAATTTCTGCATATTTGCCCCAAATAATGGGAAATTTCTGACTTTTTGCCCCAAAATAAGAAAAATTTCTGCAATTTAGTACCAAAATAAAAAAAATTTCTGCCTTTTTGCCCCAAAATAAGAAAATTTCTGCTTTTTTTTCTGAAATAAGTAAAATTTCTGCAATTTTGCCTCAAAATAAGTGAAATTTCTGCAATTTTGCCCCAAAAGAAGGGAAATTTCTGGAATTGTGCCCCAAAATAAGTGGAATTTCTGAGTTTTGCCCCAAAATAAGATGAATTTCTGTCTTTTTGCTCCAACATATAGGGAATTTATGCCTTTTTGCCCCACAATTAGGGGAATTTCTGCAATTTTGCTCTAAAATACGGGGAATTTCTGTCTTTTTGCCCGAAAATAATAAGAGTGCATACCTTTTTGCCATAAAAAAATGAAATTTCTTAATTTTTGCTCCAAAATAAGGGGAATTTCTGCTTTTTTGCCTCTAAATAAGTGGAATTTCTGTTTTTTCCCCCAAACAAAAGGAATTTCTGTCTTTTTTTACCCCCAAATAAAAAAAATTTCTGAATTATTACTCTGAAATAAGTGAAATTTCTGCAATTTTGCCCCAAAATACGGGAAATTTCTGCCTTTTTGCCTCCAAAAAAGGGGAATTTCAGCCTTTTTACCTCAAAACAAGGGGAATTTCTTCATTTTTACCCCAAAATAATTGGATTTTCTGCCTTTTTGACTCAAAATAAGTGAAATTTCTGCAATTTTTGCCCAAAATAAGGGAAATGTCTGCTTTTTGCCCCAAAATAAGGGGAATTTCAGCATTTTTACCTCAAAATAAGGGGAATTTCTGCATTTTTGCCCCAAAATATGGGAAATTTCTGCCTTTTTGCCAAAAATAAAAAAAATTTCTGCAATTTTGTACCAAAATAAAAGAAATTTCTGTCTTTTTTTTCCCTGAAATAAGTGAAATTTCTGCAATTTTGCCCCAAAATAAGTGAAATTTCTGCAATTTTGCCCCAAAATAAGGGAAATTTTTGGAATTTTGCCCCAAAATAAGTGGAATTTCTGAGTTTTGCCCCAAAATAAGTAGAATTTCTGTCTTTTTGCCCCAACACATAGGGAATTTCTGCCTTTTTGCCCCACAATTAGGGGAATTTCTGCAATTTTGCTCAAAAATACGGGGAATTTCTGTCTTTTTGCCCGAAAATAAGAAGAATGCATACCTTTTTGCCATAAAAAAGGGAAATTTCTTCATTTTCGCTCCAAAATAAGGGGAATTTCTGCTTTTTTGCCTCTAAATAAGTGGAATTTCTGTCTTTTTCCCCCAAAACATAGAGAATTTGTGTCTTTTTTGCCCCAAAATAAGGAAAATTTCTGACTTATTACCCTGAAATAAATGAAATATCTGCAATTTTGCCCCAAAATAAGGGAAATTTCTGCTTTTTGCAACCAAATAAGGGGAATTTTAGACTTTTTACCTCAAAATAAGGGGATTTTCTGCATTTTTGCCCCAAAATATGAGAAATTTCTGCCTTTTTGCCCCAAATTAAGAAAATTTCTGCTTTTTTTTCTGAAATAAGTGAAATTTCTGCAATTTTGCGTCAAAATAAGTGAAATTTCTGAGTTTTGCTCTAAAATAAGGAGAATTTCTGTCTTTTTGCCCAAACATATAGGGAATTTCTGCCTTTTTGTCCCACAATTAGGGGAATTTCTGCAATTTTGCTCCAAAATACGGGGAATTTCTGCTTTTTAGCCTGAAAATAAGAAGAATGCATACCTTTTGCCACAAAAAAAGGAAATTTCTTCATTTTTGCTCCAAAATAAGGGGAATTTCTGCTTTTTTGCTTCTAAATAAGTGGAATTTCTGACTTTTTCCCCCAAAACAAAAGGAATTTCTGTCTTTTTTGCCCCAAATAAGGAAAATTTCTGACTTATTACCCTGAAATAAATGAAATTTCTGCAATTTTGTCCCAGAATAAGGGAAATTTCTGCTTTCTGCCCCCAAATAAGGGGAATTTCTGCCTTTTTACCTCAAAATAAGGGGAATTTTTGCAATTTTACCACAAAATATTTGGAATCTCTGCATTTTTGCCCCAAAATGAGGAAAATTTCTGCCTTTTTACCATGATATAAGTGAAATTTCTGCAATTTTGCCCCAAAATAAGTGAAATTTCGGCAATTTTGCCACAAAATAAGGGAAATTTCTGGAATTTTGCCCCAAAATAAGTGGAATTTCTGAGTTTTGCCCCAAAATAAGGAGAATTTCTGTCTTTTTGCTCTAACATATAGGGAATTTCTGCATTTTGCCCCACAATTAGGGGAATTTCTGCAATTTTGCTCCAAAATACGGATAATTTCAGCTTTTTAGCCCAAAAATAAGTGGAATGTATACATTTTGCCACAAAAAAGGGAAATTTCTTCATTTTTACTCCAAAATAAAAGGAATTTCTGCTTTTTTGCCTCTAAAAAAGTGGAATTTCTGTCTTTTTCCCCCAAAACAAAGGGAATTTCTGTGTTTTTTGCCCCAAAATAAGGAAAATTTCTGACTTATTACCCTGAAATAAGTGAAATTTATACAATTTTGCCTCAAAATAAGTGAAATTTCTGCAATTTTGGCCCAAAATAAGGGAAATTTTTGGAATTTTGCCCCAAGGTAAGTGGAATTTCTGAGTTTTGCCCCAAAATAAGGAGATTTTCTGTTTTTTTGCTCTAACTTACAGGGAATTTCTGCCTTTTTGCCCCACAATTAGCGGAATTTTTGCAATTTTGCTCCAAAATACGGGTAATTTCTGCTTTTTAGCCTGAAAATAAGGGGAATGTATACCATTTGCCACAAAAAAGAAATTTCTTCATTTTTACTCCAAAATAAAAGGAATTTCTGCTTTTTTGCCCCAAAATAAGAAAAATTTCTGACTGACTACTCTGAAATAAGTGAAATTTCTGCAATTTGGCCCCAAAATAAGAAAAATTTCTGCCTTTTTGCCTCCAAATAAGGGGAATTTCAGCCTTTTAACCTCAAAATAAGAGGAATTTCTGCATTTTTGCCCCAAAATATGGGAGATTTCTGCCTTTTTGCCCCAAAATAAGAAAAATTTCTGCAATTTTGTACCAAAATAAAAGAAATTTCCGCCTTTTTGCACCAAAATAAGAAAATTTCTGCTTTTTTTTCTGAAATAAGTGAAATTTCTGCAATTTTGCCCCAAAATAACAGAAATTTCTGCAATTTTGCTCCCAAATAAAGGAAATTTCTGGAATTTTGCCTTAAAATAAGTGGAATTTCTGAGTTTTGCCCCAAAATAAGAAGAATTTCTGTCTTTTTGCCCTAACATATAGGGAATTTCTGCCTTTTCGCCCCACAATTAGGGGAATTTCTGCAATTTTGCTCCAAAATACGGGGAATTTCTGCCTTTTTGCCCGAAAATAACAAGAATGCATAACTTTTTGCCATAAAAAAGGGAAAGTTCTTCATTTTTGCTCCAAAATAAGGGGAATTTCAGCTTTTTTGCCTCTAAATAAGTGGAATTTCTCTCTTTTTCCCCCAAAACAAAGGGAATTTTTGTTTTTTTGCTCCAAAATAAGGAAAATTTCTGACTTATTACCCTGAAATAAGTGAAATTTCTGCAATTTTGCCCCAAAATAAGTGAAATTTCTGCAATTTTGCCCCAAAATAAGGGAAATTTCTGGAATTTTGCCCCAAAATAAGTGGAATTTCTGAGTTTTGCCCCAAAATTAAGAGAATTTCTGTCTTTTTGCCCCAACATATAGGCAATTTCTGCCTTTTTGCCCCACAATTAGGGGAATTTCTGCAATTTTGCTCCAAAATATGGGGAATTTCTGCTTTTTAGCCTGAAAATAAGGGGAATGTATACTTTTTGCCACAAAAAAAAAAAGAAATTTCTTCATTTTTACTCCAAAATAAAATGAATTTTTGCTTTTTTGCCGCTAAAAAAGTGGAATTTCTGCCTTTTTCCCTCAAAACAAAAAGAATTTCTGTCTTTTTTGCCCCAAAATAAAGAAAATTTCTGACTTATTACACTGAAATAAGTGAAATTTCTGCAATTTTGCCTCAAAATAAGGGAAATTTCTGCCTTTTTGCCCCCAAATAATGGGAATTTCAGCCTTTTTACCTCAAAATAAGAGAAATTTCTGCATTTTTGCCCCAAAATATGGGAGATTTCTGCCTTTTTGCCCCAAAATAAGAAAAATTTCTGCAATTTTGTACCAAAATAAAAGAAATTTCCGCCTTTTTGCACCAAAATAAGAAAATTTCTGCTTTTTTTTCTGAAATAAGTGAAATTTCTGCAATTTTGCCCCAAAATAAGTGAAATTTCTGATATTTGGCCCCAAAATAAGGGAAATTTCTGGAATTTTGCCCCAATATCAGTGGAATTTCTGCGTTTTGACCCAAAATAAGGAGAATTTGTTTCTTTTTGCCCCAACATATAGGGAATTTCTGCCTTTTTGCCCCACAATTAGGGGAATTTCTGCAATTTTGCTCCAAAATACTGGGAATTTCTGCCTTTTTGCCCGAAAATAAGAAGAATGCATATCTTTTGGCCATAAAAAAAGGAAATTTCTTCATTTTTGCTCCAAAATAAGAGGAATTTCTGCTTTTTTGCCTCTAAATAAGTGGAATTTCTATCTTTTTCACCCCAAAACAAAGGAAATTTCTGTCTTTTTGGCCCCAAAATAAGGAAAATTTCTGCCTTTTTTCCCTGAAATAAGTGAAATTTCTGCAATTTTGCACCAAAATAAGTGAAATTTCTGCAATTTTGCCCCAAAATAAGGGAAATTTCTGGAATTTTGCCCCAAAATAAGTGGAATTTCTGAGTTTAGCCCCAAAATAAAAAGAATTTCTGTCTTTTTGCCCTAACATATCGGAAATTTCTGCCTTTTTGCCCCACAATTAGGGGAATTTCTGCAATTTTGCTCCAAAATACGGGGAATTTCTGCTTTTTAGCCTGAAAATAAGGGGAATGTATATCTTTTGCCACAAAAAAAAAGAAATTTCTTCATTTTTACTCCAAAATAAAATGAATTTCTGCTTTTTTGCCGCTAAAAAAGTGGAATTTCTGTCTTTTTCCCCCAAAACAAAGGGAATTTCTGTCTTTTTTGCCCCAAAATAAGGAAAATTTCTGACTTATTACACTGAAATAAGTGAAATTTCTGCAATTTTGCCTCAAAATAAGGAAAATTTCTTCCTTTTTCCCCCAAATAAGGGAAATTTCTACCTTTTTACCTCAAAATAAGAGGAATTTCTGCATTTTTTCCCCAAAATATGGGAGATTTGTGCCTTTTTGCCCCAAAAAAAGAAAAATTTCTGCAATTTTGTACCAAAATAGAAATTTCTGCCTTTTTGCACCAAAATAGGAAAATTTCTGAATTTTTTTCTGAAATTAGTGAAATTTCTGCAAGTTTGCCCCAAAATAAGTGAAATTTCTGCAATTTTGTCCCAAAATAAGGGAAATTTCTGTTTTTTACCCCCAAATAAGGGGAATTTCTGCCTTTTTACCTTAAAATAAGGGGAATTTCTGCATTTTTGCCACAAAATATTTGGAATTTCTGCAATTTTGCCCCAAAATAAGTGAAATTACTGCAATTTTGCCCGAAAATAAGTGAAATTTCTGCCTTTTTGCCCCAAAATAAGAAAAATTTCTGCAATTTTGTACCAAAATAAAAGATAATTCTGCCTTTTTGCACCAAAATAGGAAAATTTCTGAATTTTTTTCTGAAATAAGTGAAATTTCTGCAATTTTGCACCAAAATAAGAGAAATTTCTGCAATTTTGCCCCAAAATAAGGGAAATTTCTGGAATTTTGACCAAAAAAGTGTGGAATTTCTGAGTTTTTGCCCCAAAATAAGTGAAATTTCTTTTTTTTGCCCCCAAATAAGGGGAATTTCTGCCTTTTTACCTCAAAATAAAGGGAATTTCTTCATTTTTGCCACAAAATATTTGGAATTTCTGCATTTTTGCATCAAAATAAGGATAATTTCTGCCTTTTTACCATGAAATAAGTGAAATTTCTGCAATTTTGCCCCAAAATAAGTGAAATTTCTGCAATTTTGCCCCAAAATAAGAGAAATTTCTGGAATTTTGCCCCAAAATAAGGGAAATTTCTGGAATTTTGACCAAAAAAGTGTGGAATTTCTGAGTTTTTGCCCCAAAATAAGTGAAATTTCTTTTTTTTGCCCCCAAATAAGGGGAATTTCTGCAATTTTGCCCCAAAATAAGAGAAATTTCTGGAATTTTGCCCCAAAATAAGAGAAATTTCTGGAATTTTGCCCCAAAATAAATGGAATTTCTAAGTTTTGCCCCAAAAATAAAGAGAATTTCTGTCTTTTTGCCCCAACATATAGGGAATATCTGCCTTTTTGCCCCACAAGTAGGGGAATTTCTGCAATTTTGCTCCAAAATAAGAGGAATTTCTGCTTTTTTGCCTCTAAATAAGTGGAATTTCTGTCTTTTTCCCCCAAAACAAAGGGAATTTCTGTATTTTTTGCCCCAAAATAAAGAAAATTTCTGTAATTTTGCACCAAAATAAAAGAAATTTCTGCCTTTTTGCCCCCAAATAAGAAAATTTTTCCTTTTTTTCTGAAATAAGTGAAATTTCTGCAATTTTGCCCCAAAATAAGAGAAATTTCTGCCTTTTTGCCCCCAAATAAGGGAAATTTCAGCCTTTTTACCTCAAAATAAAGAAAATTTCTACATTTTTGCCCCAAAATATGGGAAATTTATGCCTTTTTGCCCCAAAATAAGAAAAATTTCTGCAATTTTGCACCAAAATAAAAGAAATTTCTGCCTTTTTGCCACAGAATAAGAAAAATTTCTCCAATTCTGTACCAAAATAAAAAAATTTCTAAAATTTTGCTCCAAAATAAGGGAAATTTCTGATTTTTGCCCAGATATAAGGAGAATTTCTGTATTTTTGCCCCAAAATAAAGGGAATTTCTGCCTTTTTGCCCCAAAATTAGGGGAGTTTCTGCAATTTTGCTTCAAAATAATGGGAATTTCTGCCTCTTTTCCTGAAAATAAGGGGAACTTCTGCCAATTTGCCCCAAATAAAGGGAATTTCTGCATTTTTGCCCCAATATTAGGAGAATTTCTGCAATTTTGCTCCAAAATACAGGGAATTTCTGCCTTTTTGCCCGAAATTAAGGGGATTTTCTGCCTTTTTGCCCCAAAACAACTGACATTTCTGCAATTTTATCCCAATATAAGGGGAATTTCTGCCTTTTTGCCCCCAAATAAGGGCAATTTCTGCCTTTATGCCCTGAAATATGTGACATGTCTTCAATTTTACCCCAAAATAAGGTGAATTTCTGCCCTTTTGCCCCAAAATAATGGGAATTTCTGCATTTTGCCAAAAATAAGAAAGATTTTTGTTTTTTTCTCTGAAATATGTGAAATTTCTGCAATTTTGCCCCAAAATAAGGGAAATTTATGCCTTTTTGCCCCCAAATAAGGGGAATATCAGCCTTTTTACCTCAAAATAAGAGGAATTTCTGAATTTTTGCCACAAAATATTAGGAATTTCTGCCTTTTTGCCCCAAAATAAGGAAAATTTCTGCCTTTTTTTCCATGAAAAAAGTGAAATTTCTGCAATTTCGCCCCAAAATAAGTGAAATTTCTGCAATTTTGCCCCAAAATAAGGGAAATTTCTGGAATTTTGCACCAAAATAAGTGGAATTTCTGAGTTTTGCCCCAAAATAAGGAGAATTTCTGTCTTTTTGCTCCAACATATAGAGAATTTCTGCCTTTTTGCCCCACAATTAGGGGAATTTCGGCAATTTTGCTCCAAAATACGGGGAATTTCTGCTTTTTAGCCCGAAAATTAGAGGAATGCATACCTTTTTCCACAAAAAAAGAAAAATTTCTTCATTTTTGCTCCAAAATAATAAGAATTTCTGCTTTTTAGCCTCTAAATAAGTGGAATATCAGTCTTTTTCCTTTGAAACAAAGAGAATTTCTGTTTTTTGCCCCAAAATAAGGAAAATTTCTGACTTATTATTCTGAAATAAGTGAAATTTCTGCAATTTTGCCTCAAAATAAGGGAAATTTCTGCCTTTTTGCCCCCAAATAAGGGGAATTTCAGCGTTTTTACCTCAAAATAAGGGAAATTTCTGCTTTTTTGCCCCAAAATATGGGAGATTTCTGCCTTTTTGCCCCAAAATAAGAAACATTTCTGCAATTTTGTACCAAAATAAAAGAAATTTCTGCCTTTTTGCCCCAAAATAAGAAAATTTCTGCTTTTGTTCTCTGAAATAAGTGAAATTTCTGCAATTTTGCCTCAAAATAAGGAAAATTTCTGCCTTTTTGCCCCCAAATAAGGGGAATTTCAGCCTTTTTACCCAAAAATAAGAGGAATTTCTGCATTTTTGCCCCTAAATATTAGGAATTTCTGCCTTTTTGCCCTAAAAATAAGAAAAATTTCTGCAATTTTGTACCAAAATATTAGAAATTTCTGCCTTGTTGCACCAAAATAAGAAAATTTCTGCTTTTTTTTCTGACATAAGTGAAATTTTTGCAATTTTGCCCCAAAATAAGTGAAATTTCTGCAATTTTGCCTCAAAATAAGGGAAATTTCTGGAATTTTGCGCCAAAATAAGTGGAATTTCTGAGTTTTGCCCCAAAATAATGAGAATTTCTGTCTTTTTGCCCCAACATATAGGGAATTTCTGCCTTTTTGCCCAAAAATTAGGGGAATTTCTGCAATGTTGCTCCAAAATACGGGGAATTTCTGCCATTTTGCCCAAAAATAAAGGGAATGTATACCTTTTTGCCATAAAAAAAGCAAATTTCTTCATTTTTGCCCCAAAATAAGGGGATTTTCCACCTTTTTGACTCAAAATAAGTGCAATTTCTGCCTTTTCCCAAAAATAAACGAAATTTCTGTCTTTTTGCCCCAAAATAAGGGGAATTACAGCCTTTTTACCTCAAAATAAGGGGAATTTCTGCCTTTTTGCCCCAAAATATGAGGAATTTCTGACTTTTTGCCCCAAAATAAGAAAAATTTCTGCAATTTTTACCAAAATAAAAAAAATTTCTGCCTTTTTGCCCCCCCAAAAAAATTTTCGCCTTTTTTCCCTGAAATAAGTGAAATTTCTGCAATTTTGCCCCAAAATATGGAAATTTCTGCAATTTTGCCCCAATGTAAAGGAAATTTCTGCAATTTTGCCCCAAAATAAGGAAAATTTCTGACTGTTTGCTCCCAAAAAAGGAGATTTTCTGTCTTTTTGCCCCAAAATAAAGAGAATTTTTGCCTTTTGCCCGAAAATTATGAGAATTTCTGCAATTTTGCTTCAAAATACGGGGAATTTCTGCTTTCTAGCCCCAAAATAAAGGGAATTTCTGCATTTTACCACAAAATAAGAATAGTTTCTGCCTTTTGCCTCAAAATAAGGGGAATTTTCTGCCTTTTTGTTTCAAAATAAGAAAAATTTCTTCAATTTTGTACCATAATAAAAGAAATTTCTGCTCTTTGCCCCAAAATAAAAGGAATTTCTGAATTTTTGCCCTGAAATAAATGAAATTTCTGCAATTTTGCCCGAAAATAAGGGAAATTTGTGCCTTTTTGCCCCAAAATAAGAAGAATTTTTGCCTTTTGCCCCAAAATATGGGGAATTTCAGCATTTTACCTCAAAATAAGAAGAATTTCAGCCTTTTTGCCCCAAAATAAGAAAAATTTCTGCAATTTTGCCCCAAAATAAGGGGAATTTCTTCCTTTTTGCCCCAAAATAAAGGATATTTCAGTCTTTTTACCTGAAAATAAGTGAAATTTCTGCAATTTTGCCCCAAATAAGGAAAATTTCTGCAATTTTGCCCCAAAATAAGGTAAATTCCTGCAATTTTGCCCCAAAATAAGTGGAATTTTTGAGTTTTGCCCCAAAATAAGGAGAATTTCTGTCTTTTTGCCCCAACATATAGGGAATTTCTGCCTTTTTGCCCCACAATTAGGGGAATTTCTGTCTTTTTTGCCCCAAAATAAGGAAAATTTCTGACTTATTACCCTGAAATAAGTGAAATGTCTGCAATTTTGTCCCAAAATAAGAAAAATTTCTGCCTTTTTGCACCCAAATAAGGGGAATTTCAGCCTTTTTACCTCAAAATAAGGGGAATTTCTGCATTTTTGCCACAAAATATTAGGAATTTCTGCCATTTTGCCCCAAAATAAGAAAAATTTCTGCCATTTTTACCTGAAATAAGTGAAATTTCTGCAATTTTGCCCCAAAATAAGTGAAATTTCTGCAATTTTGCCCCAAAATAAGGGAAATTTCCGGAATTTTGCCCCAAAATAAGTGGAAATTCTGAGTTTTGTCCCAAAATAAGGAGAATTTTTGTCTTTTTGCCCCAACATATAGGGAATTTCTGCCTATTTGCCCCACAATTTGGGGATTTTCTGCAATTGTGCTCCAAAATATGGGGAATTTCTGCTTTTTTGCCCGAAAATAAGGGGAATATATACCTTTTGCCACAAAAAAGGGAAATTTCTTCATTTTTGCCGCAAAATAAGAGGAATTTCTGCCTTCTTACCTCAAAATAAGTGAAATTTCTGCCTTTTTACCCAAAAGTAAACGGAATTTCTGTCTTTTTGCCCCAAAATAAAAGCAATTTTTGAATTTTGCCCTGAAATAAGTGAAATTTCTGCAATTTTGCCCCAAATTAAGGGAAATTTCTGGAATTTTGCCCCAAAATAAATGGAATTTCTGAGTTTTGCCCGAAAATAAGGAGAATTTCTGTCTTTTTGCCCCAACATATCGGGAATTTCTGCCTTTTTGCCCCACAATTAGGGGAATTTCTGCAATTTTGCTCCAAAATACGGGGAATTTCTGACTTTTTGCCCGAAATTAAGGGGATTTTCTGCCTTTTTGCCCCCAAACAAGGGAAATTTCTGCAATTTTAACCCAAAATATGAAGAATTTCTGCCTTTTTACCCCCAAATAAGGGGAATTTCTGCCTTTTTGCCCTGAAATATGTGAAATGTTTGAAATTTTACCCCAAAAGAAGGTGAATTTCTGTCTTTGTGCCCCAAAATAATGGAAATTTCTGCATTTTGCCCTAAAATAAAAAAAATTTTTGTTTTTTTCTCTGAAATAAATGAAATTTCTGCAATTTTGCCTTACAATAAAAGAAATTTCTGCAATTTTTCCCCATAATAAAGGAAATTTCTGCAATTTTTTCTAAAATAAGGGGAATTTCTGATTTTTGCCACAAAATAAGGGGAATTTCTGCCTTTTTGCCTTAAAATAAAGAAAATTACTGCATGTTTTACCCCAAAATTAGGTGAATTTCTGCAATTTTGCTCCAAAATACGGGAATTTTCTCCCTTTTCGCCGAAAATGAAGTGAATTTCTGCCATTTTGCCGCGAAATAAGTGAAATTTCTGCAGTTTTACCCCAAAATAAGGGGAAGTTCTGCGTTTTTGCCCCAAAATTAGAGGAATTTCTGCAATTTTGCTCCAAAATACAGGGAATTTCTGCCTTTTTGCCCGAAAATAAAAAGAATGTATACCTTTTGCCATAAAAAAGGGAAATTTCTTCATTTTTACTCCAAAATAAGGGGATTTTCCGCCTTTTTGACTCAAAATAAGTGCAATTTCTGAATTTTCCCCAAAAATAAACGGAATTTCTGACTTTTTGCCCTGAAATAAGTTAAATTTCTAAAATTTTTCCCCAAAAATAAGGGAAATATCTGCTTTTTGCCCCAAAATAAGGGGAATTTCTGACTTTTTGCCCCAAAATAAGGGGAATTTCTGCATATTTGCCCCAAATAATGGGAAATTTCTGACTTTTTGCCCCAAAATAAGAAAAATTTCTGCAATTTAGTACCAAAATAAAAAAAATTTCTGCCTTTTTGCCCCAAAATAAGAAAATTTCTGCTTTTTTTTCTGAAATAAGTAAAATTTCTGCAATTTTGCCTCAAAATAAGTGAAATTTCTGCAATTTTGCCCCAAAAGAAGGGAAATTTCTGGAATTGTGCCCCAAAATAAGTGGAATTTCTGAGTTTTGCCCCAAAATAAGATGAATTTCTGTCTTTTTGCTCCAACATATAGGGAATTTATGCCTTTTTGCCCCACAATTAGGGGAATTTCTGCAATTTTGCTCTAAAATACGGGGAATTTCTGTCTTTTTGCCCGAAAATAATAAGAGTGCATACCTTTTTGCCATAAAAAAATGAAATTTCTTAATTTTTGCTCCAAAATAAGGGGAATTTCTGCTTTTTTGCCTCTAAATAAGTGGAATTTCTGTTTTTTCCCCCAAACAAAAGGAATTTCTGTCTTTTTTTACCCCCAAATAAAAAAAATTTCTGAATTATTACTCTGAAATAAGTGAAATTTCTGCAATTTTGCCCCAAAATACGGGAAATTTCTGCCTTTTTGCCTCCAAAAAAGGGGAATTTCAGCCTTTTTACCTCAAAACAAGGGGAATTTCTTCATTTTTACCCCAAAATAATTGGATTTTCTGCCTTTTTGACTCAAAATAAGTGAAATTTCTGCAATTTTTGCCCAAAATAAGGGAAATGTCTGCTTTTTGCCCCAAAATAAGGGGAATTTCAGCATTTTTACCTCAAAATAAGGGGAATTTCTGCATTTTTGCCCCAAAATATGGGAAATTTCTGCCTTTTTGCCAAAAATAAAAAAAATTTCTGCAATTTTGTACCAAAATAAAAGAAATTTCTGTCTTTTTTTCCCTGAAATAAGTGAAATTTCTGCAATTTTGCCCCAAAATAAGTGAAATTTCTGCAATTTTGCCCCAAAATAAGGGAAATTTTTGGAATTTTGCCCCAAAATAAGTGGAATTTCTGAGTTTTGCCCCAAAATAAGTAGAATTTCTGTCTTTTTGCCCCAACACATAGGGAATTTCTGCCTTTTTGCCCCACAATTAGGGGAATTTCTGCAATTTTGCTCAAAAATACGGGGAATTTCTGTCTTTTTGCCCGAAAATAAGAAGAATGCATACCTTTTTGCCATAAAAAAGGGAAATTTCTTCATTTTCGCTCCAAAATAAGGGGAATTTCTGCTTTTTTGCCTCTAAATAAGTGGAATTTCTGTCTTTTTCCCCCAAAACATAGAGAATTTGTGTCTTTTTTGCCCCAAAATAAGAAAAATTTCTGACTTATTACCCTGAAATAAATGAAATATCTGCAATTTTGCCCCAAAATAAGGGAAATTTCTGCTTTTTGCAACCAAATAAGGGGAATTTTAGACTTTTTACCTCAAAATAAGGGGATTTTCTGCATTTTTGCCCCAAAATATGAGAAATTTCTGCCTTTTTGCCCCAAATTAAGAAAATTTCTGCTTTTTTTTCTGAAATAAGTGAAATTTCTGCAATTTTGCGTCAAAATAAGTGAAATTTCTGAGTTTTGCTCTAAAATAAGGAGAATTTCTGTCTTTTTGCCCAAACATATAGGGAATTTCTGCCTTTTTGTCCCACAATTAGGGGAATTTCTGCAATTTTGCTCCAAAATACGGGGAATTTCTGCTTTTTAGCCTGAAAATAAGAAGAATGCATACCTTTTGCCACAAAAAAAGGAAATTTCTTCATTTTTGCTCCAAAATAAGGGGAATTTCTGCTATTTTGCTTCTAAATAAGTGGAATTTCTGACTTTTTCCCCCAAAACAAAAGGAATTTCTGTCTTTTTTGCCCCAAATAAGGAAAATTTCTGACTTATTACCCTGAAATAAATGAAATTTCTGCAATTTTGTCCCAGAATAAGGGAAATTTCTGCTTTCTGCCCCCAAATAAGGGGAATTTCTGCCTTTTTACCTCAAAATAAGGGGAATTTTTGCAATTTTACCACAAAATATTTGGAATCTCTGCATTTTTGCCCCAAAATGAGGAAAATTTCTGCCTTTTTACCATGATATAAGTGAAATTTCTGCAATTTTGCCCCAAAATAAGTGAAATTTCGGCAATTTTGCCACAAAATAATGGAAATTTCTGGAATTTTGCCCCAAAATAAGTGGAATTTCTGAGTTTTGCCCCAAAATAAGGAGAATTTCTGTCTTTTTGCTCTAACATATAGGGAATTTCTGCATTTTGCCCCACAATTAGGGGAATTTCTGCAATTTTGCTCCAAAATACGGGTAATTTCAGCTTTTTAGCCCAAAAATAAGTGGAATGTATACATTTTGCCACAAAAAAGGGAAATTTCTTCATTTTTACTCCAAAATAAAAGGAATTTCTGCTTTTTTGCCTCTAAAAAAGTGGAATTTCTGTCTTTTTCCCCCAAAACAAAGGGAATTTCTGTGTTTTTTGCCCCAAAATAAGGAAAATTTCTGACTTATTACCCTGAAATAAGTGAAATTTATGCAATTTTGCCTCAAAATAAGTGAAATTTCTGCAATTTTGGCCCAAAATAAGGGAAATTTTTGGAATTTTGCCCCAAGGTAAGTGGAATTTCTGAGTTTTGCCCCAAAATAAGGAGATTTTCTGTTTTTTTGCTCTAACTTACAGGGAATTTCTGCCTTTTTGCCCCACAATTAGCGGAATTTTTGCAATTTTGCTCCAAAATACGGGTAATTTCTGCTTTTTAGCCTGAAAATAAGGGGAATGTATACCATTTGCCACAAAAAAGAAATTTCTTCATTTTTACTCCAAAATAAAAGGAATTTCTGCTTTTTTGCCCCAAAATAAGAAAAATTTCTGACTGACTACTCTGAAATAAGTGAAAGTTCTGCAATTTTGCCCCAAAATAAGAAAAATTTCTGCCTTTTTGCCTCCAAATAAGGGGAATTTCAGCCTTTTAACCTCAAAATAAGAGGAATTTCTGCATTTTTGCCCCAAAATATGGGAGATTTCTGCCTTTTTGCCCCAAAATAAGAAAAATTTCTGCAATTTTGTACCAAAATAAAAGAAATTTCTGCCTTTTTGCACCAAAATAAGAAAATTTCTGCTTTTTTTTCTGAAATAAGTGAAATTTCTGCAATTTTGCCCCAAAATAACAGAAATTTCTGCAATTTTGCTCCCAAATAAAGGAAATTTCTGGAATTTTGCCTTAAAATAAGTGGAATTTCTGAGTTTTGCCCCAAAATAAGAAGAATTTCTGTCTTTTTGCCCTAACATATAGGGAATTTCTGCCTTTTTGCCCCACAATTAGGGGAATTTCTGCAATTTTGCTCCAAAATACGGGGAATTTCTGCCTTTTTGCCCGAAAATAACAAGAATGCATAACTTTTTGCCATAAAAAAGGGAAAGTTCTTCATTTTTGCTCCAAAATAAGGGGAATTTCAGCTTTTTTGCCTCTAAATAAGTGGAATTTCTGTCTTTTCCCCCAAAACAAAGGGAATTTTTGTTTTTTTGCTCCAAAATAAGGAAAATTTCTGACTTATTACCCTGAAATAAGTGAAATTTCTGCAATTTTGCCCCAAAATAAGTGAAATTTCTGCAATTTTGCCCCAAAATAAGGGAAATTTCTGGAATTTTGCCCCAAAATAAGTGGAATTTCTGAGTTTTGCCCCAAAATTAAGAGAATTTCTGTCTTTTTGCCCCAACATATAGGCAATTTCTGCCTTTTTGCCCCACAATTAGGGGAATTTCTGCAATTTTGCTCCAAAATATGGGGAATTTCTGCTTTTTAGCCTGAAAATAAGGGGAATGTATACTTTTTGCCACAAAAAAAAAAGAAATTTCTTCATTTTTACTCCAAAATAAAATGAATTTTTGCTTTTTTGCCGCTAAAAAAGTGGAATTTCTGCCTTTTTCCCTCAAAACAAAAAGAATTTCTGTCTTTTTTGCCCCAAAATAAAGAAAATTTCTGACTTATTACACTGAAATAAGTGAAATTTCTGCAATTTTGCCTCAAAATAAGGGAAATTTCTGCCTTTTTGCCCCCAAATAATGGGAATTTCAGCCTTTTTACCTCAAAATAAGAGAAATTTCTTCATTTTTGCCCCAAAATATGGGAGATTTCTGCCTTTTTGCCCCAAAATAAGAAAAATTTCTGCAATTTTGTACCAAAATAAAAGAAATTTCCGCCTTTTTGCACCAAAATAAGAAAATTTCTGCTTTTTTTTCTGAAATAAGTGAAATTTCTGCAATTTTGCCCCAAAATAAGTGAAATTTCTGCAATTTTGCCCCAAAATAAGGGAAATTTCTGGAATTTTGCCCCAATATCAGTGGAATTTCTGAGTTTTGACCCAAAATAAGGAGAATTTGTTTCTTTTTGCCCCAACATATAGGGAATTTCTGCCTTTTTGCCCCACAATTAGGGGAATTTCTGCAATTTTGCTCCAAAATACTGGGAATTTCTGCCTTTTTGCCCGAAAATAAGAAGAATGCATATCTTTTGGCCATAAAAAAAGGAAATTTCTTCATTTTTGCTCCAAAATAAGAGGAATTTCTGCTTTTTTGCCTCTAAATAAGTGGAATTTCTATCTTTTTCACCCCAAAACAAAGGAAATTTCTGTCTTTTTGGCCCCAAAATAAGGAAAATTTCTGCCTTTTTTCCCTGAAATAAGTGAAATTTCTGCAATTTTGCACCAAAATAAGTGAAATTTCTGCAATTTTGCCCCAAAATAAGGGAAATTTCTGGAATTTTGCCCCAAAATATGTGGAATTTCTGAGTTTAGCCCCAAAATAAAAAGAATTTCTGTCTTTTTGCCCTAACATATCGGAAATTTCTGCCTTTTTGCCCCACAATTAGGGGAATTTCTGCAATTTTGCTCCAAAATACGGGGAATTTCTGCTTTTTAGCCTGAAAATAAGGGGAATGTATATCTTTTGCCACAAAAAAAAGAAATTTCTTCATTTTTACTCCAAAATAAAATGAATTTCTGCTTTTTTGCCGCTAAAAAAGTGGAATTTCTGTCTTTTTCCCCCAAAACAAAGGGAATTTCTGTCTTTTTTGCCCCAAAATAAGGAAAATTTCTGACTTATTACACTGAAATAAGTGAAATTTCTGCAATTTTGCCTCAAAATAAGGAAAATTTCTTCCTTTTTCCCCCAAATAAGGGAAATTTCTACCTTTTTACCTCAAAATAAGAGGAATTTCTGCATTTTTTCCCCAAAATATGGGAGATTTGTGCCTTTTTGCCCCAAAAAAAGAAAAATTTCTGCAATTTTGTACCAAAATAGAAATTTCTGCCTTTTTGCACCAAAATAGGAAAATTTCTGAATTTTTTTCTGAAATAAGTGAAATTTCTGCAAGTTTGCCCCAAAATAAGTGAAATTTCTGCAATTTTGTCCCAAAATAAGGGAAATTTCTGTTTTTTACCCCCAAATAAGGGGAATTTCTGCCTTTTTACCTTAAAATAAGGGGAATTTCTGCATTTTTGCCACAAAATATTTGGAATTTCTGCAATTTTGCCCCAAAATAAGTGAAATTACTGCAATTTTGCCCGAAAATAAGTGAAATTTCTGCCTTTTTGCCCCAAAATAAGAAAAATTTCTGCAATTTTGTACCAAAATAAAATATAATTCTGCCTTTTTGCACCAAAATAGGAAAATTTCTGAATTTTTTTCTGAAATAAGTGAAATTTCTGCAATTTTGCACCAAAATAAGTGAAATTTCTGCAATTTTGCCCCAAAATAAGGGAAATTTCTGGAATTTTGACCAAAAAAGTGTGGAATTTCTGAGTTTTTGCCCCAAAATAAGTGAAATTTCTTTTTTTTTGCCCCCAAATAAGGGGAATTTCTGCCTTTTTACCTCAAAATAAAGGGAATTTCTTCATTTTTGCCACAAAATATTTGGAATTTCTGCATTTTTGCATCAAAATAAGGATAATTTCTGCCTTTTTACCATGAAATAAGTGAAATTTCTGCAATTTTGCCCCAAAATAAGTGAAATTTCTGCAATTTTGCCCCAAAATAAGAGAAATTTCTGGAATTTTGCCCCAAAATAAGGGAAATTTCTGGAATTTTGACCAAAAAAGTGTGGAATTTCTGAGTTTTTGCCCCAAAATAAGTGAAATTTCTTTTTTTTTCCCCAAATAAGGGGAATTTCTGCAATTTTGCCCCAAAATAAGAGAAATTTCTGGAATTTTGCCCCAAAATAAGAGAAATTTCTGGAATTTTGCCCCAAAATAAATGGAATTTCTGAGTTTTGCCCCAAAAATAAAGAGAATTTCTGTCTTTTTGCCCCAACATATAGGGAATATCTGCCTTTTTGCCCCACAAGTAGGGGAATTTCTGCAATTTTGCTCCAAAATAAGAGGAATTTCTGCTTTTTTGCCTCTAAATAAGTGGAATTTCTGTCTTTTTCCCCCAAAACAAAGGGAATTTCTGTCTTTTTTGCCCCAAAATAAAGAAAATTTCTGTAATTTTGCACCAAAATAAAAGAAATTTCTGCCTTTTTGCCCCCAAATAAGAAAATTTTTCCTTTTTTTCTGAAATAAGTGAAATTTCTGCAATTTTGCCCCAAAATAAGAGAAATTTCTGCCTTTTTGCCCCCAAATAAGGGAAATTTCAGCCTTTTTACCTCAAAATAAAGAAAATTTCTACATTTTTGCCCCAAAATATGGGAAATTTATGCCTTTTTGCCCCAAAATAAGAAAAATTTCTGCAATTTTGCACCAAAATAAAAGAAATTTCTGCCTTTTTGCCACAGAATAAGAAAAATTTCTCCAATTCTGTACCAAAATAAAAGAAATTTCTAAAATTTTGCTCCAAAATAAGGGAAATTTCTGATTTTTGCCCAGATATAAGGAGAATTTCTGTATTTTTGCCCCAAAATAAAGGGAATTTCTGCCTTTTTGCCCCAAAATTAGGGGAGTTTCTGCAATTTTGCTTCAAAATAATGGGAATTTCTGCCTCTTTTCCTGAAAATAAGGGGAACTTCTGCCAATTTGCCCCAAATAAAGGGAATTTCTGCATTTTTGCCCCAATATTAGGAGAATTTCTGCAATTTTGCTCCAAAATACAGGGAATTTCTGCCTTTTTGCCCGAAATTAAGGAGATTTTCTGCCTTTTTGCCCCAAAACAACTGACATTTCTGCAATTTTATCCCAATATAAGGGGAATTTCTGCCTTTTTGCCCCCAAATAAGGGCAATTTCTGCCTTTATGCCCTGAAATATGTGACATGTCTTCAATTTTACCCCAAAATAAGGTGAATTTCTGCCCTTTTGCCCCAAAATAATGGGAATTTCTGCATTTTGCCAAAAATAAGAAAGATTTTTGTTTTTTTCTCTGAAATATGTGAAATTTCTGCAATTTTGCCCCAAAATAAGGGAAATTTATGCCTTTTTGCCCCCAAATAAGGGGAATATCAGCCTTTTTACCTCAAAATAAGAGGAATTTCTGAATTTTTGCCACAAAATATTAGGAATTTCTGCCTTTTTGCCCCAAAATAAGGAAAATTTCTGCCTTTTTTTCCATGAAAAAAGTGAAATTTCTGCAATTTCGCCCCAAAATAAGTGAAATTTCTGCAATTTTGCCCCAAAATAAGGGAAATTTCTGGAATTTTGCCCCAAAATAAGTGGAATTTCTGAGTTTTGCCCCAAAATAAGGAGAATTTCTGTCTTTTTGCTCCAACATATAGAGAATTTCTGCCTTTTTGCCCCACAATTAGGGGAATTTCGGCAATTTTGCTCCAAAATACGGGGAATTTCTGCTTTTTAGCCCGAAAATTAGAGGAATGCATACCTTTTTCCACAAAAAAAGAAAAATTTCTTCATTTTTGCTCCAAAATAATAAGAATTTCTGCTTTTTAGCCTCTAAATAAGTGGAATATCAGTCTTTTTCCTTTGAAACAAAGAGAATTTCTGTTTTTTGCCCCAAAATAAGGAAAATTTCTGACTTATTATTCTGAAATAAGTGAAATTTCTGCAATTTTGCCTCAAAATAAGGGAAATTTCTGCCTTTTTGCCCCCAAATAAGGGGAATTTCAGCGTTTTTACCTCAAAATAAGGGAAATTTCTGCTTTTTTGCCCCAAAATATGGGAGATTTCTGCCTTTTTGCCCCAAAATAAGAAACATTTCTGCAATTTTGTACCAAAATAAAAGAAATTTCTGCCTTTTTGCCCCAAAATAAGAAAATTTCTGCTTTTGTTCTCTGAAATAAGTGAAATTTCTGCAATTTTGCCTCAAAATAAGGAAAATTTCTGCCTTTTTGCCCCCAAATAAGGGGAATTTCAGCCTTTTTACCCAAAAATAAGAGGAATTTCTGCATTTTTGCCCCTAAATATTAGGAATTTCTGCCTTTTTGCCCTAAAAATAAGAAAAATTTCTGCAATTTTGTACCAAAATATTAGAAATTTCTGCCTTGTTGCACCAAAATAAGAAAATTTCTGCTTTTTTTTCTGACATAAGTGAAATTTTTGCAATTTTGCCCCAAAATAAGTGAAATTTCTGCAATTTTGCCTCAAAATAAGGGAAATTTCTGGAATTTTGCGCCAAAATAAGTGGAATTTCTGAGTTTTGCCCCAAAATAATGAGAATTTCTGTCTTTTTGCCCCAACATATAGGGAATTTCTGCCTTTTTGCCCAAAAATTAGGGGAATTTCTGCAATGTTGCTCCAAAATACGGGGAATTTCTGCCATTTTGCCCAAAAATAAAGGGAATGTATACCTTTTTGCCATAAAAAAAGCAAATTTCTTCATTTTTGCCCCAAAATAAGGGGATTTTCCACCTTTTTGACTCAAAATAAGTGCAATTTCTGCCTTTTCCCAAAAATAAACGAAATTTCTGTCTTTTTGCCCCAAAATAAGGGGAATTACAGCCTTTTTACCTCAAAATAAGGGGAATTTCTGCCTTTTTGCCCCAAAATATGAGGAATTTCTGACTTTTTGCCCCAAAATAAGAAAAATTTCTGCAATTTTTACCAAAATAAAAAAAATTTCTGCCTTTTTGCCCCCCCAAAAAAATTTTCGCCTTTTTTCCCTGAAATAAGTGAAATTTCTGCAATTTTGCCCCAAAATATGGAAATTTCTGCAATTTTGCCCCAATGTAAAGGAAATTTCTGCAATTTTGCCCCAAAATAAGGAAAATTTCTGACTGTTTGCTCCCAAAAAAGGAGATTTTCTGTCTTTTTGCCCCAAAATAAAGAGAATTTTTGCCTTTTGCCCGAAAATTATGAGAATTTCTGCAATTTTGCTTCAAAATACGGGGAATTTCTGCTTTCTAGCCCCAAAATAAAGGGAATTTCTGCATTTTACCACAAAATAAGAATAGTTTCTGCCTTTTGCCTCAAAATAAGGGGAATTTTCTGCCTTTTTGTTTCAAAATAAGATAAATTTCTTCAATTTTGTACCATAATAAAAGAAATTTCTGCTCTTTGCCCCAAAATAAAAGGAATTTCTGAATTTTTGCCCTGAAATAAATGAAATTTCTGCAATTTTGCCCGAAAATAAGGGAAATTTGTGCCTTTTTGCCCCAAAATAAGAAGAATTTTTGCCTTTTGCCCCAAAATATGGGGAATTTCAGCATTTTACCTCAAAATAAGAAGAATTTCAGCCTTTTTGCCCCAAAATAAGAAAAATTTCTGCAATTTTGCCCCAAAATAAGGGGAATTTCTTCCTTTTTGCCCCAAAATAAAGGATATTTCAGTCTTTTTACCTGAAAATAAGTGAAATTTCTGCAATTTTGCCCCAAATAAGGAAAATTTCTGCAATTTTGCCCCAAAATAAGGTAAATTCCTGCAATTTTGCCCCAAAATAAGTGGAATTTTTGAGTTTTGCCCCAAAATAAGGAGAATTTCTGTCTTTTTGCCCCAACATATAGGGAATTTCTGCCTTTTTGCCCCACAATTAGGGGAATTTCTGTCTTTTTTGCCCCAAAATAAGGAAAATTTCTGACTTATTACCCTGAAATAAGTGAAATGTCTGCAATTTTGTCCCAAAATAAGAAAAATTTCTGCCTTTTTGCACCCAAAATAAGGGGAATTTCAGCCTTTTTACCTCAAAATAAGGGGAATTTCTGCATTTTTGCCACAAAATATTAGGAATTTCTGCCATTTTGCCCCAAAATAAGAAAAATTTCTGCCATTTTTACCTGAAATAAGTGAAATTTCTGCAATTTTGCCCCAAAATAAGTGAAATTTCTGCAATTTTGCCCCAAAATAAGGGAAATTTCCGGAATTTTGCCCCAAAATAAGTGGAAATTCTGAGTTTTGTCCCAAAATAAGGAGAATTTTTGTCTTTTTGCCCCAACATATAGGGAATTTCTGCCTATTTGCCCCACAATTTGGGGATTTTCTGCAATTGTGCTCCAAAATATGGGGAATTTCTGCTTTTTTGCCCGAAAATAAGGGGAATATATACCTTTTGCCACAAAAAAGGGAAATTTCTTCATTTTTGCCGCAAAATAAGAGGAATTTCTGCCTTCTTACCTCAAAATAAGTGAAATTTCTGCCTTTTTACCCAAAAGTAAACGGAATTTCTGTCTTTTTGCCCCAAAATAAAAGCAATTTTTGAATTTTGCCCTGAAATAAGTGAAATTTCTGCAATTTTGCCCCAAATTAAGGGAAATTTCTGGAATTTTGCCCCAAAATAAATGGAATTTCTGAGTTTTGCCCGAAAATAAGGAGAATTTCTGTCTTTTTGCCCCAACATATCGGGAATTTCTGCCTTTTTGCCCCACAATTAGGGGAATTTCTGCAATTTTGCTCCAAAATACGGGGAATTTCTGACTTTTTGCCCGAAATTAAGGGGATTTTCTGCCTTTTTGCCCCCAAACAAGGGAAATTTCTGCAATTTTAACCCAAAATATGAAGAATTTCTGCCTTTTTACCCCCAAATAAGGGGAATTTCTGCCTTTTTGCCCTGAAATATGTGAAATGTTTGAAATTTTACCACAAAAGAAGGTGAATTTCTGTCTTTGTGCCCCAAAATAATGGAAAGTTCTGCATTTTGCCCTAAAATAAAAAAAAATTTTGTTTTTTTCTCTGAAATAAATGAAATTTCTGCAATTTTGCCTTACAATAAAACAAATTTCTGCAATTTTTCCCCATAATAAAGGAAATTTCTGCAATTTTTTCTAAAATAAGGGGAATTTCTGATTTTTGCCACAAAATAAGGGGAATTTCTGCCTTTTTGCCTTAAAATAAAGAAAATTACTGCATGTTTTACCCCAAAATTAGGTGAATTTCTGCAATTTTGCTCCAAAATACGGGAATTTTCTCCCTTTTCGCCGAAAATGAAGTGAATTTCTGCCATTTTGCCGCGAAATAAGTGAAATTTCTGCAGTTTTACCCCAAAATAAGGGGAAGTTCTGCGTTTTTGCCCCAAAATTAGAGGAATTTCTGCAATTTTGCTCCAAAATACAGGGAATTTCTGCCTTTTTGCCCGAAAATAAAAAGAATGTATACCTTTTGCCATAAAAAAGGGAAATTTCTTCATTTTTACTCCAAAATAAGGGGATTTTCCGCCTTTTTGACTCAAAATAAGTGCAATTTCTGACTTTTCCCCCAAAATAAACGGAATTTCTGACTTTTTGCCCTGAAATAAGTTAAATTTCTAAAATTTTTCCCCAAAAATAAGGGAAATATCTGCTTTTTGCCCCAAAATACGGGGAATTTCTGCCTTTTTGCCTCCAAAAAAGGGGAATTTCAGCCTTTTTACCTCAAAACAAGGGGAATTTCTTCATTTTTACCCCAAAATAATTGGATTTTCTGCCTTTTTGACTCAAAATAAGTGAAATTTCTTCAATTTTTGCCCAAAATAAGGGAAATGTCTGCTTTTTGCCCCAAAATAAGGGGAATTTCAGCATTTTTACCTCAAAATAAGGGGAATTTCTGCATTTTTGCCCCAAAATATGGGAAATTTCTGCATTTTTGCCAAAAATAAAAAAAATTTCTGCAATTTTGTACCAAAATAAAAGAAATTTCTGTCTTTTTTTCCCTGAAATAAGTGAAATTTCTGCAATTTTGCCAAAAATAAGTGAAATTTCTGCAATTTTGCCCCAAAATAAGGGAAGTTTTTGGAATTTTGCCCCATAATAAGTGGAATTTCTGAGTTTTGCCCCAAAATAAGTAGAATTTCTGTCTTTTTGCCCCAACACATAGGGAATTTCTGCCTTTTTGCCCCACAATTAGGGGAATTTCTGCAATTTTGCTCAAAAATACAGGGAATTTCTGTCTTTTTGCCCGAAAATAAGAAGAATGCATACCTTTTTGCCACAAAAAAGGGAAATTTCTTCATTTTCGCTCCAAAATAAGGGGAATTTCTGCTTTTTTGCCTCTAAATAAGTGGAATTTCTGTCTTTTTCCCCCAAAACATAGAGAATTTGTGTCTTTTTTGCCCCAAAATAAGAAAAATTTCTGACTTATTACCCTGAAATAAATGAAATATCTGCAATTTTGCCCCAAAATAAGGGAAATTTCTGCTTTTTGCAACCAAATAAGGGGAATTTTAGACTTTTTACCTCAAAATAAGGGGATTTTCTGCATTTTTGCCCCAAAATATGAGAAATTTCTGCCTTTTTGCCCCAAATTAAGAAAATTTCTGCTTTTTTTTCTGAAATAAGTGAAATTTCTGCAATTTTGCGTCAAAATAAGTGAAATTTCTGAGTTTTGCTCTAAAATAAGGAGAATTTCTGTCTTTTTGCCCAAACATATAGGGAATTTCTGCCTTTTTGTCCCACAATTAGGGGAATTTCTGCAATTTTGCTCCAAAATACGGGGAATTTCTGCTTTTTAGCCTGAAAATAAGAAGAATGCATACCTTTTGCCACAAAAAAAGGAAATTTCTTCATTTTTGCTCCAAAATAAGGGGAATTTCTGCTATTTTGCTTCTAAATAAGTGGAATTTCTGACTTTTTCCCCCAAAACAAAAGGAATTTCTGTCTTTTTTGCCCCAAATAAGGAAAATTTCTGACTTATTACCCTGAAATAAATGAAATTTCTGCAATTTTGTCCCAGAATAAGGGAAATTTCTGCTTTCTGCCCCCAAATAAGGGGAATTTCTGCCTTTTTACCTCAAAATAAGGGGAATTTTTGCAATTTTACCACAAAATATTTGGAATCTCTGCATTTTTGCCCCAAAATGAGGAAAATTTCTGCCTTTTTACCATGATATAAGTGAAATTTCTGCAATTTTGCCCCAAAATAAGTGAAATTTCGGCAATTTTGCCACAAAATAAGGGAAATTTCTGGAATTTTGCCCCAAAATAAGTGGAATTTCTGAGTTTTGCCCCAAAATAAGGAGAATTTCTGTCTTTTTGCTCTAACATATAGGGAATTTCTGCATTTTGCCCCACAATTAGGGGAATTTCTGCAATTTTGCTCCAAAATACGGGTAATTTCAGCTTTTTAGCCCAAAAATAAGTGGAATGTATACATTTTGCCACAAAAAAGGGAAATTTCTTCATTTTTACTCCAAAATAAAAGGAATTTCTGCTTTTTTGCCTCTAAAAAAGTGGAATTTCTGTCTTTTTCCCCCAAAACAAAGGGAATTTCTGTGTTTTTTGCCCCAAAATAAGGAAAATTTCTGACTTATTACCCTGAAATAAGTGAAATTTATGCAATTTTGCCTCAAAATAAGTGAAATTTCTGCAATTTTGGCCCAAAATAAGGGAAATTTTTGGAATTTTGCCCCAAGGTAAGTGGAATTTCTGAGTTTTGCCCCAAAATAAGGAGATTTTCTGTTTTTTTGCTCTAACTTACAGGGAATTTCTGCCTTTTTGCCCCACAATTAGCGGAATTTTTGCAATTTTGCTCCAAAATACGGGTAATTTCTGCTTTTTAGCCTGAAAATAAGGGGAATGTATACCATTTGCCACAAAAAAGAAATTTCTTCATTTTTACTCCAAAATAAAAGGAATTTCTGCTTTTTTGCCCCAAAATAAGAAAAATTTCTGACTGACTACTCTGAAATAAGTGAAAGTTCTGCAATTTTGCCCCAAAATAAGAAAAATTTCTGCCTTTTTGCCTCCAAATAAGGGGAATTTCAGCCTTTTAACCTCAAAATAAGAGGAATTTCTGCATTTTTGCCCCAAAATATGGGAGATTTCTGCCTTTTTGCCCCAAAATAAGAAAAAGTTCTGCAATTTTGTACCAAAATAAAAGAAATTTCTGCCTTTTTGCACCAAAATAAGAAAATTTCTGCTTTTTTTTCTGAAATAAGTGAAATTTCTGCAATTTTGCCCCAAAATAACAGAAATTTCTGCAATTTTGCTCCCAAATAAAGGAAATTTCTGGAATTTTGCCTTAAAATAAGTGGAATTTCTGAGTTTTGCCCCAAAATAAGAAGAATTTCTGTCTTTTTGCCCTAACATATAGGGAATTTCTGCCTTTTTGCCCCACAATTAGGGGAATTTCTGCAATTTTGCTCCAAAATACGGGGAATTTCTGCCTTTTTGCCCGAAAATAACAAGAATGCATAACTTTTTGCCATAAAAAAGGGAAAGTTCTTCATTTTTGCTCCAAAATAAGGGGAATTTCAGCTTTTTTGCCTCTAAATAAGTGGAATTTCTGTCTTTTCCCCCAAAACAAAGGGAATTTTTGTTTTTTTGCTCCAAAATAAGGAAAATTTCTGACTTATTACCCTGAAATAAGTGAAATTTCTGCAATTTTGCCCCAAAATAAGTGAAATTTCTGCAATTTTGCCCCAAAATAAGGGAAATTTCTGGAATTTTGCCCCAAAATAAGTGGAATTTCTGAGTTTTGCCCCAAAATTAAGAGAATTTCTGTCTTTTTGCCCCAACATATAGGCAATTTCTGCCTTTTTGCCCCACAATTAGGGGAATTTCTGCAATTTTGCTCCAAAATATGGGGAATTTCTGCTTTTTAGTCTGAAAATAAGGGGAATGTATACTTTTTGCCACAAAAAAAAAAGAAATTTCTTCATTTTTACTCCAAAATAAAATGAATTTTTGCTTTTTTGCCGCTAAAAAAGTGGAATTTCTGCCTTTTTCCCTCAAAACAAAAAGAATTTCTGTCTTTTTTGCCCCAAAATAAAGAAAATTTCTGACTTATTACACTGAAATAAGTGAAATTTCTGCAATTTTGCCTCAAAATAAGGGAAATTTCTGCCTTTTTGCCCCCAAATAATGGGAATTTCAGCCTTTTTACCTCAAAATAAGAGAAATTTCTTCATTTTTGCCCCAAAATATGGGAGATTTCTGCCTTTTTGCCCCAAAATAAGAAAAATTTCTGCAATTTTGTACCAAAATAAAAGAAATTTCCGCCTTTTTGCACCAAAATAAGAAAATTTCTGCTTTTTTTTCTGAAATAAGTGAAATTTCTGCAATTTTGCCCCAAAATAAGTGAAATTTCTGCAATTTTGCCCCAAAATAAGGGAAATTTCTGGAATTTTGCCCCAATATCAGTGGAATTTCTGCGTTTTGACCCAAAATAAGGAGAATTTGTTTCTTTTTGCCCCAACATATAGGGAATTTCTGCCTTTTTGCCCCACAATTAGGGGAATTTCTGCAATTTTGCTCCAAAATACTGGGAATTTCTGCCTTTTTGCCCGAAAATAAGAAGAATGCATATCTTTTGGCCATAAAAAAAGGAAATTTCTTCATTTTTGCTCCAAAATAAGAGGAATTTCTGCTTTTTTGCCTCTAAATAAGTGGAATTTCTATCTTTTTCACCCCAAAACAAAGGAAATTTCTGTCTTTTTGGCCCCAAAATAAGGAAAATTTCTGCCTTTTTTCCCTGAAATAAGTGAAATTTCTGCAATTTTGCACCAAAATAAGTGAAATTTCTGCAATTTTGCCCCAAAATAAGGGAAATTTCTGGAATTTTGCCCCAAAATATGTGGAATTTCTGAGTTTAGCCCCAAAATAAAAAGAATTTCTGTCTTTTTGCCCTAACATATCGGAAATTTCTGCCTTTTTGCCCCACAATTAGGGGAATTTCTGCAATTTTGCTCCAAAATACGGGGAATTTCTGCTTTTTAGCCTGAAAATAAGGGGAATGTATATCTTTTGCCACAAAAAAAAAAGAAATTTCTTCATTTTTACTCCAAAATAAAATGAATTTCTGCTTTTTTGCCGCTAAAAAAGTGGAATTTCTGTCTTTTTCCCCCAAAACAAAGGGAATTTCTGTCTTTTTTGCCCCAAAATAAGGAAAATTTCTGACTTATTACACTGAAATAAGTGAAATTTCTGCAATTTTGCCTCAAAATAAGGAAAATTTCTTCCTTTTTCCCCCAAATAAGGGAAATTTCTACCTTTTTACCTCAAAATAAGAGGAATTTCTGCATTTTTTCCCCAAAATATGGGAGATTTGTGCCTTTTTGCCCCAAAAAAAGAAAAATTTCTGCAATTTTGTACCAAAATAGAAATTTCTGCCTTTTTGCACCAAAATAGGAAAATTTCTGAATTTTTTTCTGAAATAAGTGAAATTTCTGCAAGTTTGCCCCAAAATAAGTGAAATTTCTGCAATTTTGTCCCAAAATAAGGGAAATTTCTGTTTTTTACCCCCAAATAAGGGGAATTTCTGCCTTTTTACCTTAAAATAAGGGGAATTTCTGCATTTTTGCCACAAAATATTTGGAATTTCTGCAATTTTGCCCCAAAATAAGTGAAATTACTGCAATTTTGCCCGAAAATAAGTGAAATTTCTGCCTTTTTGCCCCAAAATAAGAAAAATTTCTGCAATTTTGTACCAAAATAAAATATAATTCTGCCTTTTTGCACCAAAATAGGAAAATTTCTGAATTTTTTTCTGAAATAAGTGAAATTTCTGCAATTTTGCACCAAAATAAGTGAAATTTCTGCAATTTTGCCCCAAAATAAGGGAAATTTCTGGAATTTTGACCAAAAAAGTGTGGAATTTCTGAGTTTTTGCCCCAAAATAAGTGAAATTTCTTTTTTTTTGCCCCCAAATAAGGGGAATTTCTGCCTTTTTACCTCAAAATAAAGGGAATTTCTTCATTTTTGCCACAAAATATTTGGAATTTCTGCATTTTTGCATCAAAATAAGGATAATTTCTGCCTTTTTACCATGAAATAAGTGAAATTTCTGCAATTTTGCCCCAAAATAAGTGAAATTTCTGCAATTTTGCCCCAAAATAAGAGAAATTTCTGGAATTTTGCCCCAAAATAAGGGAAATTTCTGGAATTTTGACCAAAAAAGTGTGGAATTTCTGAGTTTTTGCCCCAAAATAAGTGAAATTTCTTTTTTTTTTCCCCAAATAAGGGGAATTTCTGCAATTTTGCCCCAAAATAAGAGAAATTTCTGGAATTTTGCCCCAAAATAAGAGAAATTTCTGGAATTTTGCCCCAAAATAAATGGAATTTCTGAGTTTTGCCCCAAAAATAAAGAGAATTTCTGTCTTTTTGCCCCAACATATAGGGAATATCTGCCTTTTTGCCCCACAAGTAGGGGAATTTCTGCAATTTTGCTCCAAAATAAGAGGAATTTCTGCTTTTTTGCCTCTAAATAAGTGGAATTTCTGTCTTTTTCCCCCAAAACAAAGGGAATTTCTGTCTTTTTTGCCCCAAAATAAAGAAAATTTCTGTAATTTTGCACCAAAATAAAAGAAATTTCTGCCTTTTTGCCCCCAAATAAGAAAATTTTTCCTTTTTTTCTGAAATAAGTGAAATTTCTGCAATTTTGCCCCAAAATAAGAGAAATTTCTGCCTTTTTGCCCCCAAATAAGGGAAATTTCAGCCTTTTTACCTCAAAATAAAGAAAATTTCTACATTTTTGCCCCAAAATATGGGAAATTTATGCCTTTTTGCCCCAAAATAAGAAAAATTTCTGCAATTTTGCACCAAAATAAAAGAAATTTCTGCCTTTTTGCCACAGAATAAGAAAAATTTCTCCAATTCTGTACCAAAATAAAAGAAATTTCTAAAATTTTGCTCCAAAATAAGGGAAATTTCTGATTTTTGCCCAGATATAAGGAGAATTTCTGTATTTTTGCCCCAAAATAAAGGGAATTTCTGCCTTTTTGCCCCAAAATTAGGGGAGTTTCTGCAATTTTGCTTCAAAATAATGGGAATTTCTGCCTCTTTTCCTGAAAATAAGGGGAACTTCTGCCAATTTGCCCCAAATAAAGGGAATTTCTGCATTTTTGCCCCAATATTAGGAGAATTTCTGCAATTTTGCTCCAAAATACAGGGAATTTCTGCCTTTTTGCCCGAAATTAAGGAGATTTTCTGCCTTTTTGCCCCAAAACAACTGACATTTCTGCAATTTTATCCCAATATAAGGGGAATTTCTGCCTTTTTGCCCCCAAATAAGGGCAATTTCTGCCTTTATGCCCTGAAATATGTGACATGTCTTCAATTTTACCCCAAAATAAGGTGAATTTCTGCCCTTTTGCCCCAAAATAATGGGAATTTCTGCATTTTGCCAAAAATAAGAAAGATTTTTGTTTTTTTCTCTGAAATATGTGAAATTTCTGCAATTTTGCCCCAAAATAAGGGAAATTTATGCCTTTTTGCCCCCAAATAAGGGGAATATCAGCCTTTTTACCTCAAAATAAGAGGAATTTCTGAATTTTTGCCACAAAATATTAGGAATTTCTGCCTTTTTGCCCCAAAATAAGGAAAATTTCTGCCTTTTTTTCCATGAAAAAAGTGAAATTTCTGCAATTTCGCCCCAAAATAAGTGAAATTTCTGCAATTTTGCCCCAAAATAAGGGAAATTTCTGGAATTTTGCCCCAAAATAAGTGGAATTTCTGAGTTTTGCCCCAAAATAAGGAGAATTTCTGTCTTTTTGCTCCAACATATAGAGAATTTCTGCCTTTTTGCCCCACAATTAGGGGAATTTCGGCAATTTTGCTCCAAAATACGGGGAATTTCTGCTTTTTAGCCCGAAAATTAGAGGAATGCATACCTTTTTCCACAAAAAAAGAAAAATTTCTTCATTTTTGCTCCAAAATAATAAGAATTTCTGCTTTTTAGCCTCTAAATAAGTGGAATATCAGTCTTTTTCCTTTGAAACAAAGAGAATTTCTGTTTTTTGCCCCAAAATAAGGAAAATTTCTGACTTATTATTCTGAAATAAGTGAAATTTCTGCAATTTTGCCTCAAAATAAGGGAAATTTCTGCCTTTTTGCCCCCAAATAAGGGGAATTTCAGCGTTTTTACCTCAAAATAAGGGAAATTTCTGCTTTTTTGCCCCAAAATATGGGAGATTTCTGCCTTTTTGCCCCAAAATAAGAAACATTTCTGCAATTTTATACCAAAATAAAAGAAATTTCTGCCTTTTTGCCCCAAAATAAGAAAATTTCTGCTTTTGTTCTCTGAAATAAGTGAAATTTCTGCAATTTTGCCTCAAAATAAGGAAAATTTCTGCCTTTTTGCCCCCAAATAAGGGGAATTTCAGCCTTTTTACCCAAAAATAAGAGGAATTTCTGCATTTTTGCCCCTAAATATTAGGAATTTCTGCCTTTTTGCCCTAAAAATAAGAAAAATTTCTGCAATTTTGTACCAAAATATTAGAAATTTCTGCCTTGTTGCACCAAAATAAGAAAATTTCTGCTTTTTTTTCTGACATAAGTGAAATTTTTGCAATTTTGCCCCAAAATAAGTGAAATTTCTGCAATTTTGCCTCAAAATAAGGGAAATTTCTGGAATTTTGCGCCAAAATAAGTGGAATTTCTGAGTTTTGCCCCAAAATAATGAGAATTTCTGTCTTTTTGCCCCAACATATAGGGAATTTCTGCCTTTTTGCCCAAAAATTAGGGGAATTTCTGCAATGTTGCTCCAAAATACGGGGAATTTCTGCCATTTTGCCCAAAAATAAAGGGAATGTATACCTTTTTGCCATAAAAAAAGCAAATTTCTTCATTTTTGCCCCAAAATAAGGGGATTTTCCACCTTTTTGACTCAAAATAAGTGCAATTTCTGCCTTTTCCCAAAAATAAACGAAATTTCTGTCTTTTTGCCCCAAAATAAGGGGAATTACAGCCTTTTTACCTCAAAATAAGGGGAATTTCTGCCTTTTTGCCCCAAAATATGAGGAATTTCTGACTTTTTGCCCCAAAATAAGAAAAATTTCTGCAATTTTTACCAAAATAAAAAAAATTTCTGCCTTTTTGCCCCCCCAAAAAAATTTTCGCCTTTTTTCCCTGAAATAAGTGAAATTTCTGCAATTTTGCCCCAAAATATGGAAATTTCTGCAATTTTGCCCCAATGTAAAGGAAATTTCTGCAATTTTGCCCCAAAATAAGGAAAATTTCTGACTGTTTGCTCCCAAAAAAGGAGATTTTCTGTCTTTTTGCCCCAAAATAAAGAGAATTTTTGCCTTTTGCCCGAAAATTATGAGAATTTCTGCAATTTTGCTTCAAAATACGGGGAATTTCTGCTTTCTAGCCCCAAAATAAAGGGAATTTCTGCATTTTACCACAAAATAAGAATAGTTTCTGCCTTTTGCCTCAAAATAAGGGGAATTTTCTGCCTTTTTGTTTCAAAATAAGATAAATTTCTTCAATTTTGTACCATAATAAAAGAAATTTCTGCTCTTTGCCCCAAAATAAAAGGAATTTCTGAATTTTTGCCCTGAAATAAATGAAATTTCTGCAATTTTGCCCGAAAATAAGGGAAATTTGTGCCTTTTTGCCCCAAAATAAGAAGAATTTTTGCCTTTTGCCCCAAAATATGGGGAATTTCAGCATTTTACCTCAAAATAAGAAGAATTTCAGCCTTTTTGCCCCAAAATAAGAAAAATTTCTGCAATTTTGCCCCAAAATAAGGGGAATTTCTTCCTTTTTGCCCCAAAATAAAGGATATTTCAGTCTTTTTACCTGAAAATAAGTGAAATTTCTGCAATTTTGCCCCAAATAAGGAAAATTTCTGCAATTTTGCCCCAAAATAAGGTAAATTCCTGCAATTTTGCCCCAAAATAAGTGGAATTTTTGAGTTTTGCCCCAAAATAAGGAGAATTTCTGTCTTTTTGCCCCAACATATAGGGAATTTCTGCCTTTTTGCCCCACAATTAGGGGAATTTCTGTCTTTTTTGCCCCAAAATAAGGAAAATTTCTGACTTATTACCCTGAAATAAGTGAAATGTCTGCAATTTTGTCCCAAAATAAGAAAAATTTCTGCCTTTTTGCACCCAAAATAAGGGGAATTTCAGCCTTTTTACCTCAAAATAAGGGGAATTTCTGCATTTTTGCCACAAAATATTAGGAATTTCTGCCATTTTGCCCCAAAATAAGAAAAATTTCTGCCATTTTTACCTGAAATAAGTGAAATTTCTGCAATTTTGCCCCAAAATAAGTGAAATTTCTGCAATTTTGCCCCAAAATAAGGGAAATTTCCGGAATTTTGCCCCAAAATAAGTGGAAATTCTGAGTTTTGTCCCAAAATAAGGAGAATTTTTGTCTTTTTGCCCCAACATATAGGGAATTTCTGCCTATTTGCCCCACAATTTGGGGATTTTCTGCAATTGTGCTCCAAAATATGGGGAATTTCTGCTTTTTTGCCCGAAAATAAGGGGAATATATACCTTTTGCCACAAAAAAGGGAAATTTCTTCATTTTTGCCGCAAAATAAGAGGAATTTCTGCCTTCTTACCTCAAAATAAGTGAAATTTCTGCCTTTTTACCCAAAAGTAAACGGAATTTCTGTCTTTTTGCCCCAAAATAAAAGCAATTTTTGAATTTTGCCCTGAAATAAGTGAAATTTCTGCAATTTTGCCCCAAATTAAGGGAAATTTCTGGAATTTTGCCCCAAAATAAATGGAATTTCTGAGTTTTGCCCGAAAATAAGGAGAATTTCTGTCTTTTTGCCCCAACATATCGGGAATTTCTGCCTTTTTGCCCCACAATTAGGGGAATTTCTGCAATTTTGCTCCAAAATACGGGGAATTTCTGACTTTTTGCCCGAAATTAAGGGGATTTTCTGCCTTTTTGCCCCCAAACAAGGGAAATTTCTGCAATTTTAACCCAAAATATGAAGAATTTCTGCCTTTTTACCCCCAAATAAGGGGAATTTCTGCCTTTTTGCCCTGAAATATGTGAAATGTTTGAAATTTTACCCCAAAAGAAGGTGAATTTCTGTCTTTGTGCCCCAAAATAATGGAAATTTCTGCATTTTGCCCTAAAATAAAAAAAATTTTTGTTTTTTTCTCTGAAATAAATGAAATTTCTGCAATTTTGCCTTACAATAAAAGAAATTTCTGCAATTTTTCCCCATAATAAAGGAAATTTCTGCAATTTTTTCTAAAATAAGGGGAATTTCTGATTTTTGCCACAAAATAAGGGGAATTTCTGCCTTTTTGCCTTAAAATAAAGAAAATTACTGCATGTTTTACCCCAAAATTAGGTGAATTTCTGCAATTTTGCTCCAAAATACGGGAATTTTCTCCCTTTTCGCCGAAAATGAAGTGAATTTCTGCCATTTTGCCGCGAAATAAGTGAAATTTCTGCAGTTTTACCCCAAAATAAGGGGAAGTTCTGCGTTTTTGCCCCAAAATTAGAGGAATTTCTGCAATTTTGCTCCAAAATACAGGGAATTTCTGCCTTTTTGCCCGAAAATAAAAAGAATGTATACCTTTTGCCATAAAAAAGGGAAATTTCTTCATTTTTACTCCAAAATAAGGGGATTTTCCGCCTTTTTGACTCAAAATAAGTGCAATTTCTGACTTTTCCCCAAAAATAAACGGAATTTCTGACTTTTTGCCCTGAAATAAGTTAAATTTCTAAAATTTTTCCCCAAAAATAAGGGAAATATCTGCTTTTTGCCCCAAAATACGGGGAATTTCTGCCTTTTTGCCTCCAAAAAAGGGGAATTTCAGCCTTTTTACCTCAAAACAAGGGGAATTTCTTCATTTTTACCCCAAAATAATTGGATTTTCTGCCTTTTTGACTCAAAATAAGTGAAATTTCTTCAATTTTTGCCCAAAATAAGGGAAATGTCTGCTTTTTGCCCCAAAATAAGGGGAATTTCAGCATTTTTACCTCAAAATAAGGGGAATTTCTGCATTTTTGCCCCAAAATATGGGAAATTTCTGCATTTTTGCCAAAAATAAAAAAAAATTCTGCAATTTTGTACCAAAATAAAAGAAATTTCTGTCTTTTTTTCCCTGAAATAAGTGAAATTTCTGCAATTTTGCCAAAAATAAGTGAAATTTCTGCAATTTTGCCCCAAAATAAGGGAAGTTTTTGGAATTTTGCCCCAAAATAAGTGGAATTTCTGAGTTTTGCCCCAAAATAAGTAGAATTTCTGTCTTTTTGCCCCAACACATAGGGAATTTCTGCCTTTTTGCCCCACAATTAGGGGAATTTCTGCAATTTTGCTCAAAAATACAGGGAATTTCTGTCTTTTTGCCCGAAAATAAGAAGAATGCATACCTTTTTGCCACAAAAAAGGGAAATTTCTTCATTTTCGCTCCAAAATAAGGGGAATTTCTGCTTTTTTGCCTCTAAATAAGTGGAATTTCTGTCTTTTTCCCCCAAAACATAGAGAATTTGTGTCTTTTTTGCCCCAAAATAAGAAAAATTTCTGACTTATTACCCTGAAATAAATGAAATATCTGCAATTTTGCCCCAAAATTAGGGAAATTTCTGCTTTTTGCAACCAAATAAGGGGAATTTTAGACTTTTTACCTCAAAATAAGGGGATTTTCTGCATTTTTGCCCCAAAATATGAGAAATTTCTGCCTTTTTGCCCCAAATTAAGAAAATTTCTGCTTTTTTTTCTGAAATAAGTGAAATTTCTGCAATTTTGCGTCAAAATAAGTGAAATTTCTGAGTTTTGCTCTAAAATAAGGAGAATTTCTGTCTTTTTGCCCCAACATATAGCAAATTTCTGCCTTTTTCTCCCACAATTAGGGGAATTTCTGCAATTTTGCTCCAAAATACGGGGAATTTCTGCTTTTTAGCCTGAAAATAAGAAGAATGCATACCTTTTGCCACAAAAAAAGGAAATTTCTTCATTTTTGCTCCAAAATAAGGGGAATTTCTGCTATTTTGCTTCTAAATAAGTGGAATTTCTGAATTTTTCCCCCAAAACAAAAGGAATTTCTGTCTTTTTTGCCCCAAATAAGGAAAATTTCTGACTTATTACCCTGAAATAAGTGAAATTTCTGCAATTTTGTCCCAGAATAAGGGAAATTTCTGCTTTTTGCCCCCTAATAAGGGGAATTTCTGCCTTTTAACCTCAAAATAAGGGGAATTTTTGCAATTTTACCACAAAATATTTGGAATCTCTGCATTTTTGCCCCAAAATGAGGAAAATTTCTGCCTTTTTACCATGAAATAAGTGAAATTTCTGCAATTTTGCCCCAAAATAAGTGAAATTTCGGCAATTTTGCCACAAAATAAGGGAAATTTCTGGAATTTTGCCCCAAAATAAGTGGAATTTCTGAGTTTTGCCCCAAAATAAGGAGAATTTCTGTCTTTTTGCCCTAACATATAGGGAATTTCTGCATTTTGCCCCACAATTAGGGGAATTTCTGCAATTTTGCTCCAAAATACGGGTAATTTCAGCTTTTTAGCCCAAAAATAAGTGGAATGTATACATTTTGCCACAAAAAAGGGAAATTTCTTCATTTTTACTCCAAAATAAAAGGAATTTCTGCTTTTTTGCCTCTAAAAAAGTGGAATTTCTGTCTTTTTCCTCCAAAACAAAGGGAATTTCTGTGTTTTTTGCCCCAAAATAAGGAAAATTTCTGACTTATTACCCTGAAATAAGTGAAATTTATGCAATTTTGCCTCAAAATAAGTGAAATTTCTGCAATTTTGGCCCAAAATAAGGGAAATTTTTGGAATTTTGCCCCAAGGTAAGTGGAATTTCTGAGTTTTGCCCCAAAATAAGGAGATTTTCTGTTTTTTTGCTCTAACTTACAGGGAATTTCTGCCTTTTTGCCCCACAATTAGCGGAATTTTTGCAATTTTGCTCCAAAATACGGGTAATTTCTGCTTTTTAGCCTGAAAATAAGGGGAATGTATACCATTTGCCACAAAAAAGAAATTTCTTCATTTTTACTCCAAAATAAAAGGAATTTCTGCTTTTTTGCCCCAAAATAAGAAAAATTTCTGACTGACTACTCTGAAATAAGTGAAATTTCTGCAATTTTGCCCCAAAATAAGAAAAATTTCTGCCTTTTTGCCTCCAAATAAGGGGAATTTCAGCCTTTTTACCTCAAAATAAGAGGAATTTCTGCATTTTTGCCCCAAAATATGGGAGATTTCTGCCTTTTTGCCCCAAAATAAGAAAAATTTCTGCAATTTTGTACCAAAATAAAAGAAATTTCCGCCTTTTTGAACCAAAATAAGAAAATTTCTGCTTTTTTTTCTGAAATAAGTGAAATTTCTGCAATTTTGCCCCAAAATAACAGAAATTTTGCAATTTTGCTTCCAAATAAAGGAAATTTATGGAATTTTGCCTTAAAATAAGTGGAATTTCTGAGTTTTGCCCCAAAATAAGGAGAATTTCTGTCTTTTTGCCCTAACATATAGGGAATTTCTGCCTTTTCGCCCCGCAATTAGGGGAATTTCTGCAATTTTGCTCCAAAATACGGGGAATTTCTGCCTTTTTGCCCGAAAATAAGAAGAATGCAAAACTTTTTGCCATAAAAAAGGGAAAGTTCTTCATTTTTGCTCCAAAATAATGGGAATTTCAGATTTTGCCTCTAAATAAGTGGAATTTCTGTCTTCTTCCCCCAAAACAAAGGGAATTTCTGTTTTTTTGCTCCAAAATAAGGAAAATTTCTGACTTATTACCCTGAAATAAGTGAAATTTCTGCAATTTTGCCCCAAAATAAGTGAAATTTCTGCAATTTTGCCCCAAAATAAGGGAAATTTCTGGAATTTTGCCCCAAAATAAGTGGAATTTCTGAGTTTTGCCCCAAAATTAGGAGAATTTCTGTCTTTTTACCCCAACATATAGGCAATTTCTGCCTTTTTGCCCCACAATTAGGGGAATTTCTGCAATTTTGCTCCAAAATATGGGGAATTTCTGCTTTTTAGCCTGAAAATAAGGGGAATGTATAATTTTGCCACAAAAAAAAAAGAAATTTCTTCATTTTTACTCCAAAATAAAATGAATTTTTGCTTTTTTGCCGCTAAAAAAGTGGAATTTCTGCCTTTTTCCCTCAAAACAAAAAGAATTTCTGTCTTTTTTGCCCCAAAATAAAGAAAATTTCTGACTTATTACACTGAAATAAGTGAAATTTCTGCAATTTTGCCTCAAAATAAGGGAAATTTCTGCCTTTTTGTTCCCAAATAATGGGAATTTCAGCCTTTTTACCTCAAAATAAGAGAAATTTCTTCATTTTTGCCCCAAAATATGGGAGATTTCTGCCTTTTTGCCCCAAAATAAGAAAAATTTCTGCAATTTTGTACCAAAATAAAAGAAATTTCCGCCTTTTTGCACCAAAATAAGAAAATTTCTGCTTTTTTTTCTGAAATAAGTGAAATTTCTGCAATTTTGCCCCAAAATAAGTGAAATTTCTGCTATTTTGCCCCAAAATAAGGGAAATTTCTGGAATTTTGCCCCAATATCAGTGGAATTTCTGAGTTTTGACCCAAAATAAGGAGAATTTGTTTTTTTTTTGCCCCAACATATAGGGAATTTCTGCCTTTTTGCCCCACAATTAGGGGAATTTCTGCAATTTTGCTCCAAAATACTGGGAATTTCTGCCTTTTTGCCCGAAAATAAGAAGAATGCATACCTTTTTGCCATAAAAAAAGGAAATTTCTTCATTTTTGCTCCAAAATAAGAGGAATTTCTGCTTTTTTGCCTCTAAATAAGTCGAATTTCTATCTTTTTCACCCCAAAACAAAGGAAATTTCTGTCTTTTTGGCCCCAAAATAAGGAAAATTTCTGCCTTTTTTCCCTGAAATAAGTGAAATTTCTGCAATTTTGCACCAAAATAAGTGAAATTTCTGCAATTTTGCCCCAAAATAAGGGAAATTTCTGGAATTTTGCCCCAAAATAAGTGGAATTTCTTAGTTTAGCCCCAAAATAAAAAGAATTTCTGTCTTTTTGCCCTAAAATATCGGAAATTTCTGCCTTTTTGCCCCACAATTAGGGGAATTTCTGCAATTTTGCTCCAAAATACGGGGAATTTCTGCTTTTTAGCCTGAAAATAAGGGGAATGTATATCTTTTGCCACAAAAAAGAAATTTCTTCATTTTTACTCCAAAATAAAATGAATTTCTGCTTTTTTGCCGCTAAAAAAGTGGAATTTCTGTCTTTTTCCCCCAAAACAAAGGGAATTTCTGTCTTTTTTGCCCCAAAATAAGGAAAATTTCTGACTTATTACACTGAAATAAGTGAAATTTCTGCAATTTTGCCTCAAAATAAGGGAAATTTCTGCCTTTTTCCCCCAAATAAGGGAAATTTCTACCTTTTTACCTCAAAATAAGAGGAATTTCTGCATTTTTTCCCCAAAATATGGGAGATTTGTGCCTTTTTGCCCCAAAAAAAGAAAAATTTCTGCAATTTTGTACCAAAATAGAAATTTCTGCCTTTTTGCACCAAAATAGGAAAATTTCTGAATTTTTTTCTGAAATAAGTGAAATATCTGCAATTTTGCCCCAAAATAAGTGAAATTTCTGCAATTTTGCCCCAAAATAAGGGAAATTTCTGTTTTTTACCCCCAAATAAGGGGAATTTCTGCATTTTTACCTTAAAATAAGGGGAATTTCTGCATTTTTGCCACAAAATATTTGGAATTTCTGCAATTTTGCCCAAAAATAAGTGAAATTACTGCAATTTTGCCCCAAAATATGTGAAATTTCTGCAATTTTGCCCCAAAAAAAGGGAAATTTCTAGAATTTTGCCGCAAAATAAGTGGAATTTCTGAGTTTTGCCCCAAAATAAGGAGAATTTCTGTCTTTTTGCCCTAACATATAGAGAATTTCTGCATCTTTGCCCCACAATTAGGGGATTTTCTGCAATTTTGCTCCAAAATACGGGAAATTTCTGCTTTTTAGCCCAAAAATAAGTGGAATGTATACCTTTTGCCACAAAAAAAGAAATTTCTTCATTTTTACTCCAAAATAAAAGGAATTTCTGCTTTTTTGCCTCTAAAAAAGTGGAATTTCTGTCTTTTTCCCCCAAAACAAAGGGAATTTCTGTCTTTTTTGCCCCAAAATAACGAAAATTTCTGACTTATTACCCTGAAATAAGTGAAATTTCTGCAATTTTCCTCAAAATAAGGGAAATTTCTGCCTTTTTGCCCCCAAATAAAGGAAATTTCAGCCTTTTTACCTCAAAATAAAAGGAATATCTTCATTTTTGCTCCAAAATATGGGAGATTTCTGCCTTTTTGCCCCAAAATAAGAAAAATTTCTGCAATTTTGTACCAAAATAAAAGATAATTCTGCCTTTTTGCACCAAAATAGGAAAATTTCTAAATTTTTTTCTGAAATAAGTTAAATTTCTGCAATTTTGCACCAAAATAAGTGAAATTTCTGCAATTTTGCCCCAAAATAAGGGAAATTTCTGGAATTTTGACCAAAAAAGTGTGGAATTTCTGAGTTTTTGCCCCAAAATAAGTGAAATTTCTTTTTTTTTGCCCCCAAATAACGGGAATTTCTGCCTTTTTACCTCAAAATAAAGGGAATTTCTTCATTTTTGCCACAAAATATTTGGAATTTCTGCATTTTTGCATCAAAATAAGGATAATTTCTGCCTTTTTACCATGAAATAAGTGAAATTTCTGCAATTTTGCCCCAAAATAAGTGAAATTTCTGTAATTTTGCCCCAAAATAAAAGAAATATCTGGAATTTTGCCCCAAAATAAATGGAATTTCTGAGTTTTGCCCCAAAAATAAAGAGAATTTCTGTCTTTTTGCCCTAACATATAGGAAATTTCTGCCTTTTTGCCCCACAATTAGGGTAATATCTGCAAGTTTGCTCCAAAATACGGGGAATTTCTGCCTTTTTGCCCGAAAATAAAGGGAATGTATACCTTTTGCCACAAAAAAAAAGAAATTTCTTCATTTATACTCCAAAATAAAAGGAATTTCTGCTTTTTTGCCTCTAAAAAAGTGGAATTACTGTCTTTTTCCCCCAGAACATAGGGAATTTCTGTCTTTTTTGCCCCAAAATAAGGAAAATTTCTGACTTATTACCCTGAAAAAAGTGAAATTTCTGCAATTTTGCCCCAAAATAAGTGAAATTTCTGCAATTTTGCCCCAAAATAAGGGAAATTTCTGCAATTTTGCTTCAAAATAAGTGGAATTTCTGAGTTTTTCACCAAAATAAGGAGAATTTCTGTATTTTGCCCCAACATATAGGGAATTTCTGCCTTTTTGGCCCACAATTAGGGGAATTTCTGCAATTTTGCTCTAAAATATGGGGAATTACTGCCTTTTTGCCCGAAAATAAGAAGAATGCATACCTTTTTGCCATAAAAAAGGGAAATTTCTTCATTTTTGCTCCAAAATAAAAGGAATTTCTGCATTTTTGCCTCTAAATAAGTGGAATTTCTGTCTTTTTCCCTGATAACAAAGGGAATTTCTGTCTTTTTAACCCCAAAATAGAGAAAATTTCTGACTTATTACCCTGAAATAAGTGAAATTTCTGCAATTTTGCCTCAAAATAAGGGAAATTTCTGCCTTTTTTCCCCCAAATAAGAGGAATTTCAGCCTTTTATCTCAAAATAAGAGGAATTTCTGCATTTTTCCCCTAAATATGGGAGATTTCTGACTTTTTGCCCCAAAATAAGAAAAATTTCTGCAATTTTGTACCAAAATAAAAGAAATTTCCGCCTTTTTGCACCAAAATAAGAAAATTCCTGCTTTTTTTCTGAAATAAGTGAAATTTCTGCAATTTTGCCCCAAAATAAGTGAAATTTCTGCAATTTTGCCCCAAAATACGGGAAATTTCTGGAATTTTGCCCCAATATCAGTGGAATTTCTGAGTTTTGACCCAAAATAAGGAGAATTTGTTTCTTTTTGCCCCAACATATAGGGAATTTCTGTCTTTTTGCCCCACAATTAGGGGAATTTCTGCAATTTTGCTCCAAAATAAGAGGAATTTCTGCTTTTTTGCCTCTAAATAAGTGGAATTTCTGTCTTTTTCCCCCAAAACAAAGGGAATTTCTGTCTTTTTGGCCCCAAAATAAGGAAAATTTCTGACTTATTACCCTGAAATAAGTGAAATTTCTGCAATTTTGCCCCAAAATAAGTGAAATTTCTGCAATTTTGCCCCAAAATAAGGGAAATTTCTGGAATTTTGCCCCAAAATAAGTAGAATTTCTGAGTTTTGCCCCAAAATAAAGAGAATTTCTGTGTTTTTGCCCTAACATATAGAGAATTTCTGCCTCTTTGCCCCACAATTAGGCGAATTTCTGCAATATTGCTCCAAAATACGGGTAATTTCTGCCTTTTTGCCCGAAAAAAAGTGAATTCATACCTTTTGCCACAAAAAAGGGAAATTTCTTCATTTTTACTCCAAAATAAAAGAAATTTCTGCTTTTTTGCCTCTAAAAAAGTGGAATTTCTGTCTTTTTCTCCCAAAACAAAGGGAATTTCTGTCTTTTTTGCCCCAAAATAAAGAAAATTTCTGACTTATTACTCTGAAATAAGTGAAATTTGTGCAATTTTGCCTCAAAATAAGGGAAATTTCTGCCTTTTTGCCCCCAAATAAGGGAAATTTCAGCCTTATTACCTCAAAATAAGAGGAATTTCTGCATCTTTGCCTCAAAATATGGGGGATTTCTCTCTTTTTGCCCCAAAATAAGAAAAATTTCTGCAATTTTGTACCAAAATAAAAGAAATTTCTGCCTTTTTGCACCAAAATAGAAAAATTTCTGAATTTTTTTCTGAAATAAGTTAAATTTCTGCAATTTTGCCCCAAAATAAGTGAAATTTCTGCAATTTTGCCCTAAAATAAGGGAAATTTCTGGAATTTTGCACCAAAATAAGTGGAATTTCTGAGTTTTGCCCCAAAATAAGGAGAATTTCTGTCTTTTTGCCCCAACATATAGGGAATTTCCCCCTTCTTGCCCCACAATTAGGGAAATTTCTGCAATTTTGCTCCAAAATACGGGGAATTTCTGCCTTTTTGCCCGAAAATAAGAAGAATGCATACCTTTTTGCCATAAAAAATAGAAATTTCTTCAGTTTTGCTACAAAATAAGGGGAATTTCTGCTTTTTTGCCTCTAAATAAGTGGAATTTCTGTCTTTTTCCCCCAAAACAAAGGAAATTTCTGTCTTTTTTGCCCCAAAATAAAGAAATTTTCTGACTTATTACCCTGAAATAAGTGAAATTTCTGCAATTTTGCCCCAAAATAAGGGAAATTTCTGCCTTTTTGCCCCCAAATAAGGGGAATTTCAGCCTTTTACCTCAAAATAAGAGAAATTTCTGCATTTTTGCCCCAAAATATGGGAGATTTCTGCCTTTTTGCCCCAAAATTAGAAAAATTTCTGCAATTTGTACCAAAATAAAAGAAATTTCTGCCTTTTTGCACCAAAATAAATAAATTCTGCTTATTTTTCTGAAATAAGTGAAATTTCTGCAATTTTGCCTCAAAATAAGTGGAATTTCTGAGTTTTGCCCCAAAATTAGGAGAATTTCTGTCTTTTTGCCCCAACATATAGGCAATTTCTGCCTTTTTGCCCCACAATTAGGGGAATTTCTGCAATTTTGCTCCAAAATACGGGGAATTTCTGCTTTTTAGCCTGAAAATAAGGGGAATGTATACTTTTTGCCACAAAAAAAAGAAATTTCTTCATTTTTACTCCAAAATAAAATGAATTTTTGCTTTTTTGCCGCTAAAAAAGTGGAATTTCTGCCTTTTTCCCTCAAAACAAAAAGAATTTCTGTCTTTTTTGCTTCAAAATAAAGAAAATTTCTGACTTATTACACTGAAATAAGTGAAATTTCTGCAATTTTGCCTCAAAATAAGGGAAATTTCTGCCTTTTTGCCCCCAAATAATGGGAATTTCAGCCTTTTTACCTCAAAATAAGAGAAATTTCTTCATTTTTGCCCCAAAATATGGGAGATTTCTGCCTTTTTGCCCCAAAATAAGAAAAATTTCTGCAATTTTGTACCAAAATAAAAGAAATTTCCGCCTTTTTGCACCAAAATAAGAAAATTTCTGCTTTTTTTTCTGAAATAAGTGAAATTTCTGCAATTTTGCCCCAAAATAAGTGAAATTTCTGCAATTTTGCCCCAAAATAAGGGAAATTTCTGGAATTTTGCCCCAATATCAGTGGAATTTCTGAGTTTTGACCCAAAATAAGGAGAATTTGTTTCTTTTTGCCCCAACATATAGGGAATTTCTGCCTTTTTGCCCCACAATTAGGGGAATTTCTGCAATTTTGCTCCAAAATACTGGGAATTTCTGCCTTTTTGCCCGAAAATAAGAAGAATGCATACCTTTTTGCCATAAAAAAAGGAAATTTCTTCATTTTTGCTCCAAAATAAGAGGAATTTCTGCTTTTTTGCCTCTAAATAAGTGGAATTTCTATCTTTTTCACCCCAAAACAAAGGAAATTTCTGTCCTTTTGGCCCCAAAATAAGGAAAATTTCTGACTTATTACCCTGAAATAAGTGAAATGTCTGCAATTTTGCCCCAAAATAAGTGAAATTTCTGCAATTTTGCCCCAAAATAAGGGAAATTTCTGGAATTTTGACCCAAAATAAGTGGAATTTCTGAGTTTAGCCCCAAAATAAAAAGAATTTCTGTCTTTTTGCCCTAACATATCGGAAATTTCTGCCTTTTTGCCCCACAATTAGGGGAATTTCTGCAATTTTGCTCCAAAATACGGGGAATTTCTGCTTTTTAGCCTGAAAATAAGGGGAATGTATATCTTTTGCCACAAAAAAAAGAAATTTCTTCATTTTTACTCCAAAATAAAATGAATTTCTGCTTTTTTGCCGCTAAAAAAGTGGAATTTCTGTCTTTTTCCCTTAAAACAAAGGGAATTTCTGTCTTTTTTGCCCCAAAATAAGGAAAATTTCTGACTTATTAAACTGAAATAAGTGAAATTTCTGCAATTTTGCCTCAAAATAAGGGAAATTTCTGCCTTTTTCCCCCAAATAAGGGAAATTTCTACCTTTTTACCCCAAATAAGAGGAATTTCTGCATTTTTTCCCCAAAATATGGGAGATTTGTGCCTTTTTGCCCCAAAAAAAGAAAAATTTCTGCAATTTTGTACAAAAATAGAAATTTCTGCCTTTTTGCACCAAAATAGGAAAATTTCTGAATTTTTTTCTGAAATAAGTGAAATTTCTGCAATTTTGCCCCAAAATAAGTGAAATTTCTGCAATTTTGCCCCAAAATAAGGGAAATTTCTGTTTTTTACCCCCAAATAAGGGGAATTTCTGCCTTTTTACCTTAAAATAAGGGGAATTTCTGCATTTTTGCCACAAAATATTTGGAATTTCTGCAATTTTGCCCCAAAATAAGTGAAATTACTGCAATTTTGCCCCAAAATAAGTGAAATTTCTGCAATTTTGCCCCAAAATAAGGGAAATTTCTAGAATTTTGCCGCAAAATAAGTGGAATTTCTGAGTTTTGTCCCAAAATAAGGAGAATTTCTGTCTTTTTGCCCTAACATATAGGGAATTTCTGCCTCTTTGCCCCACAATTAGGGGATTTTCTGGAATTTTGCTCCAAAATACGGGTAATTTCTGCTTTTTAGCCCAAAAATAAGTGGAATGTATACCTTTTGCCACAAAAAAAGAAATTTCTTCATTTTGACTCCAAAATAAAAGGAATTTCTGCTTTTTTGCCTCTAAAAAAGTGGAATTTCTGTCTTTTTCTCCCAAAACAAAGGGAATTTCTGTCTTTTTTGCCCCAAAATAACGAAAATTTCTGACTTATTACCCTGAAATAAGTGAAATTTCTGAAATTTTCCTCAAAATAAGGGAAATTTCTGCCTTTTTGCCCCCAAATAAAGGAAATTTCAGCCTTTTTACCTCAAAATAAGAGGAATATCTTCATTTTTGCCCCAAAATATGGGAGATTTCTGCCTTTTTGCCCCAAAATAAGAAAAATTTCTGCAATTTTGTACCAAAATAAAAGATAATTCTGCCTTTTTGCACCAAAATAGGAAAATTTCTGAATTTTTTTCTGAAATAAGTTAAATTTCTGCAATTTTGCACCAAAATAAGTGAAATTTCTGCAATTTTGCCCCAAAATAAGGGAAATTTCTGGAATTTTGACCAAAAAAGTGTGGAATTTCTGAGTTTTTGCCCCAAAATAAGTGAAATTTCTTTTTTTTGCCCCCAAATAAGGGGAATTTCTGCATTTTTACCTCAAAATAAAGGGAATTTCTTCATTTTTGCCACAAAATATTTGGAATTTCTGCATTTTTGCATCAAAATAAGGAAAATTTCCGCCTTTTTACCATGAAATAAATGAAATTTCTGCAATTTTGCCCCAAAATAAGTGAAATTTCTGCAATTTTGCCCCAAAATAAGAGAAATTTCTGGAATTTTGCCCCAAAATAAATGGAATTTCTGAGTTTTGCCCCAAAAATAAAGAGAATTTCTGTCTTTTTGCCCTAACATATAGGGAATTTCTGCCATTTTGCCTTACAATTAGGGGAATTTCTGCAATTTTGCTCTAAAATACGGGTAATTTCTGCTTTTTAGCCCAAAAATAAGTGGAATGCATACCTTTTGCCACAAAAAAGGGAAATTTCTTCATTTTTACTCCAAAATAAAAGGAATTTCTGCTTTTTTGCCTCTAAAAAAGTGAAATATCTGTATTTTTCTCCCAAAACAAAGGGAATTTCTGTCTTTTTTGCCCCAAAATAGAGAAAATTTCTGACTTATTACCCTGAAATAAGTGAAATTTCTGCAATTTTGCCTCCAAATAAGGGAAATTTCTGCCTTTTAGCCCCCAAATAAGGGGAATTTCAGCCTTTTACCTCAAAATAAGAGGAATTTCTGCATTTTTCCCCTAAATATGGGAGATTTCTGACTTTTTGCCCCAAAATAAGAAAAATTTCTGCAATTTTGTACCAAAATAAAAGAAATTTCTGCCTTTTTGCACCAAAATAGAAAAATTTCTGAATATTTTTCTGAAATAAGTTAAATTTCTGCAATTTTGCCTTAAAATAAGTGAAATTTCTGCAATTTTGCCCTAAAATAAGGGAAATTTCTGGAATTTTGCACCAAAATAAATGGAATTTCTGAGTTTTGCCCCAAAATAAGGAGAATTTCTGTCTTTTTGCCCCAACATATAGGGAATTTCTGCCTTTTTGCCCCACAATTAGGGGAATTTCTGCAATTTTGCTCCAAAATACGGGGAATTTCTGCCTTTTTGCCCGAAAATAAGAAGAATGCATACCCTTTTGCCATAAAAAATAGAAATTTCTTCAGTTTTGCTCCAAAATAAGGGGAATTTCTGCTTTTTTGCCTCTAAATAAGTGGTATTTCTGTTTTTATCCCCCAAAACAAAGGAAATTTCTGTCTTTTTTGCCCCAAAATAAGGAAAATTTCTGACATATTAGCCTGAAATAAGTGAAATTTCTGCAATTTTGTCCCAAAATAAGTGAATTTTCTGCCTTTTTGCCCCCAAATAAGGGGAATTTCAGCATTTTTACCTCAAAATAAGAGAAATTTCTGCACTTTTGCCCCAAAATATGGGAGATTTCTGCCTTTTTGCCCCAAAATAAGAAAAATTTCTGCAATTTTGTACCAAAATAAAAGAAATTTCCGCCTTTTTGCACCAAAATAAGAAAATTCCTGCTTTTTTTTCTGAAATAAGTGAAATTTCTGCAATTTTGCCCCAAAATAAGTGAAATTTCTGCAATTTTGCCCCAAAATACGGGAAATTTCTGGAATTTTGCCCCAATATCAGTGGAATTTCTGAGTTTTGACCCAAAATAAGGAGAATTTGTTTCTTTTTGCCCCAACATATAGGGAATTTCTGCCTTTTTGCCCCACAATTAGGGGAATTTCTGCAATTTTGCTCCAAAATAAGAGGAATTTCTGCTTTTTTGCCTCTAAATAAGTGGAATTTCTGTCTTTTTCCCCCTAAACAAAGGGAATTTCTGTCTTTTTGGCCCCAAAATAAGGAAAATTTTTGACTTATTACCCTGAAATAAGTGAAATTTCTGCAATTTTGCCCCAAAATAAGTGAAATTTCTGCAATTTTGCCCCAAAATAAGGGAAATATCTGGAATTTTGCCCCAAAATAAGTAGAATTTCTGAGTTTTGCCCCATAATAAGGAGAATTTCTGTCTTTTTGCCCTAACATATAGGGAATTTCTGCCTCTTTGCCCCACAATTAGGGGAATTTCTGCAATATTGCTCCAAAATACGGGTAATTTCTGCCTTTTTGCCCGAAAATAAGTGGAATGGATACCTTTTGCCACAAAAAAGGGAAATTTCTTCATTTTTACTCCAAAATAAAAGGAATTTCTGCTTTTTTGCCTCTAAAAAAGTGGAATTTCTGTCTTTTTCTCCCAAAACAAAGGGAATTTCTGTCTTTTTTGCCCCAAAATAAAGAAAATTTCTGACTTATTACCCAGAAATAAGTGAAATTTCTGCAATTTTGCCTCAAAATAAGGGAAATTTCTGCCTTTTTGCCCCCAAATAAGGGAAATTTCAGCCTTATTACCTCAAAATAAGAGGAATTTCTGCATTTTTGCCTCAAAATATGGGGGATTTCTGCCTTTTTGCCCCAAAATAAGAAAAATTTCTGCAATTTTGTACCAAAATATAAGAAATTTCTGCCTTTTTGCACCAAAATAGAAAAATTTCTGAACTTTTTTCTGAAATAAGTTAAATTTCTGCAATTTTGCCCCAAAATAAGTGAAATTTCTGCAATTTTGCTCTAAAATAAGGGAAATTTCTGGAATTTTGCCCCAAAATAAGTAGAATTTCTGAGTTTTGCCCCAAAATAAGGAGAATTTCTGTCTTTTTGCCCTAACATATAGGGAATTTCTGCCTCTTTGCCCCACAATTAGGGGAATTTCTGCAATATTGCTCCAAAATACGGGTAATTTCTGCCTTTTTGCCCGAAAATAAGTGGAATGGATACCTTTTGCCACAAAAAAAGGGAAATTTCTTCATTTTTACTCCAAAATAAAAGGAATTTCTGCTTTTTTGCCTCTAAAAAAGTGGAATTTCTGTCTTTTTCTCCCAAAACAAAGGGAATTTCTGTCTTTTTTGCCCCAAAATAAAGAAAATTTCTGACTTATTACCCAGAAATAAGTGAAATTTCTGCAATTTTGCCTCAAAATAAGGGAAATTTCTGCCTTTTTGCCCCCAAATAAGGGAAATTTCAGCCTTATTACCTCAAAATAAGAGGAATTTCTGCATTTTTGCCTCAAAATATGGGGGATTTCTGCCTTTTTGCCCCAAAATAAGAAAAATTTCTGTAATTTTGTACCAAAATATAAGAAATTTCTGCCTTTTTGCACCAAAATAGAAAAATTTCTGAATTTTTTTCTGAAATAAGTTAAATTTCTGCAATTTTGCCCCAAAATAAGTGAAATTTCTGCAATTTTGCTCTAAAATAAGGGAAATTTCTGGAATTTTGCACCAAAATAAGTGGAATTTCTGAGTTTTGCCCCAAAATAAGGAGAATTTCTGTATTTTTGCCCCAACATATAGGGAATTTCCCCCTTCTTGCCCCACAATTAGGGAAATTTCTGCAATTTTGCTCCAAAATACGGGGAATTTCTGCCTTTTTGCCCGAAAATAAGAAGAATGCATACCTTTTTGACATAAAAAATAGAAATTTCTTCAGTTTTGCTACAAAATAAGGGGAATTTCTGCTTTTTTGCCTCTAAATAAGGGGAATTTCTGTCTTTTTCCCCCAAAACAAATGAAATTTCTGTCTTTTTGCCCCAAAATAAGGAAATTTTCTGACTTATTACCCTGAAATAAATGAAATTTCTGCAATTTTGCCCCAAAATATGGGAAATTTCTGCCTTTTTGCCCCCAAATAAGGGGAATTTCAGCCTTTTTACCTCAAAATAAGAGAAATTTCTGCATTTTTGCCCCAAAATATGGGAGATTTCTGCCTTTTTGGCCCAAAATAAGAAAAATTTCTGCAATTTTGTACCAAAATAAAAGAAATTTCCGCCTTTTTGCACCAAAATAAGAAAATTTCTGCTTTTTTTTCTGAAATAAGTGAAATTTCTGCAATTTTTCCCCAAAATAAGTGAAATTTCTGCAATTTTGCCCCAAAATAAGGGAAATTTCTGGAATTTTGCCGCAAAATAAGTGGAATTTCTGAGTTTTGCCCCAAAATAAGGAGAATTTCTGTCTTTTTCTCCAACATATAGGGAATTTCTGCCTTTTGCCCCACAATTAGGGGAATTTCTGCAATTTTGCTCCAAAATACGGGTAATTTCTGCTTTTTAGCCCAAAAATAAGTGGAATGTATACCTTTTGCCACAAAAAAGGGAAATTTCTTCATTTTTACTCCAAAATAAAAGGAATTTCTGCTTTTTTTGCCTCTAAAAAAGTGGAATTTCTGTTTTTTTCCCCCAAAACAAAGGAAATTTCTGTCTCTTTTGCCCCAAAATAACAAAAATTTCTGACTTATTATCCTGAAATAAGTGAAATTTCTGCAATTTTGCCTCAAAATAAGGGAAATTTCTTCCTTTTTGCCCCCAAATAAGGGAAATTTCAGCCTTTTTACCTCAAAATAAGAGGAATTTCTGCATTTTTGCCCCAAAATATGAAGATTTCTGCCTTTTTGCCCCAAAATAAGAAAAATTTCTTCAATTTGTACCAAAATAAAAGAAATTTCTGCCTTTTTGCACCAAAATAAATAAATTCTGCTTATTTTTCTGAAATAAGTGAAATTTCTGCAATTTTGCCCCAAAATAAGTAAAATTTCTGCAATTTTGCCCCAAAATAAGGGAAATTTCTGGAATTTTGCACCCAAAATAAGTGGAATTTCTGAGTTTTATCCCAAAATAAGGAGAATTTCTGTCTTTTTGCCCCAACATATAGGAAATTTCTGTTTTTTTGCCCCACAATTAGGGGAATTTCTGCAATTTTGCTTCAAAATACGGGGAATTTTTGCCTTTTTGCCCGAAAATAAGAAGAATGCATACCTTTTTGCCATAAAAAAGGGAAATTTCTTCATTTTTGCTCCAAAATAAGGGGAATTTCTGCTTTTTTGCCTCTAAATAAGTGGAATTTCTGTCTTTTTCCCCCAAAACAAAGGGAATTTCTGTCCTTTTGGCCCCAAAATAAGGAAAATTTCTGACTTATTACCCTGAAATAAGTGAAATTTCTGCAATTTTGCCCCAAAATAAGGAAAATTTCTGACTTATTACCCTGAAATAAGTGAAATTTCTGCAATTTTGCCCCAAAATAAGGGAAATTTCTGCCTTTTTGCCCCCAAATAAGGGAAATTTCAGCTTTTTTACCTCAAAATAAGGGGAATTTCGGCATTTTTGCAACAAAATATTAGGAAATTTTTCCTTTTTGCCCCCAAATAAGAAAAATTTCTGCCTTTTTTCCCTGAAATAAGTGAAATTTCTGCAATTTTACCCCAAAATAAGTGAAATTTCTGCAATTTTGCTTTAAAATAAGAAAAATTTCTAGAATTTTGCCCCAAAATAAGTGGAATTTCTGAGTTTTGCCCCAAAATAAGGAGAATTTCTGTCTTTTTGCCCCAACATATAGGGAATTTCTGCCTTTTTGTCCTAAAATTAGGGGAATTTTTGCAATTTTGCTCGAAAATACGGGGAATTTCTGCCTTTTTGCCCGAAAATAAGAAGAATGCATACCTTTTTGCCATAAAAAAGGGAAATTTCTACATTTTTACTCCAAAATAAAAGTTATTTCTGCTTTTTTGCCTCTAAAAAAGTGGAATTTCTGTCTTTTCCCCCCAAAACAAAGGGAATTTCTGTATTTTTTGCCCCAAAATAACGAAAATTTCTGACTTATTACTCTGAAATAAGTGAAATTTCTGCAATTTTGCCCCAAAATAAGAGAAATTCTTCTTTTTTGCCCCCAAATAAGGGGAATTTCAGCCTTTTTACCTCAAAATAAGAAAAATTTCTGCATTTTTGCCCCAAAATATGAGAAATTTATGCCTTTTTGCCCCAAAATTAGGGGAGTTTCTGCAATTTTGCTTCAAAATACAGGGAATTTCTGCCTCTTTTTCCGAAAATAAGGGGAACTTCTGCCGATTTGCCCCAAATAATAGGAATTTCTGCATTTTTGCCCCAATATTAGGGGAATTTCTGCAATTTTGCTCCAAAATACGGGAAATTTCTGCTTTTTTGCCAAAAATTAAGGGGATTTTCTGCCTTTTTGCCTCCAAACAAGGGACATTTCTGCAATTTTATCCCAAAATAAGGGGAATTTCTGCCTTTTTGCCCCCAAATAAGGGGAATTTCTACCTTTTTGCCCTGAAATATGTGAAATGTCTGCAATTTTACAACAAAATAAGGTGAATTTCTGCCTTTTGCCCCAAAATAATGGGAATTTCTGCATTTTGCCCTAAAATAAGAAAAGTTTTTGCTTTTTTTCTCTGAAATAAGTGAAATTTCTGCAATTTTGCCTCAAAATTAGGGAAATTTCTGCCCTTTTGCCCCAAAATAAGGGGAATTTCAGCCTTTTTACCTCAAAATAAGAGGAATTTCTGCATTTTTTGCCCCAAAATATGGGAGATTTCTGCCTTTTTGCCCCAAAATAAGAAAAATTTCTGCAATTTTGTAACAAAATAAAAGAAATTTCTGCCTTTTTGCACCAAAATGAGAAAATTCTGCTTTTTTTCTGAAATAAGTGAAATTTATGTAATTTTGCCTGAAAATAAGTGAAATTTCTGCAATTTTGCCCCAAAATAAGGGAAATTTCTGGAATTTTGCCTCAAAATAAGTGGAATTTCTGAGTTTTGCCCCAAAATAAGGAGAATTTCTGTCTTTTTGCCCCAACATATAGGAAATTTCTGCCTTTTTGCCCCACAATTAGGGGAATATCTGCAAGTTTGCTCCAAAATACGGGGAATTTCTGCCTTTTTGCCCGAAAATAAAGGGAATGTATACCTTTTGCCACAAAAAAAAGAAATTTCTTCATTTTTACTCCAAAATGAAAGGAATTTCTGCTTTTTTGCCTCTAAAAAAGTGGAATTACTGTCTTTTTCCCCCAGAACATAGGGAATTTCTGTCTTTTTTGCCCCAAAATAAGGAAAATTTCTGACTTATTACCCTGAAAATAGTGAAATTTCTGCAATTTTGCCCCAAAATAAGTGAAATTTCTGCAATTTTGCCCCAAAATAAGGGAAATTTCTGCAATTTTGCCCCAAAATAAGTGGAATTTCTGAGTTTTTCACCAAAATAAGGAGAATTTCTGTATTTTGCCCCAACATATAGGGAATTTCTGCCTTTTTGCCCCACAATTAGGGGAATTTCTGCAATTTTGCTCTAAAATAGGGGGAATTTCTGCCTTTTTGCCCGAAAATAAGAAGAATGCATAACTTTTTGCCATAAAAAAGGGAAATTTCTTCATTTTTGCTCCAAAATAAGGGGAATTTCTGCATTTTTGCCTCTAAATAAGTGGAATTTCTGTCTTTTTCCCTGAAAACAAAGGGAATTTCTGTCTTTTTTGCCCCAAAGTAAGAAAAATTTCTGACTTAGTACCCTGAAATAAGTGAAATTTCGGCAATTTTGCCCCTAAATATGGGAAATTTCTGCCTTTTTGCCCCCAAATAAGGGGAATTTCAGCCTTTTTACCTCAAAATAAGGGGAATTTCTGCATTTTTGCCTCAAAATATGGGAAATTTCTGCCTTTTTGCCCCAAAATAAGAAAATTTCTGCTTTTTTTCCCTGAAATAAGTGAAATTTCTGCAATTTTGCCCCAAAATAAGTGAAATTTCTGCAATTTTGGCCAAAAATAAGGGAAATTTCTGAAATTTTGTTCCAAAATAAGTGGAATTTCTGAGTTTTGCCCCAAAATAAGGAGAATTTCTGTCTTTTTGCCCCAACATATAGGGAATTTCTGCAATTTTACTACAAAATAAGGGGAATTTCTGCCTTTTTGCCTGAAAATAAGAAGAATGCATACCTTTTGGCTATAAAAAGGGAAATTTCTGCAATTTTGCTCCAAAATAAGGGGAATTTCTGCTTTTTTGCCTCTAAATAAATGGAATTTCTGTCTTTTTCCACCCATACAAATGGAATTTCTGTATTTTTTGCCCCAAAATAAGGAAAATTTCTGAGTTATTACCCTGAAATAAGTGAAATTTCTGCAATTTTGCCCCAGTATAAGAGAAATTTCTGCATTTTTGCCCCCAAATAAGGGGAATTTCAGCCTTTTTACCTCAAAATAAGAGGAATTTCTGCATTTTTGCCTCAAAATATTAGGAATTTCTGACTTTTTACCGCTAAAAACGGAAAATTTCGGCCTTTTTTTCCTGAAAAAAGTGAAATTTCTGCAATTTTGCCCCAAAATAATTGAAATTTCTGCAATTTTGCCCCAAAATAAAGGGAATTTTGGGAATTTTGCCCCAAAATAAATGGAATTTCTGAATTTTGCCCCCAAATGAGGAGAATTTCTGTCGTTTTGCCCTAACATATAGGGAATTTCTGCCTTTTTGCCCCACAATTAGGGGAATTTCTGCAATTTTGCTCCAAAATATGGGGAATTTCTGCTTTTTTGCCTCTAAATAAGAGGAATTTCTGTCTTTTTCCCCCAAAACAAAGGGAATTTCTGCCTTTTTGCCCGAAAATAAGAAGAATGCATACCTTTTTCCATAAAAAAGGGAAATTTCTTCATTTTTGCTCCAAAATAAGTGGAATTTCTGCATTTTTGCCTCTAAATAAGTGGAATTTCTGTCTTTTTCCCTGAAAACAAAGGGAATTTCTGTATTTTTTGCCCCAAAGAAAGAAAAATTTCTGACTTAGTACCCAGAAATAAGTGAAATTTCTGCAATTTTGCCCCAAAATATGGGAAATTTCTGCCTTTTTGCCCCCAAATAAGGAGAATTTCAGCCTTTTTACCTCAAAATAAGGGGAATTTCTGCATTTTTGCCTCAAAATATGGGAAATTTCTGCCTTTTGCCCCAAAATAAGAAAATTTCTGCTTTTTTTCCCTGAAATAAGTGAAATTTCTGCAATTTTGCCCCAAAATAAGTGAAATTTCTGCAATTTTGGCCAAAAATAAGGGAAATTTCTGAAATTTTGTTCCAAAATAAGTGGAATTTCTGCGTTTTGCCTCAAAATAAGGAGAATTTCTGTCTTTTTGCCCTACAATTAAGGGAATTTCTGCAATTTTACTCCAAAATACGGGAAATTTCTTCCTTTTTGCCTGAAAATAAGAATGCATACCTTTTTGCTATAAAAAGGGAAATTTCTGCAATTTTGCTCCAAAATAAGGGGAATTTCTGCTTTTTTGCCTCTAAATAAATGGAATTTCTGTCTTTTTCCTTCCATACAAATGGAATTTCTGTATTTTTTGCCCCAAAATAAGGAAAATTTCTGAATTATTACCCTGAAATAAGTGAAATTTCTGCAATTTTGCCCCAGTATAAGAGAAATTTCTGCATTTTTGCACCCAAATAAGGGGAATTTCAGCCTTTTTACCTCAAAATAAGGGAAATTTCTGCATTTTTGCCACAAAATATTAGGAATTTCTGCCTTTTTGCCCCGCAAAACGGAAAATTTCGGCCTTTTTTCCCGGAAAAAAGTGAAATTTCTGCAATTTTGCCCCAAAATAATTGAAATTTCTGCAATTTTGCCCCAAAATAAGGGAAATTTTGGGAATTTTGCACCAAAAGAAATGGAATTTCTGAATTTTGCCCCAAAATATGGAGAATTTCTGTCGTTTTGCCCTAACATATAGGGAATTTCTGCCTTTTTGCCCCAAAATTAGGGGAATTTCTGCAATTTTGCTCCAAAAAACGGTGAATTTCTGCCTTTTTGCCCGAAAACAAGAAGAATGCATACCTTTTTGCCATAAAAAAGGGAAATTTCTTCATTTTTGCTCCAAAATAAGGGGAATTTCTGCTTTTTTGCCTCTTAATAAGTGGAATTTCTGTCTTTTTCCCCCAAAACAAAGGGAATTTCTGTCTTTTTTGCCCCAAAATAAGGAAAATTTCTGACTTATTACCCTGATATAAGTGAAATTTCTGCAATTTTGCCCCAAAATAAGGGAAATTTCTGCCTTTTTGCAACCAAATAAGGGGAATTTTAGCCTTTTTACCTCAAAATAAGGGGATTTTCTGCATTTTTACCCCAAAATATGAGAAATTTCTGCCTTTTTGCCCCAAAATAAGAAAATTTTCTGCAATTTTGTATCAAAATAAAAGAAATTTCTGCCTTTTTGCCACAAAATAAGAAAATTTCTGCTTTTTTTTCCTGAAATAAGTGAAATTTCTGCAATTTTGCCCCAAAATAAATGAAATTTCTGAGTTTTGCTCTAAAATAAGGAGAATTTCTGTCTTTTCCCCCAACATATAGGGAATTTCTGCCTTTTTGCCCCACAATAAGGGGAATTTCTGCAATTTTGCTCTAAAATATGGGGAATTTCTGCCTTTTTGCCCGAAAATAAGAAGAATGCATACCTTTTTGCCATAAAAAAGGGAAATTTCTTCATTTTTGCTCCAAAATAAGGAAAATTTCTGCATTTTTGCCTCTAAATAAGTGGAATTTCTGTCTTTTTCCACCAAAACAAAGGGAATTTCTGTCTTTTTTGCCCCAAAGTAAGGAAAATTTCTGACTTATTACCCTGAAATAAGTGAAATTTCTGAATTTTGCCTCAAAATATGGGAAATTTCTGCCTTTTTGCCCAAAGTAAGAAAAATTTCTGCAATTTTGTACCAAAATAAAAGAAATTTCTGTCTTTTTCCCCTGAAATAAGTGAAATTTCTGCAATTTTGCCCCTAAATAAGTGAAATTTCTGCAATTTTGCCCCAAAATAAGGGAAATTTTTGGAATTTTGCCCCAAAATAAGTGGAATTTCTGAGTTTTGCCCCAAAATATGGAGAATTTCTATCTTTTTGCCCCAACATATAGGGAATTTCTGTTTTTTTGCCCCACAATTAGGGGAATTTCTGCAATTTTGCTCTAAAATAGGGGGAATTTCTGCCTTTTTGCCCGAAAATAAGAAGAATGCATACCTTTTTGCCATAAAAAAGGGAAATTTCTTCATTTTTGCTCCAAAATAATGGGAATTTCTGCTTTTTTGCCTCTAAATAAGTGGAATTTCTGTCTTTTACCCCCAAAACAAAGAGAATTTCTGTCTTTTTTTGCCCCAAAATAAAGAAAATTTCTGACTTATTACCCTGAAATAAGTGAAATTTCTGCAATTTTTCCCCCAAATAAGGAAAATTTCTGCCTTTTTGCAACCAAATAAGGGGAATTTTAGCCTTTTTACCTCAAAATAAGGAAATTTTCTGCAATTTTGCCCCAAAATATGAGAAATTTCTGCTTTTTTGCCCCAAAGTAAGAATAATTTCTGCAATTTTGTACCAAAATAAAAGAAATTTCTGCCTTTTTGCCCCAAAATAAGAAAATTTCTGCTTTTTTTTTCTGAAATAAGTGAAATTTCTGTAATTTTGCCCCAAAATAAGTGAAATTTCTGAGTTTTGCTTTAAAATAATGAGAATTTCTGTCTTTTTGCCCCAACATATAGGGAATTTCTGCATTTTTGCCCCACAATTAGGGGAATTTCTGCAATTTTGCTCTAAAATAGGGGGAATTTCTGCCTTTTTGCCCGAAAATAAGAAGAATGCATAACTTTTTGCCATAAAAAAGGGAAATTTCTTCATTTTTGCGCCAAAATAAGGGGAATTTCTGCATTTTTGCCTCTAAATAAGTGGAATTTCTGTTTTTTTCCCTGAAAACAAAGGGAATTTCTGTCTTTTTTGCCCCAAAGTAAGAAAAATTTCTGACTTAGTACCCTGAAATAAGTGAAATTTCTGCAATTTTGCTCCAAAATAAGGGGAATTTCTGCTTTTATGCCTCTAAATAAATGGAATTTCTGTCTTTTTCCACCCATACAAATGGAATTTCTGTATTTTTTGCCCCAAAATAAGGAAAATTTCTGAATTATTACCCTGAAATAAGTGAAATTTCTGCAATTTTGCCCCAGTATAAGAGAAATTTCTGCATTTTTGCCCCCAAATAAGGGGAATTTCAGCCTTTTTACCTCAAAATAAGAGGAATTTCTGCATTTTTGCCTCAAAAATATTAGGAATTTCTGACTTTTTGCCCATAAAAACGGAAAATTTCGGCCTTTTTTCCCTGAAAAAAGTGAAATTTCTGCAATTTTGCCCCAAAATAATTGAAATTTCTGCAATTTTGCCCCAAAATAAGGGGAATTTTGGGAATTTTGCCCCAAAATAAATGGAATTTCTGAATTTTGCCCCCAAATGAGGAGAATTTCTGTCGTTTTGCCCTAACATATAGGGAATTTCTGCCTTTTTGCCCCACAATTAGGGGAATTTCTGCAATTTTGCTCCAAAATATGGGGAATTTCTGCTTTTTTGCCTCTAAATAAGTGGAATTTCTGTCTTTTTCCCCCAAAACAAAGGGAATTTCTGCCTTTTTGCCCGAGAATAAGAAGAATGCATACCTTTTTCCATAAAAAAGGGAAATTTCTTCAGTTTTGCTCCAAAATAAGGGGAATTTGCATTTTTGCCTCTAAATAAGTGGAATTTCTGTCTTTTTCCCTGAAAACAAAGGGAATTTCTGTCTTTTTTGCCCCAAAGTAAGAAAAATTTCTGACTTAGTACCCTGAAATAAGTGAAATTTCTGCAATTTTGCCCCAAAATATGGGAAATTTCTGCCTTTTTGCCCCCAAATAAGGAGAATTTCAGCCTTTTTACCTCAAAATAAGGGGAATTTCTGCATTTTTGCCTCAAAATATGGGAAATTTCTGCATTTTGCCCCAAAATAAGAAAATTTCTGCTTTTTTTCCCTGAAATAAGTGAAATTTCTGCAATTTTGCCCCAAAATAAGTGAAATTTCTGCAATTTTGGCCAAAAATAAGGGAAATTTCTGAAATTTTGTTCCAAAATAAGTGGAATTTCTGCGTTTTGCCCCAAAATAAGGAGAATTTCTGTCTTTTTGCCCTACAATTAAGGGAATTTCTGCAATTTTACTCCAAAATACGGGAAATTTCTGCCTTTTTGCCTGAAAATAAGAAGAATGCATACCTTTTTGCTATAAAAAGGGAAATTTCTGCAATTTTGCTCCAAAATAAGGGGAATTTCTGCTTTTTTGCCTCTAAATAAATGGAATTTCTGTCTTTTTCCCCCCATACAAATGGAATTTCTGTATTTTTTGCCCCAAAATAAGGAAAATTTCTGAATTATTACCCTGAAATAAGTGAAATTTCTGCAATTTTGCCCCAGTATAAGAGAAATTTCTGCATTTTTGCCCCCAAATAAGGGGAATTTCAGCCTTTTTACCTCAAAATAAGGGAAATTTCTGACTTATTACCTTGAAATAAGTGAAATTTCTGCAATTTTGCCCCAAAATAAGGAAAACTTCTGCCATTTTGCCCCAAAATAAGGGGAATTTCAGCCTTTTTACATCAAAATAAGTGAAATTTCTGCAATTTTGCCCCAAAATAAGGGAAATTTCTTCTTTTTTGCCCCAAAATAAGAAAAATTTCTGTAATTTTGTACCAAAATAAAAGAAATTTCTGACTTTTTGCCCCAAAATAAAAAATTTCTGACTTATTACCCTAAAATAAGTGAAATTTCTGGAATTTTGCCACATAATCAGGGCAATTTCTGCCTTTTTGCTCCCAAATAAAGAGAATTTCAGCCTTTTTACCTAAAAATAAGGGGAATTTCTGAATTTTTGCCCCAAAATATAGGAAATTTCTGCCTTCTTGCCCCAAAATAAGAAAAATTTCTGCAATTTTGTACAAAAATAAAAGAAATTTCTCCCTTTTTGCCCCAAAACAAGAAAATTTCTGCTTTTTTCTTCTGAAATAAGTGAAATTTCTCCAATTTTGCCTTAAAATAAGTGATATTTCTGCAATTTTGCCCCAAAATAAGGGAAATTTATGGAATTTTGCCCCAAAATATGTGGAATATCTGAGTTTTGCCCCAAAATAAGGAGAATTTCTGTCTTTTTGCCCCAACATATAGGGAATTTCTGCCTTTTTGCCCGAAAATAAGAAGAATGCATATCTTTTTGCCATGAAAAAGGGAAATTTCTTCATTTTTGCTCCAAAATAAGGGGAATTTCTGCTTTTTTGCCTCTAAATAAGTGGAATTTCTGTCTTTTTCCCCCAAAACAAAGGGAATTTCTGTCTTTTTTGCCCCAAAATAAAGAAAATTTCTGTAATTTTGCACCAAAATAAAAGAAATTTCTGCCTTTTTGCCCCCAAATAAGAAAATTTTTTCTTTTTTTTCTGAAATAAGTGAAATTTCTGCAATTTTGCCCCAAAATAAGAGAAATTTCTGCCTTTTTGCCCCCAAATAAGGGAAATTTCAGCCTTTTTACCTCAAAATAAAGAAAATTTCTACATTTTTGCCCCAAAATATGGGAAATTTATGCCTTTTTGCCCCAAAATAAGAAAAATTTCTGCAATTTTGCACCAAAATAAAAGAAATTTCTGCCTTTTTGCCACAGAATAAGAAAAATTTCTCCAATTCTGTACCAAAATAAAAGAAATTTCTAAAATTTTGCTCCAAAATAAGGGAAATTTCTGATTTTTGCCCAGATATAAGGAGAATTTCTGTATTTTTGCCCCAAAATAAAGGGAATTTCTGCCTTTTTGCCCCAAAATTAGGGGAGTTTCTGCAATTTTGCTTCAAAATAATGGGAATTTCTGCCTCTTTTCCTGAAAATAAGGGGAACTTCTGCCAATTTGCCCCAAATAAAGGGAATTTCTGCATTTTTGCCCCAATATTAGGAGAATTTCTGCAATTTTGCTCCAAAATACAGGGAATTTCTGGCTTTTTGCCCGAAATTAAGGGGATTTTCTGCCTTTTTGCCCCCAAAGAAGGGTAATTTCTGCAATTTTATCCCAAAATAAGGGGAATTTCTGCCTTTTTGCCCCCAAATAAGGGCAATTTCTGCCTTTATGCCCTGAAATATGTGACATGTCTTCAATTTTACCCCAAAATAAGGTGAATTTCTGCCTTTTTGCCCCAAAATAATGGGAATTTCTGCATTTTGCCAAAAATAAGAAAGATTTTTGTTTTTTTCTCTGAAATAAGTGAAATTTCTGCAATTTTGCCTTAAAATAAAAGAAATATCTTCAATTTTTTCCCATAATAAAAAAATTTTCTGCAATTTTGCCCCAAAATAAAGGGAATTTCTGTTTTTTGTCCCCAAATAAAGGCAATTTCTGCAATTTTGCCATAAAATAAGGGGAATTTCTGCCTTTTGCCCCAAAATAAGAAAATTTCTCATTTTTATTCTGAAATAAATGAAATTTCTGCAATTTTGCTCCAAAATACGGGGAATTTCTGCCTTTTTGTCCGAAAATAAAAAGAATGCATACCTTTTTGCCATAAAAAAGGGAAATCTCTTAATTTTTACTCCAAAATAAGTGGAATTTCTGCTTTTTTGCCTCTAAATAAGTGGAATTTCTGTCTTTTTATCCCAAAACAAAGGGAATTTCTGTCTTTTTTGCCCCAAAATAAGGAAAATTTCTGACTTATTACCCTGAAATAAGTGAAATTTCTGCAATTTTGCCCCAAAATAAGGGAAATTTATGCCTTTTTGCCCCCAAATAAGGGGAATTTCAGCCTTTTTACCTCAAAATAAGAGGAATTTCTGAATTTTTGCCACAAAATATTAGGAATTTCTTCCTTTTTGCCCCAAAATAAGGAAAATTTCTGCCTTTTTTTCCATGAAAAAAGTGAAATTTCTGCAATTTCGCCCCAAAATAAGTGAAATTTCTGCAATTTTGCCCCAAAATAAGGGAAATTTCTGGAATTTTGCCCCAAAATAAGTGGAATTTCTGAGTTTTGCCCCAAAATAAGGAGAATTTCTGTCTTTTTGCCCTAACATATAGGGAATTTCTGCCTTTTTTCCACACAATTAGGGGAATTTCTGCAATTTTGCTCCAAAATACGGGGAATTTCTGCTTTTTAGCCCGAAAATTAGAGGAATGTATACCTTTTTCCACAAAAAAAGGAAAATTTCTTCATTTTTGCTCCAAAATAATAAGAATTTCTGCTTTTTAGCCTCTAAATAAGTGGAATATCAGTCTTTTTCCTTTAAAACAAAGAGAATTTCTGTTTTTTGCCCCAAAATAAGGAAAATTTCTGACTTATTATTCTGAAATAAGTGAAATTTCTGCAATTTTGCCTAAAAATAAGGGAAATTTCTGCCTTTTTGCCCCCAAATAAGGGGAACTTCAGCGTTTTTACCTCAAAATAAGGGAAATTTCTGCTTTTTTGCCCCAAAATATGGGAGATTTCTGCCTTTTTGCCCCAAAATAAGAAACATTTCTGCAATTTTGTACCAAAATAAAAGAAATTTCTGCCTTTTTGCCCCAAAATAAGAAAATTTCTGCTTTTGTTCTCTGAAATAAGTGAAATTTCTGCAATTTTGCCTCAATATAAGGGAAATTTCTGCCTTTTTGCCCCCAAATAAGGGGAATTTCAGCCTTTTTACCTAAAAATAAGAGGAATTTCTGCATTTTTGCCCCAAAATATGGGAGATTTCTGCCTTTTTGCCCTAAAATAAGAAAAATTTCTGCAATTTTGTACCAAAATATTAGAAATTTCTGCCTTTTTGCACCAAAATAAGAAAATTTCTGCTTTTTTTCTGACATAAGTGAAATTTTGGCAATTTTGCCCCAAAATAAGTGAAATTTCTGCAATTTTGCCTCAAAATAAGGGAAATTTCTGGAATTTTGCGCCAAAATAAGTGGAATTTCTGAGTTTTGCCCCAAAATAATGAGAATTTCTGTCTTTTTGCCCCAACATATAGGGAATTTCTGCCTTTTTGCCCCACAATTAGGGGAATTTCTGCAATTTTGCTCCAAAATAAAGGGAATTTCTGCCTTTTTGCCCGAAAATAAGAAGAATGCATACCTTTTTGCCATAAAAAAGGGAAATTTCTTCATTTTTGTTCCAAAATAAGAGAAATTTCTGCTTTTTTGCCTCTAAATAAGTGGAATTTCTGTCTTTTTCCCCCAAAACAAAGGGAATTTTTGTCCTCTTGGCCCCAAAGTAAGGAAAATTTCTGACTTATTACCCTGAAATAAGTGAAATTTCTGCAATTTTGCCCCAAAATAAGGGAAATTTCTGCCTTTTTGCCCCGAAATAAGGGGAATTTCAGCCTTTTTACCTCAAAATAAGGGGAATTTCTGCATTTTTGTTCCAAAATATGGGAAATTTCTTCCTTTTTGCCACAAAATAAGAAAAATTTCTGCAATTCTGTACCAAAATTAAAGAAATTTCTAAAATTTTGCCCCAAAATAAGGGATATTTTTGATTTTTGCCCCAAAATAAGGGGAATTTCTGCCTTTTTGCCCCAAAATAAAGAAAATTACTGCATGTTTTACCCCAAAATTAGGTAAATTTCTGCAATTTTGCTCTAAAATACGGGGATTTTCTGCCTTTTTCTCTGATAATAAAGGGAATTTCTGCCATTTTGCCGCGAAATAAGTGAAATTTCTGCAGTTTTACCCCAAAATAAAGGGACGTTCTGCGTTTTTGCCCCAAAATTAGGGGAATTTCTGCAATTTTGCTCCAAATTACGGGGAATTTCTGCCTTTTTTCCCCATAATTAGGGGAATTTCTGCAATTTTGCTCGAAAATAAAAAGAATGTATACCTTTTTGCCATAAAAAAGGTTAATTTCTTCATTTTTTACCCCAAAATAAGGGGATTTTCCGCCTTTTTGACTCAAAATAAGTGCAATTTCTGACTTTTCCACAAAAATAAACGGAATTTCTGTCTTTTTCCTTTAAAATAAGGGGAATTTCTAAATTTTTGCCCCAAAATAAGGGGAATTTCAGCATTTTTACCTCAAAATAAGGGGAATTTCTGCATTTTTGTCGAAAAATATGGGAAATTTCTGCATTTTTGCCCAAATTAAGAAAAATTTCTGCAATTTTGTACCAAAATAAATGAAATTTCTGCCTTTTTGCCCCAAAATAAGAAAATTTGTGCTTTTTTTTCTTTGAAATAAGTGAAATTTCTGCAATTTTGCTCCAAAATAAGGGAAATTTCTGAAATTTTGCCCCAAAATAAGTGGAATTTCTGAGTTTTGCCCCAAAATAAGGAGAATTTCTTTCTTATTGCCCCAACATATAGGGGATTTCTGCCTTTTTGCCCCACAATTAGGGGAATTTCTGCAATCTTGCTCCAAAATACAAAGAATTTCTGCCTTTTTGCCCGAAAATAAGAAGAATGCATACATTTTTGCCATGAAAAAGGGAAATTTCTTCATTTTTGCTCCAAAATAAGGGGAATTTCTGCTTTTTTGCCTCTAAATAAGTGGAATTTTTGTCTTTTTCCCCCAAAACAAAGGGAATTTCTGTCTTTTTTGCCCCAAAATAAAGAAAATTTCTGTAATTTTGCACCAAAATAAAAGAAATTTCTGCCTTTTTGCCCCCAAATAAGAAAATTTTTTCTTTTTTTTCTGAAATAAGTGAAATTTCTGCAATTTTGCCCCAAAATAAGAGAAATTTCTGCCTTTTTGCCCCCAAATAAGGGAAATTTCAGCCTTTTTACCTCAAAATAAAGAAAATTTCTACATTTTTGCCCCAAAATATGGGAAATTTATGCCTTTTTGCCCCAAAATAAGAAAAATTTCTGCAATTTTGCACCAAAATAAAAGAAATTTCTGCCTTTTTGCAACAGAATAAGAAAAATTTCTCCAATTCTGTACCAAAATAAAAGAAATTTCTAAAATTTTGCTCCAAAATAAGGGAAATTTCTGATTTTTGCCCAGATATAAGGAGAATTTCTGTATTTTTGCCCCAAAATAAAGGGAATTTCTGCCTTTTTGCCCCAAAATTAGGGGAGTTTCTGCAATTTTGCTTCAAAATAATGGGAATTTCTGCCTCTTTTCCTGAAAATAAGGGGAACTTCTGCCAATTTGCCCCAAATAAAGGGAATTTCTGCATTTTTGCCCCAATATTAGGAGAATTTCTGCAATTTTGCTCGAAAATACAGGGAATTTCTGCCTTTTTGCCCGAAATTAAGGGGATTTTCTGCCTTTTTGCCCCAAAACAACTGACATTTCTGCAATTTTATCCCAATATAAGGGGAATTTCTGCCTTTTTGCCCCCAAATAAGGGCAATTTCTGCCTTTATGCCCTGAAATATGTGACATGTCTTCAATTTTACCCCAAAATAAGGTGAATTTCTGCCTTTTTGCCCCAAAATAATGGGAATTTCTGCATTTTGCCAAAAATAAGAAAGATTTTTGTTTTTTTCTCTGAAATAAGTGAAATTTCTGCAATTTTGCCCCAAAATAAGGGAAATTTATGCCTTTTTGCCCCCAAATAAGGGGAATTTCAGCCTTTTTACCTCAAAATAAGAGGAATTTCTGAATTTTTGCCACAAAATATTAAAAATTTCTGCCTTTTTGCCCCAAAATAAGGAAAATTTCTGCCTTTTTTTCCATGAAAAAGTGAAATTTCTGCAATTTCGCCCCAAAATAAGTGAAATTTCTGCAATTTTGCCCCAAAATAAGGGAAATTTCTGGAATTTTGCCCCAAAATAAGTGGAATTTCTGAGTTTTGCCCCAAAATAAGGAGAATTTCTGTCTTTTTGCCCTAACATATAGGGAATTTCTGCCTTTTTTCCACACAATTAGGGGAATTTCTGCAATTTTGCTCCAAAATACGGGGAATTTCTGCTTTTTAGCCCGAAAATTAGAGGAATGTATACCTTTTTCCACAAAAAAAGGAAAATTTCTTCATTTTTGCTCCAAAATAATAAGAATTTCTGCTTTTTAGCCTCTAAATAAGTGGAATATCAGTCTTTTTCCTTTAAAACAAAGAGAATTTCTGTTTTTTGCCCCAAAATAAGGAAAATTTCTGACTTATTATTCTGAAATAAGTGAAATTTCTGCAATTTTGCCTCAAAATAAGGGAAATTTCTGCCTTTTTGCCCCCAAATAAGGGGAATTTCAGCGTTTTTACCTCAAAATAAGGGAAATTTCTGCTTTTTTGCCTCAAAATATGGGAGATTTCTGCCTTTTTGCACCAAAATAAGAAACATTTCTGCAATTTTGTACCAAAATAAAAGAAATTTCTGCCTTTTTGCCCCAAAATAAGAAAATTTCTGCTTTTGTTCTCTGAAATAAGTGAAATTTCTGCAATTTTGCCTCAATATAAGGGAAATTTCTGCCTTTTTGCCCCCAAATAAGGGGAATTTCAGCCTTTTTACCTAAAAATAAGAGGAATTTCTGCATTTTTGCCCCAAAATATGGGAGATTTCTGCCTTTTTGCCCTAAAATAAGAAAAATTTCTGCAATTTTGTACCAAAATATTAGAAATTTCTGCCTTTTTGCACCAAAATAAGAAAATTTCTGCTTTTTTTCTGACATAAGTGAAATTTTTGCAATTTTGCCCCAAAATAAGTGAAATTTCTGCAATTTTGCCTCAAAATAAGGAAAATTTCTGGAATTTTGCGCCAAAATAAGTGGAATTTCTGAGTTTTGCCCCAAAATAATGAGAATTTCTGTCTTTTTGCCCCAACATATAGGGAATTTCTGCCTTTTTGCCCCACAATTAGGGGAATTTCTGCAATTTTGCTCCAAAATAAAGGGAATTTCTGCCTTTTTGCCCGAAAATAAGAAGAATGCATACCTTTTTGCCATAAAAAAGGGAAATTTCTTCATTTTTGTTCCAAAATAAGAGAAATTTCTGCTTTTTTGCCTCTAAATAAGTGGAATTTCTGTCTTTTTCCCCCAAAACAAAGGGAATTTTTGTCCTTTTGGCCCCAAAGTAAGGAAAATTTCTGACTTATTACCCTGAAATAAGTGAAATTTCTGCAATTTTGCCCCAAAATAAGGGAAATTTCTGCCTTTTTGCCCCGAAATAAGGGGAATTTCAGCCTTTTTACCTCAAAATAAGGGGAATTTCTGCATTTTTGTTCCAAAATATGGGAAATTTCTTCCTTTTTGCCACAAAATAAGAAAAATTTCTGCAATTCTGTACCAAAATTAAAGAAATTTCTAAAATTTTGCCCCAAAATAAGGGATATTTTTGATTTTTGCCCCAAAATAAGGGGAATTTCTGCCTTTTAGCCCCAAAATAAAGAAAATTACTGCATGTTTTACCCCAAAATTAGGTAAATTTCTGCAATTTTGCTCTAAAATACGGGGATTTTCTGCCTTTTTCTCCGAAAATAAAGGGAATTTCTGCCATTTTGCCGCGAAATAAGTGAAATTTCTGCAGTTTTACCCCAAAATAAAGGGACGTTCTGCGTTTTTGCCCCAAAATTAGGGGAATTTCTGCAATTTTGCTCCAAATTACGGGGAATTTCTGCCTTTTTTCCCCATAATTAGGGGAATTTCTGCAATTTTGCTCGAAAATAAAAAGAATGTATACCTTTGTGCCATAAAAAAGGTTAATTTCTTCATTTTTTACCCCAAAATAAGGGGATTTTCCGCCTTTTTGACTCAAAATAAGTGCAATTTCTGACTTTTCCACAAAATAAAACGGAATTTCTGTCTTTTTCCTTTAAAATAAGGGGAATTTCTAAATTTTTGCCCCAAAATAAGGGGAATTTCAGCATTTTTACCTCAAAATAAGGGGAATTTCTGCATTTTTGTCGAAAAATATGGGAAATTTCTGCATTTTTGCCCAAATTAAGAAAAATTTCTGCAATTTTGTACCAAAATAAATGAAATTTCTGCCTTTTTGCCCGAAAATAAGAAAATTTGTGCTTTTTTTTCTTTGAAATAAGTGAAATTTCTGCAATTTTGCTCCAAAATAAGGGAAATTTCTGAAATTTTGCCCCAAAATAAGTGGAATTTCTGAGTTTTGCCCCAAAATAAGGAGAATTTCTTTCTTATTGCCCCAACATATAGGGGATTTCTGCCTTTTTGCCCCACAATTAGGGGAATTTCTGCAATCTTGCTCCAAAATACAAAGAATTTCTGCCTTTTTGCCCGAAAATAAGAAGAATGCATACATTTTTGCCATGAAAAAGGGAAATTTCTTCATTTTTGCTCCAAAATAAGGGGAATTTCTGCTTTTTTGCTTCTAAATAAGTGGAATTTCTGTCTTTTTCCCCCAAAACAAAGGGAATTTCTGTCTTTTTTGCCCCAAAATAAAGAAAATTTCTGTAATTTTGCACCAAAAACAAAGAAATTTCTGCCTTTTTGCCCCCAAATAAGAAAATTTTTTCTTTTTTTTCTGAAATAAGTGAAATTTCTGCAATTTTGCCCCAAAATAAGAGAAATTTCTGCCTTTTTGCCCCCAAATAAGGGAAATTTCAGCCTTTTTACCTCAAAATAAAGAAAATTTCTACATTTTTGCCCCAAAATATGGGAAATTTATGCCTTTTTGCCCCAAAATAAGAAAAATTTCTGCAATTTTGCACCAAAATAAAAGAAATTTCTGCCTTTTTGCCACAAATAAGAAAAATTTCTCCAATTCTGTACCAAAATAAAAGAAATTTCTAAAATTTTGCTCCAAAATAAGGGAAATTTCTGATTTTTGCCCAGATATAAGGAGAATTTCTGTATTTTTGCCCCAAAATAAAGGGAATTTCTGCCTTTTTGTCCCAAAATTAGGGGAGTTTCTGCAATTTTGCTTCAAAATAATGGGAATTTCTGCCTCTTTTCCTGAAAATAAGGGGAACTTCTGCCAATTTGCCCCAAATAAAGGGAATTTCTGCATTTTTGCCCCAATATTAGGAGAATTTCTGCAATTTTGCTCCAAAATACAGGGAATTTCTGCCTTTTTGCCCGAAATTAAGGGGATTTTCTGCCTTTTTGCCCCCAAACAAGGGTAATTTCTGCAATTTTATCCCAAAATAAGGGGAATTTCTGCCTTTTTGCCCCCAAATAAGGGCAATTTCTGCCTTTATGCCCTGAAATATGTGACATGTCTTCAATTTTACCCCAAAATAAGGTGAATTTCTGCCTTTTTGCCCCAAAATAATGGGAATTTCTGCATTTTGCCAAAAATAAGAAAGATTTTTGTTTTTTTCTCTGAAATAAGTGAAATTTCTGCAATTTTGCCTTAAAATAAAAGAAATATCTTCAATTTTTTCCCATAATAAAAAAATTTTCTGCAATTTTGCCCCAAAATAAAGGGAATTTCTGTTTTTTGTCCCCAAATAAAGGCAATTTCTGCAATTTTGCCATAAAATAAGGGGAATTTCTGCCTTTTGCCCCAAAATAAGAAAATTTCTCATTTTTATTCTGAAATAAGTGAAATTTCTGCAATTTTGCTCCAAAATACGGGGAATTTCTGCCTTTTTGTCCGAAAATAAAAAGAATGAATACCTTTTTGCCATAAAAAAGGGAAATCTCTTAATTTTTACTCCAAAATAAGTGGAATTTCTGCTTTTTTGCCTCTAAATAAGTGGAATTTCTGTCTTTTTATCCCAAAACAAAGGGAATTTCTGTCTTTTTTGCCCCAAAATAAAGAAAATTTCTGACTTATTACCCTGAAATAAGTGAAATTTCTGCAATTTTGCCCCAAAATAAGGGAAATTTATGCCTTTTTGCCCCCAAATAAGGGGAATTTCAGCCTTTTTACCTCAAAATAAGAGGAATTTCTGAATTTTTGCCACAAAATATTAGGAATTTCTGCCTTTTTGCCCCAAAATAAGGAAAATTTCTGCCTTTTTTTCCATGAAAAAAGTGAAATTTCTGCAATTTCGCCCCAAAATAAGTGAAATTTCTGCAATTTTGCCCCAAAATAAGGGAAATTTCTGGAATTTTGCCCCAAAATAAGTGGAATTTCTGAGTTTTGCCCCAAAATAAGGAGAATTTCTGTCTTTTTGCCCTAACATATAGGGAATTTCTGCCTTTTTTCCACACAATTAGGGGAATTTCTGCAATTTTGCTCCAAAATACGGGGAATTTCTGCTTTTTAGCCCGAAAATTAGAGGAATGTATACCTTTTTCCACAAAAAAAGGAAAATTTCTTCATTTTTGCTCCAAAATAATAAGAATTTCTGCTTTTTAGCCTCTAAATAAGTGGAATATCAGTCTTTTTCCTTTAAAACAAAGAGAATTTCTGTTTTTTGCCCCAAAATAAGGAAAATTTCTGACTTATTATTCTGAAATAAGTGAAATTTCTGCAATTTTGCCTCAAAATAAGGGAAATTTCTGCCTTTTTGCCCCCAAATAAGGGGAATTTCAGCGTTTTTACCTCAAAATAAGGGAAATTTCTGCTTTTTTGCCCCAAAATATGGGAGATTTCTGCCTATTTGCCCCAAAATAAGAAACATTTCTGCAATTTTGTACCAAAATAAAAGAAATTTCTGCCTTTTTGCCCCAAAATAAGAAAATTTCTGCTTTTGTTCTCTGAAATAAGTGAAATTTCTGCAATTTTGCCTCAATATAAGAGAAATTTCTGCCTTTTTGCCCCCAAATAAGGGGAATTTCAGCCTTTTTACCTAAAAATAAGAGGAATTTCTGCATTTTTGCCCCAAAATATGGGAGATTTCTGCCTTTTTGCCCTAAAATAAGAAAAATTTCTGCAATTTTGTACCAAAATATTAGAAATTTCTGCCTTTTTGCACCAAAATAAGAAAATTTCTGCTTTTTTTCTGACATAAGTGAAATTTTTGCAATTTTGCCCCAAAATAAGTGAAATTTCTGCAATTTTGCCTCAAAATAAGGGAAAATTCTGGAATTTTGTGCCAAAATAAGTGGAATTTCTGAGTTTTGCCCCAAAATAATGAGAATTTCTGTCTTTTTGCCCCAACATATAGGGAATTTCTGCCTTTTTGCCCCACAATTAGGGGAATTTCTGCAATTTTGCTCCAAAATAAAGGGAATTTCTGCATTTTTGCCCGAAAATAAGAAGAATGCATACCTTTTTGCCATAAAAAAGGGAAATTTCTTCATTTTTGTTCCAAAATAAGAGAAATTTCTGCTTTTTTGCCTCTAAATAAGTGGAATTTCTGTCTTTTTCCCCCAAAACAAAGGGAATTTTTGTCCTTTTGGCCCCAAAGTAAGGAAAATTTCTGACTTATTACCCTGAAATAAGTGAAATTTCTGCAATTTTGCCCCAAAATAAGGGAAATTTCTGCCTTTTTGCCCCGAAATAAGGGGAATTTCAGCCTTTTTACCTCAAAATAAGGGGAATTTCTGCATTTTTGTTCCAAAATATGGGAAATTTCTTCCTTTTTGCCACAAAATAAGAAAAATTTCTGCAATTCTGTACCAAAATAAAAGAAATTTCTAAAATTTTGCCCCAAAATAAGGGATATTTTTGATTTTTGCCCCAAAATAAGGGGAATTTCTGCCTTTTTGCCCCAAAATAAAGAAAATTACTGCATGTTTTACCCCAAAATTAGGTAAATTTCTGCAATTTTGCTCTAAAATACGGGGATTTTCTGCCTTTTTCTCCGAAAATAAAGAAAATTTCTGCCATTTTGCCGCGAAATAAGTGAAATTTCTGCAGTTTTACCCCAAAATAAAGGGACGTTCTGCGTTTTTGCCCCAAAATTAGGGGAATTTCTGCAATTTTGCTCCAAATTACGGGGAATTTCTGCCTTTTTTCCCCATAATTAGGGGAATTTCTGCAATTTTGCTCGAAAATAAAAAGAATGTATACCTTTTTGCCATAAAAAAGGTTAATTTCTTCATTTTTTACCCCAAAATAAAGGGATTTTCCGCCTTTTTGACTCAAAATAAGTGCAATTTCTGACTTTTCCACAAAAATAAACGGAATTTCTGTCTTTTTCCTTTAAAATAAGGGGAATTTCTAACTTTTTGCCCCAAAATAAGGGGAATTTCAGCATTTTTACCTCAAAATAAGGGGAATTCCGGCATTTTTGTCGAAAAATATGGGAAATTTCTGCATTTTTGCCCAAATTAAGAAAAATTTCTGCAATTTTGTACCAAAATAAATGAAATTTCTGCCTTTTTGCACCAAAATAAGAAAATTTGTGCTTTTTTTTCTTTGAAATAAGTGAAATTTCTGCAATTTTGCTCCAAAATAAGGGAAATTTCTGAAATTTTGCCCCAAAATAAGTGGAATTTCTGAGTTTTGCCCCAAAATAAGGAGAATTTCTTTCTTTTTGCCCCAACATATAGGGGATTTCTGCCTTTTTGCCCCACAATTAGGGGAATTTCTGCAATCTTGCTCCAAAATACAAAGAATTTCTGCCTTTTTGCCCGAAAATAAGAAGAATGCATACCTTTTTGCCATAAGAAATAGAAATTTCTTCATTTTTGCTTCAAAATAAGGGGAATTTCTGCATTTTTGCCTCTAAATAAGTGGAATTTCTGTCTTTTTCCCTGAAAACAAAGGGAATTTCTGTCTTTTTTGCCCCAAAGTAAGAAAAATTTCTGACTTAGTACCCTGAAATAAGTGAAATTTCTGCAATTTTGCCCCAAAATATGGGAAATTTCTGCCTTTTTGCCCCCAAATAAGGGGAATTTCAGCCTTTTTACCTCAAAATAAGGGGAATTTCTGCATTTTTGCCTCAAAATATGGGAAATTTCTGCCTTTTTGCCCCAAAATAAGAAAATTTCTGCTTTTTTTCCCTGAAATAAGTGAAATTTCTCCAATTTTGCCCCAAAATAAGTGAAATTTCTGCAATTTTGGCCAAAAATAAGGGAAATTTCTGAAATTTTGTTCCAAAATAAGTGGAATTTCTGAGTTTTGCCCCAAAATAAGGAGAATTTCTGTCTTTTTGCCCCAACATATAGGGAATTTCTGCAATTTTACTACAAAATACGGGGAATTTCTGCCTTTTTGCCTGAAAATAAGAAGAATGCATACCTTTTGGCTATAAAAAGGGAAATTTCTGCAATTTTGCTCCAAAATAAGGGGAATTTCTGCTTTTTTGCCTCTAAATAAATTGAATTTCTGCATTTTTGCCTCAAAATATTAGGAATTTCTGCCTTTTTGCCCCTAAAAACGGAAAATTTCGGCCTTTTTTCCCTGAAAAAAGTGAAATTTCTGCAATTTTGCCCCAAAATAATTGAAATTTCTGCAATTTTGCCCCAAAATAAGGGGAATTTTGGGAATTTTGCCCCAAAATAAATGGAATTTCTGAATTTTGCCCCCAAATGAGGAGAATTTCTGTCGTTTTGCCCTAACATATAGGGAATTTCTGCCTTTTTGCCCCACAATTAGGGGAATTTCTGCAATTTTGCTCCAAAATATGGGGAATTTCTGCTTTTTTGCCTCTAAATAAGTGGAATTTCTGTCTTTTTCCCCCAAAACAAGGAATTTCTGTTTTTTTGCCCCAAAATAAGGAAAATTTCTGACTTATTACCTTGAAATAAGTGAAATTTCTGCAATTTTGCCCCAAAATAAGGAAAACTTCTGCCATTTTGCCCCAAAATAAGGGGAATTTCAGCCTTTTTACATCAAAATAAGTGAAATTTCTGCAATTTTGCCCCAAAATAAGGGAAATTTCTTCTTTTTTGCCCCAAAATAAGAAAAATTTCTGTAATTTTGTACCAAAATAAAAGAAATTTCTGCCTTTTTGCCCCAAAATAAAAAATTTCTGACTTATTACCCTAAAATAAGTGAAATTTCTGGAATTTTGCCACAAAATCAGGGCAATTTCTGCCTTTTTGCTCCCAAATAAAGAGAATTTCAGCCTTTTTACCTAAGAATAAGGGGAATTTCTGAATTTTTGCCCCAAAATATAGAAAATTTCTGCCTTCTTGCCCCAAAATAAGAAAAATTTCTGCAATTTTGTACAAAAATAAAAGAAATTTCTCCCTTTTTGCCCCAAAACAAGAAAATTTCTGCTTTTTTCTTCTGAAATAAGTGAAATTTCTCCAATTTTGCCTTAAAATAAGTGATATTTCTGCAATTTTGCCCCAAAATAAGGGAAATTTATGGAATTTTGCCCCAAAATATGTGGAATATCTGAGTTTTGCCCCAAAATAAGGAGAATTTCTTTCTTTTTGCCCCAACATATAGGGAATTTCTGCCTTTTTGCCCGAAAATAAGAATGCATACCTTTTTGCCATGAAAAAGGGAAATTTCTTCATTTTTGCTCCAAAATAAGGGGAATTTCTGCTTTTTTGCCTCTAAATAAGTGGAATTTCTGTCTTTTTCCCCCAAAACAAAGGGAATTTCTGTCTTTTTTGCCCCAAAATAAAGAAAATTTCTGTAATTTTGCACCAAAATAAAAGAAATTTCTGCCTTTTTGCCCCCAAATAAGAAAATTTTTTCTTTTTTTTCTGAAATAAGTGAAATTTCTGCAATTTTGCCCCAAAATAAGAGAAATTTCTGCCTTTTTGCCCCCAAATAAGGGAAATTTCAGCCTTTTTACCTCAAAATAAAGAAAATTTCTACATTTTTGCCCCAAAATATGGGAAATTTATGCCTTTTTGCCCCAAAATAAGAAAAATTTCTGCAATTTTGCACCAAAATAAAAGAAATTTCTGCCTTTTTGCCACAGAATAAGAAAAATTTCTCCAATTCTGTACCAAAATAAAAGAAATTTCTAAAATTTTGCTCCAAAATAAGGGAAATTTCTGATTTTTGCCCAGATATAAGGAGAATTTCTGTATTTTTGCCCCAAAATAAAGGGAATTTCTGCCTTTTTGCCCCAAAATTAGGGGAGTTTCTGCAATTTTGCTTCAAAATAATGGGAATTTCTGCCTCTTTTCCTGAAAATAAGGGGAACTTCTGCCAATTTGCCCCAAATAAAGGGAATTTCTGCATTTTTGCCCCAATATTAGGAGAATTTCTGCAATTTTGCTCCAAAATACAGGGAATTTCTGCCTTTTTGCCCGAAATTAAGGGGATTTTCTGCCTTTTTGCCCCCAAACAAGGGTAATTTCTGCAATTTTATCCCAAAATAAGGGGAATTTCTGCCTTTTTGCCCCCAAATAAGGGCAATTTCTGCCTTTATGCCCTGAAATATGTGACATGTCTTCAATTTTACCCCAAAATAAGGTGAATTTCTGCCTTTTTGCCCCAAAATAATGGGAATTTCTGCATTTTGCCAAAAATAAGAAAGATTTTTGTTTTTTTCTCTGAAATAAGTGAAATTTCTGCAATTTTGCCTTAAAATAAAAGAAATATCTTCAATTTTTTCCCATAATAAAAAAATTTTCTGCAATTTTGCCCCAAAATAAAGGGAATTTCTGTTTTTTGTCCCCAAATAAAGGCAATTTCTGCAATTTTGCCATAAAATAAGGGGAATTTCTGCCTTTTGCCCCAAAATAAGAAAATTTCTCATTTTTATTCTGAAATAAGTGAAATTTCTGCAATTTTGCTCCAAAATACAGGGAATTTCTGCCTTTTTGTCCGAAAATAAAAAGAATGCATACCTTTTTGCCATAAAAAAGGGAAATCTCTTAATTTTTACTCCAAAATAAGTGGAATTTCTGCTTTTTTGCCTCTAAATAAGTGGAATTTCTGTCTTTTTATCCCAAAACAAAGGGAATTTCTGTCTTTTTTGCCCCAAAATAAGGAAAATTTCTGACTTATTACCCTGAAATAAGTGAAATTTCTGCAATTTTGCCCCAAAATAAGGGAAATTTATGCCTTTTTGCCCCCAAATAAGGGGAATTTCAGCCTTTTTACCTCAAAATAAGAGGAATTTCTGCCTTTTTGCCCCAAAATAAGGAAAATTTCTGCCTTTATTTCCATGAAAAAAGTGAAATTTCTGCAATTTCGCCCCAAAATAAGTGAAATTTCTGCAATTTTGCCCCAAAATAAGGGAAATTTCTGGAATTTTGCCCCAAAATAAGTGGAATTTCTGAGTTTTGCCCCAAAATAAGGAGAATTTCTGTCTTTTTGCCCCAACATATAGGGAATTTCTGCCTTTTTGCCCCACATTAGGGGAATTTCTGCAATTTTGCTCCAAAATACGGGGAATTTCTGCTTTTTAGCCCGAAAATTAGAGGAATGTATACCTTTTTCCACAAAAAAATGAAAATTTCTTCATTTTTGCTCCAAAATAATAAGAATTTCTGCTTTTTAGCCTCTAAATAAGTGGAATATCAGTCTTTTTCCTTTAAAACAAAGAGAATTTCTGTTTTTTGCCCCAAAATAAGGAAAATTTCTGACTTATTATTCTGAAATAAGTGAAATTTCTGCAATTTTGCCTCAAAATAAGGGAAATTTCTGCCTTTTTGCCCCCAAATAAGGGGAATTTCAGCGTTTTTACCTCAAAATAAGGGAAATTTCTGCTTTTTTGCCCCAAAATATGGGAGATTTCTGCCTTTTTGCCCCAAAATAAGAAACATTTCTGCAATTTTGTACCAAAATAAAAGAAATTTCTGCCTTTTTGCCCCAAAATAAGAAAATTTCTGCTTTTGTTCTCTGAAATAAGTGAAATTTCTGCAATTTTGCCTCAAAATAAGGGAAATTTCTGCCTTTTTGCCCCCAAATAAGGGGAATTTCAGCCTTTTTACCTAAAAATAAGAGGAATTTCTGCATTTTTGCCCCAAAATATGGGAGATTTCTGCCTTTTTGCCCTAAAATAAGAAAAATTTCTGCAATTTTGTACCAAAATATTAGAAATTTCTGCCTTTTTGCACCAAAATAAGAAAATTTCTGCTTTTTTTTCTGACATAAGTGAAATTTTTGCAATTTTGCCCCAAAATAAGTGAAATTTCTGCAATTTTGCCTCAAAGTAAGGGAAATTTCTGGAATTTTGCGCCAAAATAAGTGGAATTTCTGAGTTTTGCCCCAAAATAATGAGAATTTCTGTCTTTTTGCCCCAACATATAGGGAATTTCTGCCTTTTTGCCCCACAATTAGGTGAATTTCTGCAATTTTGCTCCAAAATACGGGGAATTTCTGCCTTTTTGCCCGAAAATAAGAAGAATGCATAACTTTTTGCCATAAAAAAGGGAAATTTCTTCATTTTTGCTCCAAAATAAGAGAAATTTCTGCTTTTTTGCCTCTAAATAAGTGGAATTTCTGTCTTTTTCCCCCAAAACAAAGGGAATTTTTGTCCTTTTGGCCCCAAAGTAAGGAAAATTTCTGACTTATTACCCTGAAATAAGTGAAATTTCTGCAATTTTGCCCCAAAATAAGGGAAATTTCTGCCTTTTTGCCCCGAAATAAGGGGAATTTCAGCATTTTTGCCCCAAAATATGGGAAATTTATGCCTTTTTGCCCCAAAATAAGAAAAATTTCTGCAATTTAGTACCAAAAAAAAGAAATTTCTAACTTTTTGCCCGAAAATAAGAAAATTTCTCCTTTATTTTTTGAAATAAGTGAAATTTCTGCAATTTTGCCCCAAAATAAGTGAAATTTCTTTCTTTGTGCCCCAAAATAAGGGGAATTTCAGCCTTTTTACCTCAAAATAAGGGGAATTTCTGCATTTTTGTTCCAAAATATGGGAAATTTCTTCCTTTTTGCCACAAAATAAGAAAAATTTCTGCAATTCTGTACCAAAATAAAAGAAATTTCTAAAATTTTGCCCCAAAATAAGGGATATTTTTGATTTTTGCCCCAAAATAAGGGGAATTTCTGCCTTTTTGCCCCAAAATAAAGAAAATTACTGCATGTTTTACCCCAAAATTAGGTAAATTTCTGCAATTTTGCTCTAAAATACGGGGATTTTCTGCCTTTTTCTCCGAAAATAAAGGGAATTTCTGCCATTTTGCCGCGAAATAAGTGAAATTTCTGCAGTTTTACCCCAAAATAAAGGGACGTTCTGCGTTTTTGCCCCAAAATTAGGGGAATTTCTGCAATTTTGCTCCAAATTACGGGGAATTTCTGCCTTTTTTCCCCATAATTAGGGGAATTTCTGCAATTTTGCTCGAAAATAAAAAGAATGTATACCTTTTTGCCATAAAAAAGGGAAATCTCTTAATTTTTACTCCAAAATAAGTGGAATTTCTGCTTTTTTGCCTCTAAATAAGTGGAATTTCTGTCTTTTTATCCCAAAACAAAGGGAATTTCTGTCTTTTTTGCCCCAAAATAAGGAAAATTTCTGACTTATTACCCTGAAATAAGTGAAATTTCTGCAATTTTGCCCCAAAATAAGGGAAATTTATGCCTTTTTGCCCCCAAATAAGGGGAATTTCAGCCTTTTTACCTCAAAATAAGAGGAATTTCTGCCTTTTTGCCCCAAAATAAGGAAAATTTCTGCCTTTATTTCCATGAAAAAAGTGAAATTTCTGCAATTTCGCCCCAAAATAAGTGAAATTTCTGCAATTTTGCCCCAAAATAAGGGAAATTTCTGGAATTTTGCCCCAAAATAAGTGGAATTTCTGAGTTTTGCCCCAAAATAAGGAGAATTTCTGTCTTTTTGCCCCAACATATAGGGAATTTCTGCCTTTTTGCCCCACATTAGGGGAATTTCTGCAATTTTGCTCCAAAATACGGGGAATTTCTGCTTTTTAGCCCGAAAATTAGAGGAATGTATACCTTTTTCCACAAAAAAATGAAAATTTCTTCATTTTTGCTCCAAAATAATAAGAATTTCTGCTTTTTAGCCTCTAAATAAGTGGAATATCAGTCTTTTTCCTTTAAAACAAAGAGAATTTCTGTTTTTTGCCCCAAAATAAGGAAAATTTCTGACTTATTATTCTGAAATAAGTGAAATTTCTGCAATTTTGCCTCAAAATAAGGGAAATTTCTGCCTTTTTGCCCCCAAATAAGGGGAATTTCAGCGTTTTTACCTCAAAATAAGGGAAATTTCTGCTTTTTTGCCCCAAAATATGGGAGATTTCTGCCTTTTTGCCCCAAAATAAGAAACATTTCTGCAATTTTGTACCAAAATAAAAGAAATTTCTGCCTTTTTGCCCCAAAATAAGAAAATTTCTGCTTTTGTTCTCTGAAATAAGTGAAATTTCTGCAATTTTGCCTCAAAATAAGGGAAATTTCTGCCTTTTTGCCCCCAAATAAGGGGAATTTCAGCCTTTTTACCTAAAAATAAGAGGAATTTCTGCATTTTTGCCCCAAAATATGGGAGATTTCTGCCTTTTTGCCCTAAAATAAGAAAAATTTCTGCAATTTTGTACCAAAATATTAGAAATTTCTGCCTTTTTGCACCAAAATAAGAAAATTTCTGCTTTTTTTTCTGACATAAGTGAAATTTTTGCAATTTTGCCCCAAAATAAGTGAAATTTCTGCAATTTTGCCTCAAAGTAAGGGAAATTTCTGGAATTTTGCGCCAAAATAAGTGGAATTTCTGAGTTTTGCCCCAAAATAATGAGAATTTCTGTCTTTTTGCCCCAACATATAGGGAATTTCTGCCTTTTTGCCCCACAATTAGGTTAATTTCTGCAATTTTGCTCCAAAATACGGGGAATTTCTGCCTTTTTGCCCGAAAATAAGAAGAATGCATAACTTTTTGCCATAAAAAAGGGAAATTTCTTCATTTTTGCTCCAAAATAAGAGAAATTTCTGCTTTTTTGCCTCTAAATAAGTGGAATTTCTGTCTTTTTCCCCCAAAACAAAGGGAATTTTTGTCCTTTTGGCCCCAAAGTAAGGAAAATTTCTGACTTATTACCCTGAAATAAGTGAAATTTCTGCAATTTTGCCCCAAAATAAGGGAAATTTCTGCCTTTTTGCCCCGAAATAAGGGGAATTTCAGCATTTTTGCCCCAAAATATGGGAAATTTATGCCTTTTTGCCCCAAAATAAGAAAAATTTCTGCAATTTAGTACCAAAAAAAAGAAATTTCTAACTTTTTGCCCGAAAATAAGAAAATTTCTCCTTTATTTTTTGAAATAAGTGAAATTTCTGCAATTTTGCCCCAAAATAAGTGAAATTTCTTTCTTTGTGCCCCAAAATAAGGGGAATTTCAGCCTTTTTACCTCAAAATAAGGGGAATTTCTGCATTTTTGTTCCAAAATATGGGAAATTTCTTCCTTTTTGCCACAAAATAAGAAAAATTTCTGCAATTCTGTACCAAAATAAAAGAAATTTCTAAAATTTTGCCCCAAAATAAGGGATATTTTTGATTTTTGCCCCAAAATAAGGGGAATTTCTGCCTTTTTGCCCCAAAATAAAGAAAATTACTGCATGTTTTACCCCAAAATTAGGTAAATTTCTGCAATTTTGCTCTAAAATACGGGGATTTTCTGCCTTTTTCTCCGAAAATAAAGGGAATTTCTGCCATTTTGCCGCGAAATAAGTGAAATTTCTGCAGTTTTACCCCAAAATAAAGGGACGTTCTGCGTTTTTGCCCCAAAATTAGGGGAATTTCTGCAATTTTGCTCCAAATTACGGGGAATTTCTGCCTTTTTTCCCCATAATTAGGGGAATTTCTGCAATTTTGCTCGAAAATAAAAAGAATGTATACCTTTTTGCCATAAAAAAGGTTAATTTCTTCATTTTTTACCCCAAAATAAGGGGATTTTCCGCCTTTTTGACTCAAAATAAGTGCAATTTCTGACTTTTCCACAAAAATAAACGAAATTTCTGTCTTTTTCCTTTATAATAAGGGGAATTTCTAAATTTTTGCCCCAAAATAAGGGGAATTTCAGCCTTTTTACCTCAAAATAAGGGGAATTTCTGCATTTTTGTCGAAAAATATGGGAAATTTCTGCATTTTTGCCCAAATTAAGAAAAATTTCTGCAATTTTGTACCAACATAAATGAAATTTCTGCCTTTTTGCCCCAAAATAAGAAAATTTGTGCTTTTTTTTCTTTGAAATAAGTGAAATTTCTGCAATTTTGCTCCAAAATAAGGGAAATTTCTGAAATTTTGCCCCAAAATAAGTGGAATTTCTGAGTTTTGCCCCAAAATAAGGAGAATTTCTGTCTTTTTGCCCCAACATATAGGGAATTTCTGCCTTTTTGCCCCACATTAGGGGAATTTCTGCAATTTTGCTCCAAAATACGGGGAATTTCTGCTTTTTAGCCCGAAAATTAGAGGAATGTATACCTTTTTCCACAAAAAAATGAAAATTTCTTCATTTTTGCTCCAAAATAATAAGAATTTCTGCTTTTTAGCCTCTAAATAAGTGGAATATCAGTCTTTTTCCTTTAAAACAAAGAGAATTTCTGTTTTTTGCCCCAAAATAAGGAAAATTTCTGACTTATTATTCTGAAATAAGTGAAATTTCTGCAATTTTGCCTCAAAATAAGGGAAATTTCTGCCTTTTTGCCCCCAAATAAGGGGAATTTCAGCGTTTTTACCTCAAAATAAGGGAAATTTCTGCTTTTTTGCCCCAAAATATGGGAGATTTCTGCCTTTTTGCCCCAAAATAAGAAACATTTCTGCAATTTTGTACCAAAATAAAAGAAATTTCTGCCTTTTTGCCCCAAAATAAGAAAATTTCTGCTTTTGTTCTCTGAAATAAGTGAAATTTCTGCAATTTTGCCTCAAAATAAGGGAAATTTCTGCCTTTTTGCCCCCAAATAAGGGGAATTTCAGCCTTTTTACCTAAAAATAAGAGGAATTTCTGCATTTTTGCCCCAAAATATGGGAGATTTCTGCCTTTTTGCCCTAAAATAAGAAAAATTTCTGCAATTTTGTACCAAAATATTAGAAATTTCTGCCTTTTTGCACCAAAATAAGAAAATTTCTGCTTTTTTTTCTGACATAAGTGAAATTTTTGCAATTTTGCCCCAAAATAAGTGAAATTTCTGCAATTTTGCCTCAAAGTAAGGGAAATTTCTGGAATTTTGCGCCAAAATAAGTGGAATTTCTGAGTTTTGCCCCAAAATAATGAGAATTTCTGTCTTTTTGCCCCAACATATAGGGAATTTCTGCCTTTTTGCCCCACAATTAGGTTAATTTCTGCAATTTTGCTCCAAAATACGGGGAATTTCTGCCTTTTTGCCCGAAAATAAGAAGAATGCATAACTTTTTGCCATAAAAAAGGGAAATTTCTTCATTTTTGCTCCAAAATAAGAGAAATTTCTGCTTTTTTGCCTCTAAATAAGTGGAATTTCTGTCTTTTTCCCCCAAAACAAAGGGAATTTTTGTCCTTTTGGCCCCAAAGTAAGGAAAATTTCTGACTTATTACCCTGAAATAAGTGAAATTTCTGCAATTTTGCCCCAAAATAAGGGAAATTTCTGCCTTTTTGCCCCGAAATAAGGGGAATTTCAGCATTTTTGCCCCAAAATATGGGAAATTTATGCCTTTTTGCCCCAAAATAAGAAAAATTTCTGCAATTTAGTACCAAAAAAAAGAAATTTCTAACTTTTTGCCCGAAAATAAGAAAATTTCTCCTTTATTTTTTGAAATAAGTGAAATTTCTGCAATTTTGCCCCAAAATAAGTGAAATTTCTTTCTTTGTGCCCCAAAATAAGGGGAATTTCAGCCTTTTTACCTCAAAATAAGGGGAATTTCTGCATTTTTGTTCCAAAATATGGGAAATTTCTTCCTTTTTGCCACAAAATAAGAAAAATTTCTGCAATTCTGTACCAAAATAAAAGAAATTTCTAAAATTTTGCCCCAAAATAAGGGATATTTTTGATTTTTGCCCCAAAATAAGGGGAATTTCTGCCTTTTTGCCCCAAAATAAAGAAAATTACTGCATGTTTTACCCCAAAATTAGGTAAATTTCTGCAATTTTGCTCTAAAATACGGGGATTTTCTGCCTTTTTCTCCGAAAATAAAGGGAATTTCTGCCATTTTGCCGCGAAATAAGTGAAATTTCTGCAGTTTTACCCCAAAATAAAGGGACGTTCTGCGTTTTTGCCCCAAAATTAGGGGAATTTCTGCAATTTTGCTCCAAATTACGGGGAATTTCTGCCTTTTTTCCCCATAATTAGGGGAATTTCTGCAATTTTGCTCGAAAATAAAAAGAATGTATACCTTTTTGCCATAAAAAAGGTTAATTTCTTCATTTTTTACCCCAAAATAAGGGGATTTTCCGCCTTTTTGACTCAAAATAAGTGCAATTTCTGACTTTTCCACAAAAATAAACGAAATTTCTGTCTTTTTCCTTTATAATAAGGGGAATTTCTAAATTTTTGCCCCAAAATAAGGGGAATTTCAGCCTTTTTACCTCAAAATAAGGGGAATTTCTGCATTTTTGTCGAAAAATATGGGAAATTTCTGCATTTTTGCCCAAATTAAGAAAAATTTCTGCAATTTTGTACCAACATAAATGAAATTTCTGCCTTTTTGCCCCAAAATAAGAAAATTTGTGCTTTTTTTTCTTTGAAATAAGTGAAATTTCTGCAATTTTGCTCCAAAATAAGGGAAATTTCTGAAATTTTGCCCCAAAATAAGTGGAATTTCTGAGTTTTGCCCCAAAATAAGGAGAATTTCTTTCTTTTTGCCCCAACATATAGGGGATTTCTGCCTTTTTGCCCCACAATTAGGGGAATTTCTGCAATCTTGCTCCAAAATACAAAGAATTTCTGCCTTTTTGCCCGAAAATAAGAAGAATGCATACCTTTTTGCCATAAGAAATAGAAATTTCTTCATTTTTGCTTCAAAATAAGGGGAATATCTGCTTTTTTGCCTCTAAATAAGTGGAATTTCTGCCATTGTGCCCCAAAACAAAGGGAATTTCTGTCTTTTTTGCCTCAAAATAAGGAAAATTTCTGACTTATTTCCCTAAAATAAGTGAAATTTCTGCAATTTTGCCCCAAAATAAGAGAAATTTCTGCCTTTTTGCCCCCAAATAAGGGGAATTTCAGCCTTTTTACCTCAAAATAAGAAGAATTTCTGCATTTTTGCCCCAAAATATGGGAAATTTCTGCATTTTTGCCACAAAATAAGAAAAATTTCTGCAATTCTGTACCAAAATAAAAGAAATTTCTAAAATTTTGCTCCAAAATTAGGGAAATTTCTGATTTTTGCCCCGATATAAGGAGAATTTCTGTATTTTTGCCCCAAAATAAAGGGAATTTCTGCCTTTTTGCCCAAAAATTAGGGGAGTTTCTGCAATTTTGCTTCAAAATACAGGGAATTTCTGCCTCTTTTCCCAAAAATAAGAAGAACTTCTGCCGATTTGCCCCAAATAAAGGGAATTTCTGCATTTTTGCCCCAATATTAGGGGAATTTCTGCAATTTTGCTCCAAAATACGGGGAATTTCTGCCTTTCTGCTCGAAATTAAGGGGATTTTTTGCCTTTTTGCCCCCAAACAAGGGAAATTTCTGCAATTTTATCCCAAAATAAGGGGAATTTCTGCCTTTTTGCCCCCAAATAAGGGGAATTTCTGCCTATTTGCCCTGAAATATGTGACATGTCTTCAATTTTACCCAAAAATAAGGTGAATTTCTGCCTTTTTGTCCCAAAATAATGGGAATTTCTGCATTTTGCCCTAAAATAAGAAAAATTTTTGCTTTTTTTCTCTGAAATAAGTGAAATTTCTGCAATTTTGCATTAAAATAAAAGAAATATCTGCAATTTTTCCCCATAATAAGGGAATTTTCTGCAATTTTGCCCCAAAATAAAGGGAATTTCTGTTATTTGTCCCCAAATATAAAAAATTTCTGCAATTTTGCCCTAAAATAAGGGGAATTTCTGCCTTTTGCCCCAAAATAAGAAAATTTCTCCTTTTTTTCTGAAATAAGTAAAATTTCTGCAATTTTGCTCCAAAATACGGGGAATTTCTGCCTTTTTGCCCGAAAATAAAAAGAATGCATACCTTTTTGCCATAAAAAAGGGAAATTTCTTAATTTTTGCTTCAAAATAATGGGAATGTCTGCTTTTTTGCCTCTATATAAGTGGAATTTCTGTCTTTTTCCCCCAAAACAAAGGGAATTTCTGTCTTTTTTGCCCCAAAATAAGGAAAATTTCTGACTTATTACCCTGAAATAAGTAAAATTTCTGTAATTTAGCCCCAAAATAAGGAAAATTTCTGCCTTTTTGCCCCCAAATAAGGGGAATTTCAGCCTTTTTACCTCAAAATAAGGGGAATTTTTGCATTTTTGCCCCAAAATATGGAAAATTTATGAATTTTTGCCCCAAAATAAGAAAAATTTCTGCAATTTTGTACCAAAATAAAAGAAATTTCTGCATTTTGCCCCAAAATAAGAAAATTTCTCCTTTATTTTCTGAAATAAGTGAAATTTCTGCAATTTTGCCCCAAAATAAATGAAATTTCTTCCTTTTTTCCCCAAAATAAGGGGAATTTCAGCCTTTTTACCTCAAAATAAGGGCAATTTCTGCATTTCTGTTCCAAAATATGGGAATTTTCTGCCTTTTTGTCACCAAAGAAGAAAAATTTCTGCAATTCTGTACCAAAATAAAAGAAATTTCTAAAATTTTGCCCCAAAATAAAGGAAATTTTTGATTTTTGTCCTGAAATAAGGAGAATTTCTGTATTTTTGCCCCAAAATAAAGGGAATTTCTGCCTTTTGGCCCCAATATTAGGGGAATTTCTGCAATTTTTCTCCAAAATACGAGGAATTTCTGCCTTTTTGCCCAAAATTAAGAAGATTTTCTGCCTTTTTGCCCCCAAACAAGGGGAATTTCTGCAATTTTATAGAAAATAAGAGGAATTTCAGCCTTTTTGCCCCAAAAAAGGGGAATTTCTACCTTTTTGCCCTGAAATATGTGAAATGTCTGCAATTTTACCCCAAAATAAGGTGAATTTCTGCTATTGTGCCCCAAAATAATGGGAATTTCTGCATTTTGCCCTAAAATAAGATAAAATTTTGCTTTTTTTCTCTGAAATAAGTGAAATTTCTGCAATTTTGCCTTAAAATAAAAGAAATATCTGCAATTTTCCCCCATAATAAAGGTATTTTCTGCAATTTTGCCACAAAATAAAGGGAATTTCTGTTTTTTGTTTCAAAATAAGGGAAATTTCTGCAATTTTGCCCTAAAATAAGGGGAATTTCTGCCTTTTGCCCCAAAATAAGAAAATTTCTCCTTTTTTTCTGAAATAAGTGAAATTTCTGCAATTTTGCCCAAAAATAAGTGAAATTTCTGAATTTTGCCCTAAAATAAGGAGAATTTCTGTCTTTTTGCCCCAACATATTGGGAATTTTTGCCTTTTTGCCCCAACATATAGGGAATTTCTGCATTTTTGCCCCACAATTAGGGGAATTTCTGCAATTTTGCTCCAAAATACGGGTAATTTCTGCAATTTTGCCCCAAAATAAGGGGAATTTCTGCAATTTTGCCCCAAAGTAAGGGAAATTTCTGGAATTTTGCCCCAAAATAAGTGGAATTTCTGAGTTTTGACCCAAAATAAGGAGTATTTCTGTCTTTTTGCCCCAACATATAGGGAATTTCTGCCTTTTTGCCCCACAATAAGAGGAATTTCTGCAATTTTGCTCCAAAATACGGGGAATTTCTGCCTTTTTGCCTGAAAATAAGAAGAATGCATAACTTTTTGCCATAAAATAGCGAAATTTCTTCATTTTTGCTTCAAAATAATGGGAATTTCTGCTTTTTTGCCTCTAAATAAGTGGAATTTCTGTCCTTTTCCCCGAAAACAAAGGGAATTTTTGTCTTTTTTGCCTCAAAATAAGGTAAATTTCTGACTTATTACCCTGAAATAAGTGAAATTTCTCCAATTTTGCCCCAAAATAAGGAAAATTTCTGCCTTTTTGCCCCCAAATAAGGGAAATTTCAGCCTTTTTACCTCAAAATAAGGGGAATTTCTGCATTTTTGCCACAAAATAAAAGAAATTTCTGTTTTTTTGCCCCAAAATAAGGAAAATTTCTGCCTTTTTTCCCTGACATAAGTGAAATTTCTGCAATTTTGCCCCAAAATAAGTGAAATTTCTGCAATTTTGCCACAAAATAAGGGAAATTTCTGGAATTTTGCCCCAAAATAAGTGGAATTTCTGAGTTTTGCCCCAAAATAAGGAGAATTTCTGTCTTTTTGCCCTAACATATAGGGAATTTCTGCATTTTTGCCCCACAATTAGGAGAATTTCTGCAATTTTGCTCCATAATACAAGGAATTTCTGCTTTTTAGCCCAAAAATAAGTGGAATGTATACCTTTTGCCACAAAAAAGGGAAATTTCTTCATTTTTACTCCAAAATAAAAGGAATTTCTGCTTTTTTGCCTCTAAAAGAGTGGAATTTCTGTGTTTTTCCCCCAAAACAAAGGGAATTCCTGTCTTTTTTGCCCCAAAATAAGGAAAATTTCTGACTTATTACAATGAAATAAGTGAAATTTCTCCAAATTTGCCTCAAAATAAGGGAAATTTTTGCTTTTTTCCCCCAAATAAGAGAAATTTCAGCCTTTTTACCTCAAAATAAGAGGAATTTCTGCATTTTTCCCCTAAATATGGGAGATTTCTGCCTTTTGCCCCAAAATAAGAAAAATTTCTGCAATTTTGTACCAAAATAAAAGAAATTTCTGCCTTTTTGCACCAAAATAGGAAATTTTCTGAATTTTTTTCTGAAATAAGTGAAATTTCTGCAATTTTGCCCCAAAATAAGTGAAATTTCTGCAATTTTGCCCCAAAATAAGGGAAATTTCTGGAATTTTGCCCCAAAATAAGTGGAATTTCTGAGTTTTGCCACAAAATAAGGAGAATTTCTGTCTTTTTTCCCCAACATATAGGGAATTTCTGCCTTTTTGCCCCACAATTAGGGGAATTTCTGCAATTTTGCTCCAAAATACGGGGAATTTCTGCCTTTTTGCCCGAAAATAAGAAGAATGCATACTTTTTTGCCATAAAAAAGGGAAATTTCTTCAGTTTTGCTCCAAAATAAGGGGAATTTCTGCTTTTTTGCCTCTAAATAAGTGGAATTTCTGTCTTTATCCCCAAAAACAAAGGGAATTTCTGTCTTTTTTGCCCCAAAATAAGGAAAATTTCTGACTTATTACCCTGAAATAACTGAAATTTCTGCAATTTTGCTCGAAAATAAGGGAAATTTCTGCCTTTTTCCCGCCAAATAAGGGGAATTTAAGCCTTGTTACCTCAAAATAAGAGGAATTTCTGCATTTTTGCCCCAAAATATGGGAGATTTCTGCCTCTTTGTTCCAAAATAAGAATAATTTATGCAATTTTGTACCAAAATAAAAGAAACTTCTGCCTTTTTGCACCAAAATAAGAAAATTTCTGCTTTTTTTCTGAAATAAGTGAAATTTCTGCAATTTTGACCCAAAATAAGGGAAATTTCTTCAGTTTTGCTCCAAAATAAGGGGAATTTCTGCTTTTTTGCCTCTAAATAAGTGGTATTTCTGTCTTTATCCCCCAAAACAAAGGGAATTTCTGTCTTTTTTGCCCCAAAATAAGGAAAATTTCTGACTTATTACTCTGAAATAAGTGAAATTTCTGCAATTTTGCTCCAAAATAAGGGAAATTTCTGCTTTTTGCCCCCAAATAAGGGGAATTTCAGCCTTTTTACCTCAAAATAAGAGGAATTTCTGCATTTTTGCCCCAAAATATGGGAGATTTCTGCTTTTTTGTTCCAGAATAAGAAAAATTTATGCTATTTTGTACCAAAATAAAAGAAATTTCTGGCTTTTTGCACCAAAATAAGAAAATTTCTGCTTTTTTTTTCTGAAATAAGTAAAATTTCTGCAATTTTGCCCCAAAATAAGTGAAATTTCTGCCTTTTTGCCCCAAAATAAGGGGAATTTCAGCCTTTTTACCTCAAAATAAGAAGAATTTCTGCATTTTTGTTCCAAAATATGAGAAATTTGTGCCTTTTTGCCACAAAATAAGAAAAATTTCTGCAATTCTGTACCAAAATAAAAGAAATTTCTAAAATTTTGCCCCAAAATAAAAGAAATTTCTGATTTTTGCCTCGAAAAAATGAGAATTTCTGTATTTTTGCTCCAAAATTAGGGGAGTTTCTGCAATTTTGTTCAAAATACAGGGAATTTCTGCCTCTTTTCCCGAAAATAAAGGGAACTTCTGCCGATTTGCCCAAAAATAAAGGGAATTTCTGCATTTTTGCCCCAATATTAGGGGAATTTCTGCAATTTTGCTCCAAAATACGGGGAATTTCTGCTTTTTTGCCCGAAATTATGGGGATTTTCTGCATTTTGCCCCCAAACAAGGGACATTTCTGCAATTTTATCCCAAAATAAGGGGAATATCTGCCTTTTTGCCCCCAAAATAATGGGAATTTCTGCATTTTGCCCTAAAATAAGAAAAATTTTTGCTTTTTTTCTCCGAAATAAGTGAAATTTCTGTAATTTTGTCTCAAAATAAGGGAAATTTCTGCCTTTTTGCTTCCAAATAATGGGAATTTCAGCCGTTTTACCTCAAAATAAGAGGAATTTCTGCATTTTGCCCCAATATATGGGAGATTTCTGATTTTTTGCCCCACAATAAGAAAATTTTCTGCAATTTTGTACCAAAATAAAAAAAAATTCTGCCTTTTTGCACCAAAATAAATAAATTCTGCTTTTTTTCTGAAATAAGAGAAATTTCTGCAATTTTGCCCCAAAATAAGTGAAATTTCTGCAATTTTGCCCCAAAATAAGGGAAATTTCTGGCATTTTGCCCCAAAATAAGTGGAATTTCTGAGTTTTGCCCCAAAATTAGGAGAATTTCTGTCTTTTTGCCCCAACATACAGGAAATTTCTGCCTTTTTGCCCCACAATTAGGGGAATTTCTGCAATTTTTCTCCAAAATACAGGAATTTCTGCCTTTTTTACCGAAAATAAGAAGAATGTATACCTTTTTGCCATAAAAAAGGGAAATTTTTTCATTTTTGCTCCAAAATAAGGGGAATTTCTGCCTTTTTGCCCTGAAATATGTGAAATGTCTGCAATTTCACCCCAAAATAAGGTGAATTTCTGCCATTGTGCCCCAAAATAATGGGAATTTCTGCATTTTGCCCTAAAATAAAAAAAAGTTTTGCTTTTTTTCTCTGAAATAAGTGAAATTTCTGCAATTTATCCTTAAAATAAAAGAAATATCTGCAATTTTTCCCCATAATAAAAGTATTTTCTGTAATATTGCCCCAAAATAAAGAGAATTTCTGTTTTTTGTCACAAAATAAGGGAAATTTCTGCAATTTTGCCCTAAAATAAGGAGAATTTCTGCCTTTTGCCCCAAAATAAGAAAATTTCTCGTTTTTTTTCTCAAATAAGTGAAATTTCTGCAATTTTGCCCAAAAATAAGTGAAATTTCTGAATTTTTCCCCAAAATAAGGAGAATTTCTGTCTTTTTGCCACAACATATAGGGAATTTTTGCCTTTTTGCACACAATTAGGGAAATTTCTGCAATTTTGCTCCAAAATACGGGGAATTTCTGCCTTTTTGTCTGAAAATAAGAAGAATGCATACCTTTTTTCCATAAAAAAGGAAAATTTCTTCATTTTTGCTCCAAAATAAGAAGAATTTCTGCTTTTTTGCCTCTAAATAAGTTGATTTTCTCTCTTTTTCCCCCAAAGCAAAGGGAATTTCTGTCTTTTTTGCCCCAAAATAAGAAAAATTTCTGCCTTTTTTCCCTGAAATAAGTGATATTTCTGCAATTTTGCCCCAAAATAAGTAAAATTTCTGCAATTTTGCCCCACAATAAGGGAAATATCTGGAATTTTGCCCCAAAATAAGTAGAATTTCTGAGTTTTGCCCCAAAATAAAAAGAATTTCTTTCCTTTTGCCCTAACATATAGAGAATTTCTGCATTTTTGCCCCACAATTAGGGGAATTTTTGCAATTTTGCTCCAAAATACGGGGAATTTCTGCTTTTTAGCCTGAAAATAAGGGGAATGTATACCTTTTGCCACAAAAAAGGGAAATTTCTTCATTTTTGCTCCAAAATAAGGGGAATTTCTGCTTTTTTGCCTCTAAATAAGTGGAATTTCTGTCTTTTTCCCCCAAAACAAATGGGATTTCTGTCTTTTTTGCCCCAAATAAGGAAAATTTCTTACTTATTACCCTGAAATAAGTGAAATTTCTGCAATTTTGCCCCAAAATAAGGGAAATTTCTGATTTTTTGTTCCCAAATAAGGGGAATTTAAGCCTTTTTACCTCAAAATAAGGGGAATTTCTGCATTTTTACCACAAAATATTAGGAATTTCTGCATTTTTGCCCCAAAATAAGGAAAATTTCTGCCTTTTTACCATGAAATAAGTGAAATTTCTGCAATTTTGCCCCAAAATAAGTGAAATTTCTCCAATTTTGCCCCAAAATAAAGAAAATTTCTGGAATTTTGCCCCAAAATAAGTGGAATTTCTGAGTTTTGCCCCAAAATAAGGAGAATTTCTGTCTTTTTGCCCCAACATATAGGGAATTTCTGTCTTTTTGCCCCACAATAGGGGAATTTCTGCAATTTTGCTCCAAAATACGGGGAATTTCTGCCTTTTTGCCCGAAAATAAGAAGAATGCATACCTTTTTGCCATAAAAAAAGGAAATTTCTTCATTTTTGCTTCAAAATAAGGGGAATTTCTGCTTTTTTGCCTCTAAATAAGTGGAATTTCTGTCTTTTCCTTCAAAACAAAGAGAATTTCTGTTATTTTGGCCCCAAAATAAGTAAAATTTCTGACTTATTACCCTGAAATAAGTGAAATTTCTCCAATTTTGCCCCAAAATAAAATAAATTTCTGCCTTTTTGCCATTAAATAAGGGAAATTTCAGCCTTTTTACCTCAAAAGAAAGGGAATTTCTGCATTTTTGCCACAAAATAAAAGAAATTTCTGTTTTTTTGCCCCAAAATAAGAAAAATTTCTGCCTTTTTTCCCTGAAATAAGTGAAATTTCTGCAATTTTGCCCCAAAATAAGTGAAATTTCTGCAATTTTGCCCCAAAATAAGGGAAATTTCTGGAATTTTGCCCCAAAATAAGTGGAATTTCTGAGTTTTGCCCCAAAATAAGGAGAATTTCTGTCTTTTTGCCCCAACATATAGGGAATTTCTGCCTTTTTGCCCCACAATTAGGGGAATTTCTGCAATTTTGCTCCAAAATACGGGGAATTTCTGCTTTTTAGCCCAAAAATAAGTGGAATGTATACCTTTTGCCACAAAAAAGGGAATTTTCTTCATTTTTACTCCAAAATAAAAGGAATTTCTGCTTTTTTGCCTCTAAAATAGTGGAATTTCTGTCTTTTTCCCCCAAACCAAAGGGAATTTCTGTCCTTTTTGCCCCATAATAAGGAAAATTTCTGACTTATTACAATGAAATAAGTGAAATTTCTGCAATTTTGCCTCAAAATAAGGGAAATTTCTGCCTTTTTGCCACCAAATAATGGGAATTTCAGCCTTTTTACCTCAAAATAAGGGGAATTTCTGCATTTTTGCCCCAAAATATGGGAGATTTCTGCCTTTTTTCCCCAAAATGAGAAAAATTTCTGCAATTTTGTACCAAAATCAAAGAAATTTCTGCCTTTTTGCACCAAAATAGGAAAATTTCTGAATTTTTTTTAAATAAGTGAAATTTCTGCAATTTTGCTTCAAAATAAGTGAAATTTCTGCAATTTTGCCCCAAAATAAAGGAAATTTCTGGAATTTTGCCCCAAAATAAGTGGAATTTCTGAGTTTTGCCCCGAAATAAGGAGAATTTCTGTCTTTTTGCCCCAACATATAAGGAATTTCTGCCGTTTTGCCCCACAATTAGGGGAATTTCTGCAATTTTGATTCAAAATACAGGGAATTTCTGCCTTTTGCCCGAAAATAAGAAGAATGCATACCTTTTTGCCATAAAAAAGAGAAATTTCTTCAGTTTTGCTCCAAAATAAGGGGAATTTCTGCTTTTTTGCCTCTAAATAAGTGGAATTTCTGTCTTTATCCTTCAAAACAAAGGGAATTTTTGTCTTTTTTGCCCCAAAATAAGGAAAATTTCTGACTTATTACCCTGAAATAAGTGAAATTTCTGCAATTTTGCCCCATAATAAGTGGAATTTCTGAGTTTTGCCCCAAAATAAGGAGAATTTCTGTCTTTTTGCCTCAACATACAGGGAATTTCTGCCTTTTCGCCCCACAATTAGGGGAATTTCTGCAATTTTGCTCCAAAATACGGGGAATTTCTGCTTTTTTGCCCGAAAATATAAAGAATGCATACCTTTTTGCCATAAAAAAGGGAAATTTCTTCATTTTTGCTCCAAAATAAGGGGAATTTATGCTTTTTTGCCTCTAAATAAGTGGAATTTCTGTCTTTTCCCCCAAAACAAAGAAAATTTCTGTCAATTGGCCCCAAAATAAGGAAAATTTCTGACTTATTACCCTGAAATAAGTGAAATTTCTGCAATTTTGCCCCAAAATAAGGGAAATTTCTGCCTTTTTGCCCCCAATGAAGGGGAATTTCAGCTTTTTTACCTCAAAATAAGGGGAATTTCTGCCTTTTTCCCACAAAATATTAGGAATTTCTGCCTTTTTGCACCAAAATAAGAAAAATTTCTGCTTTTTTTCTCTGAAATAAGTGAAATTTCTGCAATTTTGCCCCAAAATAAGTGAAATTTCTGCAATTTTGCCCCTAAATAAGGGAAATTTCTGGAATTTTGCCCCAAAATAAGTGGAATTTCTGAGTTTTGCCCCAAAATAAGGCGAATTTCTCTCTTTTTGTCCTAAAAATATAGGGAATTTCTGCATTTTTGCCCCACATTTAGGGCAATTTCTGCAATTTTGCTCCAAAATACGGGGAATTTCTGCCTTTTTGCACGAATATATAAAGAATGCATACCTTTTTGCCATAAAAAAGGGAAATTTCTTTATTTTTGCTCCAAAATAAGGGGAATTTCTGCAATTTTGATCTAAAATACGGGGAATTTCTGCTTTTTAGCCCGAAAATAAGCGGAATGTATACCTTTTGCCACAAAAAAAGATAAATTTCTTCATTTTTGCTCCAATAAAGAAGAATTTCTGCTTTTTTGCCTCTAAATAAGTGGAATTTCTGTCTTTTTCCCCCAAAACAAAGGGAATTTCTGTTTTTTGCCACAAAGTAAGATGAATTTCTGACTTATTACCCTGAAATATGTGAAATTTCTGCAATTTTGCCTCAAAATAAGGGAAATTTCTGTCTTTTTGCCCCCAAATAAGGGAAATTTCAGCCTTTTTACCTCAAAATAAGAGGAATTTATGCATTTTTGCCCCAAAATATAGGGGATTTCTGCTTTTTGCCCCAAAATAAGAAAAATTTCTGCAATTTTGTACCAAAATAAAAGAAATTTCTGCCTTTTTGCACCAAAATAAGAAAATTTCTGCTTTTTTTCTGAAATAATTGAAATTTCTGCAATTTTGCCAAAATAAGTGAAATTTCTGCAATTTTGCCCCAAAATAAGTGAAATTTCTGGAATTTTGTCCCAAAATAAGTGGAATTTCTGAGTTTTGCCCCAAAATAAAAAGAATTTCTGTCTTTTTGCCCCACAATTAGGGGAATTTCTGCAATTTTGCTCCAAAATACGGGGAATTTCTGCTTTTTAGCCTGAAAATAAGAAGAATGCATACCTTTTGCCACAAAAAAAAATTTCTTCATTTTTGCTCCAAAATAAGGGGAATTTCTGCTTTTTTGCTTCTAAATAAGTGGAATTTCTGACTTTTTCCCCCAAAACAAAAGGAATTTCTGTCTTTTTTGCCCCAAATAAGGAAAATTTCTGACTTATTACCCTGAAATAAGTGAAATTTCTTCAATTTTGCCCCCAAATAAGGGAAATTTCTGCTTTTTGCCCCCAAATAAGGGAAATTTCTGCCTTTTTATCACAAAATAAGGGGAATTTTTGCATTTTTGCCACAAAATATTTGGAATTTCTTCATTTTTGCCCCAAAATGAGGAAAATTTCTGCCTTTTTACCATGAAATAAGTGAAATTTCTGCAATTTTGCCCCAAAATAAGTGAAATTTCGGCAATTTTGCCACAAAATAAGGGAAATTTCTGGAATTTTGCCCCAAAATAAGGGGAATTTCTGAGTTTTGCCCCAAAATAAGGAGAATTTCTGTCTTTTTGCCCTAACATATAGGGAATTTCTGCATTTTGCCCCACAATTAGGGGAATTTCTGCAAATTTGCTCCAAAATACGGGGAATTTCAGCTTTTTAGCCCAAAAATAAGTGGAATGTATACATTTTGCCACAAAAAAGGGAAATTTCTTCATTTTTACTCCAAAATAAAAGGAATTTCTGCTTTTTTGCCTCTAAAAAAGTGAAATTTCTGTCTTTTTCCCCCAAAACAAAGGGAATTTCTGTGTTTTTTGCCCCAAAAAAAGGAAAATTTCTGACTTATTACTCTGAAATAAGTGAAATTTCTGCAATTTTGCCTCAAAATAAAGGAAATTTCTGCCTTTTTGCCCCCAAATAAGGGAAATTTCAGCCTTTTTACCTCAAAATAAGAGGAATTTCTGCTTTTTTGCCCCAAAATATGGGGATTTCTGCCTTTTTGCCCCAAAATAAGAAAAATTTCTGCAATTTTGTACCAAAATAAAAGAAATTTCTGCCTTTTTGCACCAAAATAGGAAAATTTCTGAATTTTTTTCTGAAATAAGTTAAATTTCTGCAATTTTGCCCCAAAATAAGTGAAATTTCTGCAATTTTTCCCCAAAATAAGGGAAATTTCTGGAATTTTGCACCAAAATAAGTGGAATTTCTGAGTTTTGCCCCAAAATAAGGAGAATTTCTGTCTTTTTGCCCCAACATATAGGGAATTTCTCCCTTTTTGCCCCACAATTAGGGGAATTTCTGCAATTTTGCTCCAAAATAGGGGAATTTCTGCCTTTTTGCCCGAAAATAAGAATAATGCATACCTTTTTGCCATAAAAAAGGGAAATTTCTTCAGTTTTGCTCCAAAATAAGGGGAATTTCTGCTTTTTTGCCTCTAAATAAGTGGAATTTCTGTCTTTATCCCCAAAAACAAAGGGAATTTCTGTCTTTTTTGCCCCAAAATAAGAAAAATTTCTGACTTATTACCCTGAAATAAGTGAAATTTCTGCAATTTTGCTCGAAAATAAGGGAAATTTCTGCCTTTTTCCCCCCAAATAAGGGGAATTTAAGCCTTGTTACCTGAAAATAAGAGGAATTGCTGCATTTTTGCCCCAAAATATGGGAGATTTCTGACTTTTTCTTCCAAAATAAGAATAATTTATGCAATTTTGTACCAAAATAAAAGAAATTTCTGCCTTTTTGCACCAAAATAAGAAAATTTCTGCTTTTTTTCTGAAATAAGTGAAATTTCTGCAATTTTGCTCCAAAATAAGTGAAATTTCTGCAATTTTGCCCCAAAATAAGGGAAATTTCTGGAATTTTGCCCCAATATCAGTGGAATTTCTGAGTTTTGCCCCAAAATAAAAAGAGTTTCTGTCTTTTTGCCACAACATATAGGGAATTTCTCCCTTTTTGCCCCACAATTAGGGGAATTTCTGCAATTTTGCTCCAAAATAGGGGAATTTCTGCCTTTTTGCCCGAAAATAAGAAGAATGCATACCTTTTTGCCATAAAAGAAGAAAATTTCTTCAGTTTTGCCCCAAAATAAGGGAAATTTCTGCAATTTTGCCCCAATGTAAAGGAAATTTCTGCAATTTTGCCCCAATGTAAAGGAAATTTCTGCAATTTTGCCCCAAAATAAGGGGAATTTCTGACTGTTTGCTCCCGAAAAAGGAGATTTTCTGTCTTTTTGCCCCATAATAAGGAGCATTTCTGCCTTTTTGCCCAAAAATTATGAGAATTTCTGCAATTTTGCTTCAAAATACAGGGAATTTCTGCCTTTTAGCCCCAAAATAAAGGGAATTTCTGCATTTTACCTCAAATTGAGAATAATTTCTGTTTTTTGCCTCAAAATAAGGGGAATTTCCTGCCTTTTTGTTTCAAAATAAGAAAATTTCTTCAATTTTGTACCATAATAAAAGAAATTTCTGCTCTTTGCCCCAAAATAAAAGGAATTTCTGACTTTTTGCCCTGAAATAAATGAAATTTCTGCAATTTTGCCCGAAAATAAGAGAAATTTGTGCCTCTTTGCCCCAAAATAAGAAGAAGTTTTGCCTTTTGCCCCAAAATATGGGGAATTTCAGCATTTTACCTCAAAATAATAATTTCAGCCTTTTTGCCCCAAAATAAGGAAAATTTCTGCAATTTTGCCCCAAAATAAGGGGAATTTCTTCCTTTTTGCCCCAAAATAAAGGATATTTCAGCCTTTTTAACTTAAAATAAGTGAAATTTCTGCAATTTTGCCCCAAATAATGGAAATTTCTGCAATTTTGCCTCAAAATAAGGTAAATTCCTGCAATTTTGCCCCAAAATAAGTGGAATTTCTGAGTTTTGTCCCAAAATAAGAAGAATTTCTGTCTTTTTGCCCCAACATATAGGGAATTTCTGCCTTTTTGCCCAACAATTAGGGGAATTTCTTCATTTTTGCTTCAAAATAAGGGGAATTTCTGCCTTTTTGCCTCTAAAGAAGTGGAATTTCTGTATTTTCCTTCCAAAACAAAGGGAATTTCTGTGTTTTTTGCCCCAAAATAAGGAAAATTTCTGACTTATTACCCTGAAATAAGTGAAATGTTTGCAATTTTGCCCCAAAATAAGGGAAATTTCTGCCTTTTTGCCCCCAAATAAGGGGAATTTCAGCCTTTTTACCTCAAAATAAGGGGAATTTCTGCATTTTTGCCACAAAATATTAGGAATTTCTGCCTTTTTGCCCCAAAATAAGAAAAATTTCTGCCATTTTTACCTGAAATAAGTGAAATTTCTGCAATTTTGCCCCAAAATAAGTAAAATTTCTGCAATTTTGCCCCAAAATAAGGGAAATTTCTGGAATTTTGCCTCAAAATAAGTGGAATTTCTGAGTTTTGCCCCAAAATAAGGAGAATTTCTGTCTTTTTGCCCCAACATATAGGGAATTTCTGCCTTTTTGCCCCACAATTAGGGGATTTTCTGCAATTGTGCTCCAAAAAACGGGATATTTCTGCTTTTTTGCCCGAAAATAAGGGGAATATATACCTTTTGCCACAAAAAAGGGAAATTTCTTCATTTTTGCCCCAAAATAAGAGGAATTTCTGCCTTCTTACCTCAAAATAAGTGAAATTTCTGCCTTTTTACCCAAAAATAAACGGAATTTCTGACTTTTAGCCCCAAAATAAAAGGAATTTTTGAATTTTGCCCTGAAATAAGTGAAATTTTTGCAATTTTGACCCAAAATAAGGGAAATTTCTGCCTTTTTGCCCCCAAATAAGGGGAATTTCAGCCTTTTTACCTCAAAATAAAGGGAATTTCTGCATTTTTGCCACAAAATATTAGGAATTTCTGCCTTTTTGCCCCAAAATAAGAAAAATTTCTGCCTTTTTTTTATCTGAAATAAGTGAAATTTCTGCAATTTTGCCCCAAAATAAGTGAAATTTCTGCAAATTTGCCCCAAAATAAGGGAAATTTCTGGAATTTTGCCCCAAAATAAGTGGAATTTCTGAGTTTTGCCCCAAAATAAGGAGAATTTCTGTCTTTTTGCCCCAACATATAGGGAATTTCTGCCTTTTTGCCCCACAATTAGGGGATTTTCTGCAATTGTGCTCCAAAAAACGAGATATTTCTGCTTTTTTGCCCGAAAATAAGGAGAATATATACCTTTTGCCACAAAAAAGGGAAATTTCTTCATTTTTGCCACAAAATAAGAGGAATTTCTGCCTTCTTACCTCACAATAAGTGAAATTTCTGCCTTTTTACCCAAAAATAAACAAAATTTCTCTTTTTGCCCAAAAATAAAAGGAATTTTTGAATTTTGCCCTGAAATAAGTGAAATTTCTGCAATTTTGCACCAAAATAAGGGAAATTTTTGCCTTTTTGCCACAAAATAAAGGGAATTTCTGTCTTTTTGCCCCAAAATAAGGGATATTTCAGCATTTTACCTCATGATAAGGGGAATCTCTTCCTTTTTGCCCCAAAATATGGGGAATTTCTTCATTTTTGCCCCAAAATAAAGAAAATTTCTGCAATTTTGTACCAAAATAAAAGAAATTTCTGCCTTTTTGCCCCAAAATAAGAGAAATTTCTGTGCTTTTTCCCTGAAATAAGTGAAATTTCTGCAATTTTGCCCCAAAATAAGGGAAATTTCTGCAATTTTGCCCCAAAATAAAGGAAATTTCTGCAATTTTGCCCCAAAATAATAGGAATTTTTGCCTTTTTGCCGAAAAAAAGGGGAATTTCATCATTTTACCTCCAAATAAGGGGAATTTCTGCCTTTTTGCCACAAAATATGGGGAATATCTGCCCTATTGCCCTTAAATAAGGAAAATTTCTGCTTTTCTGCCCCAATTAACGGGAATTTCTGCCTTTTTGCCACAAAGTAAAGGGAATTTCTGCCTTTTTACCCCAAAATAACGGGAATTTCAGCCTTTTTACCTCAAAATAAGGGGAATTTCTGCCTTTTTCCCCAAAATATGGGTAATTTTTGCCTTTTTGTTCCAAAATAAGGAAAATTTCTACAATTTTGTATCAAAATAAAAGAAATTTCTGCTTTTTGCCCCAAAATAAAAGGAATTTCTGACTTTTTGCCCTGAAATAAATGAAATTCCTGCAATTATGCCCGAAAATAAGGGAAATTTGTTTATTTTTGCCTCCAAATGAGGGGAATTTCTGCCTTTTTGCCCCAAAATATAGGGAATTTCAGGATTTTACCTCATAATAAAGGAAATTTTAGGCTTTTTGCACCAAAATATGGGAAATTTCTGCCTTTTTGCCACAAAATAAGAAAAATTTCTGCAAGTCTGTAACAACATAAAAGAAATTTCTAAAATTTTGACCCGAAATAAGGGAAATTTCTGATTTTTGCCCCAAAATAATGAGAATTTCTCTATTTTTGCCCCAAAATAAAGGGAATTTCAGCCTTTATGCCCCAAAATTAGGGGAGTTTCTGCAATTTTGCTCCAAAATAAGAGGAATTTCTGCTTTTTTACCCGAAATTAAGTGGATTTTCTGCCTTTTTGCCCCTAAAGAAAAAAAATTTCTGCAACTTTATTCCAAAATAAGAGGAATTTCTGCCTTTCTGCCTTAAAATAAGGGGAATTTCTGTCTTTTTGCCCTGAAATATGTGAAATTTCTGCAATTTTACCCCAAAATAAGGTGAATTTCTGCCTTTTTGCCCCAAAATAATGGGAATTTCTGCCTTTTTGCCCCAAAATAAGAAAAATTTTGCTTTTTTTCTCTGAAATAAGTGAAATTTCTGCAATTTTGCCCTAAAATAAGGGAAATTTCTGCAATTTTTCCCCATAATAAGGGAAATTTCTGCAATTTTGCCCCAAAATAAGGGGAATTTCTGTTTTTTGCCCCCAAATAAGGAAAATTTCTGCAATTTTGCCCTAAAATAAGAAGAATTTCTGCCTTTTTGCCCTAAAATAAGGAGAATTTCTGCCTTTTTGCCTAAAAATAAAGAAAATTACTGTATTTTTTTACCCTAAAATTAGGTGAATTTCTGCAATTTATTCTCCAAAATACGGGAATTTTCTGCCTTTTTTGCCGAAAATAAGGGGAATTTCTGACATTTTGCCGCGAAATAAGTGAAATTTCTGCAATTTTGCCCCAAAATAAGAGAAATTTCTGCAATTTTTCCCTAAAATAAGGGGATTATCTGCTTTTTTTGCCGAAAATAAGGGGAATTTCTGACATTTTGCCGCAAAAAAGTGAAATTTCTGCAGTTTTACCCCAAAATAAGGGGAATTTCTGCCTTTTTGCCCAAAAATTAGGGGAATTTCTGCAATGTTGCTCCAAAATACGGGGAATTTGTGCCATTTTGCCCAAAAATAAAGGGAATGTATACCTTTTTGCCATAAAAAAAGCAAATTTCTTCATTTTTGCCCCAAAATATGGGGATTTTCCACCTTTTTGACTCAAAATAAGTGCAATTTCTGCCTTTTCCCCAAAATAAACGAAATTTCTGTCTTTTTGCCCCAAAATAAGGGGAATTACAGCCTTTTTACCTCAAAATAAGGGGAATTTCTGCCTTTTTGCCCCAAAATATGAGGAATTTCTGACTTTTTGCCCCAAAATAAGAAAAATTTCTGCAATTTTGTACCAAAATAAGAAAAATTTCTGCCTTTTTGCCCCCCAAAAAAAATTTTCGCCTTTTTTCCCTGAAATAAGTGAAATTTCTGCAATTTTGCCCCAAAATATGGAAATTTCTGCAATTTTGCCCCAATGTAAAGGAAATTTCTGCAATTTTGCCCCAAAATAAGGAAAATTTCTGACTGTTTGCTCCCAAAAAAGGAGATTTTCTGTCTTTTTGCCCCAAAATAAGGAGAATTTTTGCCTTTTGCCCGAAAATTATGAGAATTTCTGCAATTTTGCTTCAAAATACGGGGAATTTCTGCTTTCTAGCCCCAAAATAAAGGGAATTTCTGCTTTTTACCACAAAATAAGAATAGTTTCTGCCTTTTGCCTCAAAATAAGGGGAATTTTCTGCCTTTTTGTTTCAAAATAAGAAAAATTTCTTCAATTTTGTACCATAATAAAAGAAATTTCTGCTCTTTGCCCCAAAATAAAAGGAATTTCTGAATTTTTGCCCTGAAATAAATGAAATTTCTGCAATTTTGCCCGAAAATAAGGGAAATTTGTGCCTTTTTGCCCCAAAATAAGAAGAATTTTTTCCTTTTGCCCCAAAATATGGGGAATTTCAGCATTTTACCTCAAAATAAGAAGAATTTCAGCCTTTTTGCCCCAAAATAAGAAAAATTTCTGCAATTTTGCCCCAAAATAAGGGGAATTTCTTCCTTTTTGCCCCAAAATAAAGGATATTTCAGTCTTTTTACCTGAAAATAAGTGAAATTTCTGCAATTTTGCCCCAAATAAGGAAAATTTCTGCAATTTTGCCCCAAAATAAGGTAAATTCCTGCAATTTTGCCCCAAAATAAGTGGAATTTTTGAGTTTTGCCCCAAAATAAGGAGAATTTCTGTCTTTTTGCCCCAACATATAGGGAATTTCTGCATTTTTGCCCCACAATTAGGGGAATTTCTGTCTTTTTTGCCCCAAAATAAGGAAAATTTCTGACTTATTACCCTGAAATAAGTGAAATGTCTGCAATTTTGCCCCAAAATAAGAAAAATTTCTGCCTTTTTGCACCCAAATAAGGGGAATTTCAGCCTTTTTACCTCAAAATAAGGGGAATTTCTGCATTTTTGCCACAAAATATTAGGAATTTCTGCCTTTTTGCCCCAAAATAAGAAAAATTTCTGCCATTTTTACCTGAAATAAGGGAAATTTCTGCAATTTTGCCCCAAAATAAGTGAAATTTCTGCAATTTTGCCCCAAAATAAGGGAAATTTCTGGAATTTTGCCCCAAAATAAGTGGAATTTCTGAGTTTTGCCCCAAAATAAGGAGAATTTTTGTCTTTTTGCCCCAACATATAGGGAATTTCTGCCTTTTTGCCCCACAATTTGGGGATTTTCTGCAATTGTGCTCCAAAATACGGGGAATTTCTGCCTTTTTGCCCAAAAATAAGGGGAATGTATACCTTTTGCCACAAAAAAGGGAAATTTCTTTATTTTTGCCGCAAAATAAGAGGCATTTCTGCCTTCTTACCTCAAAATAACTGAAATTTCTGCCTTTTTACCCAAAAATAAACGGAATTTCTCTCTTTTTGTTCCAAAATAAAAGGAATTTTTGAATATTTCCCTGAAATATGTGAAATTTCTGCAATTTTGCCCCAAAATAAGGGACATTTCTGCCTTTTTGCCACAAAAGAAAGGGAATTTCTGTCTTTTTGCCTCAAAATAAGGGTTTCTCTGCCCTTTTGCCCAAAAATATGGGGAATTTCTGCATTTTCCCCAAAATAAAGAAAATTTCTGCAATTTTGTACCAAAATAAAAGACATTTCTGCCTTTTTCCCCAAAATAAGAGAAATTTCTGTGCTTTTTCTCTGAAATAAGTGAAATTTCTGCAATTTTGCCCCAAAATAAGGGGAATTTCTGACTTCTTGTACTGAAATAAGGAGAATTTCTGTCTTTTTGTTCCAAAATAATGTGAATTTCTGCATTTTCCCTCAAAATTAGGGGAATATGTGCAATTTTGCTTCAAAATACGGGGAAATCTGCCTTATTGCACAAAAATAAAAGGAATTTCTCCATTTTTGCACCAATATAAGGGGAATTTCTGAAATTTAGCTTTAAAATACGGGGAATTTCTGCGTTATTGTCTGAAATAAAGTGGAATTTCTGCCTTTTTGCCCTGAAATATTTGAAATTTCTGCAATTTTACCCCAAAATAAGGGGAATTTCTGTTTTTGGCCCCAAAATTAGGGGAATTTCTGCTTTTTGCCCCAAAATAAGGCAAATTTCTGACTTTTTGCCCTGAAATAATTGAAATTTCTGCAATTTTGCCCCAAAATAATAGGAATTTCTGCCTTTTTGCCGAAAATAAGGGGAATTTCATCATTTTACCTCTAAATAAGGGGAATTTCTGCATTTTTGCCACAAAATATAGGGAATTTCTGCCCTATTGCCCTTAAATAAGGAAAATTTCTGCTTTTCTGCCCCAATTAACGGGAATTTCTGCCTTTTTGCCACAAAGTATAGAGAATTTCTGCCTTTTTGCCCCAAAATAACGGGAATTTCAGCCTTTTTACCTCAAAATAAGAAGAATTTCTGCCTTTTTCCCCAAAATATGGGTAATTTTTGCCTTTTTGTTCCAAAATAAGGAAAATTTCTACAATTTTGTATCAAAATAAAAGAAATTTCTGCTTTTTGCCCCAAAATAAAAGGAATTTCTGACTTTTTGCCCTGAAATAAATGAAATTCCTGCAATTATGCCTGAAAATAAGGGAAATTTGTGCCTTTTTGCCCCCAAATGAGGGGAATTTCTGCCTTTTTGCCCCAAAATATGGGGAATTTCAGGATTTTACCTCATAATAAAGGAAATTTTAGGCTTTTTGCACCAAAATATGGGAAATTTCTGCCTTTTTGCCACTAAATAAGAAAAATTTCTGCAAGTCTGTAACAATATAAAAGAAATTTCTAAAATTTTGACCCGAAATAAGGGAAATTTCTGATTTTTGCCCCAAATTAAAAAGAATTTTGCACCAAAATATGGGGAATTTCTGACTCTTTGCCCCAAAATAATAAAAATTTCTGCAATTTTGTACCAAAATAAAAAAAATTTCTGCCTTTTTTCCCCGTAAAAAAAATTTCCGCCCTTTTTCCCTGAAATAAGTGAAATTTCTGCAATTTTGCCTCAAAATAAGGGAAATTTCTGCAATATTGCCCCAATGTAAAGGAAATTTCTGCAATTTTGCCCCAAAATAAGGGGAATTTCTGACTGTTTGCTCCCGAAAAAGGAGATTTTGTGTCTTTTTGCCCCAAAATAGGGAGAATTTCTGCCTTTTTGCCCGAAAATTATGAGAATTTCTGCAATTTTGCTTCGAAATACGAGGAATTTCTGCCTTTTAGCCCCAAAATAAAAAGAATTTCTGCATTTTACCTCAAAATAAGAATAATTTCTGCCTTTTACCTCAAAATAAGGGGAATTTTCTGCCTTTTTGTTTCAAAATACGAAAAATTTCTTCAATTTTGTACCATAATAAAAGAAATTTCTGCTTTTTGTCCCAAAATAAAAGGAATTTCTGACTTTTTGCCCTGAAATAAATGAAATTCCTGCAATTATGCCCGAAAATAAGGGAAATATGTGCCTTTTTGCCCCCAAATGAGGGGAATTTCTGCCTTTTTGCCCCAAAATATGTGGAATTTCAGGATTTTACCTCAAAATAAGTAGAATTTTAGCCTTTTTGCCACAAAATAAGAAAAATTTCTGCAAGTCTGTAACAAAATAAAAGAAATTTCTATAATTTTGCCCCAAAATAAGGGAAATTTCTGATTTTTGCACCAAAATAAGGAGAATTTCTCTATTTTTGCCCCAAAATAAAGGGAATTTCTGCCTTTTTGCCCCAAAATTAGGGGAGTTTCTGCAATTTTGCTTCAAAATACGAGGAATTTCTGCCTTTTTACCCGAAATTAAGTGGATTTTCTGCCTTTTTGCCCCCAAATAAGGGAAATTTCTGCAATTTTATCCCAAAAGAAGGGAAATTTCTGCCTTATTGCCCCCAAATAAGGGGAATTTCTGCCATTTTGCCCTGAAATATGTGAAATTTCTGATATTTTAACCCAAAATAAGGTGAATTTCTGCCTTTTTGCCCCAAAATAATTGGAATTTCTGCCTTTTTGCCCCAAAATAAGAAAAATTTTTGCATTTTTTCTCTGAAATAAGTGAAATTTCTGCAATTTTGTCCTAAAATAAGGGAAATTTCTGCAATTTTTCCCCATAATAAGGGAAATTTCTGCAATTTTGCCTCAAAAGAAGGGGAATTTCTGTTTTTGCCCCCAAATAAGGGAAATTTCTGCAATTTTGCCCTAAAATAAGGGGATTTTCTGCCTTTTTTGCCGAAAATAAGGGGAATTTCTGACATTTTGCCGTAAAAAAAGTGAAATATCTGCAGTTTTACCCCAAAATAAGGGGAATTTCTGACTTTTTGCCCAAAAATTAGAGGAATTTCTGCAATTTTGCTCCAAAATACGGGTAATTTCTGCCTTTTTGCCTGAAAATAAAGGGAATGTATACCTTTTTGCCATAAAAAAAGCAAATTTCTTCATTTTTGCCCCAAAATAAGGGGATTTTCCACCTTTTTGACTCAAAATAAGTGCAATTTCTGCCTTTTCCCCAAAATAAACGAAATTTCTGTCTTTTTGCCCCAAAATAAGGGGAATTTCAGCCTTTTTACCTCAAAATAAGGGGAATTTCTGCCTTTTTGCCCCAAAATATGGGGAATTTCTGACTTTTTGCCCCAAAATAAGAAAAATTTCTGCAATTTTGTACCAAAATAAAAGAAATTTCTGCCTTTTTGCCCCCCAAAAAAAATTTCCACCTTTTTTCCCTGAAATAAGTGAAATTTCTGCAATTTTGCCCCAAAATAAGGGAAATTTCTGCAATTTTGCCCCAAAATAAGGGAAATTTCTGCAAATTTGCCCCAAAATAAGGGAAATTTCTGCAATTTTGCCCCAATGTAAAGGAAATTTCTGCAATTTTGCCCCAAAATAAGGGGAATTTCTGACTGTTTGCTCCCGATAAAGGAGATTTTCTGTATTTTTGCCCCAAAATAAGGGGAATTTCTGCCTTTTTGCCCGAAAATTATGAGAATTTCTGCAATTTTGCTTCAAAATACGGGGAATTTCTGCCTTTAAGCCCCAAAATAAAAAGAATTTCTGCATTTTACCTCAAAATAAGAATAATTTCTGCTTTTTGCCTCAAAATAAGGGGAATTTTCTGCCTTTTTGTTTCATAATAAGAAAAATTTCTTCAATTTTGTACCATAATAAAAGAAATTTCTGCTCTTTGCCCCAAAATAAAAGGAATTTCTGACTTTTTGCCCTGAAATAAATGAAATTTCTGCAATTTTGCCCGAAAATAAGGGAAATTTGTGCCTCTTTGCCCCAAAATAAGAAGAAGTTTTGCCTTTTGCCCCAAAATATGGGGAATTTCAGCATTTTACCTCAAAATAAGAATTTCAGCCTTTTTGCCCCAAAATAAGAAAAATTTCGGCAATTTTGCCCCAAAATAAGGGGAATTTCTTCCTTTTTGCCCCAAAATAAAGGATATTTCAGCCTTTTTACCTGAAAATAAGTGAAATTTCTGCTATTTTGCCCCAAATAAGGGAAATTTCTGCAATTTTGCCCCAAATTAAGGTAAATTCCTGCAATTTTGCCCCAAAATAAGTGGAATTTCTGAGTTTTGCCCCAAAATAAGGAGAATTTCTGTCTTTTTGCCCCAACATATAGGGAATTTCTGCCTTTTTGCCCAACAATTAGGGGAATTTCTTCATTTTTGCTCCAAAATAAGGGAAATTTCTGCCTTTTTGCCTTCAAAGAAGTGGAATTTCTGTATTTTCCCCCCAAAACAAAGGGAATTTCTGTCTTTTTTGCCCCAAAATAAGGAAAATTTCTGACTTATTACCCTGAAATAAGTTAAATGTCTGCAATTTTGCCCCAAAATAAGAAAAATTTCTGCCTTTTTGCCCCCAAATAAGGGGAATTTAAGCCTTTTTACCTCAAAATAAGGGGAATTTCTGCATTTTTGCCACAAAATATTAGGAAATTCTGCCTTTTTGCCCCAAAATAAGAAAAATTTCTGCCATTTTTACCTGAAATAAGTGAAATTTCTGCAATTTTGCCCCAAAATAAGTGAAATTTCTGCAATTTTGCCCCAAAATAAGGGAAATTTCTGGAATTTTGCCCCAAAATAAGTGGAATTTCTGAGTTTTGCCCCAAAATAAAGAGAATTTCTGCCTTTTTGCCCCACAATTAAGGGAATTTCTGCAATTTTGCTCCAAAATACGGGGAATTTCTGCCTTTTTGCCGAAAATAAGGGGAATGCATACCTTTTTGCCATAAAAAAGGGAAATTTCATCATTTTTGCCCCAAATGAAGGGAAATTTCTGCCTTTTTGCCCTGAAATATGTGAAATTTCTGCAATTTTAGCCCAAAATAAGGTGAATTCCTGCCTTTTTGCCATCAAAATAATGGGAATTTCTGCCTTTTTGCCCCACAATTAGGGGATTTTCTGCAATTGTGCTCCAAAATACGGGGAATTTCTGCTTTTTTGCCCGAAAATAAGGGGAATATATACCTTTTGCCACAAAAAAGGGAAATTTCTTCATTTTTGCCGCAAAATAAGAGGAATTTCTGCCTTCTTACCTCAAAATAAGTGAAATTTCTGCCTTTTTACCCAAAAGTAAACGGAATTTCTGTCTTTTTGCCCCAAAATAAAAGCAATTTTTAAATTTTGCCCTGAAATAAGTGAAATTTCTGCAATTTTGCCCCAAAATAAGGGAAATTTCTGGAATTTTGCCTCAAAATAAATGGAATTTCTGAGTTTTGCCCGAAAATAAGGAGAATTTCTGTCTTTTTGCCCCAACATATCGGGAATTTCTGCCTTTTTGCCCCACAATTAGGGGAATTTCTGCAATTTTGCTCCAAAATACGGGGAATTTCTGCCTTTTTGCCCGAAATTAAGGGGATTTTCTGCCTTTTTGCCCCCAAACAAGGGAGATTTCTGCAATTTTAACCCAAAATATGAAGAATTTCTGCCTTTTTACCCCCAAATAAGGGGAATTTCTGCCTTTTTGCCCTGAAATATGTGAAATGTTTGAAATTTTACCCCAAAAGAAGGTGAATTTCTGTCTTTGTGCCCCAAAATAATGGAAATTTCTGCATTTTGCCCTAAAATAAAAAAAAATTTTTGTTTTTTTCTCTGAAATAAATGAAATTTCTGCAATTTTGCCTTACAATAAAAGAAATTTCTGCAATTTTTCCCCATAATAAAGGAAATTTCTGCAATTTTTTCTAAAATAAGGGGAATTTCTGATTTTTGCCACAAAATAAGGGGAATTTCTGCCTTTTTGCCTTAAAATAAAGAAAATTACTGCATGTTTTACCCCAAAATTAGGTGAATTTCTGCAATTTTGCTCCAAAATACGGGAATTTTCTCCCTTTTCGCCGAAAATGAAGTGAATTTCTGCCATTTTGCCGCGAAATAAGTGAAATTTCTGCAGTTTTACCCCAAAATAAGGGGAAGTTTTGCGTTTTTGCCCCAAAATTAGAGGAATTTCTGCAATTTTGCTCCAAAATACAGGGAATTTCTGCCTTTTTGCCCGAAAATAAAAAGAATGTATACCTTTTGCCATAAAAAAGGGAAATTTCTTCATTTTTACTCCAAAATAAGGGTCTTTTCCGCCTTTTTGACTCAAAATAAGTGCAATTTCTGACTTTTCCCCAAAAATAAACGGAATTTCTGACTTTTTGCCCTGAAATAAAGAGAAATATCTGCTTTTTGCCCCAAAATAAGGGGAATTTCTGACTTTTTGCCCCAAAATAAGGGGAATTTCTGCATATTTGCCCCAAATATTGGGAAATTTCTGACTTTTTGCCCCAAAATAAGAAAAATTTCTGCAATTTAGTACCAAAAAAAAAAAAATTTCTGCCTTTTTGCCCCAAAATAAGAAAATTTCTGCTTTTTTTTCTGAAATAAGTAAAATTTCTGCAATTTTGCCTCAAAATAAGTGAAATTTCTGCAATTTTGCCCCAAAAGAAGGGAAATTTCTGGAATTGTGCCCCAAAATAAGTGGAATTTCTGAGTTTTGCCCCAAAATAAGATGAATTTCTGTCTTTTTGCTCCAGCATATAGGGAATTTATGCCTTTTTGCCCCACAATTAGGGGAATTTCTGCAATTTTGCTCTAAAATACGGGGAATTTCTGCCTTTTTGCCCGAAAATAATAAGAGTGCATACCTTTTGCCATAAAAAAATGAAATTTCTTAATTTTTGCTGCAAAATAAGGGGAATTTCTGCTTTTTTGCCTCTAAATAAGTGGAATTTCTGTTTTTTCCCCTAAACAAAGGGAATTTCTGTCTTTTTTTCCCCCCAAATAAAAAAAATTTCTGAATTATTATTCTGAAATAAGTGAAATTTCTGCAATTTTGCCCCAAAATACGGGAAATTTCTGCCTTTTTGCCTCCAAAAAAAAGGAATTTCAGCCTTTTTACCTCAAAACAAGGGGAATTTCTTCATTTTTACCCCAAAATAATTGGATTTTCTGCCTTTTTGACTCAAAATAAGTGAAATATCTGCAATTTTTGCCCAAAATAAGGGAAATGTCTGCTTTTTGCCCCAAAATAAGGGGAATTTCAGCATTTTTACCTCAAAATAAGGGAAATTTCTGCATTTTTGCCCCAAAATATGGGAAATTTCTGCCTTTTTGCCAAAAATAAAAAAAATTTCTGCAATTTTGTACCAAAATAAAAGAAATTTCTGTCTTTTTTTCCCTGAAATAAGTGAAATTTCTGCAATTTTGCCTCAAAATAAGTGAAATTTCTGCAATTTTGCCCCAAAATAAGGGAAATTTTTGGAATTTTGCCCCAAAATAAGTGGAATTTCTGAGTTTTGCCCCAAAATAAGTAGAATTTCTGTCTTTTTGCCCCAACACATAGGGAATTTCTGCCTTTTTGCCCCACTATTAGGGGAATTTCTGCAATTTTGCTCAAAAATACGGGGAATTTCTGTCTTTTTGCCCGAAATTAAGAAGAATGCATACCTTTTTGCCATAAAAAAGGAAATTTCTTCATTTTCGCTCCAAAATAAGGGGAATTTCTGCTTTTTTGCCTCTAAATAAGTGGAATTTCTGTCTTTTTCCCCCAAAACATAGAGAATTTGTGTCTTTTTTGCCCCAAAATAAGGAAAATTTCTGACTTATTACCCTGAAATAAATGAAATATCTGCAATTTTGCCCCAAAATAAGGGAAATTTCTGCTTTTTGCAACCAAATAAGGGTAATTTTAGACTTTTTACCTCAAAATAAGGGGATTTTCTGCATTTTTGCCCCAAAATATGAGAAATTTCTGCCTTTTTGCCCCAAATTAAGAAAATTTCTGCTTTTTTTTCTGAAATAAGTGAAATTTCTGCAATTTTGCATCAAAATAAGTGAAATTTCTGAGTTTTGCTCTAAAATAAGGAGAATTTCTGTCTTTTTGTCGAAACATATAGGGAATTTCTGCCTTTTTGTCCCACAATTAGGGGAATTTCTGCAATTTTGCTCCAAAATACGGGGAATTTCTGCTTTTTAGCCTGAAAATAAGAAGAATGCATACCTTTTGCCACAAAAAAAGGAAATTTCTTCATTTTTGCTCCAAAATAAGGGGAATTTCTGCTTTTTTGCTTCTAAATAAAGGGAATTTCTGACTTTTTCCCCCAAAACAAAAGGAATTTCTGTCTTTTTTGCCCCAAATAAGGAAAATTTCTGACTTATTACCCTTAAATAAGTGAAATTTCTGCAATTTTGTCCCAGAATAAGGGAAATTTCTGCTTTTTGCCCCCAAATAAGGGGAATTTCTGCCTTTTTACCTCAAAATAAGGGGATTTTTTGCAATTTTACCACAAAATATTTGGAATCTCTGCATTTTTGCCTCAAAATGAGGAAAATTTCTGCCTTTTTACCATGAAATAAGTGAAATTTCTGCAATTTTGCCCCAAAATAAGTGAAATTTCGGCAATTTTGCCACAAAATAAGGGAAATTTCTGGAATTTTGCCCCAAAATAAGTGGAATTTCTGAGTTTTGCCCCAAAATAAGGAGAATTTCTGTCTTTTTGCCCTAACATATAGGGAATTTCTTCATTTTGCCAAACAATTAGGGGAATTTCTGCAATTTTGCTCCAAAATACGGGTAATTTCAGCTTTTTAGCCCAAAAATAAGTGGAATGTATACATTTTGCCACAAAAAAGGGAAATTTCTTCATTTTTACTCCAAAATAAAAGGAATTTCTGCTTTTTTGCCTCTAAAAAAGTGGAATTTCTGTCTTTTTCCCCCAAAACAAAGGGAATTTCTGTGTTTTTTGCCCCAAAATAAGGAAAATTTCTGACTTATTACCCTGAAATAAGTGAAATTTATGCAATTTTGCCTCAAAATAAGTGAAATTTCTGCAATTTTGCCCCAAAATAACAGAAATTTCTGCAATTTTGCTCCCAAATAAAAGAAATTTCTGGAATTTTGCCTTAAAATAAGTGGAATTTCTGAGTTTTGCCCCAAAATAAGGAGAATTTCTGTCTTTTTGCCCTAACATATAGGGAATTTCTGCCTTTTCGCCCCACAATTAGGGGAATTTCTGCAATTTTGCTCCAAAATACGGGGAATTTCTGCCTTTTTGCACGAAAATAAGAAGAATGCATAACTTTTTGCCATAAAAAAGGGAAAGTTCTTCATTTTTGCTCCAAAATAAGGGGAATTTCAGCTTTTTTGCCTCTAAATAAGTGGAATTTCTGTCTTTTTCCCCCAAAACAAAGGGAATTTCTGTTTTTTTGCTCCAAAATAAGGAAAATTTCTGACTTATTACCCAGAAATAAGTGAAATTTCTGCAATTTTGCCCCAAAATAAGGGAAATTTCTGCAATTTTGCCCCAAAATAAGGGAAATTTCTGGAATTTTGCCCCAAAATAAGTGGAATTTCTGAGTTTTGCCCCAAAATTAGGAGAATTTCTGTCTTTTTGCCCCAACATATAGGCAATTTCTGCCTTTTTGCCCCACAAATATGGGAATTTCTGCAATTTTGCTCCAAAATATGGGGAATTTCTGCTTTTTAGCCTGAAAATAAGGGGAATGTATACTTTTTGCCACAAAAAAAAAGAAATTTCTTCATTTTTACTCCAAAATAAAATGAATTTTTGCTTTTTTGCCGCTAAAAAAGTGGAATTTCTGCCTTTTTCCCTCAAAACAAAAAGAATTTCTGTCTTTTTTGCCCCAAAATAAAGAAAATTTCTGACTTATTACACTGAAATAAGTGAAATTTCTGCAATTTTGCCTCAAAATAAGGGAAATTTCTGCCTTTTTGCCCCCAAATAATGGGAATTTCAGCCTTTTTACCTCAAAATAAGAGAAATTTCTTCATTTTTGCCCCAAAATATGGGATTTTTCTGCCTTTTTGCCCCAAAATAAGAAAAATTTCTGCAATTTTGTACCAAAATAAAAGAAATTTCCACCTTTTTGCACCAAATATGAAAATTTCTGATTTTTTTTCTGAAATAAGTGAAATTTCTGCAATTTTGCCCCAAAATAAGTGAAATTTCTGCAATTTTGCCCCAAAATAAGGGAAATTTCTGGAATTTTGCCCCAATATCAGTGGAATTTCTGAGTTTTGACCCAAAATAAGGAGAATTTGTTTCTTTATGCCCCAACATATAGGGAATTTCTGCCTTTTTGCCCCACAATTAGGGGAATTTCTGCAATTTTGCTCCAAAATACTGGGAATTTCTGCCTTTTTGCCCAAAAATAAGAAGAATGCATACCTTTTTGCCATAAAAAAAGGAAATTTCTTCATTTTTGCTCCAAAATAAGAGGAATTTCTGCTTTTTTGCCTCTAAATAAGTGGAATTTCTATCTTTTTCACCCCAAAACAAAGGAAATTTCTGTCTTTTTGGCCCCAAAATAAGGAAAATTTCTGCCTTTTTTCCCTGAAATAAGTGAAATTTCTGCAATTTTGCACCAAAATAAGTGAAATTTCTGCAATTTTGCCCCAAAATAAGGGAAATTTCTGGAATTTTGCCCCAAAATAAGTGGAATTTCTGAGTTTAGCCCCAAAATAAAAAGCATTTCTGTCTTTTTGCCCTAACATATCGGAAATTTCTGCCTTTTTGCCCCACAATTAGGGGAATTTCTGCAATTTTGCTCCAAAATACGGGGAATTTCTGCTTTTTAGCCTGAAAATAAGGGGAATGTATATCTTTTGCCACAAAAAAAAGAAATTTCTTCATTTTTACTCCAAAATAAAATGAATTTCTGCTTTTTTGCCGCTAAAAAAGTGGAATTTCTGTCTTTTTCCCCCAAAACAAAGGGAATTTCTGTCTTTTTTGCCCCAAAATAAGGAAAGTTTCTGACTTATTACACTGAAATAAGTGAAATTTCTGCAATTTTGCCTCAAAATAAGGAAAATTTCTGCCTTTTTCCCCCAAATAAGGGAAATTTCTACCTTTTTACCTCAAAATAAGAGTAATTTCTGCATTTTTTCCCCAAAATATAAGAGATTTGTGCCTTTTTGCCCCAAAAAAAGAAAAATTTCTGCAATTTTGTACCAAAATAGAAATTTCTGCCTTTTTGCACCAAAATAGGAAAATTTCTGAATTTTTTTCTGAAATAAGTGAAATTTCTGCAATTTTGCCCCAAAATAAGGGAAATTTCTGTTTTTTACCCCCAAATAATGGGAATTTCTGCCTTTTTACCTTAAAATAAGGGGAATTTCTGCATTTTTGGCACAAAATATTTGGAATTTCTGCAATTTTGCCCCAAAAAAAGTGAAATTACTGCAATTTTCCCCCAAAATAAGTGAAATTTCTGCCTTTTTGCCCCAAAATAAGAAAAATTTCTGCAATTTTGTACCAAAATAAAAGATAATTCTGCCTTTTTGCACCAAAATAGGAAAATTTCTGAATTTTTTTCTGAAATAAGTTAAATTTCTGCAATTTTGCACCAAAATAAGTGAAATTTCTGCAATTTTGCCCCAAAATAAGGGAAATTTCTGGAATTTTGACCAAAAAAGTGTGGAATTTCTGAGTTTTTGCCCCAAAATAAGTGAAATTTCTTTTTTTGCCCCCAAATAATGGGAATTTCTGCCTTTTTACCTCATAATAAAGAGAATTTCTTCATTTTTGCCACAAAATATTTGGAATTTCTGCATTTTTGCATCAAAATAAGGATAATTTCTGCCTTTTTACCATGAAATAAGTGAAATTTCTGCAATTTTGCCCCAAAATAAGTGAAATTTCTGCAATTTTGCCCCAAAATAAGAGAAATTTCTGGAATTTTGCCCCAAAATAAGGGAAATTTCTGGAATTTTGACCAAAAAAGTGTGGAATTTCTGAGTTTTTGCCCCAAAATAAGTGAAATTTCCTTTTTTTGCCCCCAAATAAGGGGAATTTCTGCAATTTTGCCCCAAAATATAAGAAATTTCTGGAATTTTGCCCCAAAATAAGAGAAATTTCTGGAATTTTGCCCCAAAATAAATGGAATTTCTGAGTTTTGCCCCAAAAATAAAGAGAATTTCTGTCTTTTTGCCCCAACATATAGGGAATTTCTGCCTTTTTGCCCCACAATTAGGGGAATTTCTGCAATTTTGCTCCAAAATAAGAGGAATTTCTGCTTTTTTGCCTCTAAATAAGTGGAATTTCTGTCTTTTTCCCCCAAAACAAAGGGAATTTCTGTCTTTTTTGCCCCAAAATAAAGAAAATTTCTGTAATTTTGCACCAAAATAAAAGAAATTTCTGCCTTTTTGCCCCCAAATAAGAAAATTTTTCCTTTTTTTCTGAAATAAGTGAAATTTCTGCAATTTTGCCCCAAAATAAGAGAAATTTCTGCCTTTTTGCCCCCAAATAAGGGAAATTTCAGCCTTTTTACCTCAAAATAAAGAAAATTTCTACATTTTTGCCCCAAAATATGGGAAATTTATGCCTTTTTGCCCCAAAATAAGAAAAATTTCTGCAATTTTGCACCAAAATAAAAGAAATTTCTGCCTTTTTGCCACAGAATAAGAAAAATTTCTCCAATTCTGTACCAAAATAAAAGAAATTTCTAAAATTTTGCTCCAAAATAAGGGAAATTTCTGATTTTTGCCCAGATATAAGGAGAATTTCTGTATTTTTGCCCCAAAATAAAGGGAATTTCTGCCTTTTTGCCCCAAAATTAGGGGAGTTTCTGCAATTTTGCTTCAAAATAATGGGAATTTCTGCCTCTTTTCCTGAAAATAAGGGGAACTTCTGCCAATTTGCCCCAAATAAAGGGAATTTCTGCATTTTTGCCCCAAATAAAGGGAATTTCTGCATTTTTGCCCCAATATTAGGAGAATTTCTGCAATTTTGCTCCAAAATACAGGGAATTTCTGCCTTTTTGCCCGAAATTAAGGGGATTTTCTGCCTTTTTGCCCCAAAACAACTGACATTTCTGCAATTTTATCCCAATATAAGGGGAATTTCTGCCTTTTTGCCCCCAAATAAGGGCAATTTCTGCCTTTATGCCCTGAAATATGTGACATGTCTTCAATTTTACCCCAAAATAAGGTGAATTTCTGCCTTTTTGCCCCAAAATAATGGGAATTTCTGCATTTTGCCAAAAATAAGAAAGATTTTTGTTTTTTTCTCTGAAATAAGTGAAATTTCTGCAATTTTGCCCCAAAATAAGGGAAATTTATGCCTTTTTGCCCCCAAATAAGGGGAATTTCAGCCTTTTTACCTCAAAATAAGAGGAATTTCTGAATTTTTGCCACAAAATATTAGGAATTTCTGCCTTTTTGCCCCAAAATAAGGAAAATTTCTGCCTTTTTTTCCATGAAAAAAGTGAAATTTCTGCAATTTCGCCCCAAAATAAGTGAAATTTCTGCAATTTTGCCCCAAAATAAGGGAAATTTCTGGAATTTTGCCCCAAAATAAGTGGAATTTCTGAGTTTTGCCCCAAAATAAGGAGAATTTCTGTCTTTTTGCTCCAACATATAGAGAATTTCTGCCTTTTTGCCCCACAATTAGGGGAATTTCTGCAATTTTGCTCCAAAATACGGGGAATTTCTGCTTTTTAGCCCGAAAATTAGAGGAATGCATAACTTTTTCCACAAAAAAAGGAAAATTTCTTCATTTTTGCTCCAAAATAATAAGAATTTCTGCTTTTTAGCCTCTAAATAAGTGGAATATCAGTCTTTTTCCTTTAAAACAAAGAGAATTTCTGTTTTTTGCCCCAAAATAAGGAAAATTTCTGACTTATTATTCTGAAATAAGTGAAATTTCTGCAATTTTGCCTCAAAATAAGGGAAATTTCTGCCTTTTTGCCCCCAAATAAGGGGAATTTCAGCGTTTTTACCTCAAAATAAGGGAAATTTCTGCTTTTTTGCCCCAAAATATGGGAGATTTCTGCTTTTTGCCCCAAAATAAGAAACATTTCGCAAATTTTGTACCAAAATAAAAGAAATTTCTGCCTTTTTGCCCCCAAATAAGAAAATTTCTGCTTTTGTTCTCTGAAATAAGTGAAATTTCTGCAATTTTGCCTCAAAATAAGGGAAATTTCTGCCTTTTTGCCCCCAAATAAGGGGAATTTCAGCCTTTTTACCTAAAAATAAGAGGAATTTCAGCATTTTTGCCCCAAAATATTAGGAATTTCTGCCTTTTTGCCCTAAAATAAGAAAAATTTCTGCAATTTTGTAACAAAATATTAGAAATTTCTGCCTTTTTGCACCAAAATAAGAAAATTTCTGCTTTTTTTTCTGACATAAGTGAAATTTTTGCAATTTTGCCCCAAAATAAGTGAAATTTTTGCAATTTTGGCCTCAAAAAAAGGGAAATTTCTGGAATTTTGCGCCAAAATAAGTGGAAGTTTTGAGTTTTGCCCCAAAATAATGAGAATTTCTGTCTTTTTGCCCCAACATATAGGGAATTTCTGCCTTTTTGCCCAAAAATTAGGGGAATTTCTGCAATGTTGCTCCAAAATACGGGGAATTTGTGCCATTTTGCCCAAAAATAAAGGGAATGTATACCTTTTTGCCATAAAAAAAGCAAATTTCTTCATTTTTGCCCCAAAATAAGGGGATTCTCCACCTTTTTGACTCAAAATAAGTGCAATTTCTGCCTTTTCCCCAAAATAAACGAAATTTCTGTCTTTTTGCCCCAAAATAAGGGGAATTACAGCCTTTTTACCTCAAAATAAGGGGAATTTCTGCCTTTTTGCCCCAAAATATGAGGAATTTCTTACTTTTTGCCCCAAAATAAGAAAAATTTCTGCAATTTTGTACCAAAATAAAAAAAAATTTCTGCCTTTTTGCCCCCCAAAAAAAATTTTCGCCTTTTTTCCCTGAAATAAGTGAAATTTCTGCAATTTTGCCCCAAAATATGGAAATTTCTGCAATTTTGCCCCAATGTAAAGGAAATTTCTGCAATTTTGCCCCAAAATAAGGAAAATTTCTGACTGTTTGCTCCCAAAAAAGGAGATTTTCTGTCTTTTTACCCCAAAATAAGGAGAATTTTTGCCTTTTGCCCGAAAATTATGAGAATTTCTGCAATTTTGCTTCAAAATACGGGGAATTTCTGCTTTCTAGCCCCAAAATAAAGGGAATTTCTGCATTTTACCACAAAATAAGAATAGTTTCTGCCTTTTGCCTCAAAATAAGGGGAATTTTCTGCCTTTTTGTTTCAAAATAAGAAAAATTTCTTCAATTTTGTACCATAATAAAAGAAATTTCTGCTCTTTGCCCCAAAATAAAAGGAATTTCTGAATTTTTGTCCTGAAATAAATGAAATTTCTGCAATTTTGCCCGAAAATAAGGGAAATTTGTGCCTTTTTGCCCCAAAATAAGAAGAATTTTTTCCCTTTGCCCCAAAATATGGGGAATTTCAGCATTTTACCTCAAAATAAGAAGAATTTCAGCCTTTTTGCCCCAAAATAAGAAAAATTTCTGCAATTTTGCCCCAAAATAAGGGGAATTTCTTCCTTTTTGCCCCAAAATAAAGGATATTTCAGTCTTTTTACCTGAAAATAAGTGAAATTTCTGCAATTTTGCCCCAAATAAGGAAAATTTCTGCAATTTTGCCCCAAAATAATGTAAATTCCTGCAATTTTGCCCCAAAATAAGTGGAATTTTTGAGTTTTGCCCCAAAATAAGGAGAATTTCTGTCTTTTTGCCCCAACATATAGGGAATTTCTGCCTTTTTGCCCCACAATTAGGGGAATTTCTGTCTTTTTTGCCCCAAAATAAGGAAAATTTCTGACTTATTACCCTGAAATAAGTGAAATGTCTGCAATTTTGCCCCAAAATAAGAAAAATTTCTGCCTTTTTGCACCCAAATAAGGGGAATTTCAGCCTTTTTACCTCAAAATAAGAGGAATTTCTGCATTTTTGCCACAAAATATTAGGAATTTCTGCCATTTTGCCCCAAAATAAGAAAAATTTCTGCCATTTTTACCTGAAATAAGTGAAATTTCTGCAATTTTGCCCCAAAATAAGTGAAATTTCTGCAATTTTGCCCCAAAATAAGGGAAATTTCTGGAATTTTGCCCCAAAATAAGTGGAAATTCTGAGTTTTGTCCCAAAATAAGGAGAATTTTTGTCTTTTTGCCCCAACATATAGGGAATTTCTGCCTATTTGCCCCACAATTTGGGGATTTTCTGCAATTGTGCTCCAAAATACGGGGAATTTCTGCCTTTTTGCCCGAAAATAAGGGGAATGTATACCTTTTGCCACAAAAAAGGGAAATTTCTTCATTTTTGCCGCAAAATAAGAGGAATTTCTGCCTTTTTGCCACAAAAGAAAGGGAATTTCTGCCTTTTTGCCTCAAAATAAGGGGAATTTCAGCATTTTCCCCAAAATAAAGAAAATTTCTGCAATTTTGTACCAAAATAAAAGAAATTTCTGCCTTTTTCCCCAAAATAAGAGAAATTTCTGTGCTTTTTCTCTGAAATAAGTGAAATTTCTGCAATTTTGCCCCAAATTAAGGGGAATTTCTGCAATTTTGCCCCAATGTAAAGGAAATTTCTGCAATTTTGCCCCAAAATAAGGGGAATTTCTGCTTTTTTGACTCTAAATAAATGGAATTTCTGTATTTTTTGCCCCAAAATAAGGAAAATTTCTGATTTATTACCCTGAAATAAGTGAAATTTCTGCAATTTTGCCCCAGTATAAGAGAAATTTCTGCATCTTTGCCCCCAAATAAGGGGAATTTCAGCCTTTTTACCTCAAAATAAGGGAAATTTCTGCATTTTTGCCACAAAATATTAGGAATTTCTGCATTTTTGCTCCCAAAAATGGAAAATTTCGGCCTTTTTTCCCTGAAAAAAGTGAAATATCTGCAATTTTGCCCCTAAATAAGTAAAATTTCTGCAATTTTGCCCCAAAATAAGGGAAATTTTGGAAATTTTGCACCAAAAGAAATGGAATTTCTGAATTTTGCCCCAAAATAAGGAGAATTTCTGTCTTATTGCCCCAACGTATAGGGAATTTCTGCCTTTTTGCCCCAAAATTAGGGGAATTTCTGCAATTTTGCTCCAAAAAACGGGGAATTTCTGCCTTTTTGACCGAAAACAAGAAGAATGCATACCTTTTGCCATAAAAAAGGAAAATTTCTTAATTTTTGCTCCAAAATAAGCGGAATTTCTGCTTTTTTGCCTCTAAATAAGTGGAATTTCTGTTTTTTTTTGCCGCAAAATAAGGAAAATTTCTGACTTATTACTATGAAATAAGTAAAATTTCTGCAATTTTGCCCCAAAATAAGAAATTCTTCTTTTTTGCCCCCAAATAAGGGGAATTTCAGCCTTTTTACCTCAAAATAAGGGGAATTTCTGCATTTTTGCCACAAATTATTTGGAATTTCTGCATTTTTGCCCCCAAAATAAGGATAATTTCTGCCTTTTTACCATGAAATAAGTGAAATTTCTGCAATTTTGCCACAAAATAAGTGAAATTTCTGCAATTTTGCCCCAAAATAAAGGAAATTTCTGGAATTTTTCCCCCAAAATAAGTGGAATTTCTGAGATTTGCCCCAAAATAAGGAGAATTTCTGACTTTTTGCCCCAACATATAGGGAATTTCTGCCTTTTTGCCCCACAATTAGGGAAATTTCTGCAATTTTGCTCCAAAATACGGGTAATTTCTGCTTTTTAGCACAAAAAAGTGGAATGTATACCTTTTGCCACAAAAAAGGGAAATTTGTTCATTTTTACTCCAAAGTAAAAGGAATTTCTGCTTTTTTGCCTCTAAAAAAGTGGAATTTCTGTCTTTTTCCCCCAAAACAAAGGGAATTTCTCTCTTTTTTGCCCCAAAATAACGAAAATTTCTGACTTATTACACTGAAATAAGTGAAATTTCTGCAATTTTGCCTCAAAATAAGGGAAATTTCTGCCTTTTTGCCCCCAAATAAGGGAAATTTCAGCCTTTTTACCTCAAAATAAGAGGAATTTCTGCATTTTTCCCCAAAATATGGGGATTTCTGCCTTTTTGCTTCAAAATAAGAAAAATTTCTGCAATTTTGTACCAAAATAAAAGAAATTTCTGCCTTTTTGCACCAAAATAGGAAAATTTCTGAATTTTTTTCTGAAATAAGTTAAATTTCTGCAATTTTGCCCCAAAATAAGTGAAATTTCTGCAATTATGCCCCAAAATAAGGGAAATTTCTGGAATTTTGCCCCAAAATAAATGGAATTTCTGAGTTTTGCCCCAAAATAAGGAGAATTTCTGTCTTTTTGCCCCAACATATAGAGAATTTCTCACTTTTTGCCCCACAATTAGGGGAATTTCTGCAATTTTGCTCGAAAATAAGGGGAATTTCTGCCTTTTTGCCCGAAAATAAGAAGAATGCATACCTTTTTGCCATAAAAAAGGGAAATTTCTTCAGTTTTGCTCCAAAATAAGGGGAATTTCTGCTTTTTTGCCTCTAAATAAGTGGAATTTCTGTCTTTATCCCTCAAAACAAAAGAAATTTCTGTCTTTATTGCCCCAAAATAAGGAAAATTTCTGACTTATTACCCTGAAATAAGTGAAATTTCTGCAATTTTGCCCCAAAATAAGGGAAATTTCTGCCTTTTTGCCCCCACATAAGGGGAATTTCAGCCTTTTTACCTCAAAATAAGAGGAATTTCTGCATTTTTGCCCCAAAATATGGGAGATTTCTGCCTTTTTGCCCCAAAATAAGAAAAATTTCTGCAATTTTGTACCAAAATAAAAGAAATTTCTGCCTTTTTGCACCAAAATAAGAAAATTTCTGCTTTTTTTTCTGAAATAAGTGAAATGTCTGCAATTTTGCCCCAAAATAAGTGAAATTTCTGCAATTTTGCCTGAAAATAAGGGAAATTTCTGGAATTTTGCCCGAAAATAAATGGAATTTCTGAGTTTTGCCCCAAAATAAGCAGAATTTCTGTCTTTTTGCCCCAACATATAGGGAATTTCTGCGTTTTTGTTCCACAATTAAGGGAATTTCTGCAATTTTCTCCGAAGTACGGGGAATTTCTGCCTTTTTGCCCGAAAATAAGAAGAATGCATACCTTTTTGCCATAAAAAAAGGAAATTTCTTCATTTTTGCTCCAAAATAAGGGGAATTTCAGCTTTTTTGCCTCTAAATAAGTGGAATTTCTGTCTTTTTCCCCCAAAACAAAGGGAATTTCTGTCCTTTTGGCGCCAAAATAAGAAAAATTTCTGACTTATTACCTTGAAATAAGTGAAATTTCTGCAATTTTGCCCCAAAATAAGTGAAATTTCTGCAATTTTGCCCCAAAATAACGGAAATTTCTGGAATTTTGCCCCAAAATAAGTGGAATTTCTGAGTTTTGCCCCAAAATAAGGAGAATTTCTGTCTTTTTGCCCTAACATAAAGGAAATTTCTGCATTTTGCCCCACAATTAGGGGAATTTCTGCAATTTTGCTCCAAAATACGGGAAATTTCTTCTTTTTAGCCTGAAAATAAGGGGAATGTATACCTTTTGCCACAAAAAAAAAAAAAAAGAAATTTCTTCATTTTTACTCCAAAATAAAATGAATTTCTGCTTTTTTACCGCTAAAAAAGTGGAATTTCTGTTTTTTTCCCCCAAAACAAAGGGAATTTCTGTCTTTTTTGCCCCAAAATAACGAAAATTTCCGACTTATTACACTGAAATAAGTGAAATTCCTGCAATTTTGCCTCAAAATAATGGAAATTTCTGCATTTTGCCCCCAAATAAGGGAAATTTCTACCTTTTTACCTCAAAATAAGCAGAATTTCTGCATTTTTGCCCAAAAATATGGGAGATTTCTGCCCTTTTGCCCCAAAATAAAAAAAATTTCTGCAATTTTGTACCAAAATAGAAATTTCTGCCTTTTTGAACCAAAATAGGAAAATTTCTGAATTTTTGTCTGAAATAAGTGAAATTTCTGCAATTTTGCCCCAAAATAAGTGAACTTTCTGCAATTTTGCCCCAAAATAAGGGAAATTTCTGTTTTTTGCCCCCAAATAAGGGGAATTTCTGCCTTTTTACCTCAATATAAGGGAAATTTCTGCATTTTTGCTACAAAATATTTGGAATTTCTGCATTTTTGCCCCAAAATAAGGATAATTTCTGCCTTTTTACTATGAAATAAGTGAAATTTCTGCAATTTTACCCCAAATAAGTGAAATTTCTGCAATTTTGCCCCAAAATAAGGGAAATTTCTGGAATTTTGCCCCAAAATAAGTGGAATTTCTGAGTTTTGCCCCAAAATAAGGAGAATTTCTGTCTTTTTCTCTTAACATATAGAGAATTTCTGCCTTTTTGCCACACAATTAGGGGAATTTCTGCAATCTTGCTCCAAAATACGGGTAATTTCTGCTTTTTAGCCCAAAAATAAGTGGAATGTATACCTTTGGCCACAAAAAAGGGAAATTTCTTCATTTTTACTCCAAAATAATAGGAATTTCTGCTATTTTGCCTCTAAAAAAGTGGAATTTCTGTCTTTTTCCCCCAAAACAAAGGGAATTTCTGTCTTTTTTGCCACAAAATAACGAAAATTTCTGACTTATTACAATGAAATAAGTGAAATTTCTGCAATTTTGCCCCAAAATAAGTGAAATTTCTGCAATTTTGCCCCAAAATAAGGGAAATTTCTGGAATAATGCCGCAAAATAAGTGGAATTTCTGAGTTTTGCCCCAAAATAAGGAGAATTTCTGTCTTTTTCCCCAACATATAGGGAATTTCTGCCTTTTGCCCCACAATTAGGGGAATTTCTGCAATTTTGCTCCAAAATACGGGTAATTTCTGCTTTTTAGCCCAAAAATAAGTGGAATGTATACATTTTGCCACAAAAAAGGGAAATTTCTTCATTTTTACTCCAAAATAAAAGGAATTTCTGCTTTTTTGCCTCTAAAAAAGTGGAATTTCTGTCTTTTTCCCCCAAAACAAAGGGAATTTCTGTGTTTTTTGCCCCAAAATAAGGAAAATTTCTGACTTATTACCCTGAAATAAGTGAAATTTCTGCAATTTTGCCTCAAAATAAGGGAAATTTCTGCCTTTTTGCCCCCAAATAAGGGGAATTTCAGCCTTTTTACCTCAAAATAAGAGAAATTTCTGCATTTTTGCCACAAAATATGGGAGATTTCTGCCTTTTTGCCCCAAAATAAGAAAAAATTCTGCAATTTTGTACCAAAATAAAAGAAATTTCTGCCTTTTTGCACCAAAATAAGTAAATTCTGCTTTTTTTTCTGAAATAAGTGAAATTTCTGCAATTTTTCCCCAAAATAAGTGAAATTTCTGCAATTTTGCCCTAAAATAAGGGAAATTTCTGGAATTTTGCACCAAAATAAGTGGAATTTCTGAGTTTTGCCCCAAAATAAGGGAAATTTCTGTCTTTTTGCCCCAACATATAGGGAATTTCTGCCTTTTTGCCCCACAATTAGGGGAATTTCTGCAATTTTGCTCCAAAATACGGGGAATTTCTGCCTTTTTGCCCGAAAATAAGAAGAATGCATACCTTTTTACCATAAAAAAGGGAAATTTCTTTATTTTTGCTCCAAAATAAGGGGAATTTCTGCAATTTTGATACAAAATACGGGGAATTTCTGCTTTTTAGCCCGAAAATAAGCGGAATGTATACCTTTTGCCACAAAAAAAGATAAATTTCTTCATTTTTGCTCCAATAAAGAAGAATTTCTGCTTTTTTGCCTCTAAATAAGTGGAATTTCTGTCTTTTTCCCCCAAAACAAAGGGAATTTCTGTTTTTTTGCCCCAAAGTAAGAAAAATTTCTGCTTATTACCCTGAAATAAGTGAAATTTCTGCAATTTTGCCTCAAAATAAGGGAAATTTCTTTCTTTTTGCCCCCAAATAAGGGAAATTTAAGCCTTTTTACCTCAAAATAAGAGGAATTTATGCATTTTTGCCCCAAAATACAGGGGATTTCTGCTTTTTGCCCCCAAATAAGAAAAATTTCTGCAATTTTGTACCAAAATTTAAGAAATTTCTGCCTTTTTGCACCAAAATAAGAAAATTTCTGCTTTTTTTCTGAAATAATTGAAATTTCTGCAATTTTGCCAAAATAAGTGAAATTTCTGCAATTTTGCCCCAAAATAAGTGAAATTTCTGGAATTTTGTCCCAAAATAAGTGGAATTTCTGAGTTTTGCCCCAAAATAAAAAGAATTTCTGTCTTTTTGCCCCAACATATAGCAAATTTCTGCCTTTTTGTCCCACAATTAGGGGAATTTCTGCAATTTTGCTCCAAAATACGGGGAATTTCTGCTTTTTAGCCTGAAAATAAGAAGAATGCATACCTTTTGCCACAAAAAAAGGAAATTTCTTCATTTTTGCTCCAAAATAAGGGGAATTTCTGCTTTTTTGCTTCTAAATATGTGGAATTTCTGACTTTTTCCCCCAAAACAAAAGGAATTTCTGTCTTTTTTGCCCCAAATAAGGAAAATTTCTGACTTATTACCCTGAAATAAGTGAAATTTCTGCAATTTTGTCCCAGAATAAGGGAAATTTCTGCCTTTTTCCTCAAAATAAGGGGAATTTTTGCAATTTTACCACAAAATATTTGGAATCTCTGCATTTTTGCCCCAAAATGAGGAAAATTTCTGCCTTTTTACCATGAAATAAGTGAAATTTCTGCAATTTTGCCCCAAAATAAGGGAAATTTCTGCAATTTTGCCCCAATGTAAAGGAAATTTCTGCAATTTTGCCACAAAATAAGGGAAATTTCTGGAATTTTGCCCCAAAATAAGTGGAATTTCTGAGTTTTGCCCCAAAATAAAAAGAATTTCTGTCTGTTTGCCCTAACATATAGGGAATTTCTGCATTTTGCCCCACAATTAGGGGAATTTCTGCAATTTTTCTCAAAAATACGGGTAATTTCAGCTTTTTAGCCCAAAAATAAGTGGAATGTATACATTTTGCCACAAAAAAGGGAAATTTCTTCATTTTTACTCCAAAATAAAAGGAATTTCTGCTTTTTTGCCTCTAAAAAAGTGGAATTTCTGTCTTTTTCCCCCAAAACAAAGGGAATTTCTGTGTTTTTTGCCCCAAAATAAAGAAAATTTCTAACTTATTACCCTGAAATAAGTGAAATTTATGCAATTTTGCCTCAAAATAAGTGAAATTTCTGCAATTTTGGTCCAAAATAAGGGAAATTTTTGGAATTTTGCCCCAAAGTAAGTGGAATTTCTGAGTTTTGCCCCAAAATAAGGAGATTTTCTGTTTTTTTGCTCTAACTTACAGGGAATTTCTGCCTTTTTGCCCCACAATTAGCGGAATTTTTGCAATTTTGCTCCAAAATACGGGTAATTTCTGCTTTTTAGCCTGAAAATAAGGGGAATGTATACCATTTGCCACAAAAAAGAAATTTCTTCATTTTTACTCCAAAATAAAAGGAATTTCTGCTTTTTTGCCCCAAAATAAGAAAACTTTCTGACTGACTACTCTGAAATAAGTGAAATTTCTGCAATTTTGCCCCAAAATAAGAAAAATTTCTGCCTTTTTGCCTCCAAATAAGGGGAATTTCAGCCTTTTTACCTCAAAATAAGAGGAATTTCTGCATTTTTGCCCCAAAATATGGGAGATTTCTGCCTTTTTGCCCCAAAATAAGAAAAATTTCTGCAATTTTGTACCAAAATAAAAGAAATTTCTGCCTTTTTGCACCAAAATAAGAAAATTTCTGCTTTTTTTTCTGAAATAAGTGAAATTTCTGCAATTTTGCCCCAAAATAACAGAAATTTCTGCAATTTTGCTCCCAAATAAAGGAAATTTCTGGAATTTTGCCTTAAAATAAGTGGAATTTCTGAGTTTTGCCCCAAAATAAGGAGAATTTCTGTCTTTTTGCCCCAACATATAGGGAATTTCTGCCTTTTCACCCCACAATTAGGGGAATTTCTGCAATTTTGCTCCAAAATACGGGGAATTTCTGCCTTTTTGCCCGAAAATAAGAAGAATGCATAACCTTTTGCCATAAAAAAGGGAAAGTTCTTCATTTTTGCTCCAAAATAAGGGGAATTTCAGCTTTTTTGCCTCTAAATAAGTGGAATTTCTGTCTTTTTCCCCCAAAACAAAGGGAATTTCTGTTTTTTTGCTCCAAAATAAGGAAAATTTCTGACTTATTACCCTGAAATAAGTGAAATTTCTGCAATTTTGCCCCAAAATAAGTGAAATTTCTGCAATTTTGCCCCAAAATAAGGGAAATTTCTGGAATTTTGCCCCAAAATAAGTGGAATTTCTGAGTTTTGCCCCAAAATGAGGAGAATTTCTGTTTTTTGCCCCAACATATAGGCAATTTCTGCCTTTTGCCCCACAATTAGGGAAATTTCTGCAATTTTGCTCCAAAATACGGGGAATTTCTGCTTTTTAGCCTGAAAATAAGGGGAATGTATACTTTTTGCCACAAAGAAAAAGAAATTTCTTCATTTTTACTCCAAAATAAAATGAATTTTTGCTTTTTTGCCGCTAAAAAAGTGGAATTTCTGCCTTTTTCCCTCAAAACAAAAAGAATTTCTGTCTTTTTTGCCCCAAAATAAAGAAAATTTCTGACTTATTACACTGAAATAAGTGAAATTTCTGCAATTTTGCCTCAAAATAAGGGAAATTTCTGCCTTTTTGCCCCCAAATAATGGGAATTTCAGCCTTTTTACCTCAAAATAAGAAAAATTTCTTCATTTTTGCCCCAAAATATGGGAGATTTCTGCATTTTGCCCCAAAATAAGAAAAATTTCTGCAATTTTGTACCAAAATAAAAGAAATTTCCGCCTTTTTGCACCAAAATAAGAAAATTTCTTCTTTTTTTTCTGAAATAAGTGAAATTTCTGCAATTTTGCCCCAAAATAAGTGAAATTTCTGCAATTTTGCCCCAAAATAAGTGAAATTTCTGGAATTTTGCCCCAATATCAGTGGAATTTCTGAGTTTTGACCCAAAATAAGGAGAATTTGTTTCTTTTTGCCCTAACATATAGGGAATTTCTGCCTTTTTGCCCCACAATTAGGGGAATTTCTGCAATTTTGCTCCAAAATACTGGGAATTTCTGCCTTTTTGCCCGAAAATAAGAAGAATGCATACCTTTTTGCCATAAAAAAAGGAAATTTCTTCATTTTTGCTCCAAAACAAGAGGAATTTTTGATTTTTGCCTCTAAATAAGTGGAATTTCTATCTTTTTCACCCCAAAACAAAGGAAATTTCTGTCTTTTTGGCCCCAAAATAAGGAAAATTTCTGACTTATTACCCTGAAATAAGTGAAATTTCTGCAATTTTGCCCCAAAATATGTGAACTTTCTGCAATTTTGCCCCAAAATAAGGGAAATTTCTGTTTTTTGCCCCCAAATAAGGGGAATTTCTGCCTTTTTACCTCAATATAAGGGGAATTTCTGCATTTTTGCTACAAAATATTTGGAATTTCTGCATTTTTGCCCCAAAATAAGGATAATTTCTGCCTTTTTACTATGAAATAAGTGAAATTTCTGCAATTTTGCCCCAAATAAGTGAAATTTCTGCAATTTTGCCCCAAAATAAGGGAAATTTCTGAAATTTTGCCCCAAAATAAGTGGAATTTCTGAGTTTTGCCCCAAAATAAGGAGAATTTCTGTCTTTTTGCCTTAACATATAGAGAATTTCTGCCTTTTTGCTTCACAATTAGGGGAATTTCTGCAATCTTGCTCCAAAATACGGGTAATTTCTGCTTTTTAGCCCAAAAATAAGTGGAATGTATACCTTTGGCCACAAAAAAGGGAAATTTCTTCATTTTTACTCCAAAATAATAGGAATTTCTGCTTTTTTGCCTCTAAAAAAGTGGAATTTCTGTCTTTTTCCCCCAAAACAAAGGGAATTTCTGTCTTTTTTGCCACAAAATAACGAAAATTTCTGACTTATTACAATGAAATAAGTGAAATTTCTGCAATTTTGCCCCAAAATAAGTAAAATTTCTGCAATTTTGCCCCAAAATAAGGGAAATTTCTGGAATTTTGCCGCAAAATAAGTGGAATTTCTGAGTTTTGCCCCAAAATAAGGAGAATTTCTGTCTTTTTCCCCAACATATAGGGAATTTCTGCCTTTTGCCCCACAATTAGGGGAATTTCTGCAATTTTGCTCCAATATACGGGTAATTTCTGCTTTTTAGCCCAAAAATAAGTGGAATGTATACATTTTGCCACAAAAAAGGGAAATTTCTTCATTTTTACTCCAAAATAAAAGGAATTTCTGCTTTTTTGCCTCTAAAAAAGTGGAATTTCTGTCTTTTTCCCCCAAAACAAAGGGAATTTCTGTGTTTTTTTTTGCCCCAAAAATAAGGAAAATTTCTGACTTATTACCCTGAAATAAGTGAAATTTATGCAATTTTGCACCAAAATAAGGGAAATTTCTGCCTTTTTGCCCCCAAATAAGGGGAATTTCAGCCTTTTTACCTCAAAATAAGAGAAATTTCTGCATTTTTCCACAAAATATGGGAGATTTCTGCCTTTTTGCCCCAAAATAAGAAAAATTTCTGCAATTTTGTACCAAAATAAAAGAAATTTCTGCCTTTTTGCACCAAAATAAATAAATTCTGCTTTTTTTTCTGAAATAAGTGAAATTTCTGCAATTTTGCCCCAAAATAAGTGAAATTTCTGCAATTTTGCCCTAAAATAAGGGAAATTTCTGGAATTTTGCCCCAAAATAAGTGGAATTTCTGAATTTTGCCCCAAAATGAGGAGAATTTCTGTCTTTTTGCCCCAACATATAGGGAATTTCTGCCTTTTTGCCCCACAATTAGGCGAATTTCTGCAATTTTGCTCCAAAATACGGGGAATTTCTGCCTTTTTCCCCGAAAATAAGAAGAATGCATACCTTTTTGCCATAAAAAAGGGAAATTTCTTTATTTTTGCTCCAAAATAAGGGGAATTTCTGCAATTTTGATACAAAATACGGGGAATTTCTGCTTTTTAGCCCGAAAATAAGCGGAATGTATACCTTTTGCCACAAAAAAGATAAATTTCTTCATTTTTACTCCAATAATGAAGAATTTCTGCTTTTTTGCCTCTAAATAAGTGGAATTTCTGTCTTTTTTCCCCAAAACAAAGGGAATTTTTGTCCTTTTGGCCCCAAAATAAAAAAAATTTCTGACTTATTACCCTGAAATAAGTGAAATTTCTGCAATTTAGCCTCAAAATAAGGGAAATTTCTGTCTTTTTGCCCCCAAATAAGGGAAATTTCAGCCTTTTTACCTCAAAATAAGAGGAATTTATGCATTTTTGCCCCAAAATACAGGGGATTTCTGCTTTTTGCCCCCAAATAAGAAAAATTTCTGCAATTTTGTACCAAAATAAAAGAAATTTCTGCCTTTTTGCACCAAAATAAGAAAATTTCTGCTTTTTTTCTGAAATAATTGAAATTTCTGCAATTTTGCCAAAATAAGTGAAATTTCTGCAATTTTGCCCCAAAATAAGTGAAATTTCTGGAATTTTGTCCCAAAATAAGTGGAATTTCTGAGTTTTGCCCCAAAATAAAAAGAATTTCTGTCTTTTTGCCCCAACATATAGCAAATTTCTGCCTTTTTGTCCCACAATTAGGGGAATTTCTGCAATTTTGCTCCAAAATACGGGGAATTTCTGCTTTTTAGCCTGAAAATAAGAAGAATGCATACCTTTTGCCACAAAAAAAGGAAATTTCTTCATTTTTGCTCCAAAATAAGGGGAATTTCTGCTTTTTTGCTTCTAAATAAGTGGAATTTCTTACTTTTTCCCCCAAAACAAAAGGAATTTTTGTCTTTTTTGCCCCAAATAAGGAAAATTTCTGACTTATTACCCTGAAATAAGTGAAATTTCTGCAATTTTGTCCCAGAATAAGGGAAATTTCTGCTTTTTGCCCCCAAATAAGGGGAATTTCTGCCTTTTTACCTCAAAATAAGGGAAATTTTTGCAATTTTACCACAAAATATTTGGAATCTCTGCATTTTTGCCCCAAAATGAGGAAAATTTCTGCCTTTTTACCATGAAATAAGTGAAATTTCTGCAATTTTGCCCCAAAATAAGTGAAATTTCGGCAATTTTGCCACAAAATAAGGGAAATTTCTGGAATTTTGCCCCAAAATAAGTGGAATTTCTGAGTTTTGCCCCAAAATAAGGAGAATTTCTGTCTGTTTGCCCTAACATATAGGGAATTTCTGCATTTTGCCCCACAATTAGGGGAATTTCTGCAATTTTGCTCCAAAATACGGGGAATTTCAGCTTTTTAGCCCAAAAATAAGTGGAATGTATACATTTTGCCACAAAAAAGGGAAATTTCTTCATTTTTACTCCAAAATAAAAGGAATTTCTGCTTTTTTGCCTCTAAAAAAGTGGAATTTCTGTCTTTTTCCCCCAAAACAAAGGGAATTTCTGTGTTTTTTGCCCCAAAATAAGGAAAATTTCTGACTTATTACCCTGAAATAAGTGAAATTTATGCAATTTTGCCTCAAAATAAGTGAAATTTCTGCAATTTTGGCCCAAAATAAGTGAAATTTTTGAAATTTTGCCCCAAAGTAAGTGGAATTTCTGAGTTTTGCCCCAAAATAAGGAGATTTTCTGTTTTTTTGCTCTAACTTACAGGGAATTTCTGCCTTTTTTCCCCACAATTAGCGGAATTTTTGCAATTTTGCTCCAAAATACGGGTAATTTCTGCTTTTTAGCCTGAAAATAAGGGGAATGTATACCATTTGCCACAAAAAAGAAATTTCTTCATTTTTACTCCAAAATAAAAGGAATTTCTGCTTTTTTGCCCCAAAATAAGAAAAATTTCTGACTGACTACTCTGAAATAAGTGAAATTTCTGCAATTTGGCCCCAAAATAAGAAAAATTTCTGCCTTTTTGCCTCCAAATAAGGGGAATTTCAGCCTTTTTACCTCAAATTAAGAGGAATTTCTGCATTTTTGCCCCAAAATATGGGAGATTTCTGCCTTTTTGCCCCAAAATAAGAAAAATTTCTGCAATTTTGTACCAAAATAAAAGAAATTTCCGCCTTTTTGCACCAAAATAAGAAAATTTCTGCTTTTTTTTCTGAAATAAGTGAAATTTCTGCAATTTTGCCCCAAAATAACAGAAATTTCTGCAATTTTGCTCCCAAATAAAGGAAATTTCTGGAATTTTGCCTTAAAATAAATGGAATTTCTGAGTTTTGCCCCAAAATAAGGAGAATTTCTGTCTTTTTGCCCTAACATATAGGGAATTTCTGCCTTTTCGCCCCACAATTAGGGGAATTTCTGCAATTTTGCTCCAAAATACGGGGAATTTCTGCCTTTTTGCCCGAAAATAAGAAGAATGCATACTTTTTTGCCATAAAAAAGGGAAAGTTCTTCATTTTTGCTCCAAAATAAGGGGAATTTTAGCTTTTTTGCCTCTAAATAAGTGGAATTTCTCTCTTTTTCCCCCAAAACAAAGGGAATTTCTGTCCTTTTGGCGCCAAAATAAGAAAAATTTCTGACTTATTACCTTGAAATAAGTGAAATTTCTGCAATTTTGCCCCAAAATAAGTGAAATTTCTGCAATTTTGCCCCAAAATAAGGGAAATTTCTGGAATTTTGCCCCAAAATAAGTGGAATTTCTGAGTTTTGCCCCAAAATTAGGAGAATTTCTGTCTTTTTGCCCCAACATATAGGCAATTTCTGCCTTTTTGCCCCACAATTAGGGGAATTTCTGCAATTTTGCTCCAAAATACGGGGAATTTCTGCTTTTTAGCCTGAAAATAAGGGGAATGTATACTTTTTGCCACAAAAAAAAGAAATTTCTTCATTTTTACTCCAAAATAAAATGAATTTTTGCTTTTTTGCCGCTAAAAAAGTGGAATTTCTGCCTTTTTCCCTCAAAACAAAAAGAATTTCTGTCTTTTTTGCCCCAAAATAAAGAAAATTTCTGACTTATTACACTGAAATAAGTGAAATTTCTGCAATTTTGCCTCAAAATAAGGGAAATTTCTGCCTTTTTGCCCCCAAATAATGGGAATTTCAGCCTTTTTACCTCAAAATAAGAGAAATTTCTTCATTTTTGCCCCAAAATATGGGAGATTTCTGCCTTTTTGCCCCAAAATAAGAAAAATTTCTGCAATTTTGTACCAAAATAAAAGAAATTTCCACCTTTTTGCACCAAAATAAGAAAATTTCTGCTTTTTTTTTTGAAATAAGTGAAATTTCTGCAATTTTGCCCCAAAATAAGTGAAATTTCTGCAATTTTGCCCCAAAATAAGGGAAATTTCTGGAATTTTGCCCCAATATCAGTGGAATTTCTGAGTTTTGACCCAAAATAAGGAGAATTTGTTTCTTTTTGCCCCAACATATAGGGAATTTCTGCCTTTTTGCCCCACAATTAGGGGAATTTCTGCAATTTTGCTCCAAAATACTGGGAATTTCTGCCTTTTTGCCCGAAAATAAGAAGAATGCATACCTTTTTGCCATAAAAAAAGGAAATTTCTTCATTTTTGCTCCAAAATAAGAGGAATTTCTGCTTTTTTGCCTCTAAATAAGTGGAATTTCTATCTTTTTCACCCCAAAACAAAGGAAATTTCTGTCTTTTTGGCCCCAAAATAAGGAAAATTTCTGACTTATTACCCTGAAATAAGGGAAATTTCTGCAATTTTGCCCCAAAATAAGTGAAATTTCTGCAATTTTGCCCCAAAATAAGAGAAATTTCTGGAATTTTGCCCCAAAATAAGTGGAATTTCTGAGTTTAGCCCCAAAATAAAAAGAATTTCTGTCTTTTTGCCCTAACATATTGGAAATTTCTGCCTTTTTGCCCCACAATTAGGGGAATTTCTGCAATTTTGCTCCAAAATATGGGGAATTTCTGCTTTTTAGCCTGAAAATAAGGGGAATGTATATCTTTTGCCACAAAAAAAAAGAAATTTCTTCATTTTTACTCCAAAATAAAATGAATTTCTGCTTTTTTGCCGCTAAAAAAGTGGAATTTCTGTCTTTTTCCCCCAAAATAAAGGGAATTTCTGTCTTTTTTGCCCCAAAATAAGGAAAATTTCTGACTTATTACACTGAAATAAGTGAAATTTCTGCAATTTTGCCTCAAAATAAGGGAAATTTCTGCCTTTTTCCCCCAAATAAGGGAAATTTCTACCTTTTTACCTCAAAATAAGAGGAATTTCTGCTTTTTTTCCCCAAAATATGGGAGATTTGTGCCTTTTTGCCCCAAAAAAAGAAAAATTTCTGCAATTTTGTACCAAAATAGAAATTTCTGCCTTTTTGCACCAAAATAGGAAAATTTCTGAATTTTTTTCTGAAATAAGTGAAATTTCTGCAATTTTGCCCCAAAATAAGTGAAATTTCTGCAATTTTGCCCCAGAATAAGGGAAATTTCTGTTTTTTACCCCCAAATAAGGGGAATTTCTGCCTTTTTACCTTAAAATAAAAGGAATTTCTGCATTTTTGCCACAAAATATTTGGAATTTCTGCAATTTTGCCCCATAAATAAGTGAAATTACTGCAATTTTGCCCCAAAATAAGTGAAATTTCTGCAATTTTGCCCCAAAATAAGGGAAATTTCTAGAATTTTGCCGCAAAATAAGTGGAATTTCTGAGTTTTGCCCCAAAATAAGGAGAATTTCTGTCTTTTTGCCCTAACATATAGGGAATTTCTGCCTCTTTGCCCCACAATTAGGGGATTTTCTGCAATTTTGCTCCAAAATACGGGTAATTTCTGCTTTTTAGCCCAAAAATAAGTGGAATGTATACCTTTTGCCACAAAAAAAGAAATTTCTTCATTTTTACTCCAAAATAAAAGGAATTTCTGCTTTTTTGCCTCTAAAAAAGTGGAATTTCTGTCTTTTTCCCCCAAAACAAAGGGAATTTCTGTCTTTTTTGCCCCAAAATAACGAAAATTTCTGACTTATTACCCTGAAATAAGTGAAATTTCTGCAATTTTCCTCAAAATAAGGGAAATTTCTGCCTTTTTGCCCCCAAATAAAGGAAATTTCAGCCTTTTTACCTCAAAATAAGAGGAATATCTTCATTTTTGCCCCAAAATATGGGAGATTTCTGCCTTTTTGCCCCAAAATAAGAAAAATTTCTGCAATTTTGTACCAAAATAAAAGATAATTCTGCCTTTTTGCACCAAAATAGGAAAATTTCTGAATTTTTTTCTGAAATAAGTTAAATTTCTGCAATTTTGCACCAAAATAAGTGAAATTTCTGCAATTTTGCCCCAAAATAAGGGAAAATTCTGGAATTTTGACCAAAAAAGTGTGGAATTTCTGAGTTTTTGCCCCAAAATAAGTGAAATTTCTTTTTTTTTGCCCCCAAATAAGGGGAATTTCTGCCTTTTTACCTCAAAATAAAGGGAATTTCTTCATTTTTGCCACAAAATATTTGGAATTTCTGCATTTTTGCATCAAAATAAGGATAATTTCTGCCTTTTTACCATGAAATAAGTGAAATTTCTGCAATTTTGCCCCAAAATAAGTGAAATTTCTGCAATTTTGCCCCAAAATAAGAGAAATTTCTGGAATTTTGCCCCAAAATAAATGGAATTTCTGAGTTTTGCCCCAAAAATAAAGAGAATTTCTGTCTTTTTGCCCTAACATATAGGGAATTTCTGCCATTTTGCCTTACAATTAGGGGAATTGCTGCAATTTTGCTCTAAAATACGGGTAATTTCTGCTTTTTAGCCCAAAAATAAGTGGAATGTATACCTTTTGCCACAAAAAGTGAAATTTCTTCATTTTTACTCCAAAATAAAAGGAATTTCTGCTTTTTTGCCTCTAAAAAAGTGAAATATCTGTATTTTTCTCCCAAAACAAAGGGAATTTCTGTCTTTTTTGCCCCAAAATAGAGAAAATTTCTGACTTATTACCCTGAAATAAGTGAAATTTCTGCAATTTTGCCTCAAAATAAGGGAAATTTCTGCCTTTTTGCCCCCAAATAAGGGGAATTTCAGCCTTTTACCTCAAAATAAGAGGAATTTCTGCATTTTTCCCCTAAATATGGGAGATTTCTGACTTTTTACCCCAAAATAAGAAAAATTTCTGCAATTTTGTACCAAAATAAAAGAAATTTCTGCCTCTTTGCACCAAAATAGAAAAATTTCTGAATTTTTTTCTGAAATAAGTTAAATTTCTGCAATTTTGCCCCAAAATAAGTGAAATTTCTGCAATTTTGCCCTAAAATAAGGGAAATTTCTGGAATTTTGCACCAAAATAAGTGGAATTTCTGAGTTTTGCCCCAAAATAAGGAGAATTTCTGTCTTTTTGCCCCAACATATAGGGAATTTCTGCCTTTTTGCCCCACAATTAGGGGAATTTCTGCAATTTTGCTCCAAAATATGGGGAATTTCTGCCTTTTTGCTTAAAATAAGAAGAATGCATACCCTTTTGCCATAAAAAATAGAAATTTCTTCAGTTTTGCTCCAAAATAAGGGGAATTTCTGCTTTTTTGCCTCTAAATAAGTGGTATTTCTGTTTTTATCCCCCAAAACAAAGGAAATTTCTGTCTTTTTTGCCCCAAAATAAGGAAAATTTCTGACTTATTAGCCTGAAATAAGTGAAATTTCTGCAATTTTGCCCCAAAATAAGGGAAATTTCTGCCTTTTTGCCCCCAAATAAGGGGAATTTCAGCCTTTTTACCTCAAAATAAGAGAAATTTCTGCATTTTTGCCCCAAAATATGGGAGATTTCTGCATTTTTGCCCCAAAATAAGAAAAATTTCTGCAATTTTGTACCAAAATAAAAGAAATTTCTGCCTTTTTGCACCAAAATAAGAAAATTCCTGCTTTTTATTCTGAAATAAGTGAAATTTCTGCAATTTTGCCCCAAAATAAGTGAAATTTCTGCAATTTTGCCCCAAAATACGGGAAATTTCTAGAATTTTGCCCCAATATCAGTGGAATTTCTGAGTTTTGACCCAAAATAAGGAGAATTTGTTTCTTTTTGCCCCAACATATAGGGAATTTCTGCCTTTTTGCCCCACAATTAGGGGAATTTCTGCAATTTTGCTCCAAAATAAGAGGAATTTCTGCTTTTTTGCCTCTAAATAAGTGGAATTTCTGTCTTTTTCCCCCAAAACAAAGGGAATTTCTGTCTTTTTGGCCCCAAAATAAGGAAAATTTCTGACTTATTACCCTGAAATAAGTGAAATTTCTGCAATTTTGCCCCAAAATAAGTGAAATTTCTGCAATTTTGCCCCAAAATAAGGGAAATTTCTGGAATTTTGCCCCAAAATTAGTAGAATTTCTGAGTTTTGCCCCAAAATAAAGAGAATTTCTGTCTTTTTGCCCTAACATATAGGGAATTTCTCCCTTCATGCCCCACAATTAGGGGAATTTCTGCAATTTTGCTCCAAAATACGGGTAATTTCTGCTTTTTAGCCCAAAAATAAGTGGAATGTATACCTTTTGCCACAAAAAAGGGAAATTTCTTCATTTTTACTCCAAAATAAAAGGAATTTCTGTTTTTTTTGCCTCTAAAAAAGTGGAATTTCTGTTTTTTTCCCTGAAAACAAAGGGAATTTCTGTCTCTTTTGCCCCAAAATAACGAAAATTTCTGACTTATTATCCTAAAATAAGTGAAATTTCTGCAATTTTGCCTCAAAATAAGGGAAATTTCTTCTTTTTTGCCCCCAAATAAGGGAAATTTCAGCCTTTTTACCTCAAAATAAGAGGAATTTCTGCATTTTTGCCCCAAAATATGAAGATTTCTGCCTTTTTGCCCCAAAATAAGAAAAATTTCTGCAATTTGTACCAAAATAAAAGAAATTTCTGCCTTTTTACACCAAAATAAATAAATTCTGCTTATTTTTCTGAAATAAGTGAAATTTCTGCAATTTTGCCCCAAAATAAGTAAAATTTCTGCAATTTTGCCCCAAAATAAGGGAAATTTCAGGAATTTTGCCCCCAAAATAAGTGGAATTTCTGAGTTTTACCCCAAAATAAGGAGAATTTCTGTCTTTTTGCCCCAACATATAGGGAATTTCTGTTTTTTTGCCCCACAATTAGGGGAATTTCTGCAATTTTGCTTCAAAATACGGGGAATTTCTGCCTTTTTGCCCGAAAATAAGAAGAATGCATACCTTTTTGCCATAAAAAAGGGAAATTTCTTCATTTTTGCTCCAAAATAAGGGGAATTTCTGCTTTTTTGCCTCTAAATAAGTGGAATTTCTGTCTTTTTCCCCCAAAAGAAAGGGAATTTCTGTCCTTTTGGCCCCAAAATAAGGAAAATTTCTGACTTATTACCCTGAAATAATTGAAATTTCTGCAATTTTGCCCCAAAATAAGGGAAATTTCTGCCTTTTTGCCCCCAAATAAGGGAAATTTCAGCTTTTTTACCTCAAAATAAGGGGAATTTCGGCATTTTTGCCACAAAATATTAGGAAATTTTTCTTTTTTGCCCCAAAATAAGAAAAATTTCTGCCTTTTTTCCCTGAAATAAGTGAAATTTCTGCAATTTTACCCCAAAATAAGTGAAATTTCTGCAATTTTGCTTTAAAATAAGAAAAATTTCTAGAATTTTGCCCCAAAATAAGTGGAATTTCTGTGTTTTGCCCCAAAATAAGGAGAATTTCTGTCTTTTTGCCCCAACATATAGGGAATTTCTGCCTTTTTGCCCTAAAATTAGGGGAATTTTTGCAATTTTGCTCGAAAATACGGGGAATTTCTGCCTTTTTGCCCGAAAATAAGAAGAATGCATACCTTTTTGCCATAAAAAAGGGAAATTTCTACATTTTTACTCCAAAATAAAAGTTATTTCTGCTTTTTTGCCTCTAAAAAAGTGGAATTTCTGTCTTTTCCCCCCAAAACAAAGGGAATTTCTGTTTTTTTGCCCCAAAATAACGAAAATTTCTGACTTATTACTCTGAAATAAGTGAAATTTCTGCAATTTTGCCCCAAAATAAGAGAAATTCTTCTTTTTTGCCCCCAAATAAGGGGAATTTCAGCCTTTTTACCTCAAAATAAGAAAAATTTCTGCATTTTTGCCCCAAAATATGAGAAATTTATGCCTTTTTGCCCCAAAATTAGGGGAGTTTATGCAATTTTGCTTCAAAATACAGGGAATTTCTGCCTCTTTTTCCGAAAATAAGGGGAACTTCTGCCGATTTGCCCCAAATAATAGGAATTTCTGCATTTTTGCCCCAATATTAGGGGAATTTCTGCAATTTTGCTCCAAAATACGGGAAATTTCTGCTTTTTTGCCAAAAATTAAGGGGATTTTCTGCCTTTTTGCCCCCAAACAAGGGACATTTCTGCAATTTTATCCCAAAATAAGGGGAATTTCTGCCTTTTTGCCCCCAAATAAGGGGAATTTCTACCTTTTTGCCCTGAAATATGTGAAATGTCTGCAATTTTACCACAAAATAAGGTGAATTTCTGCCTTTTGCCCCAAAATAATGGGAATTTCTGCATTTTGCCCTAAAATAAGAAAAGTTTTTGCTTTTTTTCTCTGAAATAAGTGAAATTTCTGCAATTTTGCCTCAAAATAAGGGAAATTTCTGCCCTTTTGCCCCCAAATAAGGGGAATTTCAGCCTTTTTACCTCAAAATAAGAAAAATTTCTGTCTTTTTGCCCCAACATATAGGGAATTTCTGCCTTTTTGCCCCACAATTAGGGGAATATCTGCAAGTTTGCTCCAAAATACGGGGAATTTCTGCCTTTTTGCCCGAAAATAAAGGAAATGTATACCTTTTGCCACAAAAAAAAGAAATTTCTTCATTTTTACTCCAAAATAAAAGGAATTTCTGCTTTTTTGCCTCTAAAAAAGTGGAATTACTGTCTTTTTCTCCCAGAACATAGGGAATTTCTGTCTTTTTTGCCCCAAAATAAGGAAAATTTCTGACTTATTACCCTGAAAAAACTGAAATTTCTGCAATTTTGCCCCAAAATAAGTGAAATTTCTGCAATTTTGCCCCAAAATAAGGGAAATTTCTGCAATTTTGTCCCAAAATAAGTGGAATTTCTGAGTTTTTCACCAAAATAAGGAGAATTTCTGTATTTTGCCCCAACATATAGGGAATTTCTGCCTTTTTGCCCCACAATTAGGGGAATTTCTGCAATTTTGCTCTAAAATAGGGGGAATTTCTGCCTTTTTGCCCGAAAATAAGAAGAATGCATACCTTTTTGCCATAAAAAAGGGAAATTTCTTCATTTTTGCTCCAAAATAAGGGGAATTTCTGCATTTTTGCCTCTAAATAAGTGGAATTTCTGTCTTTTTCCCTGAAAACAAAGGGAATTTCTGTCTTTTTTGCCCCAAAGTAAGAAAAATTTCTGACTTAGTACCCTGAAATAAGTGAAATTTCTGCAATATTGCCCCAAAATATGGGAAATTTCTGCCTTTTTGCCCCCAAATAAGGAGAATTTCAGACTTTTTACCTCAAAATAAGGGGAATTTCTGCATTTTTGCCTCAAAATATGGGAAATTTCTGCCTTTTTGCCCCAAAATAAGAAAATTTCTGCTTTTTTTCCCTGAAATAAGTGAAATTTCTGCAATTTTGCCCCAAAATAAGTGAAATTTCTGCAATTTTGGCCAAAAATAAGGGAAATTTCTGAAATTTTGTTCCAAAATAAGTGGAATTTCTGAGTTTTGCCCCAAAATAAGGAGAATTTCTGTCTTTTTGCCCCAGCATATAGGGAATTTCTGCAATTTTACTCCAAAATACGGGGAATTTCTGCCTTTTTGCCTGAAAATAAGAAGAATGCATACCTTTTGGCTATAAAAAGGGAAATTTATGCAATTTTGCTCCAAAATAAGGGGAATTTCTGCTTTTTTGCCTCTAAATAAATGGAATTTCTGTCTTTTTCCACCCATACAAATGGAATTTCTGTATTTTTTTCCCCAAAATAAGGAAAATTTCTGAATTATTACCCTGAAATAAGTGAAATTTCTGCAATTTTGCCCCAGTATAAGAGAAATTTCTGCATTTTTGCCCCCAAATAAGGGGAATTTCAGCCTTTTTACCTCAAAATAAGAGGAATTTCTGCATTTTTGCCTCAAAATATTAGGAATTTCTGACTTTTTGCCCCTAAAAACGGAAAATATCTGCCTTTTTTCCCTGAAAAAAGTGAAATTTCTGCAATTTTGCCCCAAAATAATTGAAATTTCTGCAATTTTGCCCCAAAATAAGGGGAATTTTGGGAATTTTGCCCCAAAATAAATGGAATTTCTGAATTTTGCCCCTAAATGAGGAGAATTTCTGTCGTTTTGCCCTAACATATAGAGAATTTCTGCCTTTTTGCCCCACAATTAGGGGAATTTCTGCAATTTTGCTCCAAAATATGGGGAATTTCTGCTTTTTTGCCTCTAAATAAGTGGAATTTCTGTCTTTTTCCCCCAAAACAAAGGGAATTTCTGCCTTTTTGCCCGAAAATAAGAAGAATGCATACCTTTTTGCCACAAAAAAGGGAAATTTCTTCATTTTTGCTCCAAAATGAGGGGCATTTCTGCATTTTTGCCTCTAAATAAGTGGAATTTCTGTCTTTTTCCCTGAAAACAAAGTGAATTTCTGTCTTTTTTGCCCCAATGTAAGAAAAACTTCTGACTTATTACCCTGAAATAAGTGAAATTTCTGCAATTTTTCCCCAAAATAAGGAAAATTTCTGCCTTTTTGCAACCAAATAAGGGGAATTTTAGCCTTTTTACCTCAAAATAAGGAAATTTTCTGCAATTTTGCCCCAAAATATGAGAAATTTCTGCTTTTTTGCTTCAAAATAATAATAATTTCTGCAATTTTGTACCAAAATAAAAGAAATTTTTGCCTTTTTGCCCCAAAATAAGAAAATTTCTGCTTTTTTTTGAAATAAGTGAAATTTCTGTAATTTTTCCCCAAAATAAGTGAAATTTCTGAGTTTTGCTTTAAAATAAGGAGAATTTCTGTCTTTCTGCCCCAACATATAGGGAATTTCTGACTTTTTGCCCCACAATTAGAGGGAATTTCTGCAATTTTGCTCTAAAATAGGGGGAATTTCTGCCTTTTTGCCCGAAAATAAGAAGAATGCATACCTTTTTGCCATGAAAAAGGGAAATTTCTTCATTTTTGCTCCAAAATAAGGGGAATTTCTGCATTTTTGCCTCTAAATAAGTGGAATTTCTGTCTTTTTCCCTGAAAACAAAGGGAATTTCTGTCTTTTTTGCCCCAAAGTAAGAAAAATTTCTGACTTAGTACCCTGAAATAAGTAAAATTTCTGCAATTTTGCCCCAAAATATGGGAAATTTCTGCCTTTTTGCCCCCAAATAAGGAGAATTTCAGCCTTTTTACCTCAAAATAAGGGGAATTTCTGCATTTTTGCCTCAAAATATAGGAAATTTCTGCCTTTTTGCCCCAAAATAAGAAAATTTCTGCTTTTTTTCCCTGAAATAAGTGAAATTTCTGCAATTTTGCCCCAAAATAAGTGAAATTTCTGCAATTTTGGCCAAAAATAAGGGAAATTTCTGAAATTTTGTTCCAAAATAAGTGGAATTTCTGCGTTTTGCCCCAAAATAAGGAGAATTTCTGTCTTTTTGCCCTACAATTAAGGGAATTTCTGCAATTTTACTCCAAAATACGGGAAATTTCTGCCTTTTTGCCTGAAAATAAGAAGAATGCATACCTTTTTGCTATAAAAAGTGAAATTTCTGCAATTTTGCCCCAAAATAAGTGAAATTTCTGCAATTTTGGCCAAAAATAAGGGAAATTTCTGAAATTTTGTTCCAAAATAAGTGGAATTTCTGAGTTTTGCCCCAAAATAAGGAGAATTTCTGTCTTTTTGCCCCAACATATAGGGAATTTCTGCAATTTTACTCCAAAATACGGGAAATTTCTGCCTTTTTGCCTGAAAATAAGAAGAATGCATACCTTTTGGCTATAAAAAGGGAAATTTCTGCAATTTTGCTCCAAAATAAGGGGAATTTCTGCTTTTTTGCCTCTAAATAAATGGAATTTCTGTCTTTTTCCACCCATACAAATGGAATTTCTGTATTTTTTGCCCCAAAATAAGGAAAATTTTTGAATTATTACCCTGAAATAAGTGAAATTTCTGCAATTTTGCCCCAGTATAAGAGAAATTTCTGCATTTTTGCCCCCAAATAAGGGGAATTTCAGCCTTTTTACCTCAAAATAAGAGGAATTTCTGCATTTTTACCTCAAAATATTAGGAATTTCTGAATTTTGCCCCTAAAACCGGAAAATTTCGGCCTTTTTTCCCTGAAAAAAGTGAAATTTCTGCAATTTTGCCCCAAAATAATTGAAATTTCTGCAATTTTGCCCCAAAATAAGGGGAATTTTGGGAATTTTGCCCCAAAATAAATGGAATTTCTGAATTTTGCCCCCAAATGAGGAGAATTTCTGTCGTTTTGCCCTAACATATAGGGAATTTCTGCCTTTTTGCCCCACAATTAGGGGAATTTCTGCAATTTTGCTCCAAAATATGGGGAATTTCTGCTTTTTTGCCTCTAAATAAGTGGAATTTCTGTCTTTTTCCCCCAAAACAAAGGGAATTTCTGCCTTTTTGCCCGAAAATAAGAAGAATGCATACCTTTTTGCCATAAAAAAGGGAAATTTCTTCATTTTTGCTCCAAAATAAGGGGAATTTCTGCATTTTTGCCTCTAAATAAGTGGAATTTCTGTCTTTTTCCCTGAAAAAAAAGGGAATTTCTGTCTTTTTTGCCCCAAAGTAAGAAAAACTTCTGACTTATTACCCTGAAATAAGTGAAATTTCTGCAATTTTTCCCCAAAATAAGGAAAATTTCTGCCTTTTTGCAACCAAATAAGGGGAATTTTAGCCTTTTTACCTCAAAATAAGGAAATTTTCTGCAATTTTGCCCCAAAATGTGAGAAATTTCTGCTTTTTTGCTTCAAAATAAGAATAATTTCTGCAATTTTGTACCAAAATAAAAGAAATTTTTGCCTTTTTGCCCCAAAATAAGAAAATTTCTGCTTTTTTTTGAAATAAGTGAAATTTCTGTAATTTTGCCCCAAAATAAGTGAAATTTCTGAGTTTTGCTTTAAAATAAGGAGAATTTCTGTCTTTTTGCCCCAACATATAGGGAATTTCTGACTTTTTGCCCCACAATTAGGGGAATTTCTGCAATTTTGCTCTAAAATAGGGGGAATTTCTGCCTTTTTGCCCGAAAATAAGAAGAATGCATACCTTTTTGCCATGAAAAAGGGAAATTTCTTCATTTTTGCTCCAAAATAAGGGGAATTTCTGCATTTTTGCCTCTAAATAAGTGGAATTTCTGTCTTTTTCCCTGAAAACAAAGGGAATTTCTGTCTTTTTTGCCCCAAAGTAAGAAAAATTTCTGACTTAGTACCCTGAAATAAGTAAAATTTCTGCAATTTTGCCCCAAAATATGGGAAATTTCTGCCTTTTTGCCCCCAAATAAGGAGAATTTCAGCCTTTTTACCTCAAAATAAGGGGAATTTCTGCATTTTTGCCTCAAAATATGGGAAATTTCTGCCTTTTTGCCCCAAAATAAGAAAATTTCTGCTTTTTTTCCCTGAAATAAGTGAAATTTCTTCAATTTTGCCCCAAAATAAGTGAAATTTCTGCAATTTTGGCCAAAAATAAGGGAAATTTCTGAAATTTTGTTCCAAAATAAGTGGAATTTCTGCATTTTGCCCAAAAATAAGGAGAATTTCTGTCTTTTGGCCCTACAATTAAGGGAATTTCTGCAATTTTACTCCAAAATACGGGAAATTTCTGCCTTTTTGCCTGAAAATAAGAAGAATGCATACCTTTTTGCTATAAAAAGGGAAATTTCTGCAATTTTGCTTCAAAATAAGGGGAATTTCTGTCTTTTTCCCCCCATACAAATGGAATTTCTGTATTTTTTGCCCCAAAATAAGGAAAATTTCTGAATTATTACCCTGAAATAAGTGAAATTTCTGCAATTTTGCCCCAGTATAAGAGAAATTTCTGCATTTTTGCCCCCAAATAAGGGGAATTTCAGCCTTTTTACCTCAAAATAAGGGAAATTTCTGCATTTTTGCCACAAAATATTAGGAATTTCTGCCTTTTTGCCCCCAAAAACGGAAAATTTCGGCCTTTTTTCCCAGAAAAAAGTGAAATTTCTGCAATTTTGCCCCAAAATAATTGAAATTTCTGCAATTTTGCCCCAAAATAAGGGAAATTTTGGGAATTTTGCACCAAAAGAAATGGAATTTCTGAATTTTGCCCCAAAATAAGGAGAATTTCTGTCGTTTTGCCCTAACATATAGGGAATTTCTGCCTTTTTGCCCCAAAATTAGGGGAATTTCTGCAATTTTGCTCCAAAAAACGGGAAATTTCTGCCTTTTTGCCCGAAAACAAGAAGAATGCATACCTTTTTGCCATTAAAATGAGAAATTTCTTCATTTTTGCTCCAAAATAAGGGGAATTTCTGCTTTTTTGCCTCTTAATAAGTGGAATTTCTGTCTTTTTCCGCCAAAACAAAGGCCATTTCTGTCTTTTTTGCCCCAAAATAAGGAAAATTTCTGACTTATTACCCTGATATAAGTGAAATTTCTGCAATTTTGCCCCAAAATAAGGGAAATTTCTGCCTTTTTGCAACCAAATAAGGGGAATTTTAGCCTTTTTACCTCAAAATAAGGGGATTTTCTGCATTTTTGCCCCAAAATATGAGAAATTTCTGCCTTTTTGCCCCAAAATAAGAAAATTTTCTGCAATTTTGTACCAAAATAAAAGAAATTTCTGCCTTTTTGCCCCAAAATAAGAAAATTTCTGCTTTTTTTTCCTGAAATAAGTGAAATTTCTGCAATTTTGCCTCAAAATAAATGAAATTTCTGACTTTTGCTCTAAAATAAGGAGAATTTCTGTCTTTTCCCCCAACATATAGGGAATTTCTGCCTTTTTGCCCCACAATAAGGGGAATTTCTGCAATTTTGCTCTAAAATATGGGGAATTTCTGCCTTTTTGCCCGAAAATAAGAAGAATGCATACCTTTTAGTTATAGAAAAGGGAAATTTCTTCATTTTTGCTCCATAATAAGGGGAATTTCTGCATTTTTGCCTCTACATAAGTGGAATTTCTGTCTTTTTCCACCAAAACAAAGGGAATTTCTGTCTTTTTTGCCCCAAAGTAAGGAAAATTTCTGACTTATTACCCTGAAATAAGTGAAATTTCTGCATTTTTGCCTCAAAATATGGGAAATTTCTGCCTTTTTGCCCAAAATAAGAAAAATTTCTGCAATTTTGTACCAAAATAAAAGAAATTTCTGTCTTTTTCCCCTGAAATAAGTGAAATTTCTGCAATTTTGCCCCTAAATAAGTGAAATTTCTGCAATTTTGCCCCAAAATAAGGGAAATTTTTGGAATTTTGCCCCAAAATAAGTGGAATTTCTGAGTTTTGCCCCAAAATATGGAGAATTTCTATCTTTTTGCCCCAACATATAGGGAATTTCTGTTTTTTTGCCCCACAATTAGGGGAATTTCTGCAATTTTGCTCTAAAATAGGGGGAATTTCTGCCTTTTTGCCCGAAAATAAGAAGAAAGCATACCTTTTTGCCATAAAAAAGGGAAATTTCTTCATTTTTGCTCCAAAATAATGGGAATTTCTGCTTTTTTGCCTCTAAATAAGTGGAATTTCTGTCTTTTACCCCCAAAACAAAGAGAATTTCTGTCTTTTTTTGCCCCAAAATAAAGAAAATTTCTGACTTATTACCCTGAAATAAGTGAAATTTCTGCAATTTTCCCCCAAATAAGGAAAATTTCTGCCTTTTTGCAACCAAATAAGAGGAATTTTAGCCTTTTTACCTCAAAATAAGGAAATTTTCTTCAATTTTGCCCCAAAATATGAGAAATTTCTGCTTTTTTGCCCCAAAATAAGAATAATTTCTGCAATTTTGTACCAAAATAAAAGAAATTTCTCCCTTTTTGCCCCAAAATAAGAAAATTTCTGCTTTTTTTTTCTGAAATAAGTGAAATTTCTGTAATTTTGCCCCAAAATAAGTGAAATTTCTGAGTTTTGCTTTAAAATAAAAAGAATTTCTGTCTTTTCCCCCAACATATAGGGAATTTCTGCCTTTTTGCCCCACAATTAGGGGAATTTCTGCAATTTTGCTCTAAAATAGGGGGAATTTCTGCCTTTTTGCCCGAAAATAAGAAGAATGCATACCTTTTTGCCATAAAAAAGGGAAATTTCTTCATTTTTGCGCCAAAATAAGGGGAATTTCTGCATTTTTGCCTCTAAATAAGTGGAATTTCTGTTTTTTTCCCTGAAAACAAAGGGAATTTCTGTCTTTTTTGCCCCAAAGTAAGAAAAATTTCTGACTTAGTACCCTGAAATAAGTGAAATTTCTGCAATTTTGCCCCAAAATATGGGAAATTTCTGCCTTTTTGCCCCCAAATAAGGGAAATTTCAGCATTTTTACCTCAAAATAAGGGGAATTTCTGCATTTTTGCCTCAAAATATGGGAAATTTCTGCCTTTTTGCCCCAAAATAAGAAAATTTCTGCTTTTTTTCCCTGAAATAAGTGAAATTTCTGCAATTTTGCCCCAAAATAAGTGAAATTTCTGCAATTTTGGCCAAAAATAAGGGAAATTTCTGAAATTTTGTTCCAAAATAAGTGGAATTTCTGCGTTTTGCCCCAAAATAAGGAGAATTTCTGTCTTTTTGCCCTACAATTAAGGGAATTTCTGCAATTTTACTCCAAAATACGGGAAATTTCTGCGTTTTTGCCTGAAAATAAGAAGAATGCATACCTTTTTGCTATAAAAAGTGAAATTTCTGCAATTTTGCCCCAAAATAAGTGAAATTTCTGCAATTTTGGCCAAAAATAAGGGAAATTTCTGAAATTTTGTTCCAAAATAGGTGGAATTTCTGAGTTTTGCCCCAAAATAAGGAGAATTTCTGTCTTTTTGCCCCAACATATAGGGAATTTCTGCAATTTTACTCCAAAATACGGGGAATTTCTGCCTTTTTGCCTGAAAATAAGAAGAATGCATACCTTTTGGCTATAAAAAGGGAAATTTCTGCAATTTTGCTCCAAAATAAGGGGAATTTCTTCTTTTTTGCCTCTAAATATATAGAATTTCTGTCTTTTTCCACCCATACAAATGGAATTTCTGTATTTTTTGCCCCAAAATAAGAAAAATTTCTGAATTATTACCCTGAAATAAGTGAAATTTCTGCAATTTTGCCCCAGTATAAGAGAAATTTCTGCATTTTTGTTCCCAAATAAGGGAAATTTCAGCCTTTTTACCTCAAAATAAGAGGAATTTCTGCATTTTTGCCTCAAAATATTAGGAATTTCTGACTTTTTGCCCCTAAAAACGGAAAATTTCGG